>NC_134715.1:36272500-36917812 GCF_049634645.1 Pelodiscus sinensis | reverse complement strand
CCTTTATATTTTTTCCTCTGAAATATTGGTGAAGCCAACCTCTGAACTTTCTCCAGACTGGTTTGATTAGTGTCTACAGAATATTTGTGAGCACTAGCCTGCACTCCTTGACATGTGCAAGATTTAATTACAGCGGGGCTATACTGAGGGTTATGACCCTGGATCACAATTTGTTCAAGGTCAGAAGGAGTCTGGCTGTAAAGTTCTAGTTTTTACACAAGCTGAAGACAGCTGGAGAGAGAAAAGAAAAACTGAATTGGAAATATTGTAATCTGTGGATAATTGTTATGTGGGTGTGTAAAGTGATTAATTAAGAGAGAAACTGCTCAGATGAGTTCATAGGAAGGAAAATAATTAACCCGTTCCCTCTGTGTTAATTAGAGATGGGTCTGTTTCCAGAAACCCGAATCTGTGCATCTGCAGTCTTTGTGGAGATAAATATCTGGACCAGAACATCAAGCCAAATTTCATGAAGCCCTGTATTACACCAATATTATATAGTATCTCCACAGTAGGCCAAATCAGCAGTGCAAATCTGAATACCCATGATCTCGGGGATAAAGAAAGAAAGAAGGTCAATATTTGTACCCAAACCTAAATCAGAATTTTGTGAATAGACCTATTACATGGGCAAGATTGTGGTGGAACAAGGGGGCAGTTGTTTGTAAGGTTTTTACCCTGCCTTGCATGGCCATATTAGCTGTTGGTGAAGTGGAAGGGAGGATAAAATATGTTACAACCTTCAAATTACTTGCCATTCTCCCTAGTGCAACAGGGGAAGGCTAGAGGAAACTGCCCTTATGTAAGATGTTTTGAATTACACTGTCTCCTAGTAATCATTTGGGCTGTGCCTAAGTGGCACAAGGTAGCCATATGTTACTGGCTGGATTCAGACTTGCTTTGGGCCACTTTCTAATCTTAAAATGTCCAGATCTGCTTACTACCATAGAATACTAGGACTGGAAGGGACCTTGAGAAGTCATCGAGTTCAGTCTCCTGCCCTCACGGCAGGACCAGCATCATCAAGATCAGTGGTCCCCAACCTTTTGGGGCTGCCGGGTGCCTGGAGGCGGGACTGCTCATGCGCCGGGCACCCGGGGGTGGGACCACACATGTGCCTGGGGGAGGGGCTACCCATATGCCGCATGCCCAATGCTGGCGCCACTCCCGGGGCCAGTGCCACTCCTGTGCCACATGCCCAGGAGTGGGGCTGCCGATACGCCGTGCATGCGTGCCGGAACAGCCCATGCACCACATGCCCGGGAGCGGGGCCGCCACTGCCCATGTGCTGCATGCCCAAGGGCTGGCGCTGCTCCTGTGCTGCGCACCCAGGGGCCAGCACCACCCATATGCTGCACACCCAGGGGTTGGCACAGCCCTTGCGCCGTGCGCCTGGGGCTGGGGCCGCCCAAACACCGTGAACCCAGGGCCGGCACTGCCCATGTGCTGCGCGCCCGGGGCTGGCACAGGCCTTACGCAGCGCAGTCTGGGGTAGGGCCACCCAAATGCTGTGCACCCGGGGGCGGGGCCGTCCATGTGCTGCACGCCCAGGGCTGATGCTGCCCATACGCCGTGCGCTAAAGGGGCCGGCACCACCCATGCGCCACAGTTGGCGGGCACACAGAAATGGCCCGGCGGGCACCGTGTTGGGGACCACTGATCTAGATCATCCCTGACAGATGTCTATAAGCTGCTCTCACATATCTTCAGTGATGGAGATTCCACAGCCTCTCTAGGCAGTTTAAGAAAAACTGGAATAATGTCCAACCTAAACCTCCCTTGCTGCAGTTTAAGCCCATTGCTTCTTGCCCTAGCCTCAGAGGTCAAGGAGAACAATTTTTCTCCCTTCTCCTTATTAGGAGAATCCTGTTAGGTACTTAAAAACTTCATGTCCCCTCTCAGTCTTCTCTTTTCTAAATTAAACATACCCACTTCTTTGTCTTCCCTCATAGGGCATGTTTTCTAGGCCTTTAAAAGAAAAGGTCTAATAAACATGACCTATGAAAGCTTTTTGGATAGCAGAGCGCATACACTTTTGGGAGCAGGGACTGCCTTTATATGTGTTCATGCAGGGCCAGCCAGAGCCCTTTTGGTGCCCTGGGCCCAGGCGCGCGGTGCCACCCCCAAGCACACGGTGCATGTTGCAGGCCAGCCACAACCGCTGGCACGCAGCCTGGGGCCCGCCCCTGGGGTGCACAGTGCATGTACTGCCCAGCCCGGCCTGGCCAGCGCTGCTGGCGCGTGCGCCAGGCCATGCAGGACCCTGCAGCTGTGGGGGAGAAAGGGGCTGCTGGCCAGCGCCGTGGGCTGGCGCTGCGGGAGCTGGGTGCGCGGCGCCTGATGGCAGCTGTAAGGGATGCTGCGCACCCCTTACAGCTGCCATCAGGCGCCCCGGGCAGCTGCCTGGCTCACCCATGCCTCAGTCCAGCCCAGTATTCGTGCAGTGTCCAGCACAGTGGGATCCCAGGTCTGATTGGGCCCCTTGGTACTTCTGTGGTATAAATCTGCAATAATAAAGCAGGCTTGTCTTTCCAAATATTCAGTGCAAGTTTGTAACTATGCCATGAAACCATCTGCTAGTGCAGTTTTCTATTAGAACGGTCATCATCTTTTAAAACCCAGGATTTCCCTGTCTTGTCTTTCCTTTGGATAAGGGACAGGAAAGATTTGTTTCTAAGGCTTCCCGAATGCAGAAGTGTTCTCAGCTTGGAATCTGGAATGTGGCGTTAATGGGAAAATGAACATGAGCTGGATCTGACATTTTGCCAGATTAGCAACTGGTAAGAGATGATATTTACTGAGCACAGTCTATTTTCTATTACATGGTTCAGTAATTAAAGTTGTTTCTCTGACTCATTTAATATTCCTATGTATTAGGAATATTAAAAAGTTCTCTCAAATAACATAATCAATCTAGGCACCATATGTGTCTTCTCATTGCAGTTTTAATTTTTTCATGCTTTAATAACTTTCATAAAAGAGTAAGAGATATGAAAATACTATAACTGACTGTCAGTGGGGGTTAAGGTAAAGGAGCAATATCTATAGATACAGCACAATTAGAAAAGTATCACTTTTAAGAATTTTAATAAATAAGATTAAGTTAGTGCTCATTTAGAGACTTCTGCATTCTTAGTGACACAAATCTCCTATTAATGTAAAAGAGCCAAATTGTGACCTCAGTTGAACTAGTGAATAGTTAGACAAATTATACAGAGTGGAGTTATTTTGGTGCTGTACTATTGTGATTAAGCAGCATTCGGTCTATTGATAGTTTAGGATGCTCCAAGAATGTAGGATTAGATGCTAACCCATTCTCCCAGAGTTCAGAACTTCGGTGCTTGGTACCTTGGAAGAGGGATTACCTTATCTAGAATCATAGATCTAGTTTAAGAACAAAACTGTTTTGGAATTTGGTTCTTTATGAGATACCATATGTGGCTCTCATTTGTTTCAGGGAATGTTAAGCTTGCTATTTTATAATTTTTCCTATAGTATGGTAAAAGAAGTATTCATGAAAGCTGGGAAAGACCATAGACTTTGGAATAACTATACACCAATATTATCTGGAATTATCAGAATTGCATATAGGATCATATCCAGCAGCTTAAACACAGACTTTGGTCAAGAATATGAAACAGAACCTGCAAACAGTTAGGCTTTGTCTACACTGCAGGGTTTTTGCGCGAGAAGCTTTTTGCGAAAGAGATCTTCCGCAAAAACTTATTGCGCAAAAGCGCGTCCACACCGCAAAAGCGCATCGCAAAAGTTATGTGCTTTTGCGCAAGAGTGCATCCGGCCAGAAGGGGTTGCCAGGGAATAGCATGGTGAGCAGTGAACCTCTGCCACTTTGCAGGGAGGCAGGGAAAGCCCTGAGCAGCTGCCGGTGACCGGCCAGCTGGTAGCGGAGATCATATTATTGCGGGGACGGGTCGTGTTGTTCGAAAAATGTTCCCTAAAAAAAAAATCGTGCTATCGTGAAAACGTGTTAAGCGGACACATGTTAAGAGAGGAATTACTTTCTGTATATTAGCCTTAGACTGAACAACTCCCTGTTGCCATGGCAACCAAAAGGGCAGTTAATCCAGGTTAATTAAGACACCTGGAGTCAATTAAGAACCTCCTAAACTCAGCTGAGGCATCAGGTTGGTTGAGATTCCTGGAGCCAGTTAAGGGCTTGCTAGAACTAGTTAGAGAGAGCCTCCCATTCAATCTGTTGATTAGTGTGTCAGGAACTGTGTGACGAGGATGTGTTTCAGGAGAGCCCAGTAACACAAATGCTATGAGAAGTAGCAGGACGGCACCCAACAGGCACAGAGTCGAAGTGCAGGGAGAGCCCTGCTCAGCAAACAGCCCTGGGAAAAAAAGGACTGTGGAAGGTAGACCCCTGCCAGGAGGAGAGACACTGAGTTAGGAGGTCTAACTTGTTACCTCCTTGCCTAGACAGGCAACCTGAGACTAAGGCCATGAGGAGTAACGGTAGTTGGAATTAGGATCTCTAATTCGAACTACCTACTCTGTGCTGCGTGTAGCCGCGGGCACAGAGTTCGGACTAAGGGGGATTTAAAAATGGCGGCTCCCGGGAACATGCAAATGAAGCCCGGGATATTTAAATCCCGGGCTTCATTTGCATCTCCGGTTGCCCTCATTTGCCTACCTAGCTCGAACTAATGTAGACATACCCTTATTCACATAACTCAGACGTATGGGATTAGGAGTACCTTTGCTTGGTATATGTGTCAGATAGCACCTTGCCTTCTTTTTAGCTCCCAAACCTTTCAAAATGGAGGGGAAGATTTCAAAGGAACCCTTTGGAAGTCAAAGAGTAAGGGAAGTCAAAGGAAGAGTATTCTTCTTTCAACTTCCTCCAATGTGCTCAGTGCCAAAAGCTGAGTTAAACTATTTTGACTTCAGCTATGCAATTAACGTAGCTGAAGTTGCTCATCTTATCATAATTTGACTTTGTCCTGTACTGTAGACAGGTGTTACCAGATCTCTCAAATCTTCTCTTTCTTTGGCGTGGTACAATTTAACCCATATATTGATGTGTTTTCTCCCAAAATCCATAGCAACCAGTGAAGCAAAAATGTGCTTAAATGCTCACTGAAAAGGGAGATTGAATGAATTTTAGGACCAGAATTTATGTAGGATCTCTGTCTGCTTAAACTAGAACAAAAGACAGAACTATGTAGCACTTTAAAGACTAACAATATGGTTTATTAGATGATGAGCTTTCGTGGGCCAGACCCACTTCCTCAGATCAATATGTGGAAGAAAATCAGCACGACCATATATACCAAAGTGATACAATAAAAAAATGTTCTAAAATTTGATTTGTCAATTTCACATGCGTTCAGAGTGGGGGTGAGGGGGGAAGGTTAGTTTCTGAGAGGTAATGACATGGGGTGATAATAGGGGAAGTTTCTGTAAGGTAATGACATTAGGGGTAATAATTGGGGAAGCTAGCTAGCTAAAATTTGATTTGTCAGTTTCATACGCATTCCTTTTTTTGATTGTATCATTTTGGTATATATGGTTGTGCCAATTTTCTTCCACATATTGATCTGAGGAAGTGGGTCTGGCCCACGAAATCTCATCACCTAATAAACCATCTTGTTAGTCTTTAAAGTGCAACATAGTTCTGTCTTTTGTTTCAGCTAAACCAGACTAACATGGCTGCATCTCTATTGCTTAAACTAGAGTGTGACCAATGTTCAGACAGGTTCTTGTGTTGAGGCATGTTTATAAAACACTGGTTAGTGATCCAATATATTTTTCTGAAAAAAGGTACACAAAGTTCTAGAGGAAAAAACAATGATACAATGAGTTTTCCTGTGGTTATATACCACTTCAGGTACTTTCACTTTTAGTGCTAAAATATGAAGTACAATATAGACAAATTCTGGAATAATTCCATTTAAATAAATTATGTTATTCCTGAATTGCACTAGTGTAAATGAGAGTAGAATGTGTAGAAGTAAGTTGCATGAGATAATATTGCAGAGAAATCTTTGCACTGGGAAGTTGATGAATAAGGTGACTTAATATGTAGCTGTTTTCTCTCTTTTTGGAGATCTGGTGATGGTCTTCTATATCTTCTGGATTTTTGATTAAGGGACTTAGGTTAACTGAAAATCTAATCTGTTTGACTCCTGTTGATGTGGTTGATAGCTGTAGCTTTCACTAAGCCAATCCTATTCAGTACTTTTCAGTTTTCATGTTGATTTTTCAAAGCTGACAGCAATTTCCTTACTTTCACATATCAAAAGCTTTGATACTTAAAAGGATAATTTTGCTGAAGTCAAAGTATGAATATATCCTTAAATCATTCATTTGAAAAATTATAAATTTTTCTACAACATATTGTTTGGCTGATTGTTTCTAACTGTGATTTTTAATTGGAGATCTTGCATTGCTTGTTATGAACACTTCTGTCTGGCTTGTAATACACTGTTTGTGTGTGCGCGTGTACCTCTGACCACTTTGTGAGCAAAGTTGTTGGCCCTAAGTTGCTAAATTTGCGATGTTCTTTTAGCTTAAATAGTAGAAGCCTTTAAATATGGGTCAGGAAGATTTGAATTCTATTTCTGTAAATGTCAGCTTGATCAGCATGGCAACAGCTAGGAAGTATTAGGCACTTTTGATTTCATAAATAACTTTTGTGTCCTCTTCTTCCTGTTTTATTTTGAAGGAGAGCTGCTTAGATTTACTGGAGGGTCTTAGATTCCAAACCATTCCCTTCAACCTATTCACTAGAAGGAGCAACAATGCTTTCTGAGCACTGGTTAATACAGTACTGATTTGTGTGTAGCATATAGCTATTATATTGATACATGTAACATTTAAATGCACTGGATTATGCTGGCAAGGAAAATAATGGGGAGCTTGTTTTTGTTGCATGTTGGGCTCCTAGGGCCAATTTTTGAAAGGTATTGAGGCATCTTAAGATGCAGACAGGCACCTAAGCAGGTGTTTAAGAGCACTTAAGAACTGAATTCCCTTTGTTTTCAGTGTACCTCAGTGCTTTTGAAAATCCTACTAGCTGCCTATCTGCATTACTGGTGCCCAAGAACCCATAAAAACCTGGTCCTAGGTAATTTTACTCTAAATATTTTTCATATTTATGTCTGCATGTTGAGCACTAGGCTGGAATTCTTTAACACGGGGGCTACGTCTAGACTGGCATGATTTTCTGCAAATGCTTTTAACGGAAAAGTTTTTCCGTTAAAAGCATTTGCGGAAAAGAGCGTCTAGATTGGCACGGACGCTTTTCCGCAAAAGCACTTTTTGCGGAAAAGCGTCCATGCCAATCTAGACGTGGTTTTGCACAAGAAAGCCCCGATCGCCATTTTTGCCATCGGGGCTTTTTTGCGCAAAACAGTTTTTAGCTGTCTACACTGGCCCTCTTGTGCAAAAACATTTCTGGAAAAGGGCCTTTGCCCGAACGGGAACGTCAAAGCATTTGCGCAAGAAGCACTGATTTCGGACAGTAGAACATCAGTGCTTTTGCGCAAATTCAAGCGGCCAGTGTAGACAGCTGGCAAGTTTTTCCGCAAAAGCAGCCGCTTTTGCAGAAAAACTTGCCAGTCTAGGCACAGCCCTGGAGTAATGAAATTAAAATAAAAAGCCCACATCTTACTTTTCTAGTTAACTATGCTATTTGGTAATTTGATAGATTGATAGTATTATTTTGCCTGCTGGCACAGGGCACTGCTTTTGAAGTATTAAAAAAAATTAAAGTACCTTTTGTGCACTGTAACCTTTAGGGCACAGAGACAGAGTGGGGGCATTAATCTGTAGTATTCTGAACTACAAAAATGAGTCATCATTCTCTTGCCATGCACCTTCCTAATTTCTGTTCCTTTGTCTAGCCACTGACAACACATTCTTTCCCCCTACTTTCTTTCTTCTTTAGTACTGGAAGTATTACCTACCCCCAGCAGTTAGAGACCCTCCATCTCTCTTTCCCAATACACCAGCAGTGACTGTCTTTATTCCAGAAACTTCTTTGCTGCAGATGTGCCTCTGTACCTGCTACTTGCTAGCCTGAAGAGGATAAGAACCTGGCAGCCTTATCTCTTAGCCTTATCTAAATGTGGGTTTTAAACTGGATCAGACTGAGTTAATCTGGTTTGAAAATGCTCACGTACACATGATATATTCCAGCAATGCACACTAACTCAGTTTATTGCATCTTCTAAAGTCCTCTGGTGAAGTGGATTAGGTTTGTTTCATATTGTATTCGTTTGGTCTATTGTTCATATTTGTGCACCCTCCCTGATCTGATGTCTGACCCTTCCCCCTCATGTCCAGACATCCTTACCCCTTACTCCCCACAATGCAAAACCCTCTAGATATTAAAAAGTTTCCACTTGGGGATTAACTGGATTCCTATGAGTCAAGGTGCTGTACCTATGCAGTACAGAGCTACCAAAATATTACACTATCAGTTTATATCAATACCACACACACACACACACACACACAATGTTATTCTGTATAATGTATTAAAAATAAATGTTAATTTAAACCAGATTAAATTAGGCTATATTTTGGACAGAGAAACAAGTTGTATTATACTACTAAAATGTATATCCTTATTACCTTTGCCCATAAAGGAATAATAAAGTTTGCTTTGGGATTTGAGTTTAAAGTGTCTATTAATAGTACTGCCTCGGATGCTTGCAACTCACATTCAGATACATGACCTAAAATTTCCCTGTAAGGAATAATGATCACACCTATAGACATTGCTTTGAGAGAAATCATTAGCACCTTTGAGTGAAGTGAATCAGATGTTTTTTGTTTTTGTTATGATCTACAGTATAGTGTCTGATAAAATGAACCCAATGTATAGATGTATGCTGGTGGGGTTCTCTTACCCTTTGCAGATTGTACTACCCTTTCTGTCGTCAGTTGCACACAATGCTGAGAAGAAAGAATAACAATTTCCTGTTCTTAGAAAAATGAAGACCGAGTAGTAGAAAGGGTTTATATTTGTATTAATTTCAGTAAAATTGCGATACATGAAATTTAAAATAAATCTTGCTAAATTTTAGCATCTCAGCAGAGTGACCCTGTCAAGAGGACAGTTTTCTGCATTTTACCATACTTGAAAGGTGAACAATCTAAAAAACCGTGGGCACGATTCTCATGTACTCTACATCCCCTTGGCACTTGGCTAGAAGTAAAGAGGACCCTTAATTTACTTTTTCTTGAAGGCCCTTTTAGGCTATCTCAGTGGTCTGTAAGGGGGTTAGTGTACATGAGACTTGGTCCCAAATGGGATTTTCTTCTGGGTGATTTCCCTTTCATGCACAGAGATTTAGCATAGGGGTGTAAGTCCACAGCACACTAGTGTGCTTCACATTAAATCACCACATCAGCCCTGCTATTGCTTCAAATATCAGTAGGTCAATGCGCACTATGGAAATTTGAGCATGGTATCAGGGTTCACACAGTGACTTAATGCATAGCAAGCTATCCAGCCACACCATGCCTTGCTGCACTGTGAATAAGCCCTGAAATATTGAGATTTATGAAAAGATCCCAAATCAAACAAATACTAATGCCCTATTTTCATTAACACTGCCAATGTGTATGTACTGTGGTTGTGATAATTTAAAAAATAGTTTTATGAGAAACTTTCCACCTCCATTTCTTGACCTTTCAAGTTAGTTCGCTGTTTGCTTTTATTTAATGCTAATTAGTGCAATGATTAATAATGCACGTGTAATGCTGGCAGACCCAGTACATCTTCAGGTGGAATCAAACTTGTGACTTTTGGGCTATGTCTACACTCACGGCTTCTTGCGTCAGAAGTATGCAAATGAAGCTAAGCATGAAATATCGCTGAGCCTCATTTGCATACCTAATGAGCTGCCATGTTGCAGAATTATTTTCAGGAATAATGCCAATTATTTTCAGGAATAACAGCATTGTGCAAGAGGGGTTTTCTTGCGCAAGAAGGGGCAGAGTAGACAGCTCCGTCTGGCGCAAGAACCTCTTCTGCAAAAATGGCAACTCAATAGGTATACAGCGCAAGCGGAGCCAGGGATCTGCTGGAGTCCCCAACTGATCCCAGGCTCCTAATGCACTGCCCCTCGGAAATGCTGCCGCCGTGCTTCCAAGAGGCAGCACTGCATGGAACCTGGGGTTCTTTCAAAATAATAAGCAGAGTGTCCACACCATGCAGCACTGCCCCATTGAAATGCCACCGCTGCATTTCAAAGGGGAGGCACACACGATTAATCGTAATTAAATTGGTTAATCACTTGACAGCCCTACTATAAAGCACAATTCCACAAAGATGTAGACATTCTGGTATGATGCTGCTTTTGTCTGCACTTTCTTGCACATGGGTGTTACAATATTCTAATTTTTCCAGGAAAGCACATATCCCGTTGGTGACTGCTGCAATTTAACTTCTGCTTTGTGAGGGAATGAAGATGAAATTGGAACCTAACTCATTTGAAGAGAAATAGTAGCATCGAATTCATACTGTACCAACACCTCTGCTCCAGTGAAATGTCACTATGCTTAACAAATTCCTTATGAAGCAGATCTTGACACCTTTTTTCCCCTTCCACTAAGTAATTTCCAAATTCCAAAGCACCGATTGTTGGCTGTAAGGCTGAGACATTAAAAGGCAATTAGTGTCTCAGCAGCATAGAACTATACAATCTTGATGGTCCAGCTTCAGCTTCCAAGATTTTTGTCTGTTCCTGCTACCAAATGGAGATTCCAATCCACACTGAAGGTTTGGATAATAATTTGTGTAGTTACACTTGTCTTCTCCATTGGATGAAGCAGCAGGTGGCCCTGTGGCTGGTCCCTCTACCCAGAGCGTCCTAGTGGATGGAACTTCTGACTTTCATTTTTGTGGGATGGAGTAAGGTGCTTATTCAAGGAAAGACCCTGTAAAAATGGATATGTGGTTTACATGGCTAGTCCTAGCTTCCTCTAAGCCTCTGGCATTCCTGACCTCTTTTCTTTTCCTCATTCCTCCTTGAACTGGTACACAGAGCCACTGTCCTCTCCTCACTGAACTGCCTCTTATAGACCCACTTCTTCCATAGCATCTATAGAAAATGAATCCAGTCAGAGAGTGATTGAACTCTCGTTGAAGTCAACAGAAATAAACTCATTGACTTCAATGGGAATTGGACTGGAGCATTGGTCATCTACTTACCTATTTCATTTATTGCATGAGTGATCTGTTCTTTTATGTTCAAGGAGAGGCCTGTGGGCACTGAAATGGAATCTGCCACTTGTTTAGTATAATCCTTTATGATGCATAAATAAGAACATAAGAATGGCCATACTAGGTCAGACCAAAGGTCCATCCAGCCGCATACCCTGTCTGCTGACAATGGCCAATTCCAGGTGCCGAGAGGAAGTGAATCAAGCGATCTCTCTCCTGCCATCCATCTCCACCATCTGACAAAAAGAGGCTGGGGACACCATAGCCATCTGAGAATTGGTGTTAGGCAAACAGCAAGAACAGAAAGCAGCAAAGCTGGAGACAGCATTGTCCCTTACAACAGGGCTGAAAATCACTGACATAATTTCAGTGATGATAATCTTATCATGAAAAAGTATTGATGATGAATGGATATCATTTTTAAATATCCTGCCTAGAGCAGGGGGCTGGACTTGATGACCTTCTGAGGTCTTTTGCAGCTCTATGGTTCTATGATTCTATAAAATAAGAATTGCCATCATTGCTCATTTATTTAGGCCAGAAATAATTTGGTTCTTTTAAGAAATTGACCTTTTCTGAAAAATGTTCCCTACATCCAAATACATCTGTACCTGTGTGTTCATATGATGCATTCTCACATACCCCCTTGTAAAGCTATTAATGGGAAAACTAAGACACTGTGAGAAATCTCAATTTCATTAAGGAAAGATAAGCAGTTAGGCTGTCTTCATTCCGCTTCAGTGGCAGCACTTATTTTTCACTTCAGAAAACGGTTGAGTATTCAGGATGTTCCTTCTAAATCTCATGCATGAAATAATCATTTGCCATTGGGAATTTGCTATGAATCCAATTTGGAAAGAAACTGGAAGGAGGAGATAGATCGATCTAACATAATATCTCACCAGTGAGCCTACTTAACTCATTGAGTCCAGATTTTGTGTCCACGTGTTTTAGATGTTTTCTCTGTTTATATTCTTTAGTGTTTACACTATTAGGGTACATCTACATTGCATCCCTCTTGCGCAAAAGCCTATGCAAATGAAGGACAGATTAGCATATTGCCATACTTCTTTGCATAATTAATTAGGGGCCATTTTTGTGCAAGAGGCTTTTGTTCAAAAAGGAGCCATCTATACAGCTCCTTTTTGTGCAAAACACCCTCTTGAGCAAGAGCCATTCTTCCTCATTTTTTCAGGACTGTGGCTGGCCTACATGAGTCAATTTGGGCCTATGGGGCTCTAGCCATGGGGCTGAAGATGCTTCAGCTCAGACTCACACATTAGCACAGCCCTGAGCTCAATGAGTCTTCACCATCAGTATTGATAAGCTTGTTACCATCACCAACAAATAAGACCTCATCTACTTTTTTTCTGATATACTGGGATCAGCACAACTACACCACCACTACATAAAAGTCAAACCAACTGACATGGTATGTGTTTGGAACAAAGGAGAAAATGGGGGCAAGGCCAGCACACTGAATAGGCTAGACTTACATTAGTACATTACAGATGACTTAGGGTACGTCTAGACTACAGGCTTTTGTCGACAGAAGTTTTGTCGACAGTATCTGTCGACAAAGCTTCTGTCGACAAAGAGCGTCTAGACTACATTCAGTTCTGTCGACAAAGCAAGCTGCTTTGTCGACAAAACCCTGTAGTCTAGACACAACCCTAGATGCAGTAACACCTTCTGTCGACAGAACTCTGTCGACAAAAGGCGTTATGCCTTGTAAAATGAGGTTTACCAGCATCGACAAAACTGCTGAGTTCTGTCGACATTATGTCGACAGAACTCAGTGGTAGTGTAGACGCAGGTTTAGTTTTGTTGACAAAAGTCCACTTTTGTTGACAAAACTCTGTAGTCTAGACACACCCTAAGAGTGATAACTTTTTCCCTTTATGACAGGGCAATGTGTTGCTTTATGGCTTTAGAATTTGTCTTGTGATACCTGGGATAAATAAGTGCCCAAATGAATAGACCATTTTTTCCAGTAGGAATTTTGAAAAGATTTGCACATCTGTAGGTTTCCATCTAAAAAATTCCATTCTAAAATAGAACTGTTGCTTGTCAAGAATCAGGCTTGAGCATTAAAGAGAGGACAAGCAACCATAAAGAATTTCCAAATCCTTTTTAAGTTCCAAAGAACACTGCAACTGTCATTTGAAGGGCTGATCATACCACTGAGCCTTCCTATCTGTCCTCTGAGGCACCCTATCACCCTGACTTGCTGAGTCAAAAGCTCTGGTTTCCCTTTTGCACAGACACAGAGTTGGGGTTACAGCAATAAAGACACTGAGAACAGCTTAGCTCTCAGGGAAAGATCAGTCACAGGGACTTGAAACAGCACCCAGGTACACAGATCCAATGTGACCAAAACCCCAAATACATCTGTCTCACTATGCATAAAGTTTATACACAGTGAGGTCATAAGATGTTTGTTCCCTGTATCAATGAAAGAGAGAGATGTACAGCTATTGTGCCCCCTTCCTGCCACCCGCAGGCCTGGTAACCATGATTTATACTGGCTTTGATAAAAAACAAGTATTTTTGCTAAGTATATAAAGTAGGATTGAAGTGGTTGCAAGTGATAACAGACAGATCAAAGTAAGTTACGAAGCAAAATACAACAAAATATGCCAGCTAAGCCTAATACACTAAGGGTTCATCTACACTAGCTCATTAGTTCGAGCTAGGTAGGGTAATTAGGACAAGCGGAGTTGCAAATGAAGACCGGGATTTAAATATCCCGGGCTTCATTTGCATGTTCCTGGGTGCCGCTATTTTAAAATCCCCTTTAATCCAAACTCCATGCCCGTGGCTACATGCGGCATGGAATAGGTAGTTCGAATTAAAGATCCTAATTAGAACTACCGTTACTCCTCATTCCATTAGGATCTTTAATTCGAACTACCTACTCCGTGCCGCGTGTAGCCACGGGCACGGAGTTCGTACTAAGGGGGATTTAAAAATGGCGCCCGGGAACATGCAAATGAAGCCCAGGATATTTAAATCCTGGGCTTCATTTGCAACTCCGCTTGCCCTAATTACCCTACCTAGCTCGAACTAACAAGCTAGTGTAGATGTACCCTAACAGAAGTTATTACAAATCCTCATTTCTCACCATAGTTTTTGTTTCTGGTAAAGTCCTTCTCACAACAAAGCTGATCTTTTTACTTATCTAGTCTAGTAGCTTTGCTTCACTTCACCCCTGTCTTCAGAGGTTTGTTTGTTTGTTTCCAGGTATTTTCATATAGCCTACTAAGGTGGGGAGCAATCTGTGAAGCCAGCTGAAGACAATCATTGTTTGCTTCCTATTCCTTAAATAGAATTTCCCCAGAGCAGAAAGTCTTTGTTCAATTCCCCCCATCCTTTTGTAAAAGTACAAAATTCAAGTTGGATTCCAGCATTAGGTGGCATGGTCATTTATCGTTGTAGAACCAACCACAGTTTAAACTTACAAGAAAAACAAGGCTATTTACAGATCATTATCATATTTCCATAAAAGGTATGGGGTGCAATGTTATAAGTTCCACTTTGGCTTCTTTTTGTAGTAAAAATTATTACATTGTGAAATCAGAGTAAAACTTTACATCTTACTAAAATTTGCCCATAAATTAATCCTGTCTAGAAGTAAACAAATTGATTATTTAACTGAACTTGAAATATATATTATAGCTGTGTAACTAACCATCATAAATATTTATTTTTAGAAATCCTTTTTTTATTGTAGAGATTTCAGTCTCAAACTGTTTTGTTGCTTCATAGAAGTTATGGAACACTTGACTGCACACATTTAATCCCAGTATTGTATTATGTGTGCCTGCATTTTCCTAGAGAATGTATCTGAGTTTGGTTTCAGGCTTAAAAATTGTAGCCTGAAATCTAGCCAGATTTGTTATCTATCAAGTTTGTTAAATCTTTTTGACAACGTAAAATTAGGGATTAAAAATAGAAACACTCAGAAGTTGTAATGATACTGTTTTATACACCTCGGCTACGTCTACATTGGCATGATCTTGCGCAAATACTCTTTAACGCAAGAGTTCTTGCGTTAAAGTATTTGTGCAAGAGAGCATCTACACTGGCATGTGCCTTTGTGCAAGAGATGTGCTTTTGTGCAAGAGCATCCGTGCCAGTGTAGACGCTCTCTTGCGCAAGAAAGCTCCGATGGCCATTTTAACCATCGGGCTTTCTTGCACAAGACATTCATGTTGCCTGTGTACACTGGCCTCTTGCGCAAGAACAGTTGAGCAAGAGGGCTTATTCCTGAGCGGGAGCATCATAGTTCTTGTGCAAAAAGCACTGATTTCACACATTAGAACGTCGGTGTTCTTGTGCAAGAACTCCCTGTCAGTGTAGACAGGCAGCATGTTTTTATGCAAAAGCAGACGCTTTGGCGCAAGATCCCGCCAATGTAGACACAGCCCTCATGTCAGAATATTTTGTGAGATATAGTTGAGCAAAATAACTATGATAAAATGACTTAATTTTCTAGATGGAAGATTTTATGATCACAACTAAGTTCAGAGAATAAAGAAAATTCTTCTATATTCCTCCATATATGACAAATTCATCCTGAAATGTCTATCTCTTACAGCAAATAATACAGTTCCATTGTGATTTTCACTAACACAAATACCTTCAACTTTGCATGTTATAATGAATAAAGCTTGTAAGATGGCTTTAATGATAGTCTTTGACTATTTACATGAAGGATACAAGCAGGGAAAATATAATACAATGTTTTGTGAGTGGTTAGAATTGGTGTTTAGTATCACAGAAGAGGGAAAAGGCAAATAGAATTATTCAAAATTAAAAACAGGCCGTAATTTAAAACAAAACAATAGGCAATTTTAAAGAGAATCTCTATTCTGTTGTTATAGAGTTGAGGCTTTAAAATTTATGACATTCGCTAACTGGAGAAGTGAACCTGCAGCTCAGGGATATGGTGTGCAGAGGCATGAATTGTAAATTGTCCAATATAGCAAAACTCCAACTCGGTCAGTTACATAAAACTCTGTGAAAGTCAGCAAAAATTGGAGGAAATAGACTGGTACAAATTACATGGTGATAAAGGGTCTTCAGAGTTTCTGGTAAAATCATGGGTTGACATTGCAATGAGCTGAAATATTCTAGAAATAGAAGGGAATGTTCATTGCTACAATAGCCAAACTAAAGTAAACACCTGATGTTTTTGATTAGTTAACTTTAAAGGGAAAAGATCTCCACCCCTTTCTGGGCACTGCTATCTTGGAGACTTGTAAAAGGAATGAGGATAAAGAGAATGGAAAGAGCAAGCAGCTTTACTCATGGGTGCTACTCTCACTATCTATTGAGCGTGGAGAGGAAATCCACGTTATTTGTTTAGGCATGAAGGAAGTAGTATTCTGAAGAACCATCTTGGAATTGATTGTTGAGACTAAGTAGAAAATACTTGTTTGATTCTGTGGATGTTTGTAATGAATCTGTGTTGCGAGTTGCACTTGACTTGGAAAGAGGAGCTGAGGAGAATTGATGTTGCCTACTCGAAAAAACCCATATGTGTGTGTGTGGGGGGATGGGGGGTTTGATATGGATTGTAAAGGAAGAAAGGGAAATGACTGCAAATATGATCAGGAGGAGAAATAATTTAAAAAGGCAGCAGGATGGTTTGTGAGCAGAATAATTTTGAACCAAAGAGGTGAGAAGAAAATTGTGTGGCTTATTCTCATTCCTCTTTTTTCAGCACAACAGATGAGAACTCAAAGTAAGATGAAAACGATAGCTACAAAAAGGCACAGAATATACGTGATTTAATTTAACACTAATTATAATAGTTCATCCTTTTATGGACAGGCAGCTCTGGGACAAAGCAGCTGACTCCTTGGATTGTTAGGCCAGGCTGGGACAGGAGGACTGGATCCATGCCCTGGAAGGGGTAGGGCTGGGGCTAGCCTCCGCTGGCAGCCCTCCGTGCCACCTGCAGTGTGCCATGTCCCCCACCCCCATGAGCCCTCTGCAACACCTGGAGTCTGGTGGCATTTTAAAGGGCCCAGGGCTCCCAACCATTGGTACTAATGTGGCACCAGTTGGGAGTCCCAGGGCCTTTCGAATCATAGGGCTGGAAGAGACCTTAGGAGGTCATCAAGTCCAGCCTCCTGCCCAAGTCAGGACCGCTCCCAACTAAATCAACCCAGCCAGGGCTTTCTCAAGCCAAGACTTAAAAACCTCTAAGGATGGATATTCCACCACCTCCCCAGGAAACCTATTCCAGTGCGTTCCCACCCACCTAGTGAAATAGTTTTTCCCAATATCCAACCTAGACCTCCCCCACTGTAACTTGAGACCATGGCTCCTTGTTAGGCTGTTCACAGTAGTGACAAATGGCACTTCTCCAGCCTCTTTGGAACCTCCCTTCAGGAAGTTGAAGGCTGCAATCACATCCCCCTCACTTCTCTTCTACAGACTAAACAAACCCAAATCCATCAGTCTCTCTTCATAGGTCATGTGCTCCAGCCCTCTAATCATTTTGGTCACCCTCCGCTGGACCTTCTCCAATGCGTCCACATGCTTTCTATAGTGTGGGGCCCAGAACTAGACACAATACTCCAGGTGTGGCCTCACCAGAGCTGAATAAAGGGGAATAATCACTTCTGTAGATCTGCTGGTAATGCACCCTAATATGCCATTAGCCTTCTTGGCTACAAGGGCACACTGTTGACTCATATCTAACTTCTCATCCACTGTAACCCCCAGGTCCTTTTCTGCAGAACTGCTGCTTAGCCAGTCAGTCCCCAGCCTGTAACAATGCTTGGGATTCTTCTGTCCCAAGTGCAGGACTCTACACTTGTCCTTGTTGAACCTCATCAGATTTCTTTTGGCGCAATCCTTTACTCTGTCCAAGTCACTCTGGACCCTATCCCTGCCCTCAGTGTATCTACCTCTCCCCCTAGCTTAGTGTCTTCTGCAAACTCGCTAGTTTTAGTCTGGGAGCTGACCTTGTCTGTGAAGTCAGAGACAAAGAAAGCATTGAGTACTTCAGCTTTACCCACATCATCTATCACTAGGTTACCTCTCTCATCCAGTAAGGGTCCCACACCCTCTCTGATCATCCTCTTATTGCTAACATGCCTGTAGAAACCTCTCGTTACCCTTCACATTCCTTGCTAGCTGCAATTCCAATTGCGCTTTTGCCTTTCTGATAACTCCCCTGCATTCTCAAGCAATATATTTATACTCCTCCCTAGTCATTGGTCCAGTTTTCCACTTCTTGTAAGCTTCCTTTTTGTGTTTAAGTTCACCAAGGATTTCCCTGATAAGCCAACCTGCTTGCTTGCCATATTTGCTTTTCTTGCTGAGCATCGAGATGGTTTCTTCCTGTGCCTTCGATAAGTCGTCTTTAAAATATTGCCAGCTCTCCTGGACTCCTTTCCCCTTCATGTAAGCATCCCAGGGAATCCTGCCCATCAGTTCTCTGAGGGAGTCAAAGTCTGCTTTTCTGAAATCCAGGGTGTATATTTTGCTACTCGCCTTTCTTCCTTTGGTCAGGATTCTGAATCTACCATTGCATGATCACTGCTTCCCAGATTGTCATCCACCTGTCCTTCCCCTGCTAGTTCCTCCCTGTTTGTGAGCAATAGATCAAACTGTGCATGGCTCCTGGTCAGTTCCTTTAGCACTTGTACCAAGAAGTTATCCCCAACATTCTCCAAAAACTTCCTGGATTGTCTGTGTACTGCTGTATTGGTCTCCCAACAGATGTCAGGGTGATTACAGTCTCCCATGAAAATCATACAGAGAGACCTTGAGATTTTCTCCTGGATGCGCTGAAATGTCACTGAGCCTGCCTACATGCCCTTTGTGGGTGCCCCACCTCTCAGTCTTGCTGAGTCAGATCCTCCAATTTTCTTCAGCAATGGCACAGAGTTGGGGTTACCGCCCACATCAGAGTAACAGCTCATATCAGAGTAACAGAGACACTGAGATCAGCTCAGCTTTGGAAAGGATCAGTCACAGGGACTTGACACAGCACCCAGGTGCACAGCCCAATGGGACCAGGACCCCACAGAAATCCATTTTAGTCAGCATAAAGCTTTATTCAGAGTAAGTTCTTAAGTTGGTTGCCACTTTATCAATGGTAACAATTATTTACAGTGCATTTATTAATAAACAAAAGTGATGATTAAGTTTAAGAAGTGGGATTTAAGTGGTTACAAGTGGTAGTAGACAGATCAAAGTAAGTTTATTAAGCAAAATAAAACAAAACACACAAAACTTGTTACATGCAATTTCTTACCCTAATAGCAGTTCTAATAATCTTTTCTCACATGCTGGGAGGCCTCCCAAATGGAGCCTAATCCTTCCCCGTCCAGTACTCATCTTGGGTGATAAACTAGGGTATCCTGGCATCTGGCAGCCTCCCCATTGTTTGGCAAAAGAGATTTAAAGGTGGGAAACGAAAGGCAGGAATCTTTTGTGTTCAGTTCAAAATTTACTTACTTTTGGTGGTACAGCATCCAAAATGGCTTTCAGCCTCAGGTGGCCAGGCTACATGTATTTGCAGGATCAATCCTAGTCCAGGTTTATAGGAAAAGAAAGACTATTCATGGATCATTGTCCTGATACTGGGTCCTCACTTAAAATGTCTAGATTAGTAAACAGGTTTTTTCATTGTATTTCTAACTTCAAATACAGTAATGATGCAGGCACACAAATAGAATAAACACATTCAGCAGATTACGAGCTTTGCAATGATATCTTACAAGAAATAGTTTGCATAAAGCATATTCAAGTTCTGTATATTTCCATAAAAAATATGAAATATATGGTCACAAGCAGTTTGCAATAATTCCCCCTGGAATAAGATACTATTTTAATTCCATCATTTTGAGGACTCCACTCATCATAATTTGTGATTGGTTTCTATGTTCTGATTTCATAAGCAATTCTGCTGGTCATCCAAACATCTTTCCTACTTTAATGAATAGAACTAGTGATAGCTTTGAATTGTTTCATTTAAGAAAATGTGTCACAAGTATTGAACTCTGCTATTGTTATCTGTAAGTTGACTTAGTTGTGCTAATTTTACTGTAGAATAAAAATTGACAGAGGCATTGTCAGATGCAACTGAAAAGCAGGGCTGCTTGAAAATTTTCTTCCAAACCTTTTTTGGACAGAAAACTAGATTTTTTTTTGACTAAACAAAACCCTTTTAAGTAATCTTCAACTTTCTTTAAACACTTTTTTTCATTGAAAACTGAAAATTTTGATGGAAAACATGATTTTCAACTAATTTTTTGTTTAACAAAAACTATTTATTTATTTGGGAGTTTGGGGAATGTAAAATTGAAGTTTTTGACAGTGCAATGGGGGCAGAGGAAAGAAAGAAACAAAATTTTCCAATCAACTCTACTGAAAAACACTTTTGTAATAGTAGCTTAAAATATACTTCCTATGTACAAAAAAATAGATAATACATTTGAGAATTAGAAAAACATACAGATTTCACTGTGGCATTTACTTCCAGCTGCAGCTGTCTTTTGAGGTACCTGTAACCTTTTGGAAACATCCCTATTTGCTTTTAACATTCTGTATTGTCTAGGGAACTCCTGCTTTTGTTTCTTGAACTGAAGCTATAAAATTTTGATTCTTGCACTCTGACCAGATCCATGACATCTGTGGTTGTATTCCCCAGGAAGGGTTCTCTATTACCCATAACCCACCACCATAAACTTCAGTTGATACAGTCTATTTTTGGGGGTTAGTTACTACTGTATGAGGTCACATTTCTCATGCCTAGCAGTCAGTAGGCTTGTTAAGAGGAGAATGAAATAATATTGGGACTAGCTTGTGTCTGACCATATCTTTGTCCACTGTGGAAAGTTTCCTTATGTGCAGGATACAAAAATGAAAAACATAGGAGAAAGGGGTAAGCAGTGAGGTAGTAAAGTTTGTGGATGATACCAAACTGTTTAGGATAGTCAAGACAGAAGCAGACTGTGAGGGACTCCAAAAAGATCTCACCAAACTGAGTGATTGGGCAACAAAATGGCAAATGAAATTTAATGTGGATAAGTGTAAAGTAATGCACATTGGGAAAAATAACCCCAACTATACGTACAGTATGATGGGGGCTAATTTGGCTACAACAAATCAGGAAAGAGATCTTGGAGTTATCGTGGACAGTTCTCTGAAAACTTCCACACAGTGTGCAGCGGCGGTCAAAAAGGCAAATAGGATGCTAGGAATTATTAGGAAAGGGATAGAAAATAAGACCCAGAATATCTTACTGCCCCTGTATAAAACTATGGTACGCCCACATCTTGAACACTGTGTACAGATGTGGTCTCCTCACCTCAAAAAAGATATTTTGGCCTTGGAAAGGGTTCAGAAAAGGGCAACTAAAATGATTAGGGGTTTGGTCCCATATGAGGAGAGGTTAAAGCGACTGGGACTTTTCAGTTTAGAAAAGAGGAGACTGAGGGGGGGATAAGATAGAGGTATATAAAATCATGAGTGTTGTGGAGAGGGCCGATAAAGAAAAGTTATTTATTAGTTCCCATAATAGAAGAACTAGAGGACACCAAATGAAATTAATGGGTAGCAATTTTAAAACTAATAAAAGAAAGTTCTTCTTCACACAGCGTGTTGTCAACCTGTGGAACTCCTTGCCAGAGGAGGCTGTGAAGGCTAGGACTATAATAGAGTTTAAAGAGAAGCTAGATAATTTCATGGAGGTTAGGTCCATAAAAGGCTATTAGCCAGGGGATAAAATGGTGTCCTTGGCCTCTGTTTGTCAGAGGCTGGAGAGGGATGGCAGGAGACAAATCGCTTGATCATTGTCTTCAGTCCATCATCTCTGGGGCACCTGGTGCTGGCCACTGTCGGCAGACAGGATACTGGGCTAGATGGACCTTTGGTCTGACCCAGTACGGCCGTTCTTATGTTCTTATGTTCTTATGTTATACAGCTAATTAACAGGAAGGTGATATAGGCAACTAGAAACACAGAGAAAAATGCACTACCGCTGTAAGCACAACTATTTGTTAGATTAAGGACTGTTATTAATCACAGTTAATTGATGCAATTAACTTTAAAAATTAAACATGATTTAAAAATTAATCACACTGTTAAACAGTAGAAATCCAAACTATTTAATTCATTTCAGTTGGTAGTTTTTCCTACATTTTCAATATATTGATTTCTATTACAACAGAGAATACAAAGTGTACAGTGCTCACTTAATATTTGCACTGATAAAATGATAGAAATAATATCTTTCAATCTGCTTCACACAAGTACTGTATGGCAAACTTTTTATCATGAAAGTGTAACTTACAAAAGTAGATTTTGTTTGTTTGTTACATAACTGCACTCAACCACAATGTAAATCTTTAGAGTCTATAACTCCACTGGGTCCTATTTCTTGAGTTCAGTCAATTGCCAAGAGACATGAGTTTGTTTACATTTACAGGACATAATACAACCTGCTTCTTATTTACAATATCTCCTGAAAGGGAGAGCTGGTGTTCACATGGCACGACTGCAGTTGACTTTATAATGTATTTACATGCCAGATGTTAAACATTCATATGCCCTGCATGCTTTGGCCACCATTAAATAGGAAATGCTTCCATGTTGGTGGTGCTCTTTAAAAGAATATTTGGTTAATTTAAATTTGTGACTGAACTCCTTAAAGGAGAATTGTATGTCTCTTGTTCCGTTTTACCAAATTCTGCCATATATTTCATTATAGCAGCCTTGGAGGATAACCTAGCATATGTTTAAGAACACTTCCTCAGCAGATTTGAGAACATGCAATGTGAGATTTCTAAAGATACCCACACCAGTCAACCCAAGGTCTAAGAATCTGAAGCATCGTACAAAATCTGGCAGGGACAAGGCGCAGAGCATCCTTTCAGAAGTCTTAAGAACAATACTCCGATGTAGAAACTACAGAACCAAACCTCCAAAAGGGGAAATCAACCCTTCTGTTGGTGGCATCTGACTCACGTGATTGAAAATCAACATGTGTTGGTCCGCTCTGCTTTGGATGGTTATCAAGTAGAATCTGTCATCCACATGTATGCATATCTTGTGGGATGATGACTGAAACATGACGGGACACATGACACTTCAGTGCATCTGACACACAAATATCTTATAGAATGAAAAATGTGGCTTAGAAACTACTGACCTCTACACTGCTGTGTCTGAATCAATAATAATTGTACTCATAGTATTCTTCAGCATTTCAAAATCTTGACAAAGCCCTGGCTGGGTTGATTTAGTTGGGATTGGTCCTGATTTGGGCAGGGGCTGGACTTGATGACCTCCTGAGGACTCTTCCAGCTCTATGGGTCTATGAAAATATTACACATTCATTAAAAACCACAAATCTCCTCTAGCGACCTCATCCAGTTCCTACTGATGTTAATGGAAAACTCCATTTGGTTAATGGGAACAAAGCTGGGCCTTAGATTAAATGATGAAACATATGGAGGATCATAACTAGGACTTGAAAAACTCACTCAGTGGAAGTAGTTAACAGTCTCTGGCATATGAGACAGCAGTTAAGCCTCCAACTTCTACAAAGTAAAAAAGTCATCAAAACTAAAAAGCCTATTTGGTTGCAAAGGCCAATTTTATAGCCCTAGAATATGAGAACAAATGTACTCTTTTCTTCAATGTGAAGATAATTTCTGAGCTTCTGCTCTATCATGGTACAACAAGGAAACTGAGAAAGGGAACTTTAGCTTCTGCTACTAAAAGTTATGTGAGCGGCTGTGAAAACAACAAGAGCTATGTAACTCCATACTATTTTGTCTTGGTCTAACTACAAGGCACATCAAAAGCAGATGATTTGATATTCACTATGAAAGAGGGGAACTCAATTTAAAACAAAATAGACTACCATCTGAGTTAACATTACCATACTAATTTCCTAGAGAGGGAAACCGGCTCAAAGAACATACCAATTAGTCACATGGTAAATCAGTGAGAGCTGGAAAGAAAACTGTGAGATACTTAGAAGCCCCTTTTCTTCCTTGAGCATTTGTGCCTATCTACTGTATAAAAGAACTGATATCAAGTCCAAAGGAGTCACTGACTTTGTATCATGTCCAATATTGTCATATTGCAATTGCACCACATTTATCCATGGTGTAATTTCATTATATTAAAACATTGATCAGTAATATCAATTTGGCTTGTAGATTTTATAATGTCCATAAATAGAGGGAAATGTATGCAAACCCCACATACATACTCCCAAATGGGTAAATATGCAAACCAAGTGTTATCTGTACATTTACTTGCTTTGTGTGCTCAAATGGCTACATTCATTTTTATGGTCCACTAGAAGTCTGGTCCCCAGCTTCAAGCTCAGAGTATATTATCTGGGATATGTGGATTATAAATTTTCAGCTGTACTGCCAGTTATTGCTATTTTAAACTGAACTATTACAGTAGTTGCAATAGCAAGTAATCACACTAATACAAGAGGAAATATAGGGACAAAAGGAATGGCTATAGTAATATTTAAATACTGTAGGTCAAAAACTGCCTTCATTTGTGTTTGGAAAGTGTCTGGTGTCCAAAAAATTAATCGTATAAATATTTCTGAAAAAGTTTGTTTGTTTGTCCCAAAAGATCTCCAAAATGGTAAGAGCTAGAAGCACCAAATTTTGCACGGACGCTACTGATCTTAAATCACTGGATTGGTTACATCTCAAAATTGGTTCCCCCAAAGCTCCAATTGCACTAGCTATGTTAATTTCTTAAAGTAATATATAAGAGAAAAGTATTTCCAATAAAATACGCTATGTTAAT
Source organism: Pelodiscus sinensis (assembly GCF_049634645.1). NCBI lineage: Eukaryota > Metazoa > Chordata > Testudines > Trionychidae > Pelodiscus > Pelodiscus sinensis. The sequence continues at coordinate 36,892,797 of NC_134715.1, read as the reverse complement.
GTAATTGAAAAAGTTAATTCATCACACCTTTTACTATATTTCCCCTGGTCGACACCGGGTATTTCTGCTAGTAATAATTAAAATGAATCAACATCCCCCTTCAACACACATATACCTGGTCACTACATTGGGTATTGAATCACAGAAGATGGTTCTCCCTTTAGGCTTTAAGTTCTGCTATAAGAGTACAAGTCTGAAATGGCTTTAAACTTGATGCTGTTACAGGAGACATTAAATCTAAAAGCAATAGCTCTTGCTAAATATATGGGAGGAATGGAAGAGAGGATTAGAGAGAGGCAGAGGAAAGTATACACCACTTTGCTCCAAATGCCAATAATATGTTAGAGGCTTAGGGGGTCTTGAATAAAAATCCATTAGCTCATCAAGCCATGCAACTAACTGTACCCTTCAATAACTGCCCACACTTTCAGCTCCCACTTACACACTGATGCCTGAATTAAAATTCTGATCTTTTGGAGATTCTGCAAGTCCAAGTGTTAGGATTCGAATTCAGAAGATTAAAAACATATTACAGAGCAAAAAAAAAATAGTTGTGATGTGCATAAATTTTCTATTTACTTTTAAAAATGCTGTATAGCATATGCCATTTTTCCCTTGGCACTTAAACATGTGCATCATTTTAAGACTGTGCATAGACTCATTTAAGTCAATGAGAATACTCATGATTCAAGTTAAGCATGAGCTTTGCTGAATCAGAACCAAAAGTACTGATCACAGTGCAGATACTGTATCTGCTATTAGACTATATATCAGTGCCGGACTGAGCTATTTGTGTACGCCAGGCCCTGGGAGCGCAGCGCCGCCCCCAGGTGCCCGGCGCATGCATGGCCCCGCACAGTCTGGCAGCCCTGTGCGGCGCCCCCTACAATGGGGCATCCTGGGCGGTAGCCCGGTCAGCCTGTAGCTTGGGCCAGCTGTGCTATACATACATAACAGCTGTGATAGATTTGGTCACAGAAATCCCCTTGAGACTGTCACTTGATATGCTGAAATACCACTGAGTCAGGCCTCTTTCAGCACTAACACAGAGGTAGGTCACAGCCCACAGCGGAGTAATACTGAGATCAGATCAGCTCTGGGCAGGCTCGGTCAAAAGAACTTGCCACAGCCCCCAGGTGCACAGTCCCAATAGGACAAGAACCCTTGATGAATCTGTCTTACGCCGTATCAAGTTTTACACAGAGCAATTTCATATTGTCTGCCCTTTTTCTTACACAGAGAGAGATGCATTGCTGCTTCCCTCATAATTATTTACACTGGCTTTATTAATAAACAAAGGTGATTTGGGTTTAAAAATAGGACTGAAGTGGTTGCAAATAATAATGCACAGAGCAAAGTAAGTTACTAAGCAAAACAAAACATGCCAGCTAAGCCTCGTCCACTATGAACATTTGTTACAAATTCTCACCCTAGTTCTTAATTTAGGTAAAGTTCTTTTCAGGCTAGAGATGTCCTTTTCTGGCTTTGGTCCCTCGGTTCTCTATTTTTCAATACATGCCTTTGGTTTGTAGGTGTTTTCAAGTATTCTCTTCGGGTGGTTAGGCAGTCTGTAAAGCCAGCTAAAGACAATCATTGTTTATTTCTCTCACTTTCTATAGAATTACCCTAGGCTCTATTTGAGGCCATGGGGAGGTGGGCAGGCACAGCCCGCCCACCGCTCCAAGTGCCTCCCCCAGCCCTGCGGGAGAGAGAACTAGACCCAGGCTCAACTGATTACAGGGGACAAATAATGACTAAAGGGAGGGGTGCAGGTTACAGGTTAAAAACAAGGGAACCAGATGGGCACATCGAGCAGAGAACCCCAGACAGCGCCTACTGCTCCTCAAAGCTGTCAATGGAGCCAGTGGATGCTACCCATAGGAATTCTGCCTGGATATGTGACACTAGGGAGGAACGGAAATAGGCCCCACAGTCGCAGGGAACCCGTTCATCCAGCATCCTCCTCCTGTGTTATATATGGTGGCTTTAGCCAGGGCCAGGAGGTTGACGAGGAGGTCCTGCGATTTGCGGGGCCACGGATAGGGTGTGCATAGATAAGAAGGTGTGAGGGAAAAGTGCAGCCAGAACCTCAATAAGAGATTCTGGAGGAGCCGGAATAGGGGCTGCAACCTGGCGCATTCAAGATAAGCAGGCACCAGGTTTTCCCTCACGCCGCAAAAGGGGCAGGCATCCGGGATGGGGGTGAACTGCGCCAAGTACACGCCCATGCTCATGGCTCCGTGAAGGAGCTGCCAACTGATGTCCCCAATAGGCTGCGAGATTAGGTTGGAATATACGCTGACCCATCGGAGTTCCCCACCCTATAGGTCTCAGAGAGTCCCGGCATTTAGTGTTGGGGTGGGACGCGAGGGTGGGGAAATGCAGGGTGTGGAGCACGAGTGCGTACAAGTGTTTTCTTGGTGCGGTTCAAAAACATACCGGCTGCAAATCCTGAAGCCGGCTAAGGGTCCATTGATAGGTAGGCCCGGGGGAGGAGGGAGGAGGCTGTGGAACAGGGGCCTGATAACAAGAGACGGAGAGTTTGCAGGAAGAGAGGGGCGGGGCATACCCTCTTGCAGGGCTCTTTGCAGGAAATCGAAAGCGGTCTGCGGCAAAGCCGCCTTCACCTCCTGGAGTAGGTGCAGGGGGGTTCGAGGGGTGGAGAGCCCCATGCGCTGAGCGAGCACTTGGGGATCCACCCAGTCCCCCCTGTCATAGTCCAGGAGATCTCCGACCTTAGTGGTTTTTGCCAGGATCAGCCTCTGGCGCACCGAAGGAGACTCCGCCACCTGCACACACAAGGCTGGATTGTGGAGCAGGGGCTCCGCGAGGAGGTCTACTCCCTCGGTGGTCATGATGGACCTGATTGCTGAGAACAGCTTCCAGGTCTAGAGGAGTTCCTGGTAGAATCCTGGCAGCTCTGAGAGGTCTCGCAGAAGACCCCTCGGGAGAAGAAAAAAGAGCTGCTGGTCGTATCGGAGCCCTCGGAAGCGGCGGAGGAAGGCGCTCCTCAAAGTGCTCCATGCTGGACTACCTGCACTAAAGAGGAGTCTCTGCAGGGCCTGGATGCGGAAGGTCAGGACCTGACTGTGCATACAGATCAGGCCCTGGCCTCCCTCCTCCAGGGGAAGAGACAGAACCCGTGTAAAGACCCAGTGCAGTCCTGGCCAAAAGAACTCCAAAGCTATCCTATGGAGTTTGGCCACAACCTCTGGGGCTGGCCTCAGGGTATTGAGCCGGTGCCAGAGCACGGATAGGACCAGTTGGTTCAGTACCAGTGCCCTCCCCCAAAGGAAAAGACACCAGAGCAGTCCTGTCCACTTCTGCAGCTGCTCACCCACTCTGGCCTCCAAACCTCCCTAGGCTGGGAAGCCTTCCCCCAACCCCCATCATCCTGTGAAATTACAAAATTCAAGAAGGATTCTAGCAGAGGTGAGGGTCCATGAGTCAGGAGCAGTGTAACTTGACTGCAGGAAGACAATTCTTGATTCAATTGTCTCTTGATAGTGGGCTATTAGCTCTGTATCTGGCTTCTTCATAGTTGTTCCTGATGGGCTAGTTTCTCATCTATGAACACATTAACAAATTTGCAATCAGTATTCCTAATTTCAGATACAGAAATGGTACATGTATGCAAATAACAGAAACTTTCAGACGATTACAACTTCTCCAATGGTACCGCAAAGTATTTTGCATAAAGCATTTTCCAGTTATGCATATTAATAAGCATATTTCCATAAATAATGAGAAATACACTGTTACACCTGTAATGATAACTACTGCATAGGAAATGATCTCACTGTAGGTCAGCCATCACAATATGGGTCAAACTGTATTTATTATTGCTGAGAACATTTATTTACTCTAACAGAACATTTACTGCCCTAGAAGTAATGTTTATTCTAGATTTTTCTTTTGAAACTAGCTATCAAGCACATAATGAATAGAGTGCTCCTGCTACAGTTTTTGTACAGTTTCAAGGAATGATTGCTTGTGTAAAGGGTCAGAATGAAGAAGAGCTGAGTGTTATTCATTATTTTTAATGATGCTGGGTTATTAAAGAGCTATAAGTATGGCATAATGGTCAGCAAAATGACCAGCATCTTTTCCCTACCACTGCTATTCCCTTAGGTTTGATATTTTTACTATTGCATTGACAAAAAGGAAAGTTATTGCTACAAAAGTTAGCACAGCAAAATTGTCAACTAATTTCTGATTGCAGAATTTTAAAATATTACTAGGGATGATGTATATGTCAGAAAACAATCTGTTGTTCAGCTCACATGGTAAGGTTGCATCACTGAAAGTTGGGAAAATCAATTTTGCCTAGGGTACTGACTGAACATGGTGTGACTCTCATTGAGTGAGAATTAAAATGGAACTCAACAATGCCCTTCTTAAATTCATGTCTTTATCTGGAATGCCAGTTTAAGTTCAAACACTTGGGCTGTGTCTAGACTGCATTCCTTTTCCGTAAAAGGGATGCAAATTAGACACATTGCAATTGCAAATGAAGCGGGGATTTAAATCCCCCCTGCTTCATTTGCATAAACATGGCTGCCGCTTTTTTCCAGCTCAGAGCTTTGCCGGCAAAAAGTGTTAGTCTAGACGGGGATCTTTCGGAAAATAAAGCCTTTTCCGAAAGATCTCTTATTCCTCTTAAAAAAAGGAATAAGGGATCTTTCAGAAAAGGCTTTATTTTCTGAAAGATCCCCGTCTACACTGGCGCTTTTTTCCAGCAAAGCTCCGAGCCGGAAAAAAGCGGCAGCCATGTTTATGCAAATGAAGCGGGGGGGATTTAAATCCCCGCTTCATTTGCAATTGCGATGTGTCTAATTTGCATCCCTTTTACGGAAAAGGAATGCAGTCTAGACACAGCCGTGGTCCTTGTCTATACTAAGATATCCACTGCTATGTGTCAGTACAAATCTCTATTGCAGACACAATCTGTTGCACAAGATACATTAGAATAGATTTCAGAGATGAATCTTAGTCTTTTTAGCAAAAACAACAAGAAGTCTGATGGCATTTTAAAGACTAACTAATTTAATTTGTTAGTGTTTGAATGTCACCAGACTCCTTGTTTATGTATTAGAATAGTTTACTCTAGTTTGAAATTGTGTCAACATTAAAGTTTTATATGGTGCAACAGAGGCTTAAATATCTATGTAGTTAAGGCTTTTAAAAAATGTATTATAAGGTTTAGGTGATTTTAGATATTGTTTCCATGGAAACAATACACTAAATATATTATTCAGTTGAGATGAAATTCACCCTTGGACTGACAGTTCACTCTTAAATCGTGTTTTATTCCATTCATTGTAATAGAAGATAGGTCACTGAATGCTTTGAAAATCTCAAGCCCTGTACTATATATTTGTAATGCATTTTATATAAATTCTGGGCACACTCCATAGGGTAGTTCTTCAGTGTGGAGAGTCAGCTCTATCATATCTATTTCTACACCCTAATGGTGACAAAAGAAGCTCTCTTACATTGGTGCACTTCTTAAGAAAATTAAATATACTACTGAAAGGGGAAAAAAACCAAAGTGGAAAAGAAAGGAGAGAAGATTACTGAGACATGCTCAGAAGATATTGTAAATTATGGCATTGCACTCTCTGGGTTCTAGACCAAGGGTGGGAAATAATTTTTGATGGGGCCATTCCAAGATTTTGGAAAACGGTCAAGAACCGCACTCTCCCATGATATTAATAGAGGAGATACAGGGTCTGGGATGGAGGTTGGGTGGAGAAAGGAGCTTGGGGTAAGGGATTGGGGTGTAGGAGGGAGAATGGAGTCTGGGAGGGAGTTTGGGTGAAGGAGGCAATTGTGATTTAGGGCAAGGGACTGGAGTGCAGGGGTTTGGAATGTGACCTAGGGCAGGAGGGGATTGTGATCTGGGGCAGGAGATTGGGGTGCCAGATCTAGGAGGTGGTAGGCATACAAGAGGGGGAGGCAGGCTTGGGCATGTTGAGGGGGGGGGGGCAAAGAGTTGGGGTTGCCAGAGGTACGCTCTGGCCAGGAGACTTTCCAGCCAGCAGTCAAACCAGCTTGCCTGCAGAGCTAAGGCTTGCAGAGCTTAAAATATTTCCCAGCCAACCTGCCTGGACTTGTGCTTGTGTGAGTAACTGAGCAGAGGCGGGACGTGTGGTTCTTCTTGACAGCCTGTTATTCAAACAGGCAGCTCCCATTGGCCACTTTGTGGCCAGAAACTGACCAATGAGATTGCGCTGGGGGTGGAGGCAGCCGCATTTCTGAGTGGTGTTATGGGGCAAACAGGGGAGACTGTGTGGGGCTCCCTCCAGCCTATGGGCCATATTTTGTCCATGCCTGGTTTAGACCCATAGGCTATGTCTACACTCGTGGCTTCTTGCGGGAGTAATATGCAAATGAGGCTAAGCGTGGAATATTGCCGAGCTGCATTTGCTTACCTAATGAGCCACCATTTTTTTCAGAAGAGGCTCTTGCACAAGAAGGAACGTCTACACTGCCCCTTCTTGCTTGTTCTTCCTGAAAAGTAATAGGTGTAACGGCTTTGCGCAAGAGGGTTTTACTTGCGCAAGAAGGGGCAGTGTAGACGTTCCTTCTTGTGCAAGAGCCTCTTCTGAAAAAAAGGTGGCTCATTGGGTATGCAAATGAGGCTTGGCGATATGCCATGCTTAGCCTCATTTGCATATTACTCCCGCAAGAAGCCGCAAGTGTAGACATAGCCGTAGTGTCCAACCAGTTCTGAAGTGGTAGCCACTATAGCGAACTAGCCACAGTCAACGAGGCAAATCATATGACTTAGAGACAAATGACTGTTTCAAGCAGTAAAGGTGGCAGTTGGTGTGGGAGTCACTGGATCAGGGAGCCCACACTAACCAGCTACTTGGCTGGGCGTTTCACCCCCCTTTGAGTATATTGCATCCTGGGACGTGCAAGGAAAACACAGACATGGAACTCGCAGGCGCTACTTGGCAGATCACTGTTAACCACCCGCGACAACGTGGGCAAGACTGAAAGGCAACAACCCCAGCGGCGAAGTGGCGGTGCGAACGCGCAGCCCACTCCTCAGCCGCCCGCTCCCTCCAGGCTCGGGCCAAGGGAGGCTGCAGCTCGCTGAAGGCAGCTGCTCCGCCAGCAGGCGGAGGCGGAGGGGGAGTTGGCAGGGTAGGGGGGGGGGGGGAGGAGGCGCCTTTGTGCGCTGATTGGCTGGCACCCCACATAAAGCGCCCGCCGGCGCCGCTTCTCCTTTTCAGCTGGGCTGCAAACTTTCAGCGGGGTTCTCGCCTCTGCTGTGGCCGCTGTTAAACGGAGGCGGGGCAGGCGGCTGCTCCTCGGTGGGGCTGCGGTCAAGCCGGGGGCCAGGAGGAGCGGGCGACTCTCGCCACGTTCACTCCTCGGTTCTTTCCTCTCCTTGGCTTGGAGTCTTTCTTCCCCCAGCCCGCAAGTGCGGCCAATTGTTCTTGGGCCTTTAAGGGTTAACTGCTAAACACCCCCTCCCCCCCCCTCCAGTCCCGGTAACTGAGGCAGCCGCCCCTCCCCTGGCCCGCGGGCGCACTGGCCCCTGCAGAGCCCTCGGGGCGAGCGCCTGAGTGCAGCTCGCCGCGCGCCATGCCCCGGGGTCCCGCCTGAGCCGCCGCGCGCCATGCGCTCCCTCAACATCACCCCGGAGCGGTTCGCCCGGCTGCTGCGGGAGAACAACGTGACGCGGGAGCAGTTCATCGCGCTCTACGGGCTGCGGCCGCTGGTCTACATCCCGGAGCTGCCCGGCCGCGCCAAGCTGGCCTTCGTGCTCGTCTGCGTGCTCATCTTCGCCCTGGCGCTCTTCGGCAACGGCCTGGTGCTCTACGTGGTGACCCGCCGGAAAGCCATGAGGACCGTCACCAACATCTTCATCTGCTCCCTGGCGCTCAGCGACCTGCTCATCGCCTTCTTCTGCGTCCCCTTCACCATGCTCCAGAACATCTCCTCCAACTGGCTGGGCGGTGAGTGAGCCCCTCGTCACCCGGCCCGCTCCCTCCTCGTCAGGGCGAGCTCGCCTGTCTCTCCCCCGGCGCCCCTGCAGGGTGCGGGCGTGTTCCTGCCCCGTCGAGCGCACCCGCCGCGGCTCCCGCTGGAGGGAAACGACCCGTGGCTCGCTTTGGTCCCCCAGCGCTAAGGACGGTCGGTGCTGCTGCTTCACCTTGGTCCTGTGGAGCAGCCTGCTCCCTGGTCTCTCGTGCGCAGGCATGAGGTGAAAGGTGACCTGGGCTATGTCTAGACTGCAGGCTTCTTTCGAAAGAAAAGCATCTTTCGAAAGAGCCTCTTTCGAAAGGTCGCGTCTAGACTGCAGGCGGATCTTTCGAAAGAGCAATCCGCTTTTTCGAAAGAGAGCACCCAGCGAGTCTGGATGCTCTCTTTTGAAGAAGCCCTATTTACATTGAAGAACGCCTTCTTTCGAAAGAGGAACTTTCGAAAGAAGGCGTTCTTCCTCGTGAAACGAGGTTTACCGCCATCGAAAGAAAAGCCGCGTTCTTTCGAAATAATTTCGAAAGAACGCGGCTTGAGTCTGGACGCAGGGGAAGTTTTTTCGGGAAAAGGCTACTTTTCCCGAAAAAACCCCTGAGTCTGGACACGGCCCTGGTGTGTGGTTGTAGCGATGTAGCTTCCAGGATATCCTAGGGGCGAGGTGGGTGAAGTCCTTATCTTTATGGGCCCAACTTTTGTTTGGGAAGAGAGAGCAGCTTCCTAGCTCCCCCAGAGCGCTTCTTAAGGACTTTCTCTGGGGGAAAAAAATCACACTTACCTTTTATCTCCCAAAAGATGGCAGGCATTTAATTAGCTGCCCCCTTACTTCCCCCCCAGGTGGGCAGCTAGGTAACTTAAAATTTCAGGTACTGTCCTGTTGAAACCCAGGTTCTTGCCAACTCTTTAAATTAGGGCTGTAATAGGGTAGCTGATTAACCGATAAGCAAAAGCTTATAGCTTTGCTATAGACTATATGCATTCCCTGCCACCAGTAAATTTTTTAGCAGGCTGGCCAGCAGCCCAGCTCAGTCCTGGCTCACACCAAGTCCAGGACCTACACTTCAAATGCAGAGCTGCAGCAAGGGTATTAGGAGCCTGGTGAGCAGGCAGCCTGGCTCAGCTCCAGTTTGCACCTGGTTTGGGAGCTCAGACCTGGCCCCCCCAGACAGTGGCTGGTGCCACCCTGCACTGCTGCCTCTGTAACAGTCTGTAACAGAGGCAGCAGCGTGGAGTGACAGGCACCTGGTCCATGCAGGGAACTGGTTTTTAAACTGTTCCCCTCCCACCCCTCCCCGCCCTCATGGACCAGCTCTCTCCTGGCACCCTAAGGAGGAGGCTTCTCAGGAGTGGGGCCAGAGCACACTGGCTGCTTGTCCCACCCCCTCGGGAGTATAGAACAGTCGAGTAACTGATAAGAGTTCATGAGATTAATCAACTATTCAATTAACTGATATTTAACATCACTACTTTAAATAGCTCCCTGTTGGCTTTTGCCCCAGCTCAACCTGCTCCTGACAGAGTTGCACACCAGCATGCATTTGCTTACTTTTGCCTCTGCTACCCACAAAACACCTCAGCTACATCTAGACTGGCATGATTTTCCGCAAATGCTTTTAACGGAAAAGTTTTCCGTTAAAAGCATTTTCGGAACAGTGTGTCTAGATTGGCACGGACGCTTTTTCCGCAAAAGCACTTTTTGCAGAAAAGCGTCCGTGCCCATCTAGACACGCTTTTGCGCAAAAAAGCCCCGATCGTCATTTTCACGATCGGGGCTTTTTTGCGCAAAACAAATCTGAGCTGTCTACACGGGTCCTTTTGTGCAAAAGCTTTGCACAAAAAGACTTTTGCCTGAACGGGAGCAGCATGGTATTTCCGCAAGAAGCACTGATTTCAGACAGTAGGAAGTCAGTGTTCATGCGGAAATTCAAGCGGCCAGTGTAGACAGCTGACAAGTTTTTTCACAAAAGCAGCTGCTTTTGCTGAAAAACTTGCCAGTCTAGACACAGCCCTTAGGTTTTAGGATTTATATTTTCTTAGGAATCTGTTTTTCTCTTAGGACAGGGGGATTGGTTTGACTGTAGAGGGCAGAATGAAGCAATCTTTGTGAAAGGACAGTTCTCTCTTCCCTAATATCTTCTGTACAAGGGGACCTGGCAGCCTTGCTTTATAACACTTCATTGGTATTACTACTGTAGTGTGAAAGCTTTCATAGCTGGGTGGACTGATTTTTCAAACCTTTGCAAGTCTCTGTTCATAACAGGTAACTTTTCTTATTTGCTCCAGAGCTGTTGGCTATTCCTACTTGTTTGTAGTCTGTTATTGCATTTTAGGATTAGGGCTCTGAATCTCCACATCTCATCCGCTAACCTAAATGTTGTACTCATTCTGCAAAGTTACAAGAACTACTAGATCAGATCACTATTGGACTGAATTAACAGATTGTAGTCAGCTTGAAATAGCTGTTTGAGATCTGGTGAAAGTTGCAGTCAACTGAAGTTTTGATTTTTAATATGGTGGGGACATTTTTTTTTTTTTTTTTGGTTTGAAGACTATATTATTGATGACAAGTGCAAAAGAGTAAACTACAGCTTCTGGAAGACAGTTGCATTGAACTTAATGGGCTTTAAACCTTTGCCTTTTATTAACAAAAATGAGTCCTTTGGCTGGTGTATTACAGGGAATACACCAGGCTCCAGCCCTCTCCTGGCTGGCAGCCCCGAGGAGAGGGAACATATCCAGCCTGGGGTCGCTGTGGGGACGGGGAAGGTGGAAGGAAGGAAAGGGTGTAAAGAGAAAAGGCCAGGTCTGCAAATTACTGAGCATGACCAGACATATCCTGGCTCATACCTTGGCCAGGAGGTAGAAAAGGAAAGAGGGAGCTGCATTGCCCCAGCACGACCAACGCTAGGGAGGAGTCCCAACCTTCAGGGGCCAGATCCAGGCCAGCCAGGGGCCCTATCCAGCTCCTGGGCTTTGGCTTCCCCACCCCTTAGACTCATTGTTGCAACAGCTAACTTTTAGGCATCCTCATGCTTAGAGGGATTCTTAGACTTGAATTAGACTCCTTATACAGGCAGTCCCCGACTTACGCGGATCCGACTTATGTCAGATCCGCACTTACGAACAGGGCTCTCGCCCCGGAGGTCGAGGTAGCGGATTGCTACCTGCGAGCTCCGGGGCGAGAAAGCCCCGTTCGTAAGCTGTTCCGGTGCCCCTGGTCTGCTGGAGACCGTCTCCAGCAGACCAGGGGCACCGGGCGGGTTCCCGCGCTTCTGAGGCTTTGCCAGAGCAAAGCCTCAGGAGCGCGGGAACCGCCGCTGCTGCCGCTTGAGACCAGGTGCCTGTGGTCTGCTGGGGACCGTCCCCAGCAGACCACAGGCTCTGGGACTGAAGCCGCAGCCGCGGGAGGGGAGGGGGAGTCCCGCACCTCTGAGACTTTGCCAGAGCAAAGCCTCAGAGGCGCGGCACCCTGCTGCCGCTGCTGCTCTGCTCCCCGTGTCCCTGGTCTGCTGGGGGGGGGGGGGGCGCGGACAGTGTGCCCCCCCCCCCCAGCAGACTAGGCTTTTGTTTTGGACCCTGGAGCAGAGCAGCTGGGGCGCTGCGGATTGGTCCTGCAGCACCCGCTCTGGGCACTACTGGACCAACCCTGCAGCACCCCAACTGCTCTGCCCCAGGCGTCCCCAAGTCAGCCGCTGCTGAAACTGACCAGCGCTGACTACAGGAAGCCCGAGGCAGAGTTGCTCTGCCCCAGGCTTCCTGGAATCAGCGCTGATCAGTTTCAGCAGCAGCTGACTTGGGGAAGCTTGGGGTTCTTAAGTTGAATCTGTATGTAAGTCAGAACTGGCGGTCAGTTTCAGCAGCGGCTGAATCTAGACGCCAGTTCCGTCTTACATACAGATTCAACTTAAGAACAAACCTACAGTCCCTATCTTGTACGTAACCCGGGGACTGCCTGTACAATGCATCTGAAGACATCCCTAAGTATGGGTATGTCTACACTACCTCATTCCATGAGGAGTAACGGTAGTTCGAACTAGGAAGCCTAGTTCGAACTACCTAGTTCGTGCCGCGTGTAGCCGCGCGGCACGGGGTTCGAACCAGCCGGGATTTAAAAATGGCGGCGCCCGGCTTATGCAAATGAAGCCCGGGAAATTCAAATCCCGGGCTTCATTTGCAAGTGCGGTATGCCTACATTACCCTCCCAGTTCGAACTAGGAGGGTAGTGTAGACATACCCTATGGGACTTAAATTCCCCACTCACTGCACTGTTTTATAACTAAGATAGCCCGTAGGAATTGCTGAGGAGACAAGGTGAAAAATAAGTAGTTGTGCTGGAAAAGCTGTTGGAGTGGGAGTGCTAAACTGCAACCCCTCCATACCTCTCTCCATGCCCCTCATTGTCCCCTACAGCTGGACTGGTGGCTGGAACCTTGGGGTGAGCAGCAGAGAACCCAGGTACATAGTCAGCAATGGAGCTAGGTTGGAAGTTGAGTGGGGACTTTGGGTCAGCAGTGAAGACCCCGGGCAACAGCTAGTAAGCAGCAGATCCTGGGTGGCAGAGGTATGGGGCCAATGGCTAGGATGGGGGTGCTGCAGGACTTCCTGTGCCTATGAAAATCCATATATTTTTGGGGGGTGGGTGGGTGGGGGGGGGGGGAAGAGAGGAATATAGTTTCCTATGAGACAAAGCACATAAAATTGGCACAATCTCAATAACATTAGGATGGCTGGTCACCCTCGCTTAGGTTTGGGTTTCATAGCCATGAACCCTTTCTTGGAAGTTGTCATAATCAGGAGTGCTGATCAGCACCTGGTGACTAAGGGGCTAACTAATGTCTCCTAGCCAAGGTATCGGGTGGTCAGCCAATAACAATGCAGGTAGGAATTTCAAACTGGAAAAGGGTTTTTTCCCCTCTCTTCTTTGTTTGAGGTTCAGAGGAGTTTCTCTCTGCTGTTGAGGGAAATGGGAGACACTTCTCTCTCCAAGAACAGACTGCTTAAAATGTGTAAGTAGGGAAACGTTTACATACTCCATCAGGGTTTGTTTTCCTTGTTTGGGGATTTGGTAATAATATCTGAGCTTACTAATTGTTTTTTTCCCTCTTTTGTAACTAAGTCTTACAGCCCAGGGGTTTTCCCCTGAGCATCTGTATCAAATGGTGGCTCTTTCCATCTAGCCAATTCATTATGCTTGCAACTGTAGTTTTGTTTTGAGAATAAACGATTGTTTTTTGTTCTAATTAACTGGTGGTTGATTGTTGCGTCCTTAGGATCCAGTGCTAGTTATAAGGCAGAGTCCATTGTTGTCTGGATTTCCTCTGTTTTCCCAACTCCAAGCGAAACGGAGGCTAGGGCAAGGGGGAAAGCTTTACTTTAGGGAGGGGGTTTCCCAAGTGATCTCTTCCCTGATTTTCTTGGAATTACTTGGATGATGGCAAGTAATCCAATATCTGGGTAGTAGGATTTTGTGGGGGGAAGTTTTTGTACCGTAGCCTGTAGAGGCAAGGTTTTGGAGTACTCTTGTGGGCCCCCAACTTCTGCATTCATTGTGCCAGAGTGGGGAACAGCCTTGACCGAAATAGAGGCCTAAGTTGAGTCAATCCTCTTTTATGAAAACTGGTATTGATGCGCCTTAAGTGGCAACAGGGGTGTGTGTGGGGAGGGATGCAGTGTCACATGTACCCCTGGGTTGCTACCAGAATGTCAGAACCCTCTGGGGAGGCATGCTGACTCCATTCCCTTTACTTTGCCCGGGAGCTTCCCCGGGCCTGTGCCTTTGCCATAGGTGACTTGTGATAGTACTTGGGAGGTGCACCACCCCCCTAAGCCCTTGTGTCACGTTATCGGAGTTTAAGGGAAGCAGCCAGGTCACTGCTGCGCCCATGGAGGAGTGTTTGCCCCAAAAGTTAGTATGAAAGGGGCCATGTGAGGTGTCAAACAAAAGCTTACTTTCTACTGATTCTGTATATGTTCTTCATATATCTGTATAGTGTCTGTGTGTGGAGTTATGAATATGTACTCTGCATGGAGACTGAGAGTTTCTCTATATGTGACTGAGCAATGAACTCAGCCTATGGACATGCTAATTAGCAAGGCTCCAGGGACAATAGGTTTCTTAAGTAGCAGAGACCCACCTATGAAGGAATCTAGGTTCCTGGTCAGAGACCATGTGACTGTCTCCAGCTTGGAAGAAGCCAGGATGGAGGTATAAATAGGCCATGTTGCCGACTCCATCTTGGTCTCCAGATCTGCTCCTGACCCCAGATGCGGCATCGCAGGGATTCACGAGCCGGGAAGAACTGTGGACCCATCCTGGCATAGGATGTGCATGAATGACTTTTAAGCCAGCAGCTATAATATCTCTGCGGCAAGCCTGCATTGAGAACTGGGAGATTCGATGCATGTAATGTATGATATTTTATCAACCTTATACTCATGCTTTTCTTTTTTGTAGTAATAAACCTTTAGATTGTAGATTCTAAAGGTCTGGCTCAGCGTGACTTGTGGGTAAGATCCAGAGTGTAAATTGACCTGGGAACTGTGGTTGGTTTCTTGGAACGGGACAGAACTTGTTCGGGGTAAGTGAGATTGGGTTCTAAGACCCCTTACCTGTGTATGAGGCCCAGGGCCATCTGGGGCACAGATATTGCTGGGGTGTCGGAGGGGTTTTGCTTGTGAGGCTTCAGGCAGGCAGCTGAAGTGCTCTGTGGGACTGGTTTGTGGCCTATTTGGGAAGGTCTCCAGTCTGGGGGCTAGAGAGAGCCCCGAATTTGAGCAATTCGCCCTGAGCGGACACCCTCAGCTGTGCCCAGACCCGGCCCGGTCGGTTATACCTTGCCAAAATTTTAATTGCGAAATGGGGTGCCCCCACATATCTGCTTCCTGCATCTCTAGGTTGCTCTCCCTGAGAGACGCAGGGAGCAGATATGTGGGGACACCGGCTCCTGCTCTCCACTCAGGCACCAGTCAGCCTGGCTCTTGGCAGAGCTCATCCCTCCACACTTTTCCCCCTTGGGCTGGAAGCAGTTGTCCATTCCGGCTTGCACAGCACGAAAAGGGAGCTAATACTTTCAGGCTGCTGCGAACCACCAGTATAACCCAGGGATGTAAGTGACTAGTCGACTATCCAGTAAACATAAGCTTATCGAATACTGGACTAATGATGTGACCAGTCACTTCCCCCCTCCCTCCCTTGCTGCCTCTATCAGAGAGAGGCAGCAAGGAGGGGAGCAGGAGCTGGTGCAGGGGGGAAATGGTTTAAAAGCTGGCTCCCCCCAGCACCGCTTCTGTTGCGATTCTGCTTTTGAAATGTACAAGAGCCACAGGGAATGTACATTTCAAAGGCTGAGGTGCCACAGGGAATGCAAGACCAGAGGGGCAAGGAGTCCTGTGGCACCTTATAGACTAACTGAAGTGTTGGAGCATAAGCTTTCATGGGCAAAGACCCACTTCGTCAGATGCATGTCATCTGACGAAGTGGGTCTTTGCCCATGAAAGCTTATGCTCCAACATTTTAGTTAGTCTATAAGGTGCCACAGGACTCCTCGCTGCTTTTGCAGATTCAGACTAACACGGCTACCCCTCTGATACTTAAGACAAGAGGGGGAGTCCCCTGCTGGTCCTGCACTCCCTGCAGAGCTTCTCAGTTCAAAGGCAGAGATGCCCTATAGACTAATCAAATGGTCAATGGAAATCCCATTGACTATTCAATTAGTTAATTCATCTAAATGTAACATCCCTAGTATAACCCAGCTGTCTCATCTCCATGGGTGGTTGCTTAGCTTCCCGCAGCCAGTGGTTCTCTCACCACCTATGCTCCTGTATCTTGGCTGCAGTGTGGGCAGAAAGGCATTAAAGCAGGATTCAACACTTATGGCTCCTGGGAACCTGCAGGCATGTCGGAGAGGAAGAAGAATCCTAGCCAAGGAATAGTGTGGTTGAGGGATCCAGTGCATCCTGGCTCCCTCCCTTCCATGCAAGTGGCACCAGCACCATCCTGATGGAGGCACCTCCTGATGACACTTCCTGTCTTTCCACATAGCCAACAGTTCAGTATGGTAGCTTCCTGCGTGTGCCCCACGCTGCAGTGACTGAGGGGTACAGGTAGGGATTGTGTGCTCATTTTGCTCTGGACAGCCTAAGCTGTCTGCTGCATGTGGGGGAAGAATGGAGGGCGCTGCCAAAGGAGTGAAGGGCACTCAGAGCTACCCCACGACTGGCAAAAGTATGGGAGGTCTCAGTGCAGTGTGGATGATTTATGAGACTGGTGCACAGGGCATGTCTCCCTAGAGCAGTGGTCACCAGTCAGTAGATCAGGATCTACTAATAGATCCTGAAGCTTCCAACAGGTGATCCTTACTGGTTTGGCTGTCCATCCCCCCACTGGCATGCTGCTCCTGCCTTAAGCCTTGGAGAACTCTTCCTCCCCGCCCCCTCCCCCCCCGCCAAGCCTTCTGTTTGCAAGTGCTGCCAAACACTGTGTGCATGAACACAAGGAGAGATTAGTTTCCTTTCTAACCTCTCTCCGATATGTGATCTCTAAGTGTTTTAAAAAGAATAGTGGGCAAAGAGAAATTTGTAAAGAAGTGTATTTTTTTTCTTAAAATTGATGGTGTCCTTTTAAAGATTGAGAGAGGATGATCTGCAACCCTTACTTCTACCTCTGGAGGTTTGTTGCCATGAAAAATGAGGTTGTGGTGCAGATGGTATTGTACAGGACCAGCCTGTTGGGAATTGTGCTTATCCCTACCGTGGGGATGGATGCTCTGAGATCAGTCCACTGGCAGTTGATATAGCAGGTCTAGTCAAGATCAGACAAATCAGCTGTAGATTGTTCTCTGGTCAACTCTGTTACTCTACCCTGGACAAGAAGAGTAAGGGAAGTCAGAGGAGAGTTTCTTCTGTTGATCCCCGTAGCATAGACCCCGCGATAACTTGACTTAACATATGTCAACGCCAGCTATGTTATTCATGTAACTGGAGTTACATACGTTAAGTTGACATTCTGCTGTAATGTAGATGTAACTTGGGAAGTAGCTTTTCCCTCGCCCTGAACTCTTTTTGCATGTACATGTCTTTTCTTTCTTCTGCCTATCCATTTATCCATCTAGGTTTTTGGGTATCCCACAAATCTCAATCTATACGTGGCATTATTCATTGGTGCCCTCATTTGGCAGAGAAGGATGGAGAAAACAAGCATAACTTTTAGAATTAGTAACTGGAATGGTGCACATGTCTCACTACTCTTTGCTATCACAACATGGCCGGCTGTTTCCAATGTGTATGTGCATGAGTCAGGCTATCTTGGCTGACAGCTGAATCCTTACTATTCATAAATGGACTATTCAGAAAGGCCTGAGGATAGTAAACAAGTTTTTTCAAAGCACTCTGTTAATTTCACTTTGGATATTAATTGCCTATTTAGCATTCTGTAGCAAGGAGTGCTGTCTTTCATTGCTGTGCATAGCTAAAAGAGTTACCTAGGGTACGTCTAAACTACATGGCTCCGTCGACGGAGCCATGTAGATTTGTTTTTTTGGCAAAGGGAAATGAAGCCGCGATTTAAATAATCGCGGCTTCATTTAAATTTACACGGCTGCTGCGCTGAGCCGACAAACAGCTGATCAGCTGTTTGTCGGCTCAGCGCGCTAGTCTGGACGTTCCCCTGCCGACATGAAAGCCTTTTATTGACATCCCCTGTAAACCTCATTCTAAGAGGCATAACGGGGAGGTCGATAAAGGGCTTTCAGGTCGGCGCGGAGCGTCCAGACTAGCGTGCTGAGCCGACAAACAGCTGATCAGCTGTTTGTCGGCTCAGCGCGGCAGCCATGTAAATTTAAATGAAGCCGCGATTATTTAAATCGCGGCTTCATTTCCCTTTGCCTATCTGTCTAATCTACATGCCTCCATCGACGGAGGCATGTAGTCTAGACACAGCCTAAGTTTACACTGAAGAGGGTGGCATTCATTAAATGTAATTTCCTGTACAAGTTAGTGCTGGGTCTGGTTGTTTGCCTTCTTTCTAACATTTAAGAGCTACACAGTAAAGACCCTCCTGGGGGGAAATAGAACAGCATGGGTGCAAATAGGACAAAAATTACAACAAGTTGGAACTAGGAATGCTAACTGACAGTTATGCAGGGTCAAACGAGCTTCTGAAATTATTTGAATTCTGTGAGAAGACAATGGAAAAACCCCATCGGAAAAAGGAAAGGACGTTCCAAGTGCAGAGGACTGCAGTGATGCTGCAATACAAGGAACAGATGCAGGTGCCTAAATAGACCAGGGGTAGGCAAATACCAGCCTGCATCCTGGATCTGGTCCACCAGGTTTAGCTCCTGGTGGGCTCCCATCCTGCAACCTACTAAATGATATCTGCTCTATCTTAGCCTACTAATTGATAGTTGTTTTGTTTTATTTTTGTCTTCCTCTTTTATATAGATTTGAATAGGCTGGTAATGCAAGGTGCCTGCAGAATTAATTTTTTTGAGAGATTGCTTATAGCAGAAGTATGGGAGTTAATATTTGGTATTTTTCTTGTAATTTCCCATAAGATTTGTGAAGCAAGTGTTTGTGGTTGGTGTAATAGTCTATCTTTTTAATTCTGCCCAGAATCTGCAAAGATATCTGCTAACTTGGTGATAACTCTCAGGTCATATTTCCTGTGCAATTGATGCCCAAAACTGCAACCTCCCACCTTTTCTTGGTGGTCCTGGGAGGTCATCCAAGAAAGCGTCAATCAGGCCTAATGAATATTCATGAGTTCCCCAAATATGTTTTCCAATTAGAAATGGTACCCTCAGGAATCTTAGGGTGCTAGACCAAACTATGGACAAGGGGGTTGAACATCTGGGACATTTTGGTGCCAAAAGGGGTATTTAGGCCTAGAAATTTAGGAAGTCAGGGCTGCACCTTCAGTTGTCGCTGACACAGCCCACTCCAGAGTGTTTTTATCTTTTCCGGTCAGGTCATATACTTATATCTATTCTCTCTCTTCACTGCTTTCTTACTACTTTAATTTTGCTTATGTTTGCTTTTAGGAATTTCACCACCACCTGCTCCAAGGCCTCCCAGGGGAAGGGAGGCCACCCTTCCGCATTCAGTCTTGGGGGTACTAAGATCTTGTGGGTAGGAAATACTTTTGTATGATTACTCTTTGTATACTTAAATAATATTTAATTTGATTGTGTTAATAACATCTGGGGAAGAAATCCAAGTGATTTGTGTTCTTGCCGCTGTATTTGTTGTGGTAATTATCATTGTCTTCTCTTTACCAATAAAATTGTTTTCTATTTCATTTCCTGAGTTAAGGTGTGATTGCTGTTGGTCCCCTGCTAGCCCTCAAGAGGGGGAATCTTATGGTTCCAATGCATTGTGACCTGGGATAGAGGACAAACTTAGATTTTCTGGTCAGATTGGCGAGCCTTACCCATTCAGGTTTTAGTATATCTCCTTCCCAAGCTATAACCCCTATATTTACCTGCACGGCCACAGATACTGGTGATCACTGTTCCTGGCCAATGGGAGCTGTGGGAAGTGGTGTCCCAGTCTGCACCGCCTTCTGCCACTCCCATTGACCGGGAACGGTGATCCATGGCCAACAGGAGCTGCCATCACTGGTACCTGCAGCTGTGCAGGTAAATAGAGCGGTGGTGGCTCACCAAGGGCTAACTCTGGTCAGCTGCTGCCGTGTTCTTGTTTACCCCTAGGGTAGATGGTGTTTCTTGGCGTAACTGAACAACTGTTTAGCTTAGCATTAAATTTTGATGTGCTGTATTAGGCAGTGCTGGGTCTAGTCTTAGGGTATGTCTAGACTACAGAGCTTTTCTGGGAGATCAGAGGTATCCTGGAAAAGCTCTGCCGTGTCCAAGAAATGCATTCGCTTTTCTGAAAAAAAGTCGGTAAACCTCATTTTATGAGGAAGAAGGGATGTTCTGAAAGAAGGGTTTTCCTGACATTTGGTCCCATGTAGACAGGCCAAATGTCAGAAAAGCCTCTTTCAGAAGAAAAGTGGGAAAAGATATGCGGTTCGTAATTTGCATATCATTTTCTGACTTTTCTTTGTAATGTAGACCTCTACCACTTTGCTTTGGTTAGCTTTAATTTTTCTTCTGTTTTTGTATTTTTTAAAAAGCAGTGGGGGTGGGTGGCAGTGCTATCTAAGGCCATGTGCTGTACATCCTTCATATAAGCACAAGAACTCCCCATTTCTTCTCTCCTTGGATACAAGTTGGCTTT
The DNA here is from genome assembly GCF_049634645.1 of Pelodiscus sinensis. Taxonomy (NCBI): domain Eukaryota; kingdom Metazoa; phylum Chordata; order Testudines; family Trionychidae; genus Pelodiscus; species Pelodiscus sinensis. Next base: position 36,872,565 of record NC_134715.1, on the reverse strand, counting down.
ATCTGAGCTTCTGTTAGTTATTTAGACTATTGTGGACTGTTCTAACAGAGAGAGAATTAAATTCTGACCTGGTTTATTCAGTCCAAAAGGCTTGTGCCCTAGAATGTGCTGGTGTATACAGTACTGTAAGGATCAAAGGGAGTGATAGGAACAGAGAACTGAAGATTAGCTCAAAAGAGACTTAAATTCCCCAAGTATCCTTGTTCTCTACAATGTCTGGTATGTTCTTTATATTCTTCTATGTGCCTCAAACTGTGGAAGAAATCCCACAGTTGGCCCATTATCAGACTGCAATTTAACCTTGGCAGAGATTTAATCCTTAGATTGCAGCTTTTCAGCTTATTTGGAATAGTGTTAGATTTCAGTTTCACGTGCAGTAGCAGTGGTCTGCAGGTAGCTGAATACTTGCTACCTTTTTGTTATGGTGATGTAAAGTCTTCACAGAAAGCTATTAATTCCATGTGAGTCAGTGATTGAGAACACCTCCATCTGCACCACAGACAGGTGAGTCACTGTCTCTTGTGAACCTCTTGATAAATTCCTGCAGTTTCAGGAGTCTTGTAAAGCTGTGCCTGTCTAATGATGGGAGAGTAGATGCTGCAATGAAATTGATTTATACTTTGGATTGCAAATTCCATCACTTCTAGAAAATGGTTGGTCCTTACCTTTGATAAATACTTGTAGTTTAAATTGATCAAATTACTTTTGCATGCAAAATATTGGGGAAGATGAATTTACAGTTGTGGCATTGCGGTAAATGATCCCTGGATTTAATTTAAATTAATGTCTGGTGCCTCCACTTGTAAATTTCCAGAAAATAAACAAGATTTGTGTATTCCAGAGATGACTGCAGAACAACTAACGTGCCATGGAGTATTGAGCTGGGTTTCAGAAATTCTTTAGTAGTGTCTCTCAGGGTATGTCTAGACTGCATCCCTCTGTCAGCAGAGGGATGCAGATTAGGCAGGTCGACATTGCAAATGAAGCAGGGATTTAAATATCCCTCACTTAATTTGCATAAAAATGGCCACCGTTTTTGCCGACTCAGCACTTTGTCGGCAAAAAGAGGCAGTCTAGAGGGGCATCTGTCGAAAAAGGCTTTCTTTCTCGACAGATCCCCCTCTAGACTGCCGCTTTTTGCTGAAAAAGTGCTGAGTCGGCAAAGCGCGGTGGCCATTTTTATGCAAATTTGGCACAGGATATTTAAATCTCTGCCTTGTATGCAATGTTGACCTGCCTAATCTGCATCCCTCTGCTGACAGAAGGATGCAGTCTAGACATACCCTCAGAGTGGCACGTTCATTGGAGGGGGAAGACAAGGAAGTCTGAGAAGAGGTTAAGTGATGCATACAATACCTGACCAAGCAAAACAAAACCTCTCAATATGAACTACAGTAACTCAGTACATTACTTCCTCCCACATGATCTAGTCCAGGGGTGAGAAATACCATGGCAGTTTGCCAGGCTTAGCACCTGATGGGCCACGGCTATATTAACCTACACAGCCACAGGTACCAGTGATGGCAGCTCCTGTTGGCAGCAGGTCATCATTCCCAATAAATGGAGACAGCAGCAGGAAGTGTCACAGATCAGGACTTTGCTTCCCTCAGTTCCCATTGGCCATGAATGGCAATATGTGGCCAATGGGAGCTGTGATTGCTGGTACCTGCGGCTGTGCAAGAAGATATAGCATTGGAGACCTAGCAGGAGCTAACCCTGGTGGTCTGGATTTGGCCTGTGGGCCAGTATTTGCCTACCTCTGATTTAGATAGAGCCTTCTACACACTCAATGAAGGAGAAAGAAAAAGGGGATTCACGTGGTTCTTGACTATGATGTTGTATTTGTATTTGAGAGAGTTAGAGTGTCTGTCCAAGAACTCCTCCTAAATGGTAAAAGCTAAGAGCACCAAATTTGGTATGCAGTTTCCTCTTATCATAACTTAAAGCAAGGTAATGGTTTAGTTGTGCCAGGAAAATGGTATGTGCCTGGAATGGGACTGCCACAGTCCTGGGCCTCCCACCCCTTAGGCACCTGTTACGAAGGATGGAAAGGTGCTGATGCTTCTTCTCCCTCTAATTCATATGGGAACATTGCCGGCTGTTCCTTTTGTTGTTTAGGGTAGTGGTCACCAACTAGTAGATCAGAATCTAATGGTAGATCTTGGAGCCTCTGACAGGTGATCCTGACTGGTTTGGTCAGGAAGTTATAAAGAGCTGGCACGTCAGTTGCCCCTCCACCTTCTGTCATGCTGCTCCTACCCTCTTCCAAACCCCAAGCTGCTGTAGTGAGAGGGATGGAGCAGTCTGCATACTGAAACTCTTGAGTAGCTACAACTACTCAAGAGAGATCTTGGAGTCATTGTGGATAGTTCTCTGAAAACATCCACGCAGTGTGCAGCTGCAGTCAAAAAGTGAATAGAATGTTAGGAGTCATTAAAAAAGGGTTAGAGAATAAGACAGAGAATATCTTATTGCCTCTCTATAAAACCATGGTACACCCACATCTTGAATAATGTGTACAGATGTGATAACTTTTTTGAGATGAGGTGATCTCGGCATTGGAAAAGTTCAGAAAAAGGCAACAAAAATAAGGGGTTTGGAACGGGTCCCATATGAAGAGCGATTAAAAAGACTTGGACTTTGCAGCTTAGAGAAGAGGAGACTAAGGGGGGATATGATAAAGGTCTATAAAATCATGACTGGTATGGAAAAAGTGAATAAGGAAAAGTTATTTACTTATTCCCACCCGGGGCAGTCCTAGACTAGCTGCCAGCACCTGGCGCCCTAGGTAACCCATGCAATCTGTGCCCCACCTCCAAACCCCTCAATGATATTGCGCCACCATTTGGCACCCCATTTAACTTGGCACCCTAAGTAACTGCCTAGCTCACCTATATGGAGGGGCTGCCCCTGATTCCCACAATATAAGAACTAGGGGTCACCAAAATGAAATGAACAGGCAGCAGGTTTAAAACAAAAGTTTTTCTTCACTCAGTGCAGTGTCAACCTGTGGAGCTCCTTGCCAAAGGATGTGGTGAAGGCTAGGACTGTAACAGAGTTCAAAAAAGAGCTAGATAGATGCATAGAGGTTAGGTCCATCAATGGCAATTAGCCAGGATGGGTAGGAATGGTATCCCTAGCCTCTGTTTCTCTGGAGGTGGGTGACAGAGGAGGGATCACGTGAGGATTACCTGTTGTGATCCTTCCCTCTGGGCCATCTGATATAGGCCACAAGATACAGGGCCAGATGGACCTTTGGTTCTTATGTTCTCACCCTAGGGCAGTGATTTAAATGAAGCATGTACATCTTCTTTTTATTTTTCAAAAAACAAAATTCGAGTTAAGGATCTGAGTAACATGTGTTAAATCTTCTAGTATTTGAATAAAACAGACTTCAGAGCAAACTTCATTATTCTAAATGGAGTTCTTTTAGTCTCTCCCTTCCCCCTCCCCAATGGGGGCAAATTCCACAGATCTGCTCCTGTCTGCAATTTCTTAGGAGCCTTCAGCAGTATCTTTATGCGGCTGCTTCAGGGACCTGGTGGATGGAAGAAAGCTGTAATGCTGTGTCTTGGTAGCACTGACAATGGACCAGGGTGAAAGAGACCTGGTGGTGCTGGAGTCAGCATCCTTCAGGGCTTTTCTCGTCTCCCAATCTAGATAGTTGCCTTCTCTCAGGGCTTATTTGCATGGGAAGTTGGTATGCCAGATTACCACCTTGTGTGGATGCCCTAATTCCAGAATAAGATGTCCACACAGAGCATAAATCAAGAGTAACTCTCAGCTTTAAATTTGGATTAAGATTCGATAGATGTTATAGACAAGCAATTTGTCTGAGGGTATGTCTACACTACTGGCTAGATGGACAGGTAGCAGTTGATCCAGCAGGAGTCCATTTATGGTGTCTGTATAGACTTGATAAATCAACCACCAATCACTGTAGCATCAACTTGATTCTCTACCTCAGTGGGAAGCTCAGTCCATGGTAAGAGCAGCTCCTGTTGACACATGGCAGTGAAAACACTACAGTAAGTAGAGCTAAGTACATCAGCTTCTGCTACATGATTCACATAACTGAAGTTGCATAACTTAAACTGATCTAACTCTGTAGTATAGAATCATAGAACACTAGAACTGGAAGAGACCTTGAGAGGTCATTGAATCCAGTTCCCTGCCCTCACAGCAGGACCAACCACCATTTAAATCATCCCTGATATAGATGTCTATCCAACCTGCTCTTACAAATTTCCAGTGACGGAGATTCTACAACCTCCCTAGGCAATTTATTCCAGTTTAACCACCTTGAGTTGGGAAGTTTTTGTTAATGTCCAGTCTAAACTTCCCTTGCTGCAATTTAACCCCATTGCTTCTTGTCCTATCATCAGAAGCCAAGGAGAGAATTTTTTTTCCCCTCTTTCTTGTAACACCCTTTTAGATACTTGAAAACCGCTATCATATCACCTCCAGGCTTCTCTTTTCTAAACTAAACAATTCTTTCAATCTTCCTTATGTTTTCTAGACCTTTAATCACTTTTGTTGCTCTTCTCTGGACCTTCTCCAATTTCTCCACATCTTTCTTGAAATGTGGTGTCCAGAACAGGACACCATACTCCAGTTGAGGCCTAATCAGTGCAGAGTAGAGAAGAATGACTTCTCGTATCCTGCTCACAACACTCCTGTTAATGCATCCTATAACATGGACCTGCTCTTAGGCCGTCTCCACTACGGGGCTTTATCGGAAAAAGGTATGCAAATTGTGCTCCGATATTTTTTCGGAAGAGACTTTTCTGAAATTTGGCCCATCTACACAGGGAAAAAAACCCTCTTTCAGAAGAGCCCTTCTTCCTTGTGGGAGGAAGAAGACAGGGATTCTAAAAGCACATCTGCTCTTCCACAAAAAAAGCAGAGGAGCAGACGCGTTCCCTGGACGCAGCAGAGTTTTTTCCTGGATACCTCTGGTATCCCAGAAAAAGCCTGTAGTCTAGACGTAGCCCCTGACTCCCTGTGAGTTTTCAGTGTCCCGTTAGTATTAAAAGGCTGGAATGAAACCAGGGTATACTTAATAGCTAGGTCTGTGTTTAAGGTGTCAATTGGCTATTCTCTAGTTTAACAGTTTGCACTGGGCAATGTGCTATCTCTTTTTTTAGTAGTTGCTCCATCACAAAATAATATTCCTCCCCTCACCTGCTTTTTTTGGGCCAGGAAGATAAAAATTATACAATAGTACAAAGAGGTTCTCTTCTCTCCCCCCACCCACTTTGTGGAGACATTGTTAGCAGAAACATGTGCAAATATCTACAGGGCACCAGGAACTTCTCTATGCTTGGTAATGGAATGTTCCTTAAAATTGGACTCGGCACTGAACATTCTCTATCTCCCCCTGCCTTTTTCCAGTTAATGAGACCTAGGGTATTCACATTACTAGGAAATGCATTATTAGAGGTCACAAATAGACTAAAGGAATTTTGCTAGCTGAAACAAAGTAAAGATAAAAGTTGATATGATCTCCAAATTAAGCTGCACACAAACAATTGCCTAAAGTAAGGTCATGTGTACAAATGCATCCCGCCTCCATTCCAGTAGAAAAATATTATAGTTTAAATTGTCCTTATCCAAGAGTGAGTATATTCTATCATCTGTTCTGTTCCATGAAATGCAAGGTGATTTCATGGTTATATGTATGAATAAACACGTGTAGTAGTATTATTCACCCTTTCTGTATAGCAGTGTAGGTTTTCATTTTCAGATTGTTTCTGATTGGAAGTGGCAAATACTGCCATAAAAAGATGGATTAAAAAGATTGGCATTATTACATTTGGAGAGGAGATCAATCAAAAAAGGGACGTGTGGCACAAGATAAAAGTATACAACATGATGAATGGTGTAGAGAAAGAAATCACATTCTTTATCATTTCTCAGACTACAAGGACAAAGTAACATCTGATGAAACTGAAAGGCAATACATTTTAAAACTTACAAATGGAAACTATTTTTAGACTCTGAAGGTATTGTGCTAACTAAAGTTTAGTAGAATTGAGAGAATCAGGCATACAGTTAATTAAATATCTACAGTTAATTAAATATCTAAGTGTAAACCTCAAGCTGACCAGTCATGGAAAGAAACTGTTATGTCAGTTGTCCATGGTGCAGTTTTTTGCATCATCTTTGAAGATGATGCATCTGATACTGGTCAGATGAGATGGGACGAGATGGAGCACCTGATCTGATCAGATATATTCCAGTTCTGATCTGAGCTGACATTCCTATGACTGACATGTTAGGTCAGACCATGGTAGGAATCTATATGGTCAGACTGAGGTCCATTCTACGTGAGGAAAGTACTAACTAATGGGATAATTCTATTTCATCCAAGGTATTTCTGCAAAAGTCACCAATTATATGGCCACCCTTCTAATCTAGGAAAATGGTGCTCTGGACTGTTCATATTTTCAGAATTCCAAATTATAGACAAATGGCAGCATTTCTCAGTAGTAAGCTACTACACACATAATATTAAATGGGATATATTTGTTTCTCATGTAGGTGTAACTCTCTTTGAAAACTAGGCTTGTCTTTTAAATAGTCTTTAATCTCAAAATATAATTAAATACTATTTTATGTTAATTGCAGTATTTAAACTGTACATACATTAGGAGAGCAAACAAATTAAGTGCCGAATTGAAACCTTCAACTTGCATTTTTACTTGGCTAAGTGTTTTAGTATAATTTTCCCATTTGCTTAATTGCTTTGTTAATGAATGGCTTAAACATTATCATCAAGACAGGTGAATGTATGGACTATAATTTTATTATCTATAAGCAATGAATATTTTAGAGGGAATGAAAATTGAAGGAAAAGCGAAATAATTAAGAAATACTAAATATCCATGAATGGTAAAACTTCCAGTGACTATAGTGGAAGCAGAATTAGGTCAAAATAGAGTTTGGGAGGAAAAAATCTCACCTTTAGAATTTTGATTACTTCTTGTCTTTTATTTTAAAGAAACTCTCATTTTTATCCTCATTACCTCATTTGTGCTTTCTTTTAAGCTTTCCAAATTACTCATTTCCAAATGGGAGACATTCATAATTCTCTCACATAATTCTTTCATACTATTTGGATAGAATCATAGAATACTAGGACTGAAAGGGACCTTGGGAGGTCATCGAGTCCAGTCCCCTGCCCTTATGGCAGGACCCAGTACTGTCTAGACCATCCCTGATAGACATTTATCTAACCTACTCTTAAATATCTCCAGAGATGGGGATTCCACAACCTACCTGGGCAATTTATTCCAGTGTTTGACCACCCTGACAGTTAGGAACTTTTTCCTAATGTCCAACCTAAACCTCCCTTGCTGCACTTTAAGCCCATTGCTTCTTGTTCTATCTTCAGAGGCCAAGATGAACAAGTTTTTCCCTCCTCTTTATGACATCCTTTTAGATACCTGAAAACTGCTATCATGTCCCCCCTCAATCTTCTCTTTTCTAAACTAAACAAACCCAATTCTTTCAGCCTTCCTTCATAGGTCATGTTCTCTAGACCTCTAATAATTTTTGTTGCTCTTCTTGGGACCCTCTCCAATTTCTCCACATATTTCTTGAAATGCGGTGCACAGAACTGAACACAATACTCCAACCAAGGCCTAACCAGCGCAGAGTAGAGCGGAAGAGTGACTTCTCGTGTCTTGCTCACAACACACCTGTTAATGCATCCCAGAAGCATGTTTGCTTTTTTTTTTTTTTTTGCAACAGCATCGCACTGCTCACTCATATGCAACATGTGGTCCACTATAACTCCTAGATTCCTTTCTGCCATACTCCTTCCTAGACAGTCGCTTCCCATTCTGTATGTGTGAAACTGATTGTTCCTTCCTAAGTGGAGTACTTTGCATTTGTCTTTATTAAACATCATCCTGTTTACCTCAGACCATTTCTCCAATTTGTCCAGATCATTTTGAATGATGACCCTATCCTCCAGATTAGTCGCAACCTCTCCCAGCTTGGTATCATTTGTAAACATAATAAGTGTACTTTCTATGCCAATATCTAAATCGTTGATTAAGATATTGAACAGAGATGGTCCCAAAACAGACCCCTGAGGAATCCCACTTGTTATACCTTTCCAACAGGATTGTTGTAGCCAGACAGCCCCCCCCCCCATCTCAAACAATCTTGCTTGCCCTCTGAGATGAATGTATACAGGGCAGAGAAGGAACAATAAGAAAATCAGCATAGCCATTAAGCTTTGATCTGCTTTGATGTGAGACCAGGATATGCGAGTTTCTCTGACTCTGAGTAACGATTAAGGAAATAAACTGAGCTCGAGGCTGCAAGAAGTGCCTGGCTGGCACCCATGTTGATTCGAACACACACAGTCCCTGGGAGAGGAATTTCCCACTGAGAAAAAGAATGTCCAGTACTTCCAATTTAATCCTCTCAACTCTCTCTTACAAGTGTAAATTAAGTTCACAACTTCCTTGTAAGAACTGGTCTCAGAAAAGACAGACCAGCACCATTTGGCATGACAGACAAGAAAGAGAAATACGTGACCCAATGGGTATAAAAGATGGGTCCAGCACACACTCACTTTGAGTGTCAATCTACCATTTACTTGCTGGTCGGGTTAGGTGCTTGACCTCCCGAGGTTCCACGGGGACGCCCACCTCATATTTTCGTCTTTCCGAGGAATTGAGGGATCGATCCTGGCCTGACACGCTGGGACCGAGTGACGCAGAAAGGGGTAAAAATTGTACCTGTATGTGTCCTTTTGTTTTAGTGCCTGCATAGAATAGAGCTCTTTAAAGATTAAGCTGTCATTTGGTACCATTATTTTCTATTTTCTATCTTTATTTTCTTTGTAACCATTTTTTAAAAATATATATTGCCAGCCGTTAAGAAATAGAACAATAGCCATTGCAACCATATGATTTATAAGCTTCCTCAATAAACCTGTAACTGTTTAAGCTTTAACCTGACTCCTTCAGTTCCTGTAATAGAACCAAGCACAATTTAAAAGAACTTCAGCCAGTCATAAAGGGACAGTTATAGGAAGAGCTTGGGCGTTTGGATCTGTGTCACTCCCAGGTGACAGGGTCCACTGGGGCACTTCTCAGCCTTTCCTGGGCTGCCTGCTGCGAAGGAACCCCCCCCCCCCGTGTTCTAGCAGATAAAATCTGAAGTGTAATAAGCTCTTCCTACACACTGGGGCGTCTGTTAGCCTGTTTGGCTACCCTCTGCGACGGGACCTCGGTCCTAGCAGTAAAGTCACGGACGTTAAACTCGGGGCTCCTTTCAGCCTTCTGAGCTGCCCTCTGCGACGAGACTTCGTGTCTTAGCAGCTAAAGACTTAGAAGACACACCCACACACACTGCCCTGACTGTCGGCTGACAATTGTGAACCATTAATAACTACTCTGAGTACGGTTATCCAGCCAGTTATTCACTCACCTTATAGTAGCCCCATCTAAATTATATTTGCCTAGTTTATTGATAAGAATATCATGCGAGACCGTATCAAATGCCTTACTGAAGTCTAGGTATACCACATCCACCGCTTCTCCCTTATCCACAAGACTTGTGATCCTATCAAAGAAAGCTATCAGATTGGTTTGACATTTGTTCTTTACAAATCCATGCTGGCTGTTCCCTATCATCTTACCACCTTCCAATTGTTTACAGATTTCCTTAATTACTTGCTCCATTATCTTTCCTGGCAAAGAAGTTAAAGTAACTGGTCTGTAGTTTTCTGGGTTGTTCTTGTTTCCCTTTTTATAGATGGGCACTATATTTGCCCTTTTCCAGTCTTCTGGAATCTCTCCTGTCTCCCATGATTTTCCAAAGATGATAGCTAGAGTCTCAGATCCCTCCTCTATCAACTCCTTGAGTATGCTAGGATGCATTTGATCAGGCCCTGGTGACTTGCAGGCATCTAACTTTTCTAGGTGATTTTTAACTTGTTCTTTTTTTATTTTATCTTCTATACCTGTCCCCTTCCCACTAGCATTCACTGTTAGGCATTCCTTCAGACTTCTTGGTGAAGACTGAAACAATGAAGTCATTGAGCATCTCTGCCATTTCCAAGTTTCCTGTTACTGTTTCTCCCTCCTCACTGACCAGTGGGCCTACCCTATCCTTGATCTTCCTTTTGCTTCTAAAGTATTTATAAAAAGTCTTCTTGTTTCCCTTTATTCCCGTAACTAGTTTGAGCTCATTCTGTGCCTTTTCCTTTCTAATCTTGCCCCTGCATTCCTGTGTGGTTTGCCTATATTCATCCTTTGTAATTTGTCCTAGTTTCCATTTTTTATGACTCCTTTTTTATTTTTAGATCATGCAAGATCTCGTGGTTAAGCCAAGGCGGTCTTTTGCCATATTTTCTATCTTTCATGTGCTGTGGAATAGCTTGTTTTGGGGCCCTTAATAATGTCCCTTTGAAAAACTGCCAACTTTCTTCAGCTGTTTTTTCTCTTCAGTCTTGCTTCCCATGGGACCTTACCTATCAGCTCTCTGAGCTTACCAAAATCTGCCTTCCTGAAATCCATTGTCTCTTCTCCCTTCTAACCTTCCTTTGAATTGTGAACTCTGTGATTTCATGATCACTTTCACCCAAGCTGCCTTCCACTTTCAAATTCTCAACCAGTTCCTCCCTATTTGTTAGGATCTAATCTAGAACAGCTTCCCCCGGTAGCTTTTTCAACCTACTGAAATAAAAAGTTGTCTCCAATGCAGTCCAAGAACTTATGGATAGTCTGTGCCCCGTGGTCTTATTTTCCCAACATATATCTGGATAGTTGAAGTCCCCCATCACCACCAAATCTTGGGCTTTGGATGATATTGTTAGTTGCTTAAAAAAAGCCTCATCTACTTCTTCCACCTGGGTAGGTGGTGGCCTGTAGTAGACTCCTAGCATGACATCACCCTTGTTTTTAACCCAGAGACTCTCAGCACTTCCATCTCCTACGTCCATTTCCACCTCACTCCCAGTGTGTTAATTGTATTTGTTACTCATCCAAACTGCAGACAAAGTAAGAGCCACATACGAAGTCACACTTATTATTAGATCACATGTCTACTTTACATTAGAGTTGGATACGCCCCCCCGGCAGACAGCACACCTCCCGAGATAAAATGTCAGGGTGACAGATGAGCACCTCCATCCCCCTCACAAGAGACTCTCCGACCACCACTACCCTAAGTTTTCTCTTTGCAGTGGTGGCAGCAGACCTCCCAGCCTTGGGAGTACGAGGCTTCTCCTCCTCTGTTACAGGGGGTGATTCCTTATCTCCTGTATAAAGAGGAGCATAACGGTTTCCTAGTACCACAGTGGGAGGATTCAGAACAGGGGAGGAGCAGTGCCTGCTGCCAGAAGTAACCAGCTGCCAGTGTCCACCCTGAGCTGTCCCCTCCTCCACCAGTGGTGTGGCCATAGTCCTGTGTACTGGGACAGCTACTTCAGCTGTCTCCACATGAACATGATCCAGGAATTGATCGTGAATTCAGGTGCTCCTCGACCTAGCCATCTCCTTCTGTAGCTCTTCCTCCTGCTGTCTGAGAGATTCCTCCAGCAGGCACCTTTTGCATTGGATGATCTCCCCAGCCTGGATATCAGTAAGTGGGAATTGCAAGCCACAGTTCCTGCAAAACCACACCAGGATCTGGGTACAGGCATCCATGCTCAGGTGCTCTGTCTGGCTACAGGCACAGGTGGGGGAGACAGAAGCAGTGCTGGCACAGGTGTTGCGGGTCTTCCTGACCATAGTAGGTCTCCCTCTGTCAAACTCCCCTGTCTGCAGCCCACTGTCTGCTTTCGCTCCCTGGTCGCTCTGCCTCTGACTTTTAAAGCCTGCTCGCCTAGGTCAGGTTTGCCCCCTTGAAAAAGTGATCTATACTGCTACAAATAAGAATCAAGTTAGTATAGTTTAATATTTTTCCAAAGTGTTTTAAAGGCCTTATTGACATTTAATTTTAAATGCAGAAGATGTGCTCATGAAATTTATTTCCTGAATTTGAAGACAAGTCCTGAAGGACTTCTGAATAAGGCACACTTTGACTGAAGTAATTAAAACTTTCTAAAGCATAAAAAGACAGTTTCATGATTATATTCCATTGAAAGAGCTCTGCATGTATTCTTAATCTTTTGTACAACAGAACTATTTCAAAGAATGGCCTGAATAATAAAGTAGGTTTAATAATAAGCTTCAGACACTCTTAGAACTGTCTGTTAGGATTTAGCGGCGAGGAGTCCTGTGGCACCTTATAGACTAACCGAAGTGTTGGAGCATAAGCTTTCGTGGGCAAAGACAGATGCATTGACGAAGTGGGTCTTTGCCCACGAAAGCTTATGCTCCAACACTTCGGTTAGTCTATAAGGTGCCACAGGACTCCTCACCGCTTTTGCAGATTCAGACTAACATGGCTACCCCTCTGATACTTGTTAGGATTTAGTTATCAAAGTTTAATTAGAATTTCCAACTTTATTGTATATCTCCAAACTGATATCAGTTAAATTCTATTGCACAGATTTTATAACTAACTTTGCTGTTAAACTCTGAATTATTTGACTAGAGAATCACTATTATTATTCTATTCTAATTTGAATGGAAACAGGTATCATTCCTAGAAAGTGTAATGTTGGCTGGCAGCTCCTCCCAAGAAGATCTCAGAAGAAATTGGAATTAAAACTTATTGTCTGTACTTTGTTTTATCATTATTAACTTTAAATGAGTGTCTTAAATCATTGTGCCCTATCAGAAATGGTAATAACTTCTTACAAATAGAAGAAACCATTATTAATTGAGAAGCCATTATTAATTCAGCATTTGTGATCTGATTTTGTTTTCTAAATGACATAGCGGTGGGATAAAATGATGTGGTACTCAGTACCCCTTACATGCCCAGCCCACACTTAAATCTCATGTGTTCTCCCGTCGCCCTTTACATGTTGATCTTCAGTCTCCTTAACAGTTATTCTGTCTGGCTCTCTGTGTACTCTCCCAGAGCCATTTTAGCCAATATACACATACAAATATATGGTTATGAATACGAGCAGACCCTTGTTTGCATTTTAAAAACTTGTGAAGGATGCCAGATTGTATAGCTGTTGGAACAAATCTCTCTCTACATACACTAGTTTCAGAGGTAGCCATGTTAATCTGTTCCAGCAAAAAAGGAGTCCGATGGGGCTTAGGGTCTAATAGCTCTATTATGGAATATGCCATAATAAAGTTGTTCTTCTCTGAGGCGCTGCTGGCAGCACACAGAATAATGGGTGATTTTGTCACTTATTACTGTACTTTAAACCACACAGCTACAAGCACTTTATGGCTTATATATAAGAACAGTTAGCTGGGGGTATAAATCTATCCTGCATCAGTTTGCCGAACAATACATGTTCACGTGGATACTGCTGCCACACACTAAAAGTTCTCTAGTGTATTTTAACCTATTCCAGTTTCAATACTTTTTCTTAACTTCTTCAGGATGGTCCTAGTACAATTATTTGTACTTTATCTTATATGGATCATTAATTTAAGTGAAGCTTCATAACCCTTGCATCCTGATTACATTGTAGTCAAAATATTTTTAACTTTTTGTTTCAATGTTCTTTTTAAAAACAATTTATTGGAACTACTTTTTGGAATGTTTCATTTCACTGAAAACATTTATATGATTATTTTAATGAGGTGTTAGGAAAATGTTGATTTTTAAAAAATCTCCAAAAGGATTAAAAATACCCAGAACTCTGAAAACTTTCAATGGAGGCCAAATGCCAAGTTTTAATTATTTTTTTATTTTTTCTTACAAGTTCTGTCCATAGCATTAGTTCAAAAAAAGAACTAGATAAATTCATGGTGGTTAGGTCCATCCATACTTACTAGCCAGGATGGGTAGAAATGTTGTCCCTAGACTTTTTGTCAGAGGCTGGACATGGATGGCAAGAGAGGGATCATTTGATGATTACCTGTTCTGTTCACTCCCTCTGGGGCATCTGTCATTGGCCACTGTCAGAAGACCGGATACTGGGCTAAATAGACCTTTGGCCGTGGCCAGTATGGCTGTTCTTATTAAAACAAAATACAGGACTATGTAGCACTTTAAAGACTAACAAGATGGTTTATTAGATGATGAGCTTTCGTGGGCCAGACCCACTTCCTCAGATCAAATAGTGGAAAGTGCTACATAGTCCTGTATTTTGTTTCAGCTACACCAGACTAACATGGCTACATTTCTATCACTTATTAAAACAAGTTTGATTTGCCAAAAAATGACCTTAAAACAAAATCTGCGGTGTAACATCCACCATAAAGAAAAGACAACTGAAAGTAAATAGCAGTACAGGTTGTACCTCCCTTGTCTAGCACTCTTGGGACCTCATCCATTCCAAATGAGGGAATCTTCCAGGTCAGGGAATCTTCCAGGTCAGGGTAAGTCCCGTCACCAGCCTCTCAGGACTGCCCCTCCCTCCACCTGTCTCCGCTCCAGCCCTGCTGCTACTGGGCTTGGGCTCCTGCCTGCTGCTGCCAGCCAGGGCTCCCAGCCACCACAGCCCCACTTCTGCTGTGCCTCATGGGAGCTTCCTGGGGACAAGGCTTCCCAATTGCCCCACTGCTGCCGCACTCTGCTAGGGCTCCCTGGGGATGGAGCTCGCCAGTCCCAATGGTAGGGACCTCTGCCACTGGACTCCCAATTGGCTCATCCTTCCGGGGCCAGGCCCTCTGGTCCAGCAACATCTGTGGTCCTACTGGTCCAAAGAGTCCCAGGTTTAGGCAGTTCAACCTGTATGACAAAGTAGGACCAGTTAAAGTCCCTAACTCTCCCTCCCTGCCTACTTTTAACTTAAAAGCAAACAAAAACAAAACAAAAAACCCACAACAAACCCAAGCTTCTTTCACTAGATTAATACCATAATGTCTAACATGCAGGAACTCTAGTAATCTCTATGTTGAGATGTTCAAAGTCCTAAAGCCTCTTGGAGTCTGAATGTCGATAATTAATTTGAAAAGATTAAAGATTTGACATTTTGAAAAAAGTTTATTGAAGTCCTACTCATATCTCTTTGCACAATGTGGACTAATAAAACACTTTGCTAAGATACATATGTCCCAACTTTGCATTTGTCTAACATTTTAAATAAAAAATTCAGACCATCAAATTACAAAGCAGGGACGCTAAGAAATTAGATAAAATAAAAAATACATTCCAAAAAAGCACAAGCAGAATTGTGTTGTGCACTATGAACCAAATCACATGACTAAAAAAACAATTCACCACTCTGTGCCAGTGACACTTGACATTCAGAAGTTTCTTTAAGTATTTTCCAGCACATGAAATCTCGTCTCAAAACATTTTCTTTAATAGATTAGATTGCTTGCTGTTTATGCCACCTTTCCAATTATTTAATTTTTAATCTTAATGTCATAATTTACAAGAAGCTGTTGAATTGTACATGCCTTACTTTCAGCTCATAGAAGAGAAGAATATTTTAAATTAAGCAATCGTCTCCTCTCCTCCCCATCTCAACTTAACAGAAAACTTTCTTTTTACACCAAACCACAGTTAACTTCCAAATAATATTACCTAGGTCTTCCTATCCTGAAGCTAAATAGAATGTTCTTTATTTCTAACAAGGATTTTTAAACTACAATATATTAGAAACCCTTTAGTAGCTTTTTTCACATAAAATCTTGGGTATTAAATTTACCCTGAGATTCTTCTTTGCCTAGTTGAAACTAGAATTCCTCTTTCACTTTACGGCAACACATCAGCAAGCTGTGTAGTCCTTGTAAATTGGTACCTTGTCAGAATGGTTGCCATGGATAGTGATGACAGGAATACGAGGTTGCTGGGTAAGATAGACCTTCAAGTGCCCACTCCTCCTCCAATCAAAAGGCCTATTTTCCCTGCTGGAAACATGCAGCGAAAAGGGGAAAAAAAAGTCTGATTTGTTCTGCTACCATTATACTTTTTCATCAAGAGCAAGAGGGAAGTAAAACACTGACCATAAGGCTCTGGCTACAGTAGAGAGCTTGCAGATGCACTGATGCAACTGTAAGCTCTTTAATGTAGCCACTCTATGCTGATGAGTGGGCTCTTCTGTTGGCTTAATCCACTCAAATTAAAACAAAGAAATATTATGTGTGAAATCTTGTGTGTCATTAGAGGAAACCAAGAAAACTCTGACATTTCTCAAGTGTCTTCTTTCCTCCCAACCTGTCTCTGACCTTTTTATTTTGTTGGCAGCATATTGGAAGCTGTTATGGTTATAACAAGCACACAGGATCTTTAGGGGAAAAGGCAACACACTGTGTTTATTAAGAATAAAATATCAAAGCAGCTCTCATATGTTTTATAAAGACAAGCCACCCACCTCCCCCCGATCCTGTAGATGGGGAATAGTTACCAGTCTGCTGTGGCTCGAGTCCATTTTGCTGGCCAGGCAAGGGTGACTGAGGGAGGATTTAGGGTTCCTCTGAGGCTTGGCTTGCAGGACTGAACACAGAGTCTAATAGCAAAAGCCCTCCACTTTATACATGTAAGTTCCCATGAAAGTCTATGGGTTTTGCACTGTCATGCTGCAATCCTTGATATGTTAATCTTGGTATTTTCCTACAGTTATCCTTTGTTGTGGTCAGGCTTTGTTATCTCTTGTTTGTGGTCTCACTTTCAGGAGTGTCTGTCTGTCTCCAGGGCTCAGCTAGTATGCTAACTTCCGTCTGCCTTCATCCAGCTTCAGACACCGTGGATGTTCATATCTCCAAGTGTCTCAGGTCTTTTTGACAATCTGGACCTTCCTGATGACTTACTTCCACACACATTCTTCACTCACAACAAACAATTTACAGAGCAAGAGCATTTCGGACAAAGGATTCCATAGTTAATAGAAGACAATGTAGTTTGCAACGCAGGTATTGTTTAATCATGAGAAACAGGATGAAATAGAAGCATACAGAGCCTATAAGCAAATCATTATACATTAATCTTATATTGTTATACCAATACAAACATAATACATTTTTGCTACAAAGGACCATCAGTGTTTCGTTTCTTCTTGCTCCAACTTCCCTGATTCATAGACTCTTATACTTTCGCAGGTATCTTTAGAGCCTCTGGCTTGATGTACCAGATTCCCACCACATCATGGCAGGGTTGCCAACCCACAGTAATTTCATTTACAGACAAAATGGGAAAAATTTACAGAAAGACAAATTTTTTTATGGACATCATTTTTATACTATATTAGGACGATATAAGTGGCCAAAAGTGAAAAGTAATAATTGTCATTCATACATCAACGTGCTGATGCTAACTCGGTGGGAAAATGTAGATGATAACATCACATGGATCATGTGATTCACATTACGTCACCTCAACCATTGAGCTGATAAACAACTAAAATGTTTGCTGCTCCGAAGTAAAATGGCTGAAGCAGCACAGAAGAAATTTAATTGCTATAGAATAAGTGCTGTTTTTTGAAATTTTATTGTACTTTTACAAAATTTATGGACACCTACATTTTTTTATAGGCTTTATGGACATGTACAATTTTGGCTAATTTTTTTACTGTCCATACATTCACTGATGTTGGCAACCCTGCATATCTATCCCTTATGGCAAGTCTGTTCCATGTTTTTCTTGAAATCATTCTCAGTTTTAATCCCTGCATGTGATGTGTAAAAGGGAAATCAAATCCCCCGGAGCTATTGATTCCCCTATGAGGGGCACGTACAATATACATACATTGTTAATGCTTAGATATATTTGCTATTTGTATAGGAGTAAGACATGACAAAGGTCAAGGCCTGTCACAGGTAATAACTTGTAATAAGGAGACGAGGGGAAGTGAAACCAGTCTTCTGTTAAGTAGAGATATGGATAGATTCCACATCCTTTAAACTTGTGACCGGCTCAAGCAGGAAAGGAAAAAGGGAAGTATGGCTTGCCCATTGTTCAGCAAGTAGGCACTGTATTTAACCTCATTTGGAAAATTAACCTGACCTATAGGAATGCTAAACGTCAAAAATGAAGTAACCTATCATGTTAAGGCACCTAAACCAGGAAGGATGTTAACCCTATAAAAACCCCTGCATATGAGATGTTGGGGGTCGGCTCTGATTTGAACATTGAGTTCCTTAGCCGTACCGTGGTTGCAACCAATAAACTTGAGTTGGACCCAGCCTGAAAGTGTGACTCTCTTCTTGGGGTAAATCAGACTAGCCTCCAAGGGGACGAAACCTTGCAATTTATGCAACAAATTGGCGACCCAGATGGGACATCCCTTGGACTACTCCGGAGTCGGACGACAAGATTCGCCGTAGGTGACCGTGAAGTGCGCACCGGACTGTTTGAGTCCGTCACGGCACCGAAAGCGTGAGTCGGGACATCCGGAAAGTTAAAGGAGTCTCTATTGAATGAGTCACACGAGGCTGTCAGGTCCGAAGAAAAGAGGAAGGCGCCGGGGTATAGACGGAGTGAGTATACCTATTCCTGTGTTCTAGCAGATATTGATCTGTAAGTTTGCACTCAGCATATAGGTCTGAGTATTTGTTTGTCCCCCGGGGGCATTGCGTTCAGCACATAGGTCTGAACATTGGAAAGAACACAATATTGTGGAATTGGGTCGCTCCCAAAATGGTAGAAACCTCTGTAAGCCCCAGAAGGAACACCATGAACCCGTGGGTTGCGTGGGGAAGTTATGAAGAGTTAGGAAAACTCCAGTGGATTGCTTTTGTTTTTAGTAGGAGTACTCTTGTTCTTTGTTTTAAATGATTTGTTGGAAACCTAAATTGTGAAACCACAGGTTTGTGTGTAAGCATGACTGTCGCTGACCAGGTCTGAGACTTAAGCTGACTCCAGCCGCCCCAAGAATCCTGCAAGGGGAAACCCGATGACCAGGATTTCTTGATTGCAAGGGGGGTCAGCCGAACCTCGTGACCCAGCGAGTCTCTAAGCCCCCTGTTTGTCTATATTTGTTACTGTTTGATAGGCCCGTCTTAAGTGTCACGGCTCCATAAGGGCACACCGGTGTCTCTAGTGAGGCAGCCAAGCGCTGGACCCCTCTCTGAGTTCGGACGCTAAAAGCTGGTGTGGTGTCATTCCATCGACACACGGAGCCGCGATAAAAGCTTGTTGACTGTGTGTGTGTGTGTGTGCGCGCAATATATATAAATAGATAGATATGGGTTCGGGAAGTTCCCGGATAGAAAACTCCGCAACCCCATTGGGGATGCATGTTACAGAATTTTAGTAATTTTAAAAGTGACTATAGAGTAAAAATGGCAAAAGATGAGTTAATTAAATTTTGTCAACTTGAGTGGCCTACTTTTGGTGTCGGATGGCCAGATACGGGCTCCTTTGATGTAAACCTGGTATCCCTAACACATAGCGTTGTGACGCGGGACGGACAGTGGGATCACTTCCCATATATTGATTGTTGGTTATTCCACGTCCAGATCGACCAAAATGGATATTAAAATGTAGTATGGGTGTGTGTAAGGTCATGGCTGCAAAGGCAAAGACCTTGGGAGGTAAAAGCCCTGAAATACTGGCTCCCTCTAGTGATGAGGAATTTGAGTCCTATGGAAAGAAGAGGAAACCCCCTTCTTCTTCAGGAGGGTCTAGCCCTATTAGAGAGAATGAGAATTGTTCCTCTCCTGCCACTTCAGGAGGAAACAGTAACTCTGAAATCATAAGTGAACTTACATTTGAAAAGTTACTCCCCCCTTATCAGACTCCTGCTGGTCCTGGATTCACTTCAGCCCCCCCTGCAGAGGCTGAAGTGAGGGGGGCTGAGCCAACAGGGTGGACTACTCAATTCGGGCAAAAAAAATACTTCTTGCGAAAAGGCCCATCAGATCCGGGATCATCATACCATCAGTACCCCCTTAGAGAAGTAATAGAGGAGGGAAGATAAGAGAGCGCAGAAGCAGATGGCAGTGCTGGCTGCAGCACTCTCCAGCAACCAGAGGCCGGACCATAAGGGGCCCCCTCAGAAAGGAAAGGGACGGGTAGCAGTTGATGAATGTGTGCACTGATGGGGAAAAAGGACATTGGAAGAGAGACTGCCCAAAAATTGAAGGCAAAGGGGAAGAAAAGACAACCGGAGAACCGCCAGATGCGGGCAGAATCCTCCGGAGAAGAATCTAGTTGAAGGGGACGGGAATCTAAGGCCACCACCCTACGAGCTAAAGCTCGAAAGGATCCCATGGTAAAAATAAGGGTGGGTGGCAGGGACTATGAGGCTCTGGTGGATATCGGAGCCACGTTCTCTATGATCCCCATAAAACCCCCTTCAGCTAAAGAAAGTGGAAAGCATGTGACGATAGAAGGAATTGAGGGAAAGAGAAGCAGGCTACCCGTATATAGACCCCTCCTCACGAAGATTAGAAAAAATTATGCTAGAGCATGCCTTTGTTGTTTCATCTGCATGCCCAGTTGCCCTGCTAGGGCGAGATATGCTAATTAAGCTGCAAGCTGAAATTTTCTTCCGTAGTGATCAGAATGTAGTGCAGCTGCCGGTGAAACAGGGCTCAAATTACCAGATGGCTCTCTGTGCAGCTGAAATGCTGTTAGAGACAAAAGGGACTGAGGTCTTAGAAGGAGTCAATCCATGTGTATGGGCAGATGAGACCCCTGCCCGAGCAAAGTTTGTGACTCCAGTAAGAATTCCTCTCATTGAAGGAGAAGGCTCTGTGGGTGTAAAGCCATATCCCCTGAGAGAAAAAAGAGCCACCTGGATAGGCTTAAAGCCATTAATCGAACAATTCAAAAGATATGGCTAGGTAGTAGAAAGTTCCTCTCCCTTCAACACCCCTATTTTAGGGATGCCAAAACTGGATAGCGTCTCTTATAGACTCGTGCAAGACTTACGGGCAATAAATAAGAAAGTTCTTGTAGACCATCCTATGGTCCCCAACCCACACACTATCTTAACACAAATTCCAGCAGACACAACAGTGTTTACGGTATTAGACTTGAAAGATGCTTTCTTTTCTATACCTTTACACAAAGATAGTTGGAAATTATTTGCTTTTGAATGGGAAGACCCGGACACCCATCACAAAACCCAGCTGTTGTGGACTGTGTTGCCCCAGGGTTTTGTGTCATCCCCCCATATTTTTGGGACAACATTGCAAAAAGACTTAGAAGACTGGAGGGGGCAGCACCCTGAGGTAGCTCTCCTCCAGTATATTGATGATTTGTTGATTACCAGTCCTGATATGCAAAAGGGAAAAAGGGCAACGGAGCCCCTGTTGAATGCCCTAGGGAAGAAGGGATATAAAGTTTCACAAGAGAAGGCCCAAATATGCACCTTCCTAAGCTATGAGATTGAAAAGGGAATGCGGGCTTTGAGCAAGGATCGAATCCAAGCAACTTCAGGAAATTCTCAAGCCCTTCTTAGCAAATAGATAACGACAGCCTCTACGGCTAGAAACGCAGGCAACCCAAAGATGTTTCACAACATATGAGTGGGGGCCATCCAGAGGAAAAAACATAACAAACAGTTAAAACCTTTCCCTCACACGCCGTTATAATTGGCTTGAGGGCGTGGGGGAAGGTAACTTAAAAGCCACCCAGATGTCAACCAGTAGAAATTGAATGTGAAGATGTAATCACTAAAAACTAAATCTGCCCTAACAAGGAGACACATTCTGCAACATAAATCTCCTTACAGAACATGAGCAAGTGATTCACCCCAGAGCCAGCAGCATAACTCAACTGCTGCAGCCTGGATGTTATGAAAATCATATTCTGAAAAGAATTAGGAAGTGTGGGGGCTAATTAGAAAGCCCACTCTCCTTACCAAATTAATGCTAGACAAATCTGTGTAATTAAGAAAAGTAATTTAGCAGGATCAAGACAGATCATAAGAGGAAAAAAAAGAGCCCGGTCTGCAATACAAGAGGGAAACTGAACCATGCCACTGTTGGGGAGGGCTAGCAACTCTAAGGTAATTCAAGGGAGTGGAAGGTCACGAGTACCGATGAAGCGCTCTTGTTCTCAGAAAGTTGCAGCTCACTCGCACATGAAAATGGTAAGGAACTAGCTGTAACCTGTTCCCCTTGCAGATCTTAGGCAGTATTTTAAGTTATAATAGGCCACCCCGATGGGGGGGGAAAAATGTTTTCTTGTCTTTCAGATCATCAGAAAGCGCTGGCGCCAGTTGAAGAAAAACAACAACAAAATGCCATGGTTCTGTGTCATGACATGTGTTTGTGTTCTGTCCAAGTTTGTCTTGTGTGTCTTAATTGTAATACGTATTGCAAATGTTGTGAATAGAAAATTGTTTAGGCTAGGAGAATGTTAACAATGTCTCCACAGGTGAACAAAAAGAACTGGAAGGAAGCAAGGAGTACATCACGTGAACAGAAGGATGGGAGACAGGACTAGCTCCTTCCCACCAGACTAGTTTTGCTTTAATGGCCATTGCTAACTTGCCCTCATTTGGATATCATCAACCAGGACTTTAAGGACAAAATGGAGCCTCCCAGTTGTGCACCATGCCCTGAACAGGCCCCTGTTCCAGAACAAGGACAACTGTCACTGGTCCTTACCTTGATGATTTTCCACACTGGTACAGACCAGTTGTGTGCTAGACTGGTTAATCAAATTGGCAAATGCCTGATTAGGCAATGACAAGGCTTAGCAGATACCATCGCAGATTGGTTTGAGCCTGGTAACCCTATCAGCAACACTTATGTCATAGCCCAGAAATTGTATGAGAATCCAGACTTGTAAATGCAGTAATATCCAGTGCCCGTAAAGGCCTACACACCAGCCAAGCTAATCAATTGATCCTAAATAGTTTGAAGGATCTGTCCAGCTCTGTAGACCTAACCTGATGTTTGGACCAGAAGCTAATTGGATTGGAAGTAAAATAAAGAAATTAGAAGGCCAGTATTGAAGAATAAGGTAAGCTTTAGCCACTACCACTTAGTTCTTATGGTGGTGAGTCCCCAATCTCCCCTGTGCCTACCCATTGGAGTAGGGAAAGAGAGAATCCATGAGGACCCAAAGGCCCACCTGGACAGGGCATAGTACAACCATTTGTTTTTGGTCCCTCTGAGGATTCCTCACTCAGATCAGATCAGAATGGTAACCTCCCTGCCTGTACCAAAGCAAGGGCATATAGATAGAATAGAAGGCATTGCTTATTCTGAAGGTGTGGGAGCCTCCCTATACCCAGGGATTGTTGTACCCACTTTGATAAGGAAATTTTATGTACCTGCCCATTTAACATCATGACGAATCTGCCTAGGCTTGATGTGGTTGTCATAGAAAAACAAATGAACATCGAGCTGGTCCAAATGAACGGTACCTACTGGTGTTTGACTACCCAGACAGATCACTCCATCCTGCCCCTCTGTATATCCGTCTGTGTGCATAACGGTCCCTCATCAAGCGGCCTAACCGTCAATAGAATGTGGACATATCGCACTTTGGTAGTGGAGATAACCACACATGAGATGCTGAGTGGCACGGCGGAAGTAAGTACCAAGAGGAGGGTTTACTGGCCCTGCAGGCAAAGATCAAGAAGTTGGTGGCCAATGCCCAAAGATATATTGGGGCTAGCCGTCTGAGGTACACACAGATAGGGAAACACCGTGGACCATGCCAACCACCTATCTCTGCAGCACTCAACCAGGCAGTAGAGGTCAAACCTATAATCATGGGCAGTGCCAGTAAGGCGACGAAATATCTTGGGGATGGATTTGAATAGTGTTTGCCAAATTATGTAGAGAGTTTAAATATTAACATTTATAATAATGATAGTGCTGCACCAGCACTTCCAGAGTAAATTAAAATCCCTTAAATTGTTGTATTTAACCTAGTAGATTAAGAAGAACCCCAAAGTCAAGAGGAAAGAACTATAGGAGTAAACTGAGGCAGTCCATGGTATCTTGCTAAGGACTGACAAACTCAAATCATTAAGTCAGCCTGAGAAGCGTATGCTACAGCAGTAACTGCGACCCTGGTTCCCCTGGCAACCACATGCCAAAAAGGCCTCACTTTATAAGGCCGGTATCAAGCAACCGCGTGGGATTGTTTTTATGGTTTGCTTTATTCCTAGGAAATAACCTTGGTTCCAAAAGAGCTAGCTGGCTTTTGGCTCAGAGAATAAAGACTCTTATGTCCATCAGCGCTGTGAAGTGCCAAGAACTGACTGTTAGCCAATGCTTCCCATTGCAAAATGATCCTACCCCGACTGCTGATAAGCCTCTCTCTTCTGGTCCTGCTTTCCCACCTGTTGGACACCAGAAGAATCGAAATATTACAGGGTGATGTGCTAGTAACCTCTCCCCTGCATGATGCTGAACCACGACTGTTTCAAAGAAAAAGAGGAAAACTCTTGTTGTGCTATGTTGGTACACATTCCTGTTTAGTTTTGTTTTGTTGTGATTATATTATGCTTAATGCCCTGTTTTATACCTTGTATAATTGCCTCTATATGTCGCACTGTATTGACTACTGTCAATCGTGAAATGCTTGTACATTACCAAAGATTAGCCAAAGAAGAAACTGATGAGGTATAAGAAAGAGAAAGCCTCTTGAGGGGGGAATTGATGTGTAAAAGGGAAATCAAATCCCCCGGAGCTATTGATTCCCCTATGAGGGGCACGTACAATATACATACATTGTTAATGCTTAGATATATTTGCTATTTGTATAGGAGTAAGACATGACAAAGGTCAAGGCCTGTCACAGGTAATAACTTGTAATAAGGAGACGAGGGGAAGTGAAACCAGTCTTCTGTTAAGTAGAGATATGGATAGATTCCACATCCTTTAAACTTGTGACCGGCTCAAGCAGGAAAGGAAAAAGGGAAGTATGGCTTGCCCATTGTTCAGCAAGTAGGCACTGTATTTAACCTCATTTGGAAAATTAACCTGACCTATAGGAATGCTAAACGTCAAAAATGAAGTAACCTATCATGTTAAGGCACCTAAACCAGGAAGGATGTTAACCCTATAAAAACCCCTGCATATGAGATGTTGGGGGTCGGCTCTGATTTGAACATTGAGTTCCTTAGCCGTACCGTGGTTGCAACCAATAAACTTGAGTTGGACCCAGCCTGAAAGTGTGACTCTCTTCTTGGGGTAAATCAGACTAGCCTCCAAGGGGACGAAACCTTGCAATTTATGCAACACATGGGATAACAAGTTGAGTTCTTGCTTATCCTGTAGCACTCTTAATATGTAGGCCTTATCTACATTGAGAATTGGGGTTAGGTATGTAGTTGCACAGTTGCAACTTCCTGGTGTAAACAGGAAAGCCCTTATCAACCACTACTTGCTCTAGTCCAGCTTAAAACTGGTGCAGTTTGTAGCAGTTTTTTCTACACTGTGGATTTGCATTGGTGCAGCTCCACAACCGGCTGACAAATTCTACCTTTTGCTGAGGCAAAACTGCAGCATGGTAGGAAGAGGGTTTTTTGAAGGTATATACACAAGATGGCCTATGAAATGGGGGGGTAGGGAGAAGGGGATGCAAAGGAAATGGCTCTCTGCCCTTTGTTATAACCTGCCTACAAAGCTTTTGCATGCTTGGAGTGTTGTTGACTGGTACTTGTGTTGTGTTGCCAAGATATGAGGAGTGAGCAATGCTCCCTGTAAGTTGCAGGGCAGCACAGCTTGACAGATGATTAATCAGCCTCCACCCCGTCACTTAGTTCCATGCATGGAGCCCTGAGTTTCTGACTGTGTGATGTGGCTGGTGTCTACTACTGGCTACCAAATCAGGTGGATGAGGTAGATGAGGCTTTCTTTGGACAACTGAGCGAAGCTTCCAGATTGCAGGCCCTGGTTCTTGTGGGGGACTTTAATTATCCTGACATCTGTTGGGAAACCAATACGGCAGTCCACAGGCAATCCAGGAAGTTTTTGGAGAATGTTGGTGATAACTTCTTGGTACAAGTGCTGAAGGATCCGACCAGGGGCCTTGCGCAGCTTGACCTTCTGCTCACAAACAGGGAGGAACTAATAGGGGAAGCAGAGGTGAGTGACAACCTGGGAAGCAGTGATCATGAGATGGTAGATTTCAGGATCCTGACCAAAGGAAGAAAAGAGAGTAGTAAAATTCACACCTTGGACTTCAGAAAAGCAGATTTTGACTCACTCAGACACCTGATGGGCAGAATCCCCTGGGATGATAACATGAAGGAGAAAGGAGCCCAGGATGGCTGGCAGTATTTTAAAGAAGCCTTATTGAACGCACAAAAAGAAACCATCCCAATGCATAGCAAGAGAGGCAAACATGGTAGTAGACGGGATTGGCTTACAGGGGAAATCCTTGGTGAACTTAAGCACAAAAAGGAAGCTTACAAAAAGTGGAAACTTGGACAGATGACTAGGGAGGGGTATAAATGTATAGCTCGAGAATGCAGGGGAGTTATCAGGAAGGCAAAAGCGCAATTGGAATTGCGACTGGCAAAGGATGTGAAGGATAACAAGAAAGATTTCTACAGGCATGTTAACAAGAAGAAGGTGATCAGAGAGGGTGTGCGGCCCCTAATGGATGAAGGAGGTAACCTAGTGACAGATGATGTGGGGAAAGCTGAAGTACTCAATGCTTTCTTTGCCTCTGTCTTCACGGACAAGGTCAGCTCCCAGACTAACGCACTAAGTGATGCAAGATGGGATGAAGATGGACAGGTTAGGAACTATTTAGAAAAACTAAAGTACACAAATCCATGGGTCCAGACTTAATGCATCCGAGGGTACTGAAGGAGTTGGCAAATGTCATTGAGGAGCCTTTGGCCATTATATTGAGGAGCCTTTGGCCATTATCTTTGAAAAATCGTGGAGCTCGGGAGAGATCCCAGGTGATTAGAAAAAGGCAAATGTAATGCCCATCTTCAAAAATGGGAAGAAGGACGATCCAGGGAACTATAGGCCGGTCAGTCTTACCTCGGTTTCTGGAAAAATCATGGAAAGGATCCTTAAGGAATCTATTTTAAGGCACTTGGAAGAGAGGAAAGTGATTAGGAATAGCCCAGCATGGATTCACACAGGGGAAGTCGTGCCTGACAATCTGATTAGCTTCTATGAGGAGGTAACTGGCTCTGTGGACATGGGAAAGTCAGTGGATGTGATATACCTTGGATTTAGCAAGGCTTTTGATACGGTCTCCCACAATATTCTTGCCAGCAAGTTAAGGGAATGTGGATTGGATAAATGGACGGTAAGATGGATAGAAAGCTGGCTAGAAGGCTGGTCCCAGCGGGTAGAGATCAACGGCTCGATGTCAGGATGGAGGTCAGTTTCTAGCAGAGTGCCCCAAGGTTCAGTTCTAGGACCGTTTTTGTTCAATATCTTTATTAATGACCTGGATGAGGGGATGGATTACACCCTTGGCAAGTTTGCAGATGACACTAAGGTAGGGGGAGAGGTAGATACACTTGAGGGCAGAGATAGGGTCCAGAGTGACTTAGACAAATTGGAGGATTGGGCCACAAGAAATCTGATAAGGTTCAACAAAGACAAGTGCAGAGTCCTGCACTTGGGACAGACGAATCCCAAGTATTGTTACAGGCTGGGGACCGAATGGCTAAGTAGCAGTTCTGCAGAAAAGGACCTGGGGGTTACAGTGGATGAGAAGCTGGCTATGAGTCAACAGTGTGCCCTTGTAGTCAATACGGCTAATGGTATATTAGGTTGCATTAAGAGGAACATTGCCAGCAGATCCAGAGATGTCATTATTCCCCTTTATTCGGCTCTGGTGAGGCCACATTTGGAGTATTGTGTCCAGTTCTGGACCCCCCACTACAAAAAGGATGTGGACATATTGGAGAAGGTCCAGCGGAGGGCAACCAAAATGATTAGGGGGCTGGAGCATATGACCTATGAGGAGAGGCTGAGGGAGTTGGGTCTGTTTAGTCTGCAGAAGAGAAGAGTGAGGGGGGATTTGATAGCAGCCTTCAACTTCCTGAAGGGAGCTTCCAAAGAGGATGGAGAGAGGCTGTTCTCAGTAGTGACAGATGGCAGAACAAGGAGCAATGGTCTCAAGCTGTGGTGGGAGAGGTCCAGGTTGGATATTAGGAAAAACTATTTCACTAGGAGAGTGGTGAAGCACTGGAATGGGTTACCTAGGGAAGTAGTGGAGTCTCCATCCCTAGAGGTGTTTAAGTCTCGGCTTGACAAAACCCTGGCTGGGTTGATTTAGTTGGGATTGGTCCTGCCTAGAGCAGGGGGCTGGACTTGATGACCTTCTAAGGTCTTTTCCAGCTCTATGGTTCTATGACTGGGTGGGGCTGATTAATCACCTGTGCAGCAGTGATGCCTGGCAACTTACAGGGAACGCTGGGGGTGAGGTGATATTTTTATGCCACCAATTGCTGTTGATGAAAGAAAAACTTTAAAGTTTAGACAGAAGTTGGGCTAGTAAACCTATTACCCAGTAAGTATATACTTTACTGCAGTAAATGCTGCCTAAATTTTTTTAAAAAAGGGGTATTTTAGACCCTTTTTGTTTCTGTGTGGTGTGTAAATAAGGCCAGGAAAAACCCACAACTTTTCCTGCTTGCTTCTTGCATTAGAAAAAGTAATGGAAGGATGTTGTTACTCATAGAAAGCCTTTTCTTATACAAAAGGTTAATTAGCCAAGTGAAGTCAAAATGATACAAAGAAAAAGTTGAAAACAAGCTAATTAAAAATCTTTCCCTTTTTTAGTAGCTCTAGTTTCACTCTGGGGTCTTGCATGGTCACTGTTTTAAGAGTCCTTCAGTCTGGAATACTAGAATGTAAAAAATAAGCAGATTTTTTAAAAAGAAAATCTTTCTAGTTGCCTTTTATCTACCATAAAGCAATAAAAAGCAAACGATCCAACAAAAGATAAGGCAAGCCATTGTCCCCTCACCCTTTTTTCAGATTACCTTAACTTCATTGTGTCCTAGACTACAAACTGCCAAATTAACTTTGAGGTCACCTTTGTATATGTGTATCAGAGTTGGATGCAAAAGAACTGCAGTGTGCATCAAAGCTACAACCATCTCCAGAAAGCTGGCTGAACTGTTCATGCTGTATACACTCTGCATTCCTGCTGGCATTATGGGTTTTAAGCAATCACTGTTGGAAAAGTGTCTGTGGTAGAGAGAGGATAGATAAGCTAGTGCTTGTGCAGCCACCTACGAGAGATTAAAATGTTGCCCAGCTAATTAGAAGAGTGTCCACAGTCAGCAGCGAGTGTTTCTATGGGTGGTGCACATCAAAGCACATAAACTAAATTCCACATATAGATGGAAAACATGAGAGACCATTTACAGTAACCTGGGATAAACAAACCATTTGTGATTCTGCAGTAACACTGCAAATTAAGAAGGAACTCAGCTAATGAGTATGTGGATATAAGCAGGCATTGGACTGGCATCACTACATGTCTGCAGCGAGAAGCTAGAGGATTGGTATTATATTGGTAAGCACAAACTGCAAAAGCTGTTAATTGATGAACTCAGAAAAAGACTTGAATGGCATTAGTCATAACTCCCTAAACAACGTGCAATCATCTCTTGTGAGAAAAGATACTCCATGCTGCGCATAAGCATCAGCCTCCGCTGGATGCTTTCCATTAAGATTCTTTTGCTAGCCTTCCAGCACTTGAAAACAAACACATGGAAAGCCAAACTTCAAGCATCTAAAATATGCCACAGTACTTCTAACATAGCAGTGCTGGTTTTCCCTTGTTTTACTTTATTTGCACACAAACTATATCTTTTTAAAAATGTGATCTACTTATTTACAAATGTTGACCTTGTAAGTGGGATTCACAAGGGTGACCTAGTGCTACAACTCTTTGCAACACCTACCTTTGCTGAAGAATAGGATTAATAAAAGTGAGAGTTCTGAGTAGAATTGCCTAAGTTAGCCCGTAAGAAGGGCTGAGAAGAAGACTGTGGCCTAAACTGTGTCCTGCAAAAGGATTGCCCTCCTGGAAATAAGGAGCCTAAATGTCTTTGTGGAGCTGGGCCTCAGTGCCAGACTCCCAGTTGGAAGATTATATGTATCTGCAATCAGGATTCAGAGTCCTGAGCCCTCTCCTGGAGTTAGGCATCTAAGCCAAGAGTGACCTTAAAGGCACAATAACCCTTATGCTTTTAATCCAATCGTTAGAGCATTAACTCAGGAAGTGAGTGACTCAGGATCAGTTCTCCCCTACCTCTCCCTCCTCCTCCCCTCCCCCCCGATGCAAAGCAGGGTCTTTCACTTCCTAACATATGTCTACACTACAGAGAAGATCGAAGCTGCCACAGTTGATCTTCCAGGGTTTGAATTAGCAAGTCTAGAGAAGACAGCTGATTTGAACTAGGGGGGGGGGGATACTACTCTGGTTGATGCCAGTAGTCCTGGTTACAAGAGGAATAAGGGAAGTCAGAGGGAGTGTGTGCTCCCTTCGACTTCCTGCAGTGTGGGCAGCTCCAAAAGCCAAGTTAAGGCACCTCTAATTCAGCCACACAATCAACATAGCTGAAGTTAGATATCTTAATTTGACCTTATCCTGTAGTGTAGACAAACCCTACGAGAGTACCTAACCACTGCATGGAGAATTATTCTTACACACTCATTGCCCAAAGACTATTCATTGTTACCAAATGTACCTGTATTCGTACCTTACACACTATTGTTGTGATCTTTGTGTAAAATATGCATTTTGAGGTATAACTTATAATTCGCTGATTAATAATATCATAGCAAAATGTGTCTAGCAACCTTACATATAAAGTTATGAACATATGCTGAGATTATGACTGAAATGTGTTTACCAGAAAAGTCTGGTGAGGAGGATAACCTGTTTTTCAAAGACAGAGGGCAAGATGACACCTCTAGCCAGGTGTCATCAAAACTGATTGGCAATCAGCAGTCAAGTGGCAATTCTTGGGCAACAGAGGGAGACAGTAACAAATTGATCCACATTTTAACAAACAGCCTGGAACCTCTTTCACCATCAATCTCCATGTCTCTGTTCTCACAATTGGCAAGAACTCTTGCTACAACTAATCTTGGTGAAAATGCATTAATTTCTCACTCTCACAACAAAGGAATCAGCTTTGGACTTTGATAATTTGGTCAGCCCTGTTGCTGGGATCCTGTAGTAAAGAGCCAAATTTGGTTTAAGTTCAGCTACTAGAAAGCGTTTTATCTTTCTCTTGTAATCATTTCTGATTTTAATGCTTTCTAGTTGTACTTACTAACAATCTCTTTGTAGTTAGATAAGCTTGTTGCATGTTGTAAATCCAAACTAATCTTGTGTTTTAAACTGAGCTGTATGGTAATTCTTTTTCAAATAGCTAACTGATGGATATTGATTTCTTACCATGACAATGGCCTTCTAATGTCTGAACTGCCCAGGAGAAGGAGAGAGCTGACCAGTGCAGACCACCTGTTTCTTTTAGTATGCTGTGCTATCCAAATTAGCCATGCCATGATGTAATGAGTTGCTTGGTAATGGTAAACTGTCTGGGAGGCAGGGGGAGGTAAGATGTAGTCCATAGGTGATGGAACCAATGTCCAAAGTACAGCTGGGGATTAGTATGTAGTCCAGAAAATGTCTTTTTGGGTAGAGAACAGGGAATGCCTATGTAGCAATTTGAGAGTCTGTATTATCATGGGTGTATGCATGTAGATGAGTTCACAGCAACCTGCACTGGGAACCTTAAGGAGGTAGTAATCCATCTGGATTCAGGACAGCATCCTGTCTGTTGTCCCATGAATTTTGGCACAATGCCAAGTGTTAACAGGAATAAACATTTCCCATGATAGACACTCCAGATGGGTACTCAAAATTTGAGTAAGTGCATATTTTCCAGGTCACTCCATTTATATGTAAGCTGCTCAGTTACCTTGGGTACATCTACACAGCAGTGTTATTTCAAAATAACTGGTGTAGTCCACATCTACACTACAAGAAGTTATTTCGACATAATGTCAAAATAATGTTGAGCTGGAGGAGTTCTTAACTCCAATGCCTGTAACCCTCATTTTATGAGGGTAAGGGAAGTCAGAGGAAGAGAGCTCTCTCAGACTTGCTGCTGTGTAGACAGCACCAAAAGCCAAAATAAGCTGTTTCAACTTAAGCTACGCAATTGATATAGCTGAAGTTGCGTAGCTTAATTTGGCTGTGTAGATATGCCCCATGTGTCTGAAGTCTTCATACTCTAGCTGGCTTGCTATGTGCATGTAAAGGGCTTCTAATGAGCGCTCTTCGGTGGCTGAGGGGAGTCTTATATTCTCTACTGAACTGTCTGTGGGAGATGAAGTGTCCAATATGTGGCCTGGGACCAGGCCTCTTCATTTACCTCCTGGGCTGTGGCTACACTGGTGGCTTCTTGCACAAGGATATCTTGCGCAAGGGTTCTTGTGCAAGAACTCTTGCGCAAGAACAGGTCCACATGGCCATGTGCTTTTGCACAAGAGATGTGTTTTTGTGCAAGAGCATCCGTGGCAGCATGGACGCTCTCTTGCGCAAGAAAGCTCTGATGGCCATTTTAGCCGTAGGGCTTTCTTGCACAAGAAACCCCTGCCGCACATCCACATTGCCTTCTTGTTCAAGAGCTCCTGCACAAGAGGGCTTACATCTGTTAGAAAACAGTGTAGTTCTTGCACAAGAAGCTCTGTCTTCTGACACCCTACTGTAAATCTTCTTGCGCAAGAGCGGCAGGCAATGTGGACACTCTGCGGGTTCTTGCGCAAGAAACCACCAGTGTAGACATAGCCTTGGTGTGGTTGATAGAGGTTGGGGTGGGATGGGGACCCAGGCCTACCCACTCGTCTGGATCACAGCTCAGGGACCCTATAAGTAGCAGTTACCGGCTGAGTCTCAGAGTAATTGGTTGCTGTCACGACCCTGGGCCACTTCCTCAGGAAGCCACTCCATCCAGGCCTTTTCTCTAGGGCCTTGTGGTCAAGTTCCTCTATCTAGGATTCTGCAAGGGTTCCCATTGGCTTCTTGGCTAGTCTTCAGCCACAGGACCTGGTTCTGACCAAGTATGAAGTCCAGCTCCTACTGAGAGCTGTCCAGAGTGCTGATGTTCTCCCAGTCAGCTCTTTAGTCTGCCTGGATTGAACTCCAGGAAGGAACTGCCAAGCACTGGTCTATCAGCTTTTTATATCATCTTGCTGCACCCTGATTGGCTGCAACAGAGGCTGCCACTCTGTTCTACTTGGAGGACCTCTTTTCTGCTCCTGTTGCAGGGCAGAGTGCAGAAAGGCCTCCAGCAGGGATGTAGGGCCTTGTCCACCCCATCACAGTGCAGCTTTGCCATTCTGCAGTCTCTAGAATTGTGATATCTTCCAGATTATGGAATGCCAGAAACAATGGAGAAGACAAAGGTGGTAAGCTTCTCAATGCCCTCACCCCCAAAGGCAAAATATATTTGAAGGTTTTCAACAAGAAGCAATTGAAAAATGTAGCTCACCATTGTTGGTACACTATTTTCACTGTGATTTAATTCAGTCATGTCTATGCAGCTTCTGTAAACTGAAGGATTCCTTTCAGGGTATATTGCAACTCAGTTTTATACAATATAACTTTTTGGATTTTGGATTCCAAAAAACACTTGTGCCTGCAGATGGCACTGATCCTGTGTTAAAGGACTTTAACAATAATGCACTGTTTGCTGTCTGTGTTACTAGGCCCCTGGATCTTTGCTCATCCCTTTTCCTCTCCTGCTCCTTGATTGTTTACCTTAGCATTGTGAGCACTGCAGCTGGTACCTGGGATGTAGAACTATTGCAGGTGGTCCAAATAACAGTATTGGGGTGATGAACTTACAGTGTACATACTGGGCAGGCCCAGCAAACAAGTGTAATATCAGAGGGAGAGGGATTCACAGCAAGTGGAAAGGCATAGGATGGCTATAGAGCAAGAGGACAGAATTGAAGAATTCCAGGAGAGACTTGTGGGACAGTTTCTGGAGCAGAAATGACAGCAGCAGCAGCAGAAGATGGAGTGCAGTAGAAAGACCTGTTTGAGAGACTGTTCAGGTTCATGGCCACAAGAATAAAGGCTCCCGCTGCATCTGCATCATGGCTTGGCTACAATGTCATGTGCTGCAGATCAGGAATACTTTGGGCAATTAATTCCATAGTTCAGGTTGTGCAAATGGGACTTAGCAGCTGGACAAGGTAAATCTACCCTGTGCAATCCTCCATCCTTGTGCAGACTCACAGCAGGCTTCTCCACCCCCCATGCAATGACACTAAGTGAACCCTGTAGGTAGAAGAAAGGGCAAAGAAGTGTGAGGTGGAGTCTATCAAGGGACAGGTGATGTGAAGGGATTGACTTGTTGGCGTTATAGTCACAGTTTGCACAATTCAGTGTTTGGTTAATGCTCTTTGCTTTATTAATAATTTTGTGGTTAGTTTATTATTTGCATATGAGTGTGCTAATGGTAGCTGGCTTGCCTGGGGAATTTTTTAAGAATGTTTAATACTATAATAGCATCCAATTGTATAATGCAGGGGTAGACAATAACTTTTGATTGGGTGGCATTCTAAGAATTTGGTAAGTGGTCAAGGGCCATACTCTTCCATGCTATTAATGGAGGAGGTGCAGGGTCTGGGATGAAGGCTGGGTTCAGAAGGGAGCTTGGGGTAGAAGAGTGGGATGCAGGAGGGTGTATGAGATCTGGGAGTGAGGTTGTGACATGGGGCAGGGGACTGGAATGCCAGAGGGGGTGACGGTTCAGGCGGGATTTGAGTGTAGGAGAGGATTCTGACCTGGAAGGGTATAGGAGAAGGGTGTGCGGGGTCTGGGTGGGAGTTATGACCGGGGGCAGGGGTTTGGGTTGTGACCTGGCTGGGTGTTGGGGTGCAGGCTCTGGGAAGGGGTACAGGTGCAGGAGAGTATTATGATCTGGAGGAGGAGTATAGAAGGGGGTGCAGTGTCTGGGACGGGGTTCAGGGATTTATGTTGTGACCAGGAGTAGGGGATTAGGGTGCAGGGTCTAGGAGGGGGGTTGTGACCTTATACAGGAGTGTAGAAAGTGATACAGCATCTGGGAGGGGATTATGGGTGCAAGAGTAGGGTGCAGAAGGTTTGGGTTACATGGGGTAGGGATGCAAAAGGGGGCAAAGAATTAGGGGAGGGAGCATTTGGAGTGCTAGAGACAGCTCCCAGCCAGCAGCTCAGCAGGTTTCTAAGCTAGGCTTCCTGCCTGTCCCACCCACACATGTGCTCAGAGCATTTGGCTGCAGGTACCATGTGTGCTGCTCTGAACACTGTGAGCTGGGGGGAAGGAAGGGGTACTTCATGCTCCAATGGGAGCAGTGAGATTGTGCTGGGGCAGCAAGAGAAGCCCCTTTTCTCCTCCCCGCAGACTCACAGCATTCAGATCAGCACACATGGCCCCTGCAAGCCAGCTGCTCTGAATGCTGTGTGGGGGCAGGGAAGGCAGGGGGCCTGGCTGAGGCTCCTGCTTAGCCACAGGCTGTATTTTGCCTACTCCTGGTATAATGTGTATTTCAAATAATAAAGATAAACATGTGATAAAGGACAACTGGGAAGTTCTATTCAAACATATCTAGAAATTATTTTTCTCTGTATCAATCCATATTGTAAATCCACAGGTCTTGCTACTCACCAGCCTCCCCAATTCATAATCAGTCATGTTGTCCATAAGTACAGTGCATGGCAATCAACCATCCCACACTTCATAATCAGCCTTGTCAAATCAACCCCTTTCCCACCCATTCTTAATCAGCCATGTCATCCGTAAGTACAATGCAGGGCAATCAACTTCCCACCCACCCCCATTTCATTGCATTGCTGTATCTCATTTACTATAAATGTTGTAAAAGCACTTGCATAAATATAATCTCCTTCCCTTAGCCCATACAATGTATGTGCACAGAGCATCCCTGATTCATGCTGTCTGGATGCATCCTACCGAAGCTGTGATTGATAGTTACCCTTTCTAGTCGAGTGTATCAGTTTAGCAATTAATAACTCTAATAAATCTACTGGAGGGACAAAGGGCTCACCTGTGGCTTCCCAAACATTGCAAAGAACACAGCAGGCCACAATAATGCAGAGAGAATCGAGGATTCTGGAATCCACATTGGTCTGCAGACAGTGCCGGTGGGATTTCAAGCTGCCAAATGCACATTCAGCGCCCGCAGTGGGTGTAATTAAGCCTTCTTTTGCAAGACCCTGGGAGGCCAGGACGTGGTTTCAGAAGCCAAGGCAAATGTGGGTATGCCAGAATAACGCTGGGGACAGTAGTTCCAAGTATGACAATGTCATTTGGTGGCAGGTTGTCCCTGCCTGTCCATGTATGTAGATTCTCAATCATCACAAATTATAAAATTTTTGAGTATAACTCACATTGACATCCACAAATCAGCCTCTGTGTTCCTAGAGCCTACATCATATTGGCTGGTCCCTTAGCAGTTTAATATACTCAGATGCTGCTAGAGGAGGGCAAAGAATGAGCCCATGTGTCCCATCAATATTCCTGGTGCAGTGTGGAAATCCCATTCTTCCAAAAAGCATCTTTTACTTCGAGGGTATTTTATTTGTGCCTGACACCTGCAGGTAAATCACACGTCTGATTGCCCCAGAAACCCCTGCTACCCTCTTGCCTACAGCTGACTTTCCAACACTGAACTAGTTAGCTGTGTACCCTGAGCAGTCTGGAGTAGCGAGCTCCCAAAGAGTTGTAGCAACCCACTTCTTCTTGGCCAGCTAGGCTGAGATGTACATCCCACATACAAGACCTGAAGGGGTTACGATGGCTAGGGGAGCCAATTAACCACCTAGTCCTCACATGAAAGGGAAACCAGAGAGTAATGAAGGTAAACTAAGGAGCTAGTGCTGCTGGCTAGGAACAGGAAGGTCCTCTATAAAGTTGAGGAAGGCTGCAGAGAGAGGGTGATTCCAGTTACTGTCAGGGAGAGACAAAATAGGAAGTAGCCCAGTGATACTGCAATAAGGGAGAGGAAATGCCTTAGGTCAGTCAGGGAGTGATTTAATTGCCACCAAAGAGAGGTTCTGCTCTAAGAAGATTCCCACCTAATATCAAGGCAGTTGTGTAGAGAGAATAAAGGGACAGCTTAGGGGACTCTAGAAGGAGGAAGCATTCTTTCTCTCTCTTCTCTGGCCGGGTGAATGGTAGACTCAGGAGGCATGAGTACCCTAGAAAATGTCTGCTTTGTGATATCAGAGGAATATGCTTTTTGCCAGAGACAGAGGGACAGCCATGCTCTTCAGTCCTCTCAATCTGCTTGTACAGCACAAAGTGAACTTTAATGAGCTGGAAAAACTCCCTCGTGAGGCCCCTTCTGTAGGAAAGCTGGTATAAAGCTAGTGGCAGTGATTTTGCTGCCACTTATGCCCACTCCCCCATGGCTGCTTTCTCTGTGGGAGCTGTGCTTCCCTTTCTCCCCCCATCCCAGCATGAAAGCAATGGAGGGGTGTCAAATAAGGGGAGGCATGGGAGAGAGAGAGAAGGAAGTGATTCTCTGCACATAGTCTTCTGTCAGTAGTATCACTTAAAGCTGCCCTCCCATGGGTTGGGCAGAGCTGACTCAGGGAGTGGATATCAGGTCTCTGCTAACTCCCCCTTTTCACTGGGCCTGAGCATTAGTTGTTTGTTCTCAGCCCTCTGGTTGAAGTGAACATGGGTCTGGTGACTGTTCCCCTTAAACTAAGCTGTGGAAAGTTCTCCCTGTAAACTGACCAGCGGAGAGACGCTCCATGGTTAAAAACAATGTATTTATCTCCCTCTATTGTGTTTATCCAGGCCAACCTTGGAGTGCTGAATTCTGTAAAGAGTGTGGGATGTACATCAGTAGAAGGATTCAAACTGCTGTAAGGCAGACAAGCTGAGTGGGTGGATGGTATAAATTATAAAAGATTACTGGAACAAAAGAGAACATCTATGTTTTATTGGCAAATATGTGTTTTTTCCTTTCTTTCAAAAGCCAGCTGAATAAGAGGAAGCCAAGAACGGAAATTCAGGCTTGTTAGATGGTCTTTTAATGTTCTCAAGTTTTTTTTAATTCACTTTTTAAAACCACTTAGTGATTTGAAAAGGTGTGACAAAGCTGTGTTGAATACCTGCTGCCCTGGAGAAAAGTAAGGTTCTTTAGGAAGGTGTCTATCTTGTACACTAGAATCTATGGACCAAATTGCTTTTTCTGTGTGGACCCCAGTGCTGTTATTGGCTTTCTCCATGCTGGCGCTTAGTCTCTGATGTGAGTGCATGCTCCCTGTTTGATATTCATGTCAGTTGAAAAATAGGGTTTTGGGCCAAGCCCTTCCATTCTGAGCATTTTGTATATTCCAGAAGATGACACAGTTGACATCACAGAGACTTCGTGGAAAATATGCATGGCTGGAATATTGGCATAGAAAGGTGCAACTTGCTCAGGAAGGACAGGCAGGAGGAAAATGGAGGAGGTGTTTGGCACTGGAAAAGGTTCAGAAAAGGGCAATACAAATGATTAAGGGTTTGGAATGGGTCCCATAAGAGAGATTAAAAAGACATGGACTTTTCAGCTTAGAAAAGAGGAGACTAAGAGGGGATATGATAGAGGTCTATAAAATCATGACTGGGTATGGAAAAAGTGAATAAGGAAAAGTTATTTACTTATTCCCACAATATAAGAACTAGGGGTCACTAAATGAAATTAATAGGCAGCAGGTAGGTTTAAAACAAACAAAAGGAAGTTTTTCTTCACTCAGCACACAATCAACCTCTGGAATTCCTTGCCAGAGGATGTGGTGAAGACTAGGACTTTAACAGGGTTCAAAAAAGAGCTAGATAGATTCATGGAGGTTAGGTCCATCAATGGCTATTAGCCAGGATGGGTAGGAATGATGTCCCTAGCCTCTGTTGTCTGGAGATGGATGACAAGAGAGGGATCATGTGATGATTACCTGTTGTGTTTCCTCCCTCTGGGGCATCTATTGTTGGCTGCTGTTGGCAGACAGGATACTGGGCCTAGATGGACCTTTGGTCTGACCCAGTATGGTCATTCTTATGTTCTTATATGTTGCCTTACATATTAAAAATGTACACTTGGACTGCAGTAAAGATGGAAATAGTGAACTGATTTGTTGAAAGTTTCTGGGTAAGGATGAAAGGGGTAAAATCAAGAATGATGTCATGCTAGGTGTCTATTACGGACCACCTAACCATGAAGAAGTGGATGAGGCTTTTTTAGAACTGACAAAATAATCCACAGCACAGCTCTTGGTGGTGTTGGGGGACTTGAATGACCCAGACATATTTTGTGAAAATAACACAGAAAGACCCAGACTGTCCAACATGTTCTTGGAATGTACTGGAAACAATTTTTATTTCAGAAGGTGGAGAAAGCTACTAGCTGTTCTAGATTTGATTTTGACCAAAAGGGAGGGACTGGTTGAGAACTTGAAAGTTTAGGGGACTTGAGTGAAAGTGATCATAAAATAAGAGTTCATGATTTTAAAGAATGTTAGGAGGCAACACAATAAAATAAAGATAGTGGATTTCAAGAAGGCAGACGCTGGCAAACTCAGGGAATTGGTAGGTAAGATCCCATGGGAAGCAGTCTAAGAGGAAAAGCAATTGAAGAGGGTTGGCAGTTTTTCAAGGAGACATTAAGAGTACACATTTTGCAACTTACTATTTCACTGTGTAGGAAAGATAGGAAATATGGCAAGAGACCATGCTGAATTAACCAGGGGCTTTTCAATGATCTAAAAAAATTGAGGTGTCCTACAAGAAGTGGAAACTAGGCCAAATAACAAAGAATGATTATTAACAAATACCACAAGTATGCAAGACAAAATTAGAAAAGCCAACGCACAAAATGAGATGCTATATAATCTCCCAAATGGCGCACAAGAACACTCAATTTCAAAAGGAGACAAGTGTGGCACCTTTTATACAGGAGCCTCACTTAAAAATTCAATACATAACAATAAGGAGGCCAGCCCTAATGCAATACAATAACATTAATACAAAAGAAATATTGATACTGGCAGAGCCATTGGCCAGGATGATCACCTGGTCTGGAATAGTTCAGTTTTTTAAAGAACTTGTTATGGAAACTTGACCTAAATTTTTTCTTAATAACAAGAGTGAGAGAGGCTTTTGATACACTTCTGACCACTCTGGTAATCAAAAAGTGTGCCATGTGATTCCAATCATCTGTTGCCCATTCCAATTAACTTAGTATGCAAATTAAATTCAGAAGAGGGCTTAAGTCTTTTGTTTCAAGTTTCTGTAGAACAGTGGAGATTCCTTATTTAGTTTAGCTCATAAGAAGTATCAGTCTAGAGAGGTTGTTTTCTGTGACCACTATTTTCTCTCCAGATTTTTTTAAGTCTTGTTTTTAATGAAATTACTTGCCTTATGAACTGATGGTTCAGTAATCTCATGCAGGAGGTCCCAAAGAGACAACTCCATTATCTGTAATGTCGGTGACCAATATGAGGGCAGTCTTGCCTAGTGGTCAGAGCAGGCACCAAGGCCTAGGGTCAGAGCCAGAATCAGTAGATGGAAGCTGGGAGCCAAGAGTCAAGCCAGATACGAACAGCAAGGGTCAAACCAGATGACGGGAACTGGCTATCAGAGCCATGGGTCATTTCTGAGTCCATAATAAGAAGCCAGGGCTGACGGACAAACTGGGAGAAAAGGATGAAAGCAAGCAAGGACTTGAGGCAGGGCAGAGCAAAGGTTGGGTACAAGGGGGAGCAGCAGGAGCCAGGAGCAGGCACAGTGGTCAGTCAGCACAAGCATTGAGCCCCTCCAGCTATTCGGCCTGCTGTACTGATGAAGCTGGCCTGGAGGCTAGCTCTGCTGCAGGCCCTGATTCCTGATCCTAAGGAGAGGTACCAAACGGTCAGGAGTTTCTGGAGCCTCATTCTCTACTCCAGGTCTCGGTTCAAGGGGCATGGACAGAGGTGCACAGCGGCTCTGACAGCCTCTGTAGGCCCCTGGGCAAGGTGGTGGGGGGCCCAGCTCTGTGTTCCGAGAAGGGTGGGACCTTGGGCAGAAGAGGCATGGCTGGAACAGCCAGCCCCCGGGGCTGCCCAGGACACATTGCCACCCCCTCTTCAGTCCTCAGAGCTGCCTGAAGCATTCAGCATGACGCTCCAGCAGTGACTGAAAGGATCCAGAGCTCTGGCCCCTACCACTGGCAGGCCTGGGGGTGCCTTCTCCTAATAAGGCATGTTGGGAATGTCTGTAGGCAGGTAAACCCCAAAGGGGATGGGAGTAGTTGGAACAGACTTGGATGACAATGACCTCAATGACACTCTTGGCTGGGTTGGACTGGAAGTCAAATAAACATGAAACTTCCAGTAGAGTGTTTACAGC
This sequence comes from Pelodiscus sinensis, assembly GCF_049634645.1. Taxonomy (NCBI): domain Eukaryota; kingdom Metazoa; phylum Chordata; order Testudines; family Trionychidae; genus Pelodiscus; species Pelodiscus sinensis. The sequence goes on along the minus strand of NC_134715.1, from coordinate 36,831,269 downwards.
AGGGGCTACTCAACATGCAGGCCACATGCAGCCTGTAGCCCATTTGTTTGCAGCCTGTGGCACAGTTTGGGTTTACGCGGGGCTCAACACACGGCCTGCAAGTGGGAACCAAAACAAAGTAGTAGTCAGTATAATGGTCTTCTGTTTATAACGTGTTTTAGTAGATAAATTCCTGGACTATCATTGTTCATTAAAAGTGCTGTCATATAGATGGAAATTGGGTAAATATTGTAATTTATTAATAACAGCAGAACTGACTTAAATGGGGCCTGTGTGTTGTATAGTCTTGCCTTAATCTTTGTGTTCATGCCCATCAGTGTGAAAGAAACTATTTGCATATGTATTTGCAAGTATATGCAACCGCACTTTAGTTGCAGCTCTTAGCGTGTGGTCCCTGGGGCTTCCAAAGTCGAATAACCCTGGTTTACAGTATCACTAAAAATCATTCTTGTTACTAATATTACATTTTCCCTGTATTACCTTAGAAAATACAGCACACTGATCTCTAGAAATCCTGAGTATAATGTTTGTTCAAGTGGATTATTAAAAATTGTATGATTTGAATGGTACCTATCGTATGCCTTAAATCTATTTCACAGACTCTGAGGAGCCCTATGAAAGGTTTTTGGTTTTGCTGCAACTGAAATACTCAGGAAAATTTGGACTTTTCTGTTGAGAATTAGTAACACACAAGTGTTAACTCCACTGGCTTGAATGGAATTACTACTTGCTTTACCCATGTATGCTTCCCCTCCCACCACTCTTTGGTAGCCTGATCTAAAAAGCCCATTGAAGTGAATGGAAAGATTCCCTTTGATTCATTGGGCTTTGAATCAGCCCCATATCATTTTACCTTCAGCTTACTGCCAAAAAGATGCTGATCTTTTCAAAGACAACCAATATCTGCTTATTTTTTCATTTAGCAACTGCAATGTGGTGGTGGTGGTTTTTATTAGTGTACTTGTGAGATAAAGACACCAACTGTGCAGAGCAGACATAATCCAATGACATGAGTGCATGTTATCTCCTGTGCTAATCTGGGCATACAGATATATTGTTTAGTAAGCTATTGTATCTATCTCATTAAGGATTTGTGATAGAAATGTAGCCGTGTTAGTCTGGGGTAGCTGAAGCAAAATGCAGGACAATGTAGCACTTTAAAGACTAACAAGATGGTTTATTAGATGATGAGCTTTCGTGGGCCAGACCCACTTCCTCAGATCAAATAGTGGAAGAAAATAGTCACAACCATATATACCAAAGGATACAATTAAAAAAAATGAACACATATGAAAAGGACAAATCACATTTCAGAACAGGAGGCGGATGCGGGGGGGGGGGGGGAGGTAAGTGTCTGTGAATTGATTATATTAGAGGTGGGGAGAGTGGGATGTTTGTGAGTTAATGGTATTAGAGGTGATAATTGGGGAAGCTACCTTTTACATCTGCACTTGAAAGGGAATCCTCTGAACTGTCATTCATGTTAAAATTCGACACTCTCCAAAAAGGACTCAACAAACACTCAAGCTATCTTACCCATTACCAAGATAGCTTCCCCAATTATCACCTCTAATACCATTCCTTCCCCCCTCCCCGCCCCCTGCATCCTCCTCCTGTTCTGAAATGTGATTTGTCCTTTTCATATGTGTTCATTTTTTTTAATTGTATCCTTTGGTATATATGGTCGTGACTATTTTCTTCCACTATTTGATCTGAGGAAGTGGGTCTGGCCCACGAAAGCTCATCATCTAATAAACCATCTTGTTAGTCTTTAAAGTGCTACATTGTCCTGCATTTTGCTTAAGGATTTGCTGCATTCATTCATGGAAGCGTATGAAGAAGTGGTTGTTATTTTATTATGACTCATGAGTCATGGTTGTCACCAGGTTGTTTTTCTGTGTGTCAGGGGTCTTACCCTGCTGCTTGTGACCATTCAATCAAATACCTAGTAGTTCAAATCATTCCCTGGCCAGCAGAGCAATGGAAGGTACAGATGCAGCCTGGTAGATTGTCTTCCATGTGGTTCTGGCTGGCCAGGTTAAGACTGCATGAGGATAGCTGAGTATTGTCCTGTGAGGTTGGTTTCGCTACTCTTGAGTAGGACTTCATATGTATTGCCCATCTGGCCACAGTGGGAGTTAAGTGCTCATAACCTTTGAAGATTCAGCCATGTACCTGAACTCTTGACCCACATGCCTTTGGAGCTTAATCCTCCAGCATTGAGCTCACAGGAATTTGAGCCAATTGAAATCAGTAAGCAATAGGGAGCACATGGTGCACAGGTGTGTGCTTATACTAGGCTTCCATCCTTGCTCCTTACTGTATGCCAGTGTTTCCCAAACTATGGGCCGCGGCCCAGTACCAGTCCGTGGGGAAAAAATACCGGGCTTCAGAGTGGCTACCAGGGTGTTCCGGGCTCCCAGAGTGCCCATGTGGCGCCAGGTCCCCCAAGCCTTAGCCCAGGCTGGGTGGAGGATACAGCTGGGTGTTCCGGGCTCCCAGACTGCCTGTGCGGTGCTGGGTCCCCCAAGCCTTGGGTCGGGCAGGGCAGAGGATGCAGCTGGGGTTGCTGGATGGCGGTGGTCTCCGGGGATGGGTGAGTTGCTTCCTGCCGCCTGCTGGCTCCTCCAGGAGGCAGGGGCTGAGAGCTGCCAGCCCTTGCCTAGGGGCAGGATCTCTGCACGGGTAGCACAGTGCTTGGATACTGACGGGGGACTGCAGGCCACTTGGCAAGGGTGGCAGTAGGTCCCGGGGAAAGGACTTCATCTCCCCGAAGCGTGCGCGTTTTCATGCGGCCAAGCCTGTGTTGTTCGTTTTCCTGTCACATGACACAGCAGCCTTGGCTTGTTTCTGCACAGTGCGACGAGGTGCACGTCTTCTTAGATTAACTGCTTAAGTTTTCTTCCTTTATTTTCAATTAAATACCCTCTTTTTTTCATCCTCAATATGGATAAATGGCTGAAGAACGTGACTAGAAATACAACTAAAAAAATGTTCGAATGATGTGCAGCCTAATAGAAGTGAGAATAAGAAGATAAAAACTCCTTGGACCCGCAATTGTTCCTACGAGTATTTGAAATTTGGTTTTATAAGTGTTGGTAGTAATAATCACTTGCCATTATGTATAATCGGTCATGCAGAACTATCCAGTGAGTGCATGAAACCATCAAAACTGAAACGCCATTTGGAATGCAAACATCCAGAATGTGCAAGTAAGCCCATAGATTTTTTCCATAAATAAAAGAAATGAATTATCTTTTGCTAAAAAAAAGCATGAAAACTGCATTTTCTATGTGCTCTTCAAATGAAAACTTTGTGTTGGCTTCATATGAAGTTTCAAAACAAATAGCCGAGACAGGTTATCCACATACTGTTGGCAAAAAGTTAAAACTTCCTGCATTTTCCTGCAGGAAAAAAAGGAAATCAGTTGGGTTCGCTGTCTTTATCCAGCAGTACAGTGAAACGTAGAATTGAAGATATGGTGAAAAATACTGAGGAAACTCTCATACATTGAATACAGAATAGTCAGTTTTTTGCATTACAAGTGGATGAAAGCACTGATATAGCTGATGCTGCCAATTTGATGTGTTTTGTTAGATATGATTACGAAAGCTCCATTCAAGATCTCTTATTTTGTAAACCACTTCCAACAAGTACAACGGCTGCTGAAATTTTTAAGATAATCGATGATTTTATTATTTAAAGCAATATTACCTGGAAAAAATGTGTTGGACCGAGCAATGATGAGGCTCGAGCAATGGCAGGGTCTCGCACTGGGCTTGTCCTGTGGATTCGAGCTGTAGCGCCAGACTGTGTAAGGGTGCACTGTAGTATTCACAGAGAGGCATTTGCTGTGAAAACTATGCCATCACTTTTGAGTTCCACTCTTCAAGAATGTGTGACGTTTATAAATTATATAAAATCTCATCCTTTGAATTCCAGAATCTTTACTGCTTTGTGCAACGAAATAGGAAGTGAACATGAGCATCTCTTTTTACACTGTGAGATTCGATGGCTGTCGAAAGGAAACATTTTGAAACTACTTTTTGAAATGAAGGATGAAGTTTTATTGTCCTTGGAGCAACACCCTCCATTGGCAAAATATGTTATATTTACATTTAAAGACAGTTTTCATGAATTTGATTGGTTAACAATTGTGGCTTACTTATGTGACATATTTTGTCTTTTAAATGACTTAAGTTTGAATTTACAAGGTACTAAAATTAATATTTTCAAAATTCACAAAAAAGTTCAGGCAACGATTAAAAAACTTTGTTGATGGGCACAGTGAGTTAACAAGAGAAACTTTAAATCTTTTAAAATTTAAAACTTTAAATCTTTAACGCTTATGCTCCAATACATCTGTTAGTCTATAACAGTCTATACATCTGTAGTCTATAAGGTGCCACAGGACTCCTTGTTGCTTTTAAATCTTTTTGTACTTAACTGAATTACAAGAGAAATACGCTGAATCTTATATCTCAGATGTGATTTCTGCAGCAATCCAAGAACATCTCTTGGGGCTAACATCAAGCTTAAATGAATATTTTCCTCCAATTGATGCCAATAAAGAACCTGTTTACTGTTGACACCGAAAATGAAGAAATATTACAATTGAATGCATCAGTACTGGATTCATTAATTGAACTTTCCTGTGACTCTGCCTTAAAAGAGAACTTTGATAAACAATCCTTGATTGATTTTTGGTTGAGCTGTAGAAATGAATATTCACATTTAGCTGAGAAAGCAGTCAAATTCTTAATGCCTTTCATCACGACATATAAGTGTGAAACTATTTTCTCAAAAATAAATATAGAAATAGGTTGAATGTCGAACCAGATTTGAGGATAAAACTTTCTTCTTTTGCTCCTGACAAAGTTGCTATGTGATGCAAAACAACATCATCCTTCACATTAGTTCTCTTTTTAGTTATTTAAAAGCTATAAGTGCACACATAATAAATGACTTATATTCAACTCATTCACTTATAAATAAACTTTACAACTGTTAAAATTCTACTGGTTAAATTGTAATTAAGGTAATAAGTTAGGCAGTATTTTATATCAAGATTTATATTACATACTGTTATTATTGTGAATAAATAATAAACAGTGAAAATGTATTCATTTTTCATTCTTTTTTTATATGTATTTATAGTTTTGGGCTATAGAAAACAGTACTGAAAAAAAAGGGGTTCCAACTAAAGTAAAAAGTTTGGGAAACCCTGGTCTAGCCAGCTTTCTATCCATTTTACAGCCCATTTATCCAATCCATATTCCCTTAACTTGCTGACAAGAATACTGTAGGTGACTGTATTAAAAGCTGGCACTGGGGGCTTTGGGAGGACGAGAAACAATTTTTTTGCATGTTCATCATTTGCTTAAGCTCGTGAATGGATTTACTGGTCCCCATGTCAAAAAATTTTAGAACCCCTGCTGTACACCATTTGGGGAAGTTCCCCATACCTGTTCCCATCACCACTTTGCACAGCAGAGGGCAGGACTGAACCTTGGTTTGATTTCTCTTCTCACTCCCCTCCCTTGTTTTCTGTGTATCATTGTTTGTGTAATGTGCACTTAGACACTCTTTTACAATTAATTCTGAAACAAATCTCTATATATTTTAGAGTGTCTGTCTGTGTGCCTGTCTGTGAGTCCATTTGTTCAAGTATTGCTCCTAATCTGTAACAACAGCCAGGGCCACCAAATTTGTTATGTAGTTTCCTCTTCTCCTATCTTAAAAACAAGGTCACGGTTTGGTTGTACCAGGTCAACTGGAAGCCCATGGAAAGGACTGTTTCCCATAACATGCAAAGGGATGGGCTGCTGCTCAGAGACGCATGATATGAGAGTGGCCAGTGGGGGCAACTGTACACTAAAGGAGTGGACAGCAGTGTTGGGGCTCCATCTTGCCCCCCAGCATAACACTGACTGGCAGACCTGAATCTGCAGCCTCTGGAGCTTAGTGCATGAGTCTCTACAGCTTGAACTATAAAGCCAGATCTCTCTCAGCTAAGGCTGTAGAGCAAACTCATTCTTTTCTCTCTGTAAGTGGTTTAAGTGCCACTATATGGGATAGTGAACCACATTCAGTAGGTGTGTGGGTTCCACCAGCTGACTGACTAAGTAGCCTTCCTGCCCCAAACCCTTTCCCCCCTTTCTGGCCCATGGCTGCAGTGCCAAGGGCCAGCTGTGGGGGAGGGAGAGGAGCAGAAAAAAAGGCATCTGGCAGCCAAGGTGGGGGACTTGAGGAGAGAAATTTTCCTGGCAGCTGTGAGGTGCACTGGAGCAAGAGAAAACCACCCTGGCAGCCAGGGCAGGGGCAAGGCACAGTGGGACGGGGGAGATAAAATGCCCCTGGCGACTGTGGGGGAGGGGAGTGAGACACAAGGAGAGACAAAACATTTTGGGAGGTGGGGAAGGAGATGCACTGGGGGGGCGGGGAGGGAGAACAAAACACCCTGATGTGGGGAAGAGATGTACTGTGGAGAGGGGAGATAAAATGGCCCTGATGGCCAGAGGCATGCAGGGTGAGAGAGGAAAAAGGCCCTGATGTGTGGAGGGAGGCTGTACTGGGCGGGGGTGGGGGGAGAAGGAAGAAAATGTAACTGGCAGCTGGGGGAGGTTGTGAGGGACCACGCTGGAGGAGAGAAAAGGCCCCTGGTGGACAGGGAGGGAGAGAAAAGGTCCCATGCCACATGGGACCTCGTGCCCTGAGCCCCTTCTCACCCCCCAACCCTCACTCTTGTACTTTGCCCCCTTTTTCCTGCACTCCCCTCATATCCCTAGGGCCCTGCCCTGACTTCTGCCCCCTTCTCCTGCACACCACCAGCCCCCTGCCCTGAAGGACCTGGGCAACGCCGGGTAAGTCTGCTGGTCAAACATGCAGGGAAAGCAATACAGTTCTCAGTTTCTCCCATGCAATTTTCTTGGCTTTATTGGGACTGTACCCAGATTTACCTGCATGCAGTTTGCAAAAACAAAAACAAAAGAACCTACCACTTTTATTAATGATCTAAAGAGAATATGGCAATTATTTAAGGGATTACAAATTATTCCAAAGAAGGGAGAGTTAAGGACAATGACCTCAGGATTAGAAGTATTAGACTGACAATGACAAGTTTCAGTTTGGGAAGAGGTTAATATAAGGGAATACATGTGGGAAGGAATAATCCAAACTATAACTATATTTTCGGAGATAGTAAAAATCAACAATTCAGAATGACTAAATAATAGCAGGTTTCAAATTAATATGTATTCACAATTAATTAGAGCAGCAATAAAAACCAAAGTACAATTCTTTAGGGCCAGCTTTACAGAAGCATAATGTAATGTTTTTTGTTTCAGGAAAGTCCATGTGAGCTTTTGGTAACTAGAATACTACATTCAATTCTGATGGCCTTGCTAATAAAATAAGATTAGAAAAGTGAAAAAATAGTTAAGGTGTTGATTTATGAGAGACCTATTAAGAGTGAAAAGCTAACAGCTTGGCTAAATGGTACCTAAAAGGACAACTGAAGGCTATGCATATTTTGGAGGATGTAAGCATCTCAGAGGGAGGAAAATAATGGGATATAATTAGAAGTTATGAGATGATCAAGAAAAGAAAAAAATCAGATGAATACCAGGAAAAATAGCCTGATAGATAAGACTGCAAAACAACCTCCCAGGGGATATGTATATTGTAGCTATCATGTAACTTAGGACATTTAAAAGTAGATCGAACAAAACTTAATAAAACACTTAGGAAGAATCTTAGGTTATTATGGAGTTGGGCAAGAGGACAGAGAAGGTCTTTCTTCTTTTTCATGCAATTTAAAGATAAAAATCTCAAATAGCTCTGAATATTATGGGAGTGCAAGGAACCATGTGTAACACATACTTGAAAGGAACTTCCTAGAAGTCAAGGTTTTGAAATAAATATACCAAGGAAGTTAATTAGTTTGTTCTTAATATCACTTTACTAACTACCTGGGCTGCTTGTTTTTCTTAATCACCATGGTTACATGCTCCACAGGTGCCTTTGCTTGCAAAATGGTACCGTTTGTTCAATCTGCTGCAATTGTTGCTGAGATTCTGACGATGACCTGCATTGCTGTGGAAAGACATCAGGGAATTGTGCATCCATTAAAAATGAAATGGCAGTACACCAACAGAAGAGCTTTCACAATGCTGGGTAAGATCACAGGCAGCTCCGATCATTTGATGATCACCTGTTCTGTTCATTCCTTCCAGGGAACCTGGCTTTACTATCTGAGGTAGGACACTGGGCTAGATGGACTTTTGGTATGACTCAGTATGGCTGTTCTTATTTGTCATACAACACACGTTGTCTATTGATTCTATTGGATGTAACAGGCGTGAGAGAGTTGAAGAGAAAAGAGAAGCTATTGCTCCATGCAAGGGTATAGAAGTTGCGAATTACTGATAACTCTTGCCATATTCTATGAAGTGGCCCAGAAACACTGTCCTCACCTCTGTTTCCTTTGAAAAAGTTGTGGATGGTGTAAATTGTAAATTTGCCTGCCACAAAAAAGCCTGATTGGGGGGGGGGGATGTTCACAAACTAATGTAAATTGAAGTAACCACCCCTGCTGCTATCCTCTTTGTGAGTAATTGGGTAAGCCTTGGTTTCTAGTCCAAAATAGTTTACGTTTGAATAGGTTTTGTCTCGGATTTCGATAACCTTGTTACAGTTATTTTGCAAGAGATGCTCAAAATATAAGAGTACTGCTGAAGAGAGACACCAGTTGCCAAGGCTGTACTCATTGTTCATATCTGTAAGCAAAGAGAACATATGGCAATGTTGATCTTGCTTTTCACAGGGCAGATGTTGTCTGGGAATCAAATGTAGCTGCCCTTTAGAATGAAAGCTTCTGAGACACTTGGGAAGGAAACACCTGCTGAAGGGGCTAGATGAAAAGTGTTGCTATTTTTCATATCTACAATAAGTCAATTGTCCACAAATGTTGACTATCAAACTTGACTGTAAATTTAGAGTTTAGTTTGCAACATGAAATTCCACATCACTGTGTTTTGCTAATTGAAGCAGTTAAAAGTAAAATGAATTTGTGTGACGTTCCTAGTGCTGCTGAGCATTAAAGAGATGTTTATTTGTTTACAGGAATAGTTTGGTTGCTGGCAGTTATTGTTGGGTCACCTATGTGGCATGTGCAGCGACTGGAGGTATGTTATGACATATAATGTAATCACACTTTCAGAGGGAGTCCTTGTTTCAGATTTAGCATTAAAAGCTGGCATGTTGGGGAATGGGGAGTGTTTATAAATGGAAAAACACAGGTTAACTAAGAGAGAGGGAGTTTGGGTATGCGAGGGGGTGCAACATGGGCGGGAGTGCAGGGCACAAGGGGTGCAGGGCATGGGCTCTGGAAGGAAGTTTGGATGTAGGAGGTTTCAAGGCCGCAGATATGGGGGTGCTCACCTCAGGCAGCTCCTTGCATTCAGCAACCTGTCCCTGCTGTTCCTAGCAGAGGCCTGACTAGATGATCTCTCCTGTCACAAGCACTGGTTCAACCACTCCAATGAGGTTATTTATCAAAATCTCATGGAAGGCTAAATAAATTGGACACACTGTTGCTCTTTCATCCACTATGTAGTTCTATGTTTTAAATTTGTCATTAACTTATTGATTTGTATTAGAGATGTTAAGGACTAGTCGATAAGTAAAAGTTTATCAGATAGTCAGTCGACTGGTTAATTCCCCCTTCCCCCTTGCTGCCTCTATCAGATAGAGGCAGCAAAGCGGAGGGGGGGGGGGCGGAAGAGGGTACTTCAGAGGGGCAGCGCTGCACAGCTGACCTCGGGCTCAGCTGTGCAGGGTTGCCCCTTTGAAATGCAGAGGTGGAGTTCAAAGGGCAGCAGCTGCACAGTTGAGCCGTTGGGGATCAGCTGTGAAGCTGCTGCCCTTTGAATGCCGCCTCCGCGTTTCAAAGGGTAGCCCTACACAGCTGAGCCCGGGGTCTCTCCACTGAATTCACTTGCATGGTCTCTCCACTGAATTCAGGTTATAAAGCAAAGGTCTTTAGAAAATGTGACATTCTTCATAGTTAGGGTACTTCTTAAAGTGGACTCACTTCTATTTCATGTGTTACAGATTAAATATGACTTTCTGTATGAAAAAGAGCATGTTTGTTGTTTGGAAGAGTGGACCAGTGCTGTTCATCAAAAGATATATGCCACCTTCATTCTTGTCATACTCTTCCTTGTTCCACTGATGCTGATGCTTCTGCTCTACAGTAAGATTGGATATGAACTCTGGATTAAGAAACGAGTGGGAGATGCTTCCGTTCTTCAAACCATCCATGGGAATGAAATGTCTAAAATATCAAGGTTTGTACAATAAACACATATAGTTAGAACTTTGAGTTTGGAAAAGCAAATCTGGGAACTGGAAACAAGGGAAGTGATGGACACGATTTTAAAAAATGACTAATGATTTAATACTTGGTGCCCAATTTGCAACACTTTATAAGGGTCTGGTTTTCAAATATTACTAAAAACCTATACTCTGAAAATTGGGTTCTTTTAAGATGTGCCACACTGGATACTTAAAATGCAGGCCATGAATTGGAAAGAAGCAGCAGTTTGTTATATTCCTGAGGCAGATTAGGAGTAATTAAATACAATTCCCTTTAGAATGCACCTGTAATAAGATGAATAATATCAAAAGTTTTCTAAGGCGAGTTCATTATTTAACTGTGTGTCTATAATCACTGTTCTATCAGCCTCTTACAGACTAAGTAGCACATTAAATAAAAAAGAATGAGAACTTATCTGAAAGCTAACATGATACACTCTAATTTATGGCAGATTCTAAAGAGAACTAAATGCCCTCAGGTTTGTGGGTTTTTTTTTTTTGTGTGTGCCTCGTGAGACCATCCAGATGGCAACTTAGTTTGAAATGCTGTGAAAAAAAATGAATAATTAACAAGCAGACAACTAAAGAGCATGGTTAGTTACACTTCTTTGCAATTTAGTATAGCAATTGCCCTATTTTATGTATTACAGTGCAATTTTCATTTAATTTGGCAAGTTTGTTTCCTAGTGTGATGGCAGCTTCTAGTAGTGTGTGCACAGAAAACAGGGGAGTACCACATTAAATATGGAATCCAAGGAGAATAATAAGTAGATGTCTCAGTCAAGTGGGTAACGTTAGTCAAAATGAGGATAATGATGAAATTGCAAAATGGAATAAAATAGTAATGTAACGTTCTTGTAAAGTGGGCGCCCACCCACACTTAGTAACTCCTCCGCATAGAGAATAAGATTCTACTCCTTCTGCCTGCTAGTGGAACTATTACTGTAGCTCAAGTGGTACAAATTTATCTTGGGTTCATAACTCATGGTGGTAATAATGTTCTCTGGGAGTTCATGAGTAATAATAAATTCAGACATCCTCAGCCTGCAAAGTGTTCTGGTGAAAGCATAACAAGTACCCCTAATAGATGGTATAGACAGACCCCAGTCCTCCAAAAACTATCCTCAAGCAACAAAAATGATCAGGCAGTAAGGTTCCATCCAGTTCCTTACCTATATTGGACATGGATGGAGTAATGAGACAGTCAGTATTCCAGAGCCCAGAAAAAGATCTATCTTTTTGATCTATCATGGATTTTTGAGCTGTTTGTCCCTCTCTAGATATCAGAATTGGATGTGCTCGAATAGATATAACAACATTGATGTTTAAAATACAATATTCTCTAGACTGTCTACCATAAATTAATTAATTATCTTTTGCATTAAAAGAGTGAGGTAAAAGCTGTCAAATAATTAAATCACATATTTACAGATGTTTGAAAAAACTACATAAAATGATCCATCCATGTTTATAACACACTACTGTGATTTCTGGGCACCTTAACTGTAGCCCTAAACTTAACCTTTGGGCCAAAATTTTCAACAGTGACTCATGGTTTTGGGTACCAGGAGCCCTTCAGACACCAAAATATATTTCTTTTTCCTTTGGGTAGGCTGAGGCATAGGTTCCACAATATCATTCCACCTTAAGACATGCCTACTTGATCAGAGGGAAGGGTTGTATGGGATTTTTGTGAGACCATGCAGGTCCTTGCACTCTGGATATAAATCACAAACCTACAGTAATCTCCTATCTTATATATGTGCAATAAAAATTGCTTTTCAATCTTTCATAAGTCCCCAAGAGGCCTGCAAAAGGACAGTTGTAGACTAATGTCATTAACTCCCTGCAATGCTTACCAGGCAAAGCCAACTGCTTGTAAAGCTTACCAGTACTTTTAATTTTTTCCCATTGGACTCTCTCTATGCATTCTTCTCTCCTCTTCAAAAAAAACCTTCCTATTTTCCCCAACTGCGGTTCCCTAAGGATAGGTCTCATGCTGTCTAGGGATGGGACTGCTCCATACTCTGATGCAAATTCCTGCTGTCTGTCTGCTCTGATTGGAGCCTCTCTCCCCCTTCTCCCTGGAGACTCACTTTGTCTGGTAAGTTAGAGCCAGGGATGTCCTTTCTCCCTGAGTTGTTTCTTCGTCTTCATAGTTCCTTCCTGACACTACAGAGTGATATTTGCTTTTGCTGCAGGTTACCATATTAAAGGTGTTAGACATAATTAATACATTACTTCCCCTGGGAATTTTTGCTGGAATGCAATCCTGTACACCAACGTCTAAAATGTATACTAGACTTTTAGCTAAAGTGTACTTGGCATGCAAAGGCACAGAGGTTTTAAAGCTTCCCAAAGCCAGGAGTTTTATTCTTTTGCATACAGCATGCCAATCTCTCTATCAATGCCTTCTCTGAATCACTTACACATCTATATTACCAGGGCTTGAGGTGTGAACCTTAGTCAGCCAGCAAGTTGTATGTAAATCCAGACTACAGGCCCATCAACAAAGGGGTGGGGGAGCAAAGGGGGCAGTTGCACTGGAGCCTGGTGTTTCAAAGGGGCCCAGAGCTCTTGGATGCCAACTCTGCTACTGCAGCAGCAGTGATAGTGGCCAGATACCCAGACTCCTTAGAATTAGTGTTGAAGCACCATACCAGGCACTCAGCGTGGCTTTGAGTGCTCAGGAACTGGGGAGGGAGCTGGCTACCCCTGGCTCCGCCCTTCCATCAGAGACCCCACTGCCAGACTATACTGCTTGTGATTTCTGGCTCTGGACACCTAGAACTGTGAGCCAATGTGGTACTGCTCTACCTCAGTTTCCCAACACAATAACTTGTCTATCTTGCCAGTAAACTCTTCTGGATTCTGCCCATCCAAATCTTGCTTTTCCTAAAGTTACTGAGTTCACTATTACAAAAGAGACAGTGCATGACTCTGTATGTTCAGTTAGCTGATGATTTGCCTTCCACTGTTAATACAGAGCATTGTGTTTATTTTGTAATAAAACAAATTATTTTATTACTAATGAATAGATATTTAAGTGTCAGTATTCTGTTTTATTTGTAACTGTACCTCTCTAGTGACTGAAACTCAATTTTAGCAAGTTACAGTCTTTGTCTACGCAGGTTTTTCACTTGCATCAAGTTTCCAGCAGCTCTTGTCTTTTAGGTCAAGAGGCCCTAGCTTTTATAGCTCATAAGAGGCTGTACTCCATTATCCCCTCAGTTATGAAAAACGGAATGTTTTTTTGATCTCCTTGAATTACTCAAAGTCCATTGTCTCTTCCTCTGGAGCCAGAAAGGTTTCCTGGGGTGCTGTTTCTGTCCCTCACTGTGATTGTTTTCTCCACCCCTGTTTGTTTAGTTTGATGGCTTTATTTATCTTTTATGTATATGTGCTTTCACTGTTTGCTGCCTGTAACCAAGCTATTCAGATAGGTAAATACACATTTTTCTGTCTAGGATAGGTTGGGGTTACACTCTGCCTCCCAAACACCTTTTAGGACCTTATTTCCAGCACACATCTATAACTCATGCACAACCCAGATGTATACCCTACAATGATTGTGTATCACCAGTTTATGTAGGATACCTTACACAGCACCCTTGGGATGTATATTATTACAGCGTTGTTGGGGGCAATCAGTGTGTCAGGTCTAATGTGAGCTACGATGTGCATGGGGAGAAAGGGTCTCTGCCAATTGGCATTCAGGCATTGGCATCCTGGGATTACGGTACCTCCATTTGAGTGCCCTACTCCAGACAACCAAGGAGAGGCCTGATTTTTTTTCAGACCATGCTTAGCATCCATGTTGTGAAAGTCAAGCCACTTTAATGTGTTGCAGATTGGACCCTCAGACTAATCACTTAATGACTAGTCACTTTTGAAAATAATTCGAAGTCTGGGTTCTCATCAATAATCTGAATGTGGGAGAGGGACTGCATTCAGTGTACCAAATATTTAGAGCTGCATAAGTAAATGGCAGAGTTTTAGTGCAATTTCATGAAAGTAAGCAGAGTTTGCATTTCAAATTAGATCCTGCATTGGGAAAATATGACATGGCTGTGTTTATTTATTACTCATTTAATTTGAGTCAGTAATATACAGTGATTTCAAGGAGGGTTAAGCAAATGGGCACCTTTGTGCCTACCTGCATCTTGAGGCACCTAAATACCTTTAGAAACTGATCCTGAGGCATTTGTGTTAATCAGCAGTTTATTCAAAGTTATTCTGTAAAAACTACCATAGTGTAATTTCAGGAAGAAGAAGCGAGCAATCGTTATGATGGTGATGGTGGTGGTTTTATTTGCAGTCTGCTGGGCCCCTTTCCATGTGATTCACATGATGATAGAATACAGTGAGTATCTGCCACACTTCGGAAAAGTAAAGCATTTCCTTTTTGAGTGTTTCTTTATTTTTCAGTAATGGAATCACTGATATTGTATCTAACGCACCCATTACCAGATAGCAAGAGTGAATGTATGCTTTTAAATCTGGAATAATAAACACTGTCTCTGGTGATAGAGCAGTGGGTTTCAAACTATGTGGGTTGCAGATTTAATGCCATCGTGTCCCCCCACAAAAATCTCTCACAGACCCCTATGCCCCGCACCTTCCACCCAGAGACCTCTCCACACAATGGGACATGGAGCCAAGCAACCAGGACCCAGATCCTGGACCCCATCATGTGGGGTCAGGCTGTGAATCTGGCTGAATGGCACCAGACAGCAGGAACCAGGATATTTTTAGCACACAGCTGGGCTGTAACTGTGTGCTAATTGGACTGCATGGGACCTGTGAGTTAAGAATCACTGTGATAGAGGCATGGCTGCTAATTAGGAGGGGAGGGGCAAAAGTATCAGCTGTAACTGGGTCTGGAGATTTAATAGGGTCCAGGACTCCTTCCCACCTTGGCCATTACAACAGGAACAGCAGCAGCCAGAACTCTGGGTGTGTGAGCTGGGCAGCACTGAAAGCCCGACTGGGGGAAGCTTAGAATCATAGGACTGGAAGGGACCTAGAGAGCTCAGCTAGTCCAGTCCCCTGCTCTCATGGCAGAACTAAATATTATCTAATCTAGACCATTCCTGACAGGTGTTTGTCTAACCTGCTTTTAAAAATCTGAGATTCCACAACTTCTGTAGGCAATTTATTCCAGTGCTTAATCACCCTGACAGTTAGGAAGTTTTCCTAATATCCAACCTAAATCTCTTCCTCATATTCTATTGTCCAGTCCTAGTATCATCCACAGAGTTTTTTCAGATAGGTGTTTAAGCCTTTCAAAGCTCGTACCTTCCTGCCTGGAGTAATATTTTTGTTCTTTTTATAGCTTTTGGAACTTCATACTGAAGTTTTCATTTAAAATTGTTTCCTCATCTTCCTCCCAGCTGTTCAATATTCCATTGTTTTCTTCTGTTTTCCTTTCACTTCACAGCTACTCTGATTCTCATTACGACTAGTTCTCTCAGCCCTGACTTAAGTCAGTCTCTCTCCTTGTATCCCTCTTTCTAAGCTTGGCATTGGCTGCAGATATGGTGAGAGAGAGCTAGTGGGGTCCATAGATTTTCCTTTGCTGCAGTTGTGGGTTCTCTTTGCCCCATCACAGTCCCTTACTGGGGACAGCAATTAACACAGCTGGTATCAGATGAGAAAAACACTGACACCTGCTCCCAAATCTGAATGTAAAATGTCTCCTTCCTACCGTTGCTTCATCTCAAGTCTGTGCCATATCTCACAGGACAAGGAATTGGTAGCCGGCAGACCTGTTCTGGTGCCCAGGATCTCAGAGGCCCCTGTCAGGCTTGCCTTTCCCTTGCTTTCCCCTTTGGTGCATGGAGGAGGAGCAAAATCAGCATGTGAGTGCCGTGCTCAAGAAGTGGCAGAAATGCAAGCACTGGAAATACCAGAAGTGCCATAACCCTTCTAACTACCCCAAAGAGTGTCAGACTGATTTTAAATAGCACTGTTGTCACACTCCCATCTCTGTATCCTCCCCTTCCCACCCCCCGCTTTGTCTGTCTGCCTTTTTCTCTTCAGCATCTGAGGAAATGAACTGTAGCTCATGAAAGCTTTATGCTCTAATACATTTGTTTGTCTTTAAAATGCCACCCGACTCCTTGTTGTTGTTGCAGGTCAAAACATATTCATTGCAAATCCGAGACTATCTGTGGGTTTTGGGTCAAGAAATTTTTGGATACTGCTTTGATTGTCTCAGAAATTTGAACCAGATTGGGGATCCTGACTCCTGCCAGGCCTCAAATACCAAAGATCTACTTTAAAATACTAGCAATTAAGTATCAGCACAGAGCAATGGGGCTGATGCATTTCTCGTCCTCCATTGATTAATCAATTGAAAACACATGGTTCATTCCAACCAATGTCAACCAACCATTATATATAAATGTTCCTTTTTTGAATGATAAGCCTGTAGTTTTCTTAACCTCATACTTCTCTCCATGTCACTAATCACTCTCTCTGCTACTTGGACTGTTGCCTGATCAATAGGGTTTATTGTTAAATAACAAAGCAAAAAAAAATCTGTCACCTTTCATTTTAATTTTCTAGTTTGGGAACACCTCTTTTGGAAAAATTAAGAGGAAAATCAATGTTTAATATTTTATTACATTGAATATTCAAAAGTTGGAGCCCATGAGAAATAGGGGAATGTAACTTGCATTTTCTTAGAAGTCTTTATGAATGGAGAGAGACACAGAGAGAGAGTGATAGCGGACCAACATTTCCATTTCACTGAAGAAACTGATTTCATGTGTTTAACTTTGAATGGACATTGGTCTGATTACATCTATTTCAGTGTGAACCATAATTACATATTTTTGGAATTCTGTATTTATGCAGCATGTGACTGACTATGATTATCAGTAAATACTGTATTTTTAAGCCGTATCCTGACAATCAGTGTTATTATTTACAACCAGATTCTAATTCATTTCCAGAGGTGATTTTGTGCATGCAAGAGGACATGCATGTTTGTATAAAGTCCAGGTCACTCTGTTCCTTGAAGGCAAAACCCTACTTCTACATTAACCATAGATGAGACTCTGAAATGAATTCAATTGTTGGTATAGGTGGACAGAAGTAAAGCCTGGTTAGTTAAGCACAGGACTATGAGTTGATTTTAAATTGGAATCCCAACTCTGCTACTGACTTGTTGCCTGGCTTGTCTCTTCTCCTTGCTTCTTTTCCTTTGTTTTTAAAATGGGTGTAGTATTTACCTAGCTGATAACTCACTTTTATAGAGCTTTTCATCCATTGATGTCAAAGCACTTTACAAAGGAGTCAGTATCATTATCTCTGTTTTGCAGATGGGGAAACTGAGGTACAGAGATTTACCCAGCAGGCCAGTGGAGGAGCTGGGAATAGGATCCAGCTCTTGTTAGTCCCAATACTGTTCAC
This sequence comes from Pelodiscus sinensis, assembly GCF_049634645.1. Lineage (NCBI taxonomy): Eukaryota > Metazoa > Chordata > Testudines > Trionychidae > Pelodiscus > Pelodiscus sinensis. Next base: position 36,813,473 of record NC_134715.1, on the reverse strand, counting down.
TTTCTATTAGGCCACACTCCCAACTACTATTTAAAGTGCTTTGAACATGTGAAGTACTCTATAAATACTCATCATTAATATTTATTTTAAATGGCTGGAGCTTTACTGGCTTATATGCATCCTGGATTGGACCCAAAGTGTGGAGCATAGAGGAGAGCTAGTTTCCCAGTGAATGAGTTGTAAAAAAGCCAGAGGACCGTATTGGGTGACAAAAACAGCATTTACAAATCTGAAATAAAGATGGAACATAGGGAACAATGTGTGTAACTGAGTGGTAGCTTTGTGTCTATTACTTTTGCAGTTCATGAATGACTCTTTTTTTTTCTTTTTTTGCTTTCTGGTCAAAACTTTTTATTAAAATGGATAAATACATCTAAGACGTTTTTCTTGAAGCTGAGCAAGAGCTTCTAATTTACAAGGGTGGGTTTAAATAGATACAGTGTGTGGGTATCTATATAATTATATTTCTTTTTTCCCAGGTAATTTTGAAAGTGAGTATGACGATGTCACAATCAAGATGATTTTTGCAATTGTTCAGATCGTTGGGTTTTTCAATTCCATTTGTAACCCTATGGTCTATGCCTTTATGAACAAGAACTTCAAGAAAAATTTCCTCTCTGCAATCTGCTTTTGTACCGTCAAGGAAAACCCATCCCCTTCCAGGCGACCTGGAAACTCGGGGATTACTATGATTCAGCAAAAGGCAAATCTTTTTCAAAGAGAGCCCACTGCTTTAGAGGCTAGGAGAGAAGCATTCAGTGATGGTAACATTGAAGTCAAATTCTGCGATCAGCCAGCTGCAAAAAAGAATACAAAAAGGCACCTTGCTTTGTTTGCCTCTGAACTCACTGTGCACTCTGCATTAGAAAATGGACACTAGTGTCATGAACAGACTTGCTTCCTATCTTTGATATCTTTCAACAAACCATTTTGTTTTATTTTTGTACTTTGCACACTGAAGTGAGAAAAGAGAATATATTTTATGGATTACGATGTTAGAACGTTCTCAAAACAGTAATATATTTTAGAGAGATTAAGAATAAAACTTTGGAAAACAAGTTCCACTATGATTCCTCAAAATATTTTTCTTCTGACAAATTCTGGCTGACTGGGGTTTACCCCCAAATGAGGACAAACTCACGCTGTTTTTCTATTAACAACTCTGTTTACTTTGTGCCTGTGTTCTGGCTGGCCAAGGGACTGTGCATAGCTGACTCTACAAATTGCCTGAAGGTATTATCAGTGGGGTGAGTACATACTAGTTCTGAGCAGGTCTGGATTCTATATGGAACATGCTACTTCTACTGAGACCCGCCCTCTGCAGCTCAGTGGACAAAGGCTCTGGAGGCACATCAGGCGTATTATACATTTCTCTTTTGCTACGTAGGCCAGACAGAATTTTTCTGTCTAAAGTAAGACTTAAGCACACCATACATACTAAGGCTTTTTAAAAGGGAAGCCAATTTGATATCTACAATGTACTTCTTGCATGTGTCTATCTGATGTGCTGTCATCATAGGATAATTAGCTGAATACAAATATGAATATTACAGTGGACTGGCCTGTAAACTGCATCACTTCCATTGTCAAGAAGTTCAGTTAATCAGTAAAATGCAGATTGTGTTCCCTAAAAAATAGTTGAGTTTAAGGTCCTAATTCAGATACCTTGTCTGACTAAACTGTAAGGGTACATCTACACTGTAGCGCTATTTCGGGATATGTCTAGTATCCCGAAATAGCTATTCCACATCTTTGAAACAAGCCCATTATTTCAAAATATAATGGTCTCACTATTCTGACGTCCCTGTTCCATGAGGATTAAGGGATGTTTCAGAAGAACAGTTTATTTCAAAAGTTGACTCTGTAGACAGCGCCAAATTACGAAATAAGTTATTTTGAAATTAACTCGAAATAAGCTACAGCAATTTATGTAGTTTAAATTGCGTAGCTTATTTCAAGCAAGGGTGCTGTGTAGATGCACCCTAACAGTATCATCACTATAAGGCCTGTATGGAAATACGGGGTCTGATTGAAAACCTACTGAAGTCAATAGGAATCTTTCCATTGATTTCAGTGAGCTTTGGATCAGTCCCTGTAAAAGTCATAATCTTCTAGTTTTATTTTTCTGTGTAGCATTTCCTCCCTCCCTAAATGTTCTGCTTTCTGTCCAGTGATAGCACAGTACAGGCAGTCCCCGGGTTACGTACAAGATAGGGACTGTAGGTTTGTTCTTAAGTTGAATTTGTATGTAAGTCGGAACTGGCGTCCAGATTCAGCCACTGTTGAAACTGACCAGCAGCGGCTGAATCGGACACGCATGGGGCAGAGCTGCTGGGGTGGTGCTGGGTTGGTCCCGCAGCGCTGTTCCTCGGCGCTACTGGACCAACCCGGCAGCACCCCAGCTGCTCTGCCCCAGGTGTTCCCAAGTCAGCCGCTGCTGAAACTGATCAGCGGCTGACTCCAGGAAGCCCGAGGCAGAGCTGCTCTGCCTCGGGCTTCCTGGAATCAGCCGCTGATCAGTTTCAACAGCGGCTGAATCTGGACACCTGGGACAGAGCAGCTGGGGCGCTGCTGGGTAGGTCCCTGCAGTACCGTACTTCGGCGCTGCGGGGACCAACCTGGCAGCACCCCAGCTGCTCTACCCCAGCTGCTCTACCCCAGGTTTCAGCTGCTGCTGAAACTGATCAGCGGCTGATTCCAGGAAGCCCGGGGCAGAGCAGCTCTGCCTAGGGCTTCCTGTAGTCAGCCGCTGGTCAGTTTCAGCAGCGGCTGACTTGGGGACGCCTGGGGCAGAGCAGCTGGGGTGCTGCTGGGTTGGTCCAGTAGCGCCGCACCTCGGCGCTGCGGGACCAACCCGGCAGCCCCCCAGCTGCTCTACCCCAGGCGTCGGCCAGAAAAGCCTGGTCTGTTGTGGGGGGGGCGCAATAGCTGCATGCCCCCCCCCCCAGCAGACCAGGGAGACGCGGAGCGGCTTTTCTCACCGCGGAGGACGCGGGCGGCGGGACCGCGGTGCGTCTCGGCGGTCCCGCTGCCCGCGTCCTCCGCAGCGAGAAAAGCCGCTCCACGTCTCCCTGGTCTGCTGGGGGGGGGGGTTAGCTCCACGTCTCCCTGGTCTGCTGGGGGGAAGCACCCCCTGTGCCGCCAGAGGCGGCAACAGTGGGGGAGGCACCCCACACTAGCGGGCCCCCGCTTCCCTCTGGTTCTTAACTAGGGGTCCGACTTAAGTCGGACTGACGTAACCCAGGGACTGCTTGTACTTACTCACTCGGAGATTTTAGCAAATACAAGATTGAAGTTGCACCAGAGGTGAAAGTAAGCAGGTGTGCTCTGGTGCGCTGCTCCAGCAAGAGCTGGCTACGCTGCAGTAAAAGCCAGCTGGGAGGTATTTAAAGAGCTGGCAGGGAACCAGGTCGCAATAGGACAGTATCTGTAAGAAATGTTAAGTTACTTTCACTGCTAAGTGGCACACAGTGAAAAATGTGAAGCCAGTACAAATGTGAACTATCAGAAATGGGCCAAAACTAGAACTTTGAATTTGAACTTATATGGATTTCTGGCCAGGGAGAAGAAGCTTATTTAGATTCTCATCCTCTGATTTCACACCAGAACTCGTTCAGAATTGGATCCAAAACCACAACTTGCTTAGAACATAAGAACATAAGAACGGCCGTACTGGGTCAGACCAAAGGTCCTTCTAGCCCAGTATCCTGTCTACCGACAGTGGCCAGCACCAGGTGCCCCAGAGAGGGTGGACCGAAGACAATGATCGAGCAATTTGTCTCCTGCCATCTTTCTCCAGCCTCTGAAAAACAGAGGCCAAGGACACCATTTTATCCCCTGGCTAATAGCCTTTTATGGACCTAACCTCCATGAAATTATCTAGCTTCTCTTTAAACTCTATTATAGTCCTAGCCTTCACAGCCTCCTTTGGCAAGGAGTTCCACAGGTTGACTACACGCTGTGTGAAGAACTTTCTTTTATTCGTTTTAAACCTGCTACCCATTAATTTAATTTGGTGTCCTCTAGTTCTTCTATTATGGGAACTAATAAATAACTTTTCTTTATCTGCTCTCTCCACACCACTCATGATTTTATAGACCTCTATCATATCCCCCCCTCAGTCTCCTCTTTTCTAAACTGAAAAGTCCCAGTCGCTTTAACCTCTCCTCACATGGAACCCGTTCCAAACCCCTAATCATTTTAGTTGCCCTTTTCTGAACCCTTTCCAAGGCCAAAATATCTTTTTTGAGGTGAGGTGACCACATCTGTTCACAGTATTCAAGATGTGGGCGTACCATAGTTTTATATAGGGGCAGTAAGATATTCTGTGTCTTATTTTCTATCCCTTTCCTAATAATTCCTAGCAACCTATTTGCCTTTTTGACCGCCGCTGCACACTGCGTGGAAGTTTTCAGAGAACTGTCCACGATAACTCCAAGATCCCTTTCCTGATTTGTCGTAGCCAAATAAGCCCCCATCATACTGTACATATAGTTGGGGTTATTTTTTTCAATGTGCATTACTTTACACTTATCCGCATTAAATTTCATTTGCCATTTTGCTGCCCAATCACTGAGTTTGGTGAGATCTTCTTGGATTCCCTCACAGTCTGCTTCTGTCTTGACTATCCTAAACAGTTTGGTATCATCCACAAACTTACTACCTCACTGCTTACCCCCTTTCTCCAGATCATTTATGAATAAGTTGAAAAGGATTGGTCCCAGGACTGACCCTTGGGGTACACCACTAGTTACCCCTCTCCAATCTGAAAATTTACCATTTATACCTACCCTTTGTTTCCTGTCTTTTAACCAGTTCGCAATCCAAGAAAGGACCTTCCCTCTTATACCATGGCCATGTAATTTACACAAGAGCCTTTGGTGAGGGCCTTGTCAAAGGCTTTCTGACAATCCAAGTATACTATATCTACTGGATCCCCTTTATCTGCATGCTTGTTAACACCTTCAAAGAACTCTAACAGATTAGTAAGACAGGCTTTCCCTTTACAGAAACCATGTTGACTTTTGTCCAACAAATTATGTTCTTCTACATGGTTCACAATTTTATTCTTTACTATTGTTTCGACTAATTTGCCCGGTACTGAAGTTAGACTTACCGGTCTATAATTGCCAGGATCGCCTCTAGAGCCCTTTTTAAATATTGGTGTCACGTTGGCTACCTTCCAGTCATTAGGTACGGAAGCCGATTTAAAGGATAGGTTACAAACCACAGATAATAGCTCAGCAATTTCCCATTTGAGTTCTTTTAGAACCCTTGGATGAATGCCATCCGGTCCTGGAGATTTGTTAACATTAAGTTTTTCTATTTGTTCCAAAACCTCCTCTAATGACACTTCAATTCGGGACAGTTCCTCAGATTCATCACTCACAAAGGACGGTGCAGATTCGGGAATCTCCCCAACGTCCTCAGCCGTGAAGACTGAAGCAAAGAAATCATTTAGTTTCTCCGCAATGGCTTTATCGTCCTTGATTGCTCCTTTTATAGCTCGATCATCTAGGGGACCCACAGGTTTTTTAGCAGGCTTCCTGCTTCTATTGTACTTAAAAAACATTTTGTTATTTCTTTTTGAGTTTTTGGCTAGCTGTTCCTCAAAATCTTTTTTTGCTTTTCTTATTACATTTTCAAACTTGATTTGACAGTGTTTATGTTCCTTTCTATTTATCTCACTAGGATTGGACTTCCAATTCTTAAAAGATACCTTTTTGTCCCTCACTGCTTCTTTTACATGGCGGTTAAGCCACGGTGACACTGTTTTAGGTCTCTTGCTATGTTTTTTAATTTGGGGTATACATTTAAGTTGGGCTTCTATTATGGTGTCTTTAAAAAGTTTCCATGCAGCTTTCAGGGATTTGGCTCTAGTCACTGTGCCTTTTAATTTCTGCTTAACTAACCTCCTCATTTTTGTGTAATTTCCCTTTTTGAAATTAAATGCCAGGACTGCTGGACTGCTGAGGTGTTCTTCCCACCACAGGAATGCTTATTTCCTGGATTCAGTTTAGATGCAGCTAGAATCACTGAACAAGAGGCCTAGATTTCAGTGCCCTTTGATCTCTACCTCATACCTCACCCTGACTGTAGTTTGCAGAATTCAACCTGAGAGACGACCCCTTCACACTACTCTGGCACTGTAATTTACACCTTTCTTAAGTTTCCGTTTCACTGCCTTTCTTGTTAAGGGATCTTAAATGTAAATGAGCATCTGACCCTAAATTTGTTCTACACCAGAAAACTTCCTCATTTTCATGGCTGAAAAGAAATTTTGTGCTGGTTTGAGATCATAGCTATTTTAAAAGGTTTCTTATTCTTTATGGCAGTGTTTCTGAAAGTGCTCCGCAAAACCACTCTGAGAAACACGTTAACTGGCCACTCCGGTTTGTTTATTTACTGGCACCATGGCCACGGAGCCTCGGGGCTCCCATTGGCTCCATTTCGCTCTTTGCAGCCAAACACTTTGAGAAACACATTAACTGGCCACTGCACCAGTAAATAAACAAACCGGGGCGGCCAGTTATGTGTTTCTCAAAGTGGTTTCACAGAGCACTTTCAGAAACACTAATTTATAGAGCATTAAATTGTCAAAAATTAATGGTTAAAGCTCCATAGTTGCTCATAAATGGAAGCCAAATTTGAAGAGATATGACGCCAATCTTACTTACACCAGTGTATAAATTAGATTAAATACAACTGATTTCAGCAGAGCTCCACCTGTGTAAATCAATGTAACAGATCAGAATTTGGCTGAGATAACATACTCTACTACTGTATTTATTGGCAACCTTTGGGGACAATTTCTGCCCTGGGTTAGCTATGACCAATATCCTTTGAAGTCTGTTGGATTTGCACATCAGTCTGAGGAGTTTCTGATCCTAGCTTTTGGTTTTCATGTTTCCAAAGAGGGAAAACAAATCTCTCTGTAAGATTTTTCTACCTTTATATTGTGATTGGCGAACGCAGCTTAGTGATGTTCAGGACATGAAAACAAATTAACACTGAGGAAAAATGTCTGGTCAGTGATAGATTTGTAACTGAAAATCATTCTGTTATTTGTAAGTTTTGCTTGAGTCTCTTTGTTTACTGTATTGAAATTCAATGATGAACGTCAACAAAAATATTCATTTATTTTGTCAAATTTCCAAGTGAATGTTGCTTTCTGTACTTCTCAATCTCTTGTCTCAAAGCATATTGTATAAATAACTGAATGTGACACTGTTTAAACTTTACAGTAAAAAAAGGTCTATTGTGGCATTGTTCACATTGTGATGCTCCCAATGGTGGCATAAAAGCGTGAATACCAACCTCAGGGCAGACTGCTTAGAAAACAGGGCACAAACCCCAAATTGTTTGAGTTCTTAACTTAAATTTCACCAACCAACTGCTCCAAGTGCAAACTTCAGGCATTTTAACAACTTCAATGGAATCTTAGATAATTCCCAGGGATGCTCTCGTCTGTTTTGCCATGGCAGTGAATACATCATAATCACAGATGGCCCTTTAAACCAAGAATCACAGCAAGAATCACAGTTGGGGCACTACTAACTTTACAGCCGTTGAAGGTGCAAACAGCTCTTTGTGTAGACTCCTATGTCAGGAAGTATCAGAGAAGTAGCCGTGTTAGGCTGTATCTGCAAAAGCGACAAGGAATCCTGTGGCATCTTATAGACTAACAGATGTATTGGAGCATAAGCTTTCGTGGGCAAAGACCCATTTCGTCAGATGCATGTAGTGGAAGTTTCCAGAGGTAGGTATAAATGTACAGGCCAGAATAAGGCTAGAGATGACGAGGTGGATCCAATCAGGGAGGATGAGGCCCACTTCTAGCAGCTGATGTGGAGGCGTGAAAACCAAGAGAAGAGAAATTGCTTTTGTAGTTGGCTAGCCATTCACAATCTTTGTTTAATCCTAGGTTGATGGTGTCAAATTTGCAGATGAACTGTAGCTCAGCAGTTTCTCTTTGAAGTCTGGTCTTGAAGTTTTTTTGCTGCAGGATGGCTACCTTTAAATCTGCTACTGGGTGTCCAGGGACATTGACGTGTTCACCTACAGGTTTTTGTATATTGCCATTCCTAATATCTGATTTGTGTCCATTTATTCTTTTACGTAGGGACTGTCCAGTTTGGCTGATGTATACAGCAGAGGGGCATTGCTGGCGCATGATGGCGTATATTACATTGGTAGATGTGCAGGTGAATGATGGTGTGGCTGATCTGGTTAGGTCCTGTGATGGTGTGGCTGGTATAGATATGTGGGCAGAGTTGGCACTGAGGTTTGTTGCATGGATTGGTTCCTGAGTTAGACTTACTGTGGTGCAGTGTATAGTTGCTGGTGAGAATTTGCTTCAGGTTGTCTGGTTGGCTGAGGGCGAGGACTGGCCTGCCTCCCAAGGCCTGTGAAAGTGAGGGATCATTGTCCAGGATGGGTTGTAGATCACTGATGATGCGTTGGAGAGGTTTTAGCTGAAGACTGTAGGTGATGGCCAGTGGTGTTCTGTTGGTTTCTTTGTTGGGCTTGTTTTGTAGTAGGAGGCTTCTGGGTACATGTCTGGCTCTGTAAATCTGTTTCCTCACTTCCTCGTCTGGGTATAGTAGTTTCAAGAATGTTTGCTGAAGATCTTGTAGGTGTTGGTCTCTGTCTGAGGGGTTGGAGCAAATGCGGTTGAACCTTAGTGCTTGGCTATAGGCAATGGATCGTGGGCAGGGGCGGATATAGGGCAGGGCGAGCGGGGCGGCCGCCCCGGGCCCCGTGCTTCAAAAAGCCCCGCGCATGTGCCGTGGCGCCACAGCGCATGCGCATGGAGTCACTGCACATGCGCCGTGGCAAAGGGGGGGCCCTGCAGAATTATGCTGCCCGGGGCCCCGCAAAACGGTCATCTGCCCCTGATCATGGGGGAGGGATAGCTCAGCGGTTTGAGCATTAGCCTGCTAAACCCAGGGTTGTGAGTTCAATCCTTGAGGAGGCCATTTAGGGATTTGGGGCAAAAATTTATCAGGAGTTGTACTTGGTCTTGCTGTGAAGGCAGGGGACTAGACTCAATGACCTTTCAAGGTCCCTTCCAGTTCTAGGAGATAGGCAATCTCCATTAATTAAAATTAAGTGTAGTGTGTCCGACATGGAAGCTGGAGGCATGAAAGTAGGCATCACGGTCGGTAGGTTTTTAGTATAGGGTGGTGTTTATGTGACCATCACTTATTTGCACAATAGTGTCCAGGAAATGGATCTCTTGTGTAGACTGGTCCAGGCTGAGGTTGATGGTGGGGTGGAAGCTGTTGAAATCGTGGTGGAATTCTTCCAGAGTCTCCTTCCCAGGGGTCCAGATGATGAAGATGTCATCAATATAGCGTAGGTAGAGAACGAGCGTTAGTGGACAAGAGCTGAGGAAGCGTTGTTCCAGGTCAGCCATAAAATGTTGGCAAATTGTGGGGCCATGCGGGTGCCAAGCGGTGCCACTGATTTGGAGGTATATATTGTCATGAAATCTGAAATAGTTGTGTGTGAGGATAAAGTCACAGAGCTCAGCCACCAGTTGTGCTGTGGCATCATCAGCAGGGCTTGACAAATCGCTGAATATACTCACCCGTGGCGAGTAGATTTCAGCCAGTTGCTCCGTGCACCCCATTCACCAGCGCTTCATGCATGCGCAGTGCCGGTCTGGTGCATGCATAGTGCAGGGCTGGTGAGTGGCTCTTGCCGGGGTTTGTCAAGCCCTGATCATCAGGGATACTGTTCCTGACAGCTTGCATTCCATCTATGTGTGGGATGTTTGTGTAGAGAGCCTCTACATCCATGGTGGCTAGGATGGTGTTTTCTGGAAGATTACCAATGCACTGTAATTTTCTCAGGAAATCGGTGTCACGGAGATAGCTGGGAGTGCTGGTGGCGTAGGGTCTGAGTAGAGAGTCCACATATCCAGACAGTCCTTCAGTGAGAGTGCCAATGCCTGAAAAGATGGGGTGTCCAGGATTTCCAGGTTTGTGGATCTTGGGTAGTAGATAGAGCCCTGACAGGGGCTATTCTAAGGGTGTATTGATTTGTTCCTGTGCTTGTGTGGTGTGATAGGAGATAAGGTGGCTAGCTCAGCCAATTAACCACCTAGGCTGCACCTCAAGGAGGAGCCCAGGAGCAATGAGGAATAATTAAAGGATGATGCTCACCTGGACAGGCACAGGTCGGGCTTGTATAAAGCCAGATAGCTGAGGGAAGAAAGGAGCTGTAGGGAGGCAATCTGTAGTCAGTCTCTCTGAGGCTAGGGTGAGGCGATGCTCATAGGTGAATAGAGCCTGATAAAAGGCAATATGGAAAGAAGTCCAGGGTAACAGCAGCAACCTACAGGCCACAAGGAGGCACAGTAGAATGAAAGAGAGTACCCTATAACACCAAAGAAAATGTCTTCCTAACCCCCCATTAATTAGAAACTGGCTTATGCCTTGAACCCGGAAGCTTTATAGACCTAAAGGTCTTGCATTTTCTTTATCCTAATTATTATAACTTGTTATAGTCTTGTCCTTAAGAATGTCCACTTTTTTCTAAGTGCAAGTAAGTTCCTGACTTCCCTCATTTGACCATGAATTCTACAGTCTAGCTGTGTGCCATGCAGAAGTATGTCTAGTGCTATCCCACTGGTGCAATTACTAACAGTTTAATTCTTTGATATGGAGGATTGATTTTTATGCAGTCAATCTGGGCATTACTAACCGCCACTTACCTTTCCGACTATTGTACAATATGAATAGAAGCTAATTGTATGCTCACTAAGAAAACTTAATAAGCATTTTAACAGTTCCAGTACTGAAAACATGTCTAACTCATTGTAGGTGAGTCATACCACTGATTTAAATCAAAACACCCCTACACATAAAGTTACCCATGTAAGGTGGAATTCACAACATATTTAGGTGCCTACATACCCAACAGTGCTAACCCTGGGAGTTTAGATGCTTAAATCCCAGTCTTAGGCTCTACTGTGATCTAGGAATCTGCCACTGAACATTTTAAGTGCCTAAACTCATGTGGTGACCCCTAGTTCAGGGCAAAAGTGGCCTAAATTTCTACTTCTGAGCATGTGCACTGATGTCTCACTCCAGGCATCTCACAAAACTGGGTGACTGGGCAACAAAATGAAAGATGAAATTCAAAGTTGATAAATGCAAAGAAATGCACATTGGAAAACATAATCCCAACGGAATATATAAATTATGGGGTCTAAATTAGCTATTACCACTCAAGAAAGAGATTTTGGCATCACGGGGGAGAGTTCTCTGAAAACATCTATTCAGTGTGCAGTGGCACTCAAAAAAAAAAAAAAAAAAGCAAACAATGTTAAGAATCATTATAAAAGGGATGGAGAATAAGACAAAGAATATCTTATTGCCTCTGTATAAATCCATGGTACACCTACATCTTGAGTACTGCACGCAAAAAATACACTGACATTAGGAAAGATTCAGAAAAGGCCATCAGACTATTAGGGGTGTAGAATGGTTGCCATATGAGAAGAGATTCAAAAGACTGGGCTTTTCATATTAGAAAAGAGATGACTAAGTGGGGGATATGTTAGAGGTCTATAAAATCATGACTGGTGTGGGGAAAGTAAATAAGGAAGACATAATAGGGATCACCAAATGAAATTACTAAGCAGTAGCTTTAAAACAAAGGAAGTATTTTTCACACACTATACAATCAACCTGTGGAACTCCTTGCCAAAGGCTGTTGTGCAGGCCAAGATTTTAATAGGGTTCACAAAATAATTTGATAAGTTCATGGAGGATAGTTTCATCAATGGCTATTAGCAGTGATGTTGTCGTTAGCCTCTGTTTGTTAAAAGCTGGAAATGGGCCATAGAGGTGTGTTGAATGGGAGGAGTGCTGTCCTTTTCTAAACATCCCAGCATTCAGTAACTAACGGATTAAACCCAGGTAGCTAGGAAGTGTTGGCAGGGATCCAGGAGAACCAATGGGAAGAAAGTGTTGAGATTTGAATTGAAAGGGATTCTGCCTGCTGCTTGTCTTTTGGGGAGTTCAAATCAGGAGCTATGGGAACAAGATGACTTGAACTAGGCTGGAATACCATGCCTAGAAAAGAATAGCAGGACTGGAATTGGACTGGACCTTGGAAGTACAGATATGTGAGTAGATACGGAATGTTTTTAGTTGGACGTGATCAGGTTATTTTCTTTGTTTTGTTGTTTCGTTAAATTCCTCTGTGCTGAGTCCAAGTACCCCCGCCTCCCCCACCCATACACTGTAACTAAAGCTGAATCCCAGGGAAGCAATTCTATTTTTCTCAGTTGCTTTATAACACCTAACAACCAAGTATGCTTTATCAAGTGTCTCTTTTTGTTTTGTTAATAAAATCACCTTTTTTAAGACTATGAAATAGTCTGGGAGATGAAAATTCTGTAGTTGCACTGAATAGAACATATGTAGGATGGTGGAAGTTGGAGAAATGGACATGCTACCTAATTTCCCCTGCATTAGCTGCATTTGTCAGCAATCAAATGTAAACTGCAAGGATGCTTTTTTTTAAGCTGGGCCCAAATAGGTGCTGACACTTGATAGAGAAGAAATCCTTGAGATCAGGAATGGGAAGAAGTGAATTCTTGTGTCACATCTAAGATGCATAGATTTTTGTTTGCTACTGAAGCAAAGCACTAAAACAATTTCTCTGAAACTACAAGGCTTTTTCTTCTTAGGAAGGAAGGAAATAACGTTGGCTCATTTCACAGAAGAGTACTAAAGCACTCCAAATGGATACTGAAGACTGAATAGGGGCTTGGTGATTTTTTTTTTTTTTGGAAGAATCAGATTATTGAAAAATTATTGAACGCGATCCTGTTAATTTGTGTGATGGGGCAGCAGCACCCTGCACTGCCAAGAGTGGCGGTGCGGCCCTCTTGGCCATGCTCCCGGCTGGCGGGGCTAGATCCAGCAGGCGCTAGGACCCAGAAAGAAGGCCGGGCGCTGCGTGCACTGATGCAGAACACCCAGTGCCGGACACAGCCAGGGGAACCAGTGCCGGCAGATAAAGTGGCCGGGATTGGGACCAGGATGGGTGGGGGGAGGCGGAATAACATGCCGGACAGGTAGGGCCAGCAACACAATTTATTTGCATATTCATCATTTGCTTAATGAATATGCAAATGAATGTTACCAGTCCTCCAAAAGCTTGTGAATGGGTTTACTGGTCCCCAGTATCAAAAAGATTGGGAACCATTGCTCTAATATAAGGTAACAGTCTGAAATTTTCCCATAGCAGGATGGGTGGGCACTGAATTTGAGGAAAGATAAGAGCATTATTGGATAGTATGATAAAGATGTCTCCCCTGTACACAAGAGCAGGTACAACAAGTTAAAAGAATTTTGATCTGTGTTAGAAGGGGGTAGAAAAATGTGCTAATCTAAAACATTCCGGTATGTGGAAAAATCTGAATACTCTTATAGAGTATATTACTTCTCTGAGATTACTTTTCTCACAATTATCTTCCATTTCAGCTGTACTCTTTAGAGGAAGAAGGCAGCATGATAATTAAGTGCAGTTGCTCTCAATTCTTGCCCTTAAAAATCACTTCCTCAGTGCTTTGCCAGCACATAGTCAGATGCAGTGCCTGCTCTAAAGTGCTTGTAGGCTAAGGGCCGGATCCTACAAACAGATCTCTTTATAAGATACCTACCTCTGTGGGAAGCCTCACTGACATCAGAGGGGGTCAGCAAAAGGGCAGAATTCCATCTTTGTGGGTCTGTGTCCAGGTTCAGGACTATGAAGACAAGAGGCACCACAAAGATTCAGGAAGAGGAGACCACAGGAATGCAGTAGTGGACAGCAGAGATTCATATACGAATGGCTTGAGGTGATGACTTGAATGCTTAGTGAGACTGCAAAACCCAGGATTATTTCGCTCTGAAAAGGAAAGCACTAGAAGGACTTTAACTGAGAGGTAAGATAATGAAGGGTACAGTAGACGTATATAAATAGCACTCTCCTTCTTCTTTCTTATTGGACCTACCAAAGCTATTGGCAAGTAATATAAACAAGCAATGCTACTTAGTGTATTACTAGCCTGTGGAACTCCTACAAATGTAGGTGGCAATTAAAAAAAAAAAGGCTGTAATGTAACGAATACATGTAGGGATGTTTTGAATCACCTTGAGAGGTGGGTAGTCTGAAGTAAACATTCTTGCCTGGATTCCACTGTCCTGGCTTGTAGATCCTTAAAACTATAGTGGGCTAAAACGTCATGCACAAAGATTGCAACAATTAACTTTTTGGTGCTCTCTATTGAAATCCTACACCCTGAGTTCAGCATTTTATGATCCCTCTACAATGCACGGCAAAAGTAGGGCATCTAGGAACGGGATTCAGAGACGCCAGCAGCCTCAAGGTATGTCTCCACTTCAAATTGGGGGAAGGGAGGGGATTTCTAGCTCAGCGATGTGCTCCTGCTAGCTCTGACTGAACTATAGGGCTAAACTTAGAATGTCACCACAGTGATTGAAGGGACTAGCCATCCTATGTCTATGCCTACTGTCTCCTGGATACGTATCCTAAGCTAATCAAAAGGAAATGCCAGGGAGCGGCGTAAGCATGTGACAGCCCCTCAAAAAGATGAAGAGATTTAATTTGGAGCTGGAAGGAGGCACCTATCTCTGCTTAGACTTTACATCTGTGATCCCTATTCTCGTGTCAGCATTTTAAACCAGGTCATACTGCTCTCATGAAACCTGAGAGGGATCCCATCTGGATGCATTATAGCCCAATAGTTAGGACTTTCACCTGGCGTGTGAGCCTCCTCCCTCCCACCTCAAGTTGGAGTCCCTGCTCTAAATCAGGCAGATGGGAGAACTGAAGAAAGGACTCCCAGATCACAGATGAATGGCCTATCTACTGGGTATTCTAGGTCCTAGGACACACACACCCCACCCACGAAATCTTCCACTCTATGGGTATGTCTACACTACAGCGCTAATTCGAACTAATTTAGTTCGAATTAGTTAATTCGAACTAAGCTAATTCGAACTAACGCGTCTAGAACTAAAAACTAGTTCAAATTAGCGTTTTGCTAATTCGAACTAGCATGTCCACATTAAGTGGACCCTGAACAGGGCTTAAGGATAGCCGGAAGCAGTGCCGGCAGGGCATCAGAGGAGGACTTAGAGCGTGGAGATGCTGTCTCAGGCTAGCCGAGGGCTGTGCTTAAAGGGTCTCGACCCCCACCCTGGACAGACAGTTCTCAGGGGTGCCCCGCTTGAAAACCAGTCCTGGCTTGGAGTGCCCGGAGTGCCCACACTGGGCACATCACACCACTCGGCCATCAGCCCGGCTGCACTTGCCGCAGGCTGCCATCTGTGGAGAGGGGGCAATTGGGGGGCTGCAGGAGAGCTTCCACCCCCAGAAGCCCACAGAACCAGCCCAGTCCTCCCCATCGGGGGCTCGTGCCCCATTCCTCCCTCACCTTCTTCCACTTACCCTTCCCTAGCCCCTCTTCTTGATGTACAAAATAAAGGACAATTGTGTTCAAAAATGGAATCTGTCTTTATTGAACAAAACTGGGGGAGACTGGGAAAAGGAGGTGGGAGAGGGGAAGAGAGAGGCTGGGAGAGGGGAGGGCAACTAAAATGATCAGGTCCCATATGAAGAAAGGCTAAAGAGACTGGGAGTTTTCAGCTTAGAAAAGAGTAGACGGAGGGGGGACAGGATAGAGGTCTCTAAAAGCAGGAGAGGGGTGGAGAGGGTGCATACAGAAAAGTTCTTCATTAGTTCCCATAAAGAAGGACTAGAGGACACCAAAGGAAAGGAATGGGTAGCAGGCTTCAAACTAGTAACAGAAAGTTGTTCTTCACAAAGCAAAGAGTCAACCTGTGGAACTCCTTGCTGCAGGAGGCTGTGAAGGCTAGAACTGGAACAGAGTTTAAAGGGAAGTGAGATCAAGTCATGGAGGTTGGGTCCATGGAGTGCTATTAGCCAGGGGGTAGGAGTGGTGTCCCTGCCCAAGGTTTGTGGAAGGCTGGAGAGGGATGGCACGAGACAAATGGCTTGGTCACTGTCTTCGGTCCATCCCTCCAGGGTCCCTAGGGTTGGCCGCTGTCGGCAGACAGGCTACTGGGCTAGATGGACCTTTGGTCTGACCCAGGACGGCCATTGTAAGCTCAGGGTCGGGGGTCTCAGTGGACCCCCTTGATTCTCTTGCACACCTGCTCCTGGGTGGCCAGGCTGGCAGCTCTCCTGCCCAAGCCGGCCACTTTCCTGTGCCTAGTGCGGAGATCATGGACGAGGTCCACGATGTCCGCACTTGCCCAGGCAGGTGCCCGCCTCTTGCGGTCCCGGGCAAGCTCCCGGGAGCCGCCAGCCTGGTCCCGGGAAGAGGGGGAGGGCTGGGGGGCATCGGGTGGGTGGCTCGAGCCGTGCCAGGTGCAGGGTCTGCTGGCTGGGTGCTGGCAGGCTTGCACCTGGCACAGGCACCGTAGCCAGCCCGTGCCCCTTTAAGGGATCTGGGGCCGGGAGGGGGGCAGTAGAGTTTCCCTGGTGTTGGCCAGAGTGGCCACCAGGGAAACCTGGGGAGGGCTAGCCTCCCACTAGTTCGAATTAAGGGGCTACACACCCCTTAATTCGAACTAGCTAGTTCGAACTAGGCTTAATCCTCGTAGAATGAGGTTTACCTAGTTCGAACTAAGCGCTCCGCTAGTTCGAATTAAATTCGAACTAGCGGAGCGCTAGTGTAGCGCCTATTAAAGTTAGTTCGAACTAACGTCCGTTAGTTGGAACATACCCTAACTGCCTCTGGCTATTCCTTGGGCAGTTTTGGCCTGCTCTGAACAAACCTAACAGACAAGGCTGGGGAGAGAGGCAGGGGAACACCTGGTTTGAGAATATCAACAGGATTTAGGCACGTACGAGGGCTTTGAATAGTTTAGTGACATCACGAAGTGGGTGACTTTTGTGCCTGCCGATCAGCAGAATCTTAGGTGTCAAGGGAATGTAGGCGCGGTGACAGGGAAGGGTAAAAAGCCTGTTAAAAGGGAAAAGGGGCAGTGGAGACTGGGCAACTGGGCAACTAATTAAGGGCCAGGTGAACTGAATTGGGCTCCCACAGGGCCTCTTTAAAAGCCTTCCCTAGGGCAGGAGGAGGAGTGTGGAGAGGAGTAAGCAACCTAGTGATAAGACAACTCAGAGAGGAGGAACAGGAGGAACCTGCAGCCCTGCTAAAGGCTGTAGGGGAAGATGAGGGGCTTGAGCAGGGAGTGTTGAATGGCTCCCTATCCCCACAGGGCTAGAAGAAGGCTTACTACGCCACTGTGACTGGCCCAGGGCTTCAGCCCCATGCGCTATTCTTTATGCTGAGGGCCAGGAAGGCCCAGGGCTAAAAACTCTGCAAGGGAGGGCCCAGCTGCAGGCCTCAAAGGGTGAGAGAGAGGATGGAAGAGGGGTCAGGGTCCCAGGAGGGGGACTAACTAACCGGCAAGTTAGTTGACGAGTGGAGGTTTTTCAGAATCTCCGTGATATCTAACTGCTGGACTTGAGTGTCTAAGTCCCTTTGTGTATCCTAGCCCCTAGTTCAAGGTCATACAGGAGTTCTCCGTTGGTTGGTTTGTTTTCTTCTGTCTGGACAGAGTTACCTGCCAATTATTTCAGCTTCAAATAGTGACTTTTAAGAAATGGAAATTGAAATCTGTTTTCTGAAAGGTTTTTGAATGGCATCAAGCTTATCTGTTTTCAAATACCATGCAATTAACCTGTCAGTTAAGAAATACAGCACTTGGCAATGGGGGGACAAAAGATGCAAAATCTTACAAAAATGGATGTTGCAATAGGGTTTTTAGCCCTCTGCCTCGGTATTTTGCCAATAGACTTGGCTATTATTGGTTTAACCACAACTTCTACTGCAAGCTTGGAGGGTTATAACAGTTAGCTGGTATTAACTATAATGTTTTACCTGTGGCCAAAAGCACATAGTTACAACACTTGATGCATTGTGATGGTTCCTGGGGTACCCTGACAGCCTGCTCACAGCACTGTGGCCTCATCCTGTTTTCATTAACCTGGATACTCCTTGCAGGGCACCCTCCAATCCAGAGTCTCTCCTGGGCTGTGTCTAGACTGGCCAGTTTTTCCAGAAAATCAGCCGCTTTTCCGGAAAAACTGGCCAACTGTCTACACTGGCCGCTTGAATTTCCGCAAAAGTACTGACTTCCTACTGTAAGCAATCAGTGCTTTTTGCGAAAATACTATACTGCTCCCGTTTGGGCAAAAGTCCCTTTTGTGCAAAACTTTTGCGCAAAAGGGCCAGTGTAGACAGCTCGGATTTGTTTTCCGCAAAAAAGCCCCGATCGCGAAAATGGCGATCGGGGCTTTTTTCCGGAAAAGCGCATCTAGATTGGCATGGACCCCTTTCCTCAAAAACACTAGTCCGTGCCAATCTAGATGCTCTGTTCCGAAAATGCTTTTAACGGAAAACTTTTCTGCTAAAAGCATTTGCAGAAAATCATGCCAGTCTAGACATAGCCCAGTCTTTCTCACTCGGTCCTAGCGGAACTTAAGTTGGCTACCTCCACAGAGACAGCATACACACAGACCTACTACATTACTTGAGGAGTTTACTTTTCAGTTTAATACACAGCACTGGGATGGTTTTGTAGTAAGCTACAAATTAATTATTAATAAAGAATACATTTAAGTGATATGAACAGAAGAGACAGGTATGCTTACAAGTAAAACCAAACACACTTTCTAGTGACTAATATAGAATTTGACCAAGCTACAAATCTTAGTCTACAATTATAGCCTGTTTTCATCTACTTTTGCCTCCTGCGTCAAAAGCATCTATTTGTCATGAAATCTAATGGACAACAGGGAGCAGCACTCCCTCCAGGTCTTCCAACAGTTCCTTAGATCCTCAAAGTTTTTTTTTTTTTTCACTAGGGAGCTAGTATCTTAAGTTGACAGTCTCTTGTTACTATATATAATTTTGCAGTGTAAATGATCTTTCTGTGATCATCAGTGCAAAAATATTCAATTGCTCTTGGACACAGATAGCTTGGTTTGTGATTAGCCAACTCACTGAGGGTATGTCTACATATCAAAGTTAATTTGAAATAACCGCCATTATTTTGAATTAACTTTAATAGCATCTACACAGGCAAATCGTTATTTCGAAATACATTCGAAATAGCAGAGCGCTTATTTCAAATTTGGTAAATCTCATTCTATGAGGAATAACTCCAAATTCGAAATAGCTAAATTGAAATAAGCGCTGTGTAGACGCTTATTTCGAAAAAGGGGGCCTCCAGCCATCATTTCACATCATGCTAGTACTAATGATAAGCTTGTTATTACCTTTCAAATGACATAGTATCTTGTAATATGTCTGTAAGATGAGTTACAGGATAGGGGTTGTACCAAGCATGAATGTTAATAAGTATAGCATTACTGCAACTGGCTCTACTTTTGAGATGGAGAAAGATTGGCTGTCGTGCTAGCTAGAAGGCAGTGAAGGGACCCGCTGGTGTACTGCACATAGACGATGTAAACAAGAAAACATTGTATGAAATACCCTTTTATTCTTTTAGAGAGTCTGTTCCATCAAAGTAAGCAGGAAGAATACACTGATGCTCAGTGAAAGTCATGAGAGGTGGTTGATTTTATAGTTCTTTCTATTCTTTTTTATAACTTTCACAGATTATTTACATCCAGAAAAGATTTCCTATATTGTCCCACAGGACATTAAAATGAAAAGCCTACTTTTTGCTCAGGGTAAAGCTGCATGTTGATCCCAGTGACCCATCAGGAAGGTGAAGCTAAATTGATGAGTGATTAGCAAGGCTAGAGAGGAAGAAGCTATTGCAATCAAGAAAGGAGATTGTTACAGCTGTCATTCAGGTTGTCTTTGTGTTGCCGGAAAGAAAAGGTCAGGTGTTTTAGAAATATTACAAAGGAAGAAATGTCAATATTTGGAGAAAGGTGAGGGACTGCGAGGAGTTAAAGATAGCCTCCATATTATGGGTCTGAGTGTCCCAGAAAAGGCTGTTGGCATTGACAGATAGGGGAGTATGAGCAAGAACCTAGTTATGAAAGCTGAATGAGACCTCAAGAAGAGATGTTGAGAGACAGGACTTAGGAGGCTAGATGGATGCAAAGAAGCAAAAGTGGACAAGTAGATCTGAAAGTCCTTAATAAAGGAAAAGTTAGTTGTAGCCTCATTAGTATAAGAGCTTATGTAGGTCTTGTTCACTTTAACATTTTTGAAGTTGGGTTTTTTTTTATTGAACTTTGTCAGTAGACAATAAGGTTCTCCTTGGTGTTTCAGCTGCATTTTGGTAGAGCAGTCTTTTAGTCTGCCTTTCTAAAAAGCAAGGATTTAAAGTGAGTGCAAAGCAGGAAATTGAATTATTAAATTGTACATGACCTTTTGCAAATATCACCTTCTATTCTTGCTTCAGGCCATTCAGAAAACTGTTGATTAGTGCACTGGAATTTTACTGCAACTGCTTAAGGACTCAGTGATTTCTTTCTGAGACTTCCGTGAAGTTAGTTGTGTGTGGGGTTTTTTTTAACAGCTATTGATGTGTAGGAACTGAGAATCTGTGCTGCTACTGTTGAATTGGTGTGTTTTGCTTTCTTTTTAATTTTAAAGTTTAATTGCACGAGCCCCTAGTCCCTGATGTTGGTTGCTTTAATGACACTTGTTGCTGAAGTCTTTTGGTAGTTTTTCCATCTTTTTAATTCTGTTTTTGATGCCAGACTTCAGTTTAATTATTTAGACAAGATAGATGCTATCTTTGAAAACGCCTGCTTGTACAGCCTCCATAGAGAACATTTTCTGTGCGTGTTGGATTACTGTTAACATGCTGTCTTGCCAGAACGGTGCTGTTGTTCTTATTGACTTGTTTCTATGCAGCTGTGGTGAACAGACCCACGCAAACCCTTTCAAATTTGACTTGAGGGAGGCTTTCAGATTTTCTGTTTTAAAAGCAGTTCTCCTGCATTCACAGTCTCTGAAGTGTGAAAAGGATCCTGTTTGAGTTAGTCATAGATCATTGCAAATGAACAAACTTTATTTTAGCCCAGCCCCGGGGCTGGTGACAACCTTTGCTGGGCCCTGGGCAATGTGGGGGTGTAAGCTCTGCTCTGGGCCCCAGGAAGGGGTGAGGCCTCAAGCGGAAGGGGCAGGGCTAGAGTCAGCCAGACCTCAGCACTGCCTGGACCATGCTGCATGTGGCTCCGGCAGCAATTAAAAAGGTAACTGTCATCTTCTTCCTGTCAGTGACTTGGCCTTATCCAACCTTCTTGGGCAGGTTCAACAGAAGCGAAATAAGGACTCAGTCTCTAATTCAGCCACCAAAATGTAAAATGATAATGATTCAGCAGTAATGAGAGCATGCTCAATATCAGAGGGAATAAAATAAATTAATAATGTATGAGGTCACTGCCTCTTAGAGTGACTGATATGGGGATTTGTCAGAAGACTTTTTTGAAAAGTATTTTCCTGGCTGGATCAGAGGACAGTTAAAATGTAGCCTTGTCAAGAAACCAAATGAAGTTGTTACTGAGGCACTGGACTTACCAACTATCATAATATCGGACCAGGCCAGTCAGTCAAGGGGAAATATCATGAAACTTGCCCTGTTGCCTTATTCTACAAATCTGGCTAGAATGCACCATAAAAGCGGCCGGATGAAGCATAAGAGTATCTGGATCATTTCAACAGATATTTTGTAGGCATAAGCAAACTTTGAACAAGCAGTTAAGGCTCAGAAAAAGACCAATGGGAGTTCATCGGTGGCTGGAAAGTTCTGCTCATAATTTTCTTTGACAAATTCACCTTCTCTAGAAACCAAAGCATTATGAAAAGCCCTAAATTTTCCTGTTCTTTGTCAAGTGAAAATTCCCCTTGCGAAAACCCCCTAAACTATAAACAAGCAAACATTTCCTGTGCGAGGGTATAACTTTAACATTGGGGCCACGGGTGTTTTCAGGTAGGGATATTTTTGGCAAGCCCTTATAGAAGAAGAAACGAATATTGGGTGAGAAAAGAAATGCTGAACATACTGGAAGCACATTTCCTTGCTGCTGCTTTGTATTCTTGATTTCTCTGTACACTGCCTCCATCTGCAAGCACATCCCTCCTTAGCTGACACTGACTCGAGTCCCAGATTATTTTGTAAATCCAGATCTCTTTGCCTTCTCCTACCCTCTCCGCTACACAGATCATCTGTGTATCGATTTTTCTTAGTACTCATTCACCCACTCTAAACTCCTCTCATTAGTTAGGAACAGTTTCTTCACACTTTTTAAACACTGTAAATGTCTTCCAATCTATTTTTCGTGTTCACAGTGCATCTATCTTGGTTTTGCTAAAAGCGGCTGGAGTTTTTCATAGATTTTTTATTAAGCATTTGGAGATGTAATCTTCAGCTTTTAATCTTAATTATCATCATTTCCAACTTCAAATTGTTTACACCGTGAAAGCCATTATCCATTTTTTGTCACAACAACATGACCCATTGTTCTTTATACTTCTCTAGAATTCATCTCTGTGGCTGCATATGTATTGGCATAAATCTTTCTATTGTCCTTCCACAATGACGACCTTATATAACTATGCTATTTTTTCATCAAGTAACATATTGTTTAATTTCAAATTGACATTAGAAAAGTCCAAATTGGCTTTGGTTAGTCACCTGGGTTGTGATTCGTGAAGACACTAAGTCACGTTTTTGGCACCACTGCAATCTACAAAACTGCTGCTCTGCTGTTCTCTAGCTCTGTAGGCATCTACACTCACTCAGACCCTATTTTTTTTTCCTGTGGGCATGTGAACTGCAGCCTCATGATAGGTGTCTGGATGCCTATCTCTTGCCTAAACCTCAGAGCATTTCACAAACAGGACAAAATAGGCATTTGGCTGCCTAAACAGTGTGTGTGAGAGAGAGCCTGAATCCATTTAGTGGCAGGCAGGTGGAGGAATTTGGAACCCAGAATGTGGACAAGTGTCTGGTTAAAAGTTCCCCACTTTTAACGGGAGGGAGAGAATGGATTTGAAGAGGGATCAATTGGCTCCCATGTGAGTGCCTTAACCACTGGACTACAGAATCAAAAGCTGAATAATTTCAGTAGAAGAGAATGAGGGTGGTCCATAGTAGGATATTCCATAGCCCAGTGATTAGGACACTTTCCTGAGAGGTGGCTGATCGTTTTTCAAATCCATTTTTCCCCTCAGGAAGAGGGGGAGACTGTTACTGGCAGTAGCTCACATCCTGGGTGAGTACTCCCTCTGCTACACGAAAAGTTATAAGGGAAGTCTTCTGTCTACTTGTACCCTCAGCTGTTTTGTATCAGGCCCTGCATGCAACTTGAGCAGCAAACACTTCCCCTGGTTCATAGATTGTTGACAGAGAGGTGCGATCACACAGACCTGTGCATCAATCTCTGAAAGTGGGATTAGGTGGCACATCTTTGATAGTGTCTCCCATTGAGGAGTTTAGACAGCTTTCTACCTAGTCTGTTGGGCTTGTGGATCATGGTCTAAGGTGTCTGTATCCCCCCATTCATTCTATAAAGGCATGTCTATGCTGCAGCATTATTTTGGAAGAACTGACGTTATTTTGACATAACAAAGTGCGCATCTACACAGCAAGCTGTAATTTCAAAATGATTTTGAGATGGCAAATGTCTTCCTCTGACTCCTGTAACCCTTATTTACCAAGGAGTAAGGGAAGTAAAAGGAAGAGTGTTCTTCCTTCGACTTCCTGCTGTGTAGACTGCGCCAAAAGCCAAATTAAGCTATTTTGACTTCAGCTACGCAATTGATGTAGCTGAAATTGCGTAGCTTAATTCAACTTTTGCCTTGCAGTGT
Source organism: Pelodiscus sinensis (assembly GCF_049634645.1). NCBI lineage: Eukaryota > Metazoa > Chordata > Testudines > Trionychidae > Pelodiscus > Pelodiscus sinensis. The sequence continues at coordinate 36,789,613 of NC_134715.1, read as the reverse complement.
AGGCATGCCCTAAAAATCCTGGGCACCTAATTCAGGCTTTGTAAATTGGAGTATTTCTACTGTGATTCTTCTAGCTGCCTAAACTTTGGGTACATCTTTTTGCCTTTGTAGAAATGAGCTCTCAATCACCTTCATGATTCTTTTCATGTCTATAGTTTAATGAATTCCAAGGCCGCGGGGACTATTTCTACCGGTGATCAGACTACATGACCATAACACAGGCTATATAGTTTCCTCCCAAAAGTTCTTAGAGCAGATCCATGCGATTAGGTATGCTATAGAATTTAATTGTGCATCTGGGATGACATGGACTAGGTCCTGAGGCCCCCTCCTGGAGGCCTTATGGTTCTGCCACACCCATCCCAGAAAAGGGCAGTGGAGAGGTCCTCTGAACTGCCTAGCGTGGCAGTTTTGGGAAGCAGCCAGTCAGGGTCCAGCAAGCTAATATAAGGACTGCTTCTGGGCCAGAGTAAGTTCTGTTCTTTACTGGAGCTGGAGGAGAGAAGATAGTGCTTGGTGCTGGCTGCTGGAACTCCACTAACTTCAGGCAGTGAGGTAAAGATGGGGAAGGTGCTGGGGCCACAGGTACGTGGCCCAGGGGAATTACAGCAGCAGAGCAGTTATCTAAAGAAATGTTGCATCCAGCTGCTACCTACAGAGTCCCTGGGCTGGGAACCAGAGTAGAGGGTGGGTCCAGCTTCACCCCCCAGTGGATAATGAGGAAGAAGGTTGAAGTGCCTGGACTTTGAGGCACCCCAGCAGGGGAACTGAATGCAGTGGCTTACCTGAAGAGCTGGGACCAGAAAGGCCCTGAGAGGGTGAAGGGACAAACCCTAAAGTTTCCTTAAGAAAACTTGCACATGGTTTACAATAAACAATCTGATCTTACCTAATCTCAGATCTGTAGTCCCAGTTGCTGTGAAGGTTTCATTAGGTGTCCTATTAAATCCCTCTAAGCTTTTCTTGACTATCTTAGGCAATTACATAAAATCTGGTAAATTATCCCTCACTGACATCAGGGATGCTCAGTCTATATATCAGATTGACTGTCTAGGTCAGTGGTTCTCAAAGAGTGATCCACAGACTACTAGTGGTCTGCTGCTGTCTTGCAGGTGGTCTACGGGCTCAGGACTTCCCCCCCCTTCTCCTCTGCAGCGGGAAGCCCCACCCACCCACTAGTTATGGCTTCCTGCTGCGAGGGGGAGCCTTGCAGGGGAAGGAAGAGACGAGGTGGGGAAGGCAGCAAGAAACTGCTCACCTGGAGGCTTTCCCCACTGCTCCCATTGGCTCAGCCCACTCCTGCACCCTCCCTTCCACTCAGACCCCCCCATCCTCAGCCCACTCCTGCACCCATTTTGTTGTCATGGGTGGTTGGCTGGTGGTCCACGGAAAGGTCCGTGTTGTGTGGAGTGGACTGCAGGATAGAAAGCTTGAGAACCACTGGCTAGGCTATAAATCACTCCTGAAAGCCCCAGATGTACATATGCAAATATTCTAAACAAGGAAAAAATAGGGACAAGTTCTGAGACCTCCCCAAACCTTCCCTCCCCACAAGTTCAAAACATGTTCAATGTATTTCCAGCTTTTGTGGATTCAGGCTTCAGTTGATTATGGTTGAAGCAGGAAGTTAGATTATGTTTTACATGAGGCAACTTCAGAGATTTGTGAATGGGACGGACCAACGTTCCCATTCACAATTTGGTATCATATTTTAGCATGCGTACCCTCTTCAATAGTGTTATGAGGCTGTGCAATACAGCAGAAAGAGCAGTCTGACCCTTGAAAGGACCTGATTCCTTGGATTCAGGCTTTCCCACATATTAAATTCCATGGGTCCTAAAAAGGCAGTTCGTAATGAGATCCTCCCAAAAGGCCACAATAGTTGTAAACTACAGTTTTTAAGTGTTCTTTGTAAATCGCTTGTCCCTGTAATTTTTCAACCAATGTCTGAAATTCATTGTCTTTTCTGATTTTTTTTCTTTAATTCTTGGTTACTTACAAAGTCACTATTTGACTTCAAAATCCCATCTCTTTCTTCTGCTGAACATCTGACCTGTTCTGAAGTTGTTCCTGAAAACAGTTTAAGAAAAAGTGCTATAAGGTGAAACTAAATATTCTCCTGTGCTGAATAGGCAATCCCTGGATAAATAAATTGAAATAATTACATAGGAGAAACTCTTCCCCCTGGTGGTATGACTGGGTTTTTTTAAAATGTCATACAAACATTGGTCTCTGTTTGTATTTAGAAATCCATTACCAAAGTCAGCACAAGGAAGCAGCTCTATGACTTTTGGAAAATGAAAACTTCAATTTAAAAAATTGATCAATTATCACAAGGTCTTGATTCCCAAATACCTTTCTAGCTTACACTCACTTGAGAATTATTTCTGAGTTTTTCTCCACAATTTGAATATATAGAAATTTCAGTCTTGGGTTTAATAGAAGTGAAGTTTCTTATGCAAGAAGGAATGGATACCGAAAATCTCGAGTATAATGCGCACCTATGTATAATGCACATCTGCCTTTTAAAGGTCAGAATTCTTGAATAAACTAAACTCTTATCTATAACACACACCCCCATTATACTCGAGATTTTAGTATGCATAAGAAAAAAGGGGCTCACGCCTGCTGCGGGGAGCTCCCTGCCCAGCTGAGCTCAAGCCTGCTGCGGGGTCCCCCTGCCCAGCTCAGCTCATGAGTGCTGAACTCGTGTCTGCCGGAAGAGCCTCCCCCGCCCAGCTGCCGGCGTGCCGAGCTCACACCTGCCAGCCCTCCCGCCCCCAGCCCAGCCCAGCCGTGCCTACCCCCTCGCCCACGCCCAGCTCGTGCCTGCCGAGGGTGAGTTTAAAACTTTAAAAAAACCCTCCTATAGATAATGAGCACCCCCGACTTTGATGCTAAAAAAACGAGAAAAAAGTGTGCATTATACTAGAGATTTTATGGTACATTCTTTACCAATTATTAAAAAAATCACTGAGTTAATTCTCCATCGCAGTGCCACAATATATAAGAAACCATTAATCCAGAGCACAGTCAGGGAGAGCACGAAAGGGACCTGCAGACTTTTAAAACTGTTACAAAAAGGCTATTGAGAGAGGTGTTGAGTACCAGCAGGAATCCTTTGGTGGCAATGCTCTCAACCTATCACCAGGGACCTAATCCTCTGGAATAAGTACCAAAATTCCCATTGATTTTAATGGGAACATAAGATATCTGTGAAACTACAAAGTGTGCAGCAACTGGACAGATGCTCACTTTTAGTGCAGCCGTGTGGGGAGGGTATGTAAAGGGAGTGAGCTTAAGGAGTGTAGCAGCACTTAAAAACAATAAAAACAGGCATAAAATTGCAACTCTGCAAATTTTTGCTGTGGAGCAGATTTGGCTTTAAAGAAAGGTGGAGGAGGGAGGATTTCTGTAGCAGGCTAAGCTTCCTGAGAAATAGAAGCCAGAGTCTGAGTTTGGAAGGACTCATCTTCAGCTTGGAAGGACTGTAGTCATGCTGCAGTGAAATACATGGGTATGAATAAAATTCTGGACAGGTCTTACTGAATCTGGCAATAAAAGATTGACACCTCTGTTGTGGTATGAAAGCTCCACTCCATAAATCAGATGTAACAAACTTGTGAGCTGCAGAAGTTTTGCTTTTTAAAATTGGACTCTTTCATATTGAAACTTCAAATCTAGAAGGGTGTAGCAGGACAAGCTACAAACAGGATGATGAAGTCAGGGATACCACATTCATTCAGTGAAAAAGGCTGACCTCTGTTTTTCATGATGGTCCATTCCTAAGACGTGGCATCAATTTTGAACTGTGTTCTACCCTTCATTCTCAGTACTCTCTTATTTATGTCATAAGGGTAAAATATGGCCTTTATACTATAAGTTCAGTTATTACTTCTCAGTATTTTCTACCTTATTATCAATTGAACTTAAAGGTGTGGGGAACTTATTTATGATCATATCTGTTTCTTTCCTCATTCTCTTTTCCTTTCACATCTTCCTCCTCTCAGCTTCACTTTTCTTGGTAATCCCCTCGCCATTGCCCATCTGAATCTCTCTGGGTATGTCTACACTACCCCACTAGTTCGAACTAGCGGGGTAATGTATGCATTCCGCACTTGCTAATGAAGCCCGGGATTTGAATTTCCCGGGCTTCATTAGCATAAGCGGGGAGCCGCCATTTTTAAATCCCCGCTGCTTCGAACCCCGTGCAGCGCGGCTACACGGGGCTCGAACTAGGTAGTTCGGACTAGGTGCCTATTCCGAACTACCGTTACTCCTCGTGAAATGAGGTGTACCGGTAGTTCGGAATAGGCACCCTAGTCCGAACTACCTAGTTCGAGCCCCGTGTAGCCGCGCTGCACGGGGTTCGAAGCAGCGGGGATTTAAAAATGGCAGCTCCCCGCTTATGCTAATGAAGCCCGGGAAATTCAAATCCCGGGCTTCATTAGCAAGTGCGGTATGCATACATTACCCCGCTAGTTCGAACTAGCGGGGTAGTGTAGACATACCCTCTCTGGTGTCTTCCCTTTCATATGGGCCAAAGTGATCAGCCATGAAATGCTGATGCTGAAATGTCATCATTGGCAGTAGAGATAACACTTCAACCAGATTAACTGGGAAAGGGGAGCTTCACAGCTCTGATTCATTATTTCAGGCAGTCTAGAGACCTCATAGCATCAGTTACCTTGGTTCTTATTTGGAAGGTTAACTTTGCAATCAGAGAGAGACTCCTACTCATTTTTAGAAGGAAATCTTGAATGTCATGTGGGCCATACAAATATATCAAGATGACTGGATGTTGCTGGGTATTTGACATTGCTGGGGTGAACCAGTGTAGCTCTCCCATATGGGTATGTCTAGATTACATGTCTCCATCGACGGGCGTGGTTGACAAGCTCCATGAAATGAGGTTTACCGGAGCAGTCGACAAAGGCTTCCCTTGTCGATCACGCCACGTCTAAACTGCCTTGCTGTGCGGGATCAGCTAATTGTCCGCACAGCATGGTGGCCATTTTTATTTTAATGAAGCAGGGATTATTTAAATCCCCATTTCATTGACTATGCTGGGTAAACTAGTTTACATGGCCATGTAATCATACCCCATATGCCCTTAAATGAGCACACTGAGTAACTAAAAGCTCAGATTCCATTTTTCCCCCGTCAGATTCCCTTACACCAGGGCTACTCAACATGTGCAGCCCATTTGTTTGTGGCCCCCGGTGCAGTTTGGGTTTACATGGGGCTCAACACCTGGCCCGCAGGTGGGATTCTGTGAAATTAGCCTCCACTGGGAACATGCTCCACAACAGAGAGGCATTTCCCAGGTGGGGTGAGCATGAAAGATGCAGGGAGACAGGCTGGCTGGAACAGGCAAGTATAGGGTGTTGGCAATTCTAGCTCCCAGGGAGGAGGTGTGGCGAGCACCGAGGCATTGTATGAAAAAACCCATTTGCATATATTTGCATATATATTTGTATGTATATGCAACCACACTTAAGTTGTGGCTCTCAGCACGTGCAGTGAGTATCATTGTGGCCCCTGGGGCCTTCAAAGTTGAGTAGCCCTGCCTTACACCTTACTGACATACTGTCTGCACCACCTAATACTTCGGAATTTGACCTTCAATTTTTATAACACACATGAGGTACAGGCAGTCCCCGGGTTACGTACAAGATAGGGACTGTAGGTTTGTTCTTAAGTTGAATCTTAATGTAAGTCGGAACTGGCATCCAGATTCAGCTGCTGCTGAAACTGACCAGCGGCTGACTACAGGAAGCCTGAGGCAGAGTTGCTCTGCCCCGGGCTTCCTGGAATCAGCCGCTGATCAGTTTCAACAGGCTGAATCTGGACGCCAGTTCCGACTTACATAGAGATTCAACTTAAGAACCCCCAGGTGTCCCCAAGTCAGCTGCTGCTGAAACTGATCAGCGACTGATTCCAGGAAGCCCGGGGCAGAGCAACTCTGCCTCGGACTTCCTGTAGTCAGCCGCTCCACAACAGTTTCAGCATCGGCTGACTTTGGGATGCCTGGGGCAGAGCACCTGGGATGCTGCTGGGTTGGTCCAGCAGCGGCTGAATCAGGACGCCTGGGGCAGAGCAGCTGGGGTGCTGCCGGGTTGGTCCAGTAGCGCCCAGAGCGGCGCTGCGGGACCAACCGGCAGTGCCCCAGCTGCTCTACCACAGGCGTCTGGAGAAAAGCCTAGTCTGCTGGGGAGGGGGCGCACTAGATGCGCCCCCCCGCCCCCCCAGCAGACCAGGGAGACGCAGGCGGCGGACCAAGACGCTCCGTGGTCCCGCTGCCGGCGTCCTCCGAGGCTTTGCTCCCCATCTGGGCTGTCCCGCTGCCCACGTGCTCCGCGGCGGCTTTGCTCAGTGTCTCCCTGGTCTGCTGGGGAGACGTGGCGCAGCTTTTCTTGCCCCGGAGGACGCGGGTGGTGGGACCGCGGCACATCTGGGCGTCCCGCCGCTCCCGTCCTCCGGGGCGAGAAAAACCCCGTTCGTAACTGCGGATCCGACATAAGTCAGATCCGTGTAACTCGGGGACTCCCTGTAACAGAAGGTTTGCCTGGTGCCTCAGTGGGAGTCACTAGTATCACTTCATATCCTGTTTGCTGTCACTTCAAACACACAGACTCAGGTCCTTAAAGGTATTTACCTGAAATCAATGAGTTAAGTGCTTAAATAGCTTTGAAAATCTGGGCTAAAATGTCTTTGTCTTTGAGGATTCCAGTAGCACATATATAAGATCCGGAGACTGCTTTATGAATCTATAGAAGTGTACATAGTACTATGGTTTGCAAAAGTTTGATAAGATTATAACAGCTCTATTATGCTCTCTGTCGGTCTTCTCTAGTTCTGGGTTACCATGGGTATTGCTGCTAGAAGCCAAGTTTTGGCCATTAGCTGATTTGGGCGTAGTTTAAGGCTTTCAATGAACTTGCAATTTCAGAACATACAATAAGAGAGTATAATATATTTTAGTGACTAAAATACTCACACAGAATCTGTGCCTTGCTGCACACTTTCTCTTTGAAGAGGCAGTGTTGCAAAATGCAAGCACAACTCTCGTCCTGCTTGAATTATATGTTGTTGCACACCTCACACCATAGATGGCCCCATTGTGTAGCTGATCTTTTGCTGTGCTGCTGGTTCACCACAAGAAAGATCTTCCACACTCTCTAGTTCAGAAAAATACATGCAACTAACTTGTAATGTAAAGGCTCTTGAAAATGAAATACTTAGTCAACAGCAGAATTCTCTGTGAATGCTTGTGCAAGCGCATTCTCAATGGGACTGGGAATTGGGGGAAAGTAGGGGGAAAGAACTAAAGTTAAGACAGTCAGGCATTTTTATGTGACTGCCTTGGTCCATTAGTCTGTTTTAGAATGCATCATTTGCATAAACTCCAACTTGGAGCAAACAAAGTTCTAGTTGGGCTCAGCCTTGTTTGTTTTGATTAGTTACCTTAGATGATTTCCTAGGGGTCAGTTAGCTTGGTTCAGTTATCAACTGGGGCAGTGTTGGGTGGTATCCCAAAGGACTGTGAGAGTTCACTTGGGAGGTTGTCTCCTGTAATGAGCCCTGAAGGCAGGAGAGGCAGGAGTGGCTCCTGGACCAAGTCCAGGAAAAAGCCAAACCTCAGGCCAATGGCCCCGAGGTAGACTCGGAATAAAGATCCAGAGTGGAGAAGAAGATTCCCAGGAAGAAGCCCTGAGTGGCTGAGATTTGGGGAGGCGCTGTGCCTTCAGGGAGAAAACAATTAGAGTACTTGCAAAGGATATGGGAAATCAAGTTTAAATCACCACTGCCTGATAGAGACCAAAGGTTTGAACCCAGAACTCCCACCTCTCCAGTGTGTACTCTGACACCGGAATCTGGGATATTCTGTTGGGGGGGGGGCGTGTTCTCAGATACTCTCACTGAAGCTGTTCCACTTAAAAGGCCGTTGGGTCCAGTGAGAGTGAGAGACTCTAAAGCATAATCGGATGCAGGCCCCAGCCCTTCTCCAAGTCATATAGAAGTGCTTGGAGTGAGAATTTGAACCCAGGCCTCCCATAATCCTGGTGAGTGTTCTAACCATTGGCCTACTGGATATTAGTATCTCCGTTGCAGTACTACAGCTGACCTGGTTTAAGCATGTAACTCCAGGACAAGGCTCCAGGCTGTGTATCCCATGCAAAGGTAAGAACCTAATTCCCAGGGAGGGGTGGTAAGACCTTAGCCCTCACCCTACCTGAAGTAGGCAATAGGAAATGTTCACTCCCTGCTCAGCATATTGGCTTTTTTGGTTCCCACTCATGGGAATTGCCTACATGGAGAGTTAGTGAATGGCAAGCCTGCATGTAAATCTACAGCATATAACTTACATCTCTCACTGGACTGTGTGTACTCTGCTATCATGTACTAACATTTTTGTGTAGTGTGCTCTGATGTATTTGACTTAACCTACAATTCTTACCTGAGTTCTTAACTAAATAGATTTGTGAGGAAAAATTGTATACTCAAAGGTAAGTTCAGAATTGCACCTGGACTGTAAACTGCTGTTGTTCTCACTAAAAATCTGTCTAGGAAGCATTTGTTCTGAAAGGTGAAACAAAGGCAGCAGAGGCTGTTTAAGAAATTCTTCATGTGTCTCCGGTGACCTCATGTGAACTATCTGAATTTTTTAAAGAGGAATGGTATTGTCACAAATAAAAATAAATCAGAAGAAATGTACTCAGCAGTTTATTTGAGCAGCAGCATATTTTCACCAGCTCTGTCTTCTAAATCACTCAAGTTTATTTCACAGAGGAAAAGTTAAAATATACCTTAGTATATTGTCAAATATTCTGAAGTTTAGACTGACAAGTTCTCGCGTTCAGAACCAATAGTTTGAGTTATTAGAAGGGAAGAATTAAATATGTTGAGTTTGAGGCGATTTTTAGCATCCAGTGAATACAAAACAGAATTGAAAGATGGCCTAGAACTTCTTCATAGTGACCTAAGTGGGAAAAGGCTTTCAGATTTTATTTACACTTTTAGGTTCTTTCTGCATAACTTGTAGAATGTGTCTTCTAAAGTGACAAATTCAGGATTCCGATCCAATTAACAAATGCAAAATAATATCAAATGAGCTCAATACATTCATAGATTCATAGACTTTAAGGTCAGAAGGGACCATTATGATCATCTAGTCTGACCCCCTGCACAGTGCAGGCCACAGAATCTCAACCACCCCTCTTAGAATAATCCTCTCACCTATATCAAAGATATTGAAGCATTCAAATACTTTGAAGGACGCAACATGCAGAGAGTCCTTCAGCTGTGATCTGTGCCCAATGCTACATTCTCTTAATCAAAAACCTTACATTTCCTATTGCAGTAAAAGGCCATGCACATTATGCTCCTGTAATACTGAACAGTATTCCATCCCAAGATATTTGAGTGTAATTTCTTACCGATATCTGCATTTTTGACCAACACATGATATATATGTGATGACCAGATGTTTTTAAAGGGACATTCCCATATTTAAGCCTTCTTGCAGATGTTCTGACTTTAAAAACAAAAAAGGCCATTTGTCCTGTGTTTTGTTTCTCCCCTCCCATCAGTATTGGTGGGTCCTAATGCTGGTTGGATCATCATTTTGCTAGCTGCCCATTCACCAATGGTAACTGCCAGCAGGGGGTCCTGTAGCTGACTATGGGGATGAGTGCAAGGCTGATTGTCTGGTAATGTTGCAGCACAAGGGGGACAGCTGCTCCCCCTGCTGGACTGTCAGTGCAGTCCCAGCTGCATACTAGTTCTTGGCCAGCAAGCTTTCTCCCTCTCCTGCCCCATTTCCAGCCAGCAGTGGCTACTTGCTGTGGTGCCTGGTGCAGGCAGGTGGTGACTGGTTATGTGTCTCTCTGCTGCCTTCCCATCAGCCCTTTACTTGCTTCCCCCTTTCACTGTCACCTTCCTGTTGTGTTTACTCCCCCCACCCCCCCCTGCACCCCAACCCTGCTGTGTCAGCATCTCTTTTCCGGCGTGGTGTGGAGATCCAGCTCCTGGTCACATCATTCAGCTCACCAATAGCATCCTTCTTTTCCCCACTGTGTCTGGCTGGGCTGGCACCCAGGGAAAGCTCAAGACCCTTTTGGCCCAGGGTGCCAGGAGGAGCCAAGTCCTAGCATGGAAAAGCTTCCCCCCCACCATCCCCCCAGCTAAGCTCTGGAGTGGTGGGAAGGAAGCTATTTCAACCTGTTTGCATCACGATCCTGCAGCTCCCCAGCCAGGGGGTGCTTAGCACCCTCTTCACATTCTACCCCCCATCCTGAGTCTTGCCCCCAGGGAGTGCAAAGATGCTCTGTCCCATGTGCCCCCTCCCCTGCTGAGCCACCTCTCTGGATGGGTTTGCTGAAGCTTCTGCAGTCAGGTTCCCTGGGCCTCAGTGCATCCTTAGGGCTTAACCCTTTCCTGCCCACACTGTAGCCAGCGGACAGGAGGTGGCTGGGTTATAGCAGTGGTGAGCAGCAGATTGGAGGTCTTAGCTGCTTTTCTACACTGCATAGGCAGCAATGGTCGGACCCCACACTTCTAAAACTGAAGTTGCTCTTTAGTAAGAGCATTATTTATATACATGCTGACAGCTCATCACTGAGAATATTGAAGGGGCAATGAAGAGATTCTCTCCTGCTCAGTGTTACATGTATAGAACTGGTCTATTCTTTTTTCAGTCCCTTCCCCCCCCCGCACCTAAAAATGTTCTTAAATAGAAAATTTTGAAGGGAAAAACTTCATTTTATATTGCTTCCAGTGTTATAGTAGACCTGTTGGTCCCAGGAGATATGAAGAATAACTCCACATAGCTTGACACTTTGTCTCTTACCCACAAAAGTTGCTCCCATAAAAGATATAAAATGAGAGATTTGGTGGGTAAGGTAACACTTGTGATATATATACTTTTTAATACAATGTATAATTAAATTAGGGGTATTTTGACTTTTTTTAAGCTTCCTTTTCTACCCCCACTTTTTTCAGACATTTAAAAAAAAAATTTCAAAGTGACTGGTGGCTTAAAAAGAAAGTGTGGGGGGGGAAGGGGGAAGTGAAATGAGGTGAGTGGAGAGGAAAAACTAAAAAATGATCAGTGAGAACTCGCTTTCATCCATCAGCGTTAAAACAACTTTTTGACCCATTTCTTTTTAAAGGCATACCCGTGTGGCTTAAGATAGCTTAATCTGTATCAAAACTGTTTTTCAAACTTCCTAAATTATATTTTCTGCCTGTCAATGCTACAGAAAGGTTACTCAAGTGATATACCTACTTTTTTGTATCAAAGTTATGGGTACAAGCTGTAGAAAATGAATTCTGACCTAAAACTAAGTTTGGCCAAAATTCAGGCCTATTAATGGCATATAGTGACACACGTGTGTCACACATGTATGGTCTCATAAAACAGGAAAATATTTTAGTATGAATCACTTTGAATGCAAAAACACCGAGTCAGGCAATTTACTAAATGAATAAATATGAGAGAGTGGTTTTATTGGGCATGAAGACCAAATATGAGAACTATTTTTCTCCACTCACATATTAACCAAATTGCTTTGTGCTTTGGTCATGAAAATGAAAATTCGCTTAATGCCACATTATCTCCAGCTAAAACTCATGGGCCAGATTCTTCACCGGTTCAACTGAACCTTGCTTTGCTGACTGCAGCAGAGTTAGTCTGGTTTACATGGCAGAGCATCTGGACCACTGTTGATCCCACAACTAACATATTGACCTAATTCATTCCTGGCATAGATGAATTTGACCCATATTAACTTAGGTAATAAAGCTAATACTTTCTTCAAAATAAACTTTTCTTAGTGACTTCTTTTCCTAATATTTTTGTGAAGAACGCTAATGCTATGATGCCCAAACTTTTTACCTCACACTCCTCCTTACCCCTTAAGTGCATACCCCTCCCCTGAGCTGGAGATTTTCTTCCCACACTTTCCTCTTCCCTTTTTTGGGGAGACTTCCAGAGGCACATCTGGCTGTTGCTTCTCTGGTACAATGGAATTAGCTATCCAACTGTCACTTGGGTGTTTTAAATAGCTCTTCTTTTGCTATTGGAGGGAAGAGAATTAAGGAAGCCAAAATGACTTTTTTCCCCCCAATTTTTCATTTGGGGTAAGATAAAACTTCAAATAATGAAAAGACAATTTTCAGTCAGTTTTGTGATTTTGAAAAAATGACCAGTTCTAGCTCTGAGCAAGGACTCTGGGACAAATGAAATAGAGATCAGAAGAGTCATCACAGATTTTCATACAGAATCTTTAGTATACTGAATCTAGTTTATCTGCTATGTAACACTGCATGTATGCAATCTGTCACTTCTATTTGCTTGCCTCCAGATTTCTCCATGTACTGAAATTTGAATCTCTGAATTAGTGGCATTGTTTTAATATCTGAATCCACTACATTATTGTGTAATAGTCGCATATGTACAGAAGAGGTATCAACATTTCTGCTCGCTTCAGCACTTGTCATTGTACCAGAAGAGCCTAAGATTGAGTGGGAACTACACTTTCCTCAATAGAGGATGGCTGGTCAAGTAATAGTTGACTGACTATTATGAAAGTTTATACTGTTGAGGGCTGCGTCTAGACTGGCAAGATTTTGCGCAAAAGCAGGCGCCTTTGTGCAAAATCTTGCCACCTGTCTACACTGGTCGTGAGTATTTGCACAAGAACACTGACTTTGTACTGTACAAAATCAGTGGTTCTTGCGCAAATACTCCAATGCTCCCGCTCAGGGATAAGCCCTCTTGCTCAAGTATTCTTGCGCAAGAGGGCCAGTGTAGACAGCTAAGTTAATTTCTTGCGCAAGAAAGCCCGATGGCTAAAATGGCCATCGGAGCTTTCTTGTGCAAGAGAGCGTCTACACTAGCACGGATGCTTTGCGCAAAAGACGTCTTTTGCGCAAAAGCATCCCTGTCAGTATAGCCGCTCCCTTGCGCAAATACTTTTAACGGAAAAACTTTTACGTTAAAAGTATTTGCGCAAAATCTTGCTAGTCTAGACACAGTCTTGTTGTCTGTGCTGTGGATAAATGAAGCACTGTTATTTCCAAGCCTGTCAGTCTAGTACTTTCAACAAATAAACACTCTGAAAATAAGTGCCAGTCCCATATGGGTATGCAAATACATTGTAAGTGACTATGCCGCATGCATACTGTACAAAAAAGCATTGCCTTATGCCATTCTTGAGGTATTGAATGTAAGCCATACCATACATTATTTAAAGCACATTGCTACTCACAGCTATGTAAGTATTGTCAGCCACAGGCAGATTCAATTCAAGTCACTTTTCTTTGCTCCTTCTCCCCTCTCCCCACTACTCTTTTGGTGATACTACACTAACTATTTAGAGCTAGATTGGCCATGATCCTAATTAAGTACACTGTGGAGGTGGAAAGAGTAGGCAAGGAAAAAGCCAGCAAAAATCTACTTCTTCCTACCTGACCTAATATGGCCCTGAACAGACCCTACAAAAGCTGGGGGACTATTGAAATCCCTGTGTTCAAAAGAATTCAAGAACTCAGGATCTGTCTCCTTTCTGTGTCCTGTTGTGATGTGTGGGCTGACAAACTTACTGTAAGTTCAACTGTAAAAAGTAGGTAAAAACTCAAAAGATGTTACAATTGCTTATAAACTCAAAGGTTTGTATGCAAAAAGATATGAAAGTGAGACAAACTAAAACTAGTCTAAAGGAAAAGACCTGCAGATATAACTCAAGGACTGTTAAGATCATGCTTCAGAAAATGTGCCCAAAACTTATGAACCAAAATTGATGTGTTGGGATATTAAGCCCAACTGGTAGACAAAAATGAGGGGAGGTGATATTCTACCCATTACTCCATTGTTTTGGGTCCTTAGATCTTTTGGAGGAAAGAAGATGAACCAGATGATGAAGCTCACTTTAGTAGCCTCCATCATGGCAGATATACCCTACTTCTCCTGGGAGCAAGGATCTTCTTTATTCTTACCGTAAGAGAAACTAATACAACAGTCCTCAAAGGTGTAAGGTACAGGTTGAACCTCTCTTGTCCAGAATTCTCTAATCCAGAAACATCTGTTGTCCAGAATGATTTCAGTTATCTGGATGGCCACCTTTCATGGGTGTGGCCAAATTTCCTGTGGTCCTGTAAAGGTTGCTTACAGCCACCAGTCCTAGCTCTCAGTGTTCTTTGCTGTTATTTAGCTCTTATTTACCCTAAATGTCCTCTAACTGCCCAGTAAGTAGTGGTACTGTTGGTAATGCTGCTAGACAATATTGACCTCCCATGGTCTGGAAAATTCTCTGGTTTGGAACCAGTTACAAAGGGAGGTACAACCTGTACTCTGAGGTGACTGGCCCCATCTGTCATTCCATCCTCCACCTGACCATGGTGATAACTAGCTAAGGTAGGGTAACAGAGTGCCCCAACTTGAGGTTCAGTACAGTATGAACATCTCCCAGTGCTCAGGGATGGTCCAGCAGCAGCTGTGTTTCCAGAAACACAATCTTTGCCAAAGCTATGTGGCTTTACAGCACAAATTTATAGCTGTGCCCACATGGAGGCTACTAAAGTGAGCTTCACCATCTGATTCATCCTCCTTCCTCCAAAAGGTCTAAGGACCCAAAACCAAGGGAGTAATGGGTAGAATATCACCTCCCCTCATTTTTGTCCACCAGCTTGGCTTAATATCCCAACACCCCATCATTTGGGTAAGTCAGATACAATGAGGCACACAGAATGCTTTTCTGAAGCGCTATTAGTGAAGCTAGGCAATTGGGAGAGAGTGTAGCTTGCATTATAGATTCAGGCTGTACCATCCTGACATTAGAGGAAGTACCAAGAAGTCAGTCTGTGAGCGCCTTGCTCAAATGCTAGCTGCAGATGCAGCATCTCAATAGTTTTTAATAAAGAGTCAGTTTTGCTTAAGGAACTTGGAATTATTGCTCAGCACATGATATATGAACCATAGTGGCAGCAATTGTTTTAGTGAGGCCCTATGCAAGGGAAGAGAGTAGGATTAACAGGCAAACCAGCTCCCAGAGGCCAAGCAAACACATACAGTATGTTGGGACTCAGGCCACCAGAAACGCTGGATTTCCAGATGGAAAACCTTGCACCAGCAAGGAAGCAAGAATTAAGTCTGTATATAGATCTTTCCATGATGGGATAAAAATGTGCAAATGAAGATTTTTTTTAAATATACTATTCTAGTGGAGGGGGAAGGATAAGAGGTGAGTGAAACACTACTGGCTGCAGTCAAACATGTTTGAGTATTGTGAACCCTGGCAGAATGAGATTGTAGATAGATACTGTTACTTCATCCAAATTCAAACATTAGAAGAAAGAATAGATACTTAAATTGCAGAGCTGACAACTCTGACATCCACATGTAACTTTGGAGGCATTAAAGATGGGATTGTTTGTGTACCATGTCATTCCAGATGAGATTCTTAGAAACAAAACTACCCCTAGAGAATACTACCAAATAACTAGGGTAGTTCAATTCTCTTGAGAAAGGATCAAAATAATACCCACTACAGCAGAACAAGTAGAGAAGCTCAAACTAATTAATGTACCTTGGAAATATCTTGTATTACCACTCATTTAAAGTCAGCAGCTCCCCTCCAGACACCTCAGCCCTAGCTTTTGACAGTGAACTATCCAAACTGTGACTTAATTTTGTCAACCCAATAGAAGAGGAGTGGCAGGCTGGCTTACTGATACTTCCTATCTCCTTCTATGTCTCTACAATGAGCTATTTATGGGGAAAGTATATGGCAACAGAGAAAGAAAAGAGGCAGAGGAGAGAGTGGGAAGTGAATTCCACCTTGCTGAATCTATTGATCCCTAGTAAGTTCTACAGAATCACAATTCAATACTATCAACTTAGAATTGAATAAGGATCTTAACTGTTTAAGATTGCACCACAGAGGCAAGTCCCCCTCTCTTAATATCCACATTTCTACATCAACTGATGTGTATGAGCCACTTTCATCCTGACTTGATTAGCCTCTTTTACTCAGGAACCCTCTTTCTTTTGTTGTCCTTATATATACACTCCTGCCTCTGTATACTCCATTCCATCTGATGAAGTAGGTTTCACCCACAAAAGCTTATGCCCTAATAAATCTTAGCCTCTAAAGTGCCACAGGACTCCTCATTGTTTCTGCAGATACAGACTATCACAACTACCCCTCTGAGACTAGAAATCACAGTAATTTTCTTGACTAGTTTCAGTACAACTCTCAAACTAAAAAATGCAAGTACTCCACCTTTGTTTCATTGGAGGCTCTTAAAGGACTTTGCAAATAGAAATGAACGCAGTAACCTTGTGTGGTCTCATCCACTTTTGACTGAAGCACAGAAAGATCACAATACTTACCCAATGTGATGGAACAAAGAACTGACCTTCATACTCCGAATTCCGTGCTCTGACCACTAGAGTGCTCCCTATCAATAATACAAAATAACTTTTTACAGTTGTTGTTCTGCAATGTCCTGACCCAATACTCTTTGGAAACATCACCCAGCTGTGAGTTGGAAGTGAAAAGTAGTTCTTTAATTACTCAGATACTTACAGCAGCTCATTCTTAAACCATAAGGAATCCCATATTGACACAGCCTACAGCTGAAGCCTCCCACGTAGCTCGTAACCTCCCTCCCACCTCTGCTGTACGTGGGAGTGCATCTTTACTAGAAACAGTAATTACAAAAATGACCTTCATGATTACTGAAATTAGTGGATGGTACCACTGACTCATGGAGTTGAGCCCAAATATTTGGTAATGGCAAGTTTCTTTTGTATGGCTTTCTCTACCATCTTATGCAACTACTGAAATGAAAGCCAATTTCATGTCACAACGTCTTTTGTGACATATCTGCCTGATTAATTTAGAGTTTCTTCTGTGCCAGAACGAGGGTGTTACAAAGACTGCCAAAAACCCCTGCCCATGGCTCTCTCCTGGCAAAGGCAGCCGTAACTTGGTTTAGTTAGGCATTACAATGATGGCCAGCTTTGAGGGATGTTTTTATTTTGGTTTTTAAATAGCAAGCATTCACATCTATTTGAAGTAGAAGTTGCCACCTATTTTCTGTAAACATGTCTCCACAAAGAATGTTAAGGATCTTTTCTAGCCCTTTTTATTAGCTATAAATGCTTTACTTTTATTGTTCATCTTTGTTGTACTTAAATAGGAAATCCCCTTCTCTAACCTATTTGTGATGAGTCAGTGATACCACTCAGTTGGAACTAAAGGGGATTCTACCTCCTAAATTGCAATAAATGTAAATCTGTTTCTTTGCTTTGGGTGTATTCCACAGCCAGAAAGAGACTTTTATGTTTGTTGGGTAAGTGAACCATGTTCTTTCTAGACTTGCATAGTAAGTCTGCAGTATTGATTATTTCCTCAAGCAGTTAACAATTTAGAAACTTTATAAGGGTTCCAGTAACAATTGGGTTTATAAATATTATGCTGAATTTATCTGGCATTTAAATACACATTTTTGTACAAACATGAATTGCTTATGTGTTCCTATTGATGGTCACACAAACTCAACAAAAGGCACAATTCAATTCAAATCTCTGCCATTTTAAAAGACAGATATTGTTAAAATATCCAACACTGAAATGGACCAACTTGCATATTTTAAGTCTTTCCCCACATTTCTCTTGTCCATAGATATGCCTATCGTCACCTCTGCAGAATTGCATCTATAAGCCACCACCACCTCGGAGAGCCTCATGCATCACTTTTCTTTCACCATGGTTGTGAATTGCAACTCCCTACAAACTCCCAAGTTTACCTTCTCCAGCAGATGCAGAAAATCAATGCCTGCTAGAGCTAGTCAGGAATTTTTGACTAAATGGTTTTCTATTTGAAAAGTATGAATTAATCAAAACCAAAACTTTTTTGCCAGAATTGTATCTGTTGCCACCCACCTTTTGTTGACAATCTCAGTTGCAGGATGCAGGAGAAGGAAAAGACTCCCATCCCAGAATAATCCGTATTACTGTGGTTAGGAAATTCTCACAAAGAATGTGGGATATCTAATGTCAAGGCTCTGTCCTGCCAGATTTGGAGCAGGATTTGAATATTAATCTTCAGCATCAGAAGCCTGTGTCTTCACCGCCGGGCTACTGACTATTCTGGGGTGTCTCTGGCTCAATGTGTTCTAACCAGCAGACTACTGTCTTACGCTCTGGCGCAATTAATATTTAATTTGTGTATAAATTGGAATAGCTCCAAGAAGCAAGAGTGAGACATCTCTGGGACAAGGAACTCTCTGGCTGGTTGTTTTGCACTGGAGCCAGATTTTGAAACTTTGCAGTTTTTCACGAAATGGTAATTCCATTTTTGACTGGCTGTAGTTTAAGCCTTCTCATGCACATGGAGAAGTATAGACTCTTCACAGCCATCATTAAACCTCTCCACTTGCTCCCCACTGATTTCAATACTTTTTTCTTCCTTGTTAGCAAAATTCTCCATGGACCTTTTTCATCCTCATTCCCTCCATTCATCTAGCACCAACTTTTGTCACCTCAGCTTTTTAAAATATTTTATGAATATGTTGAATAGCCAATGGTCTCAATATAGATCTGTGTATTTACTTCTCTCCATTGTAAAAGTGAAGTTTTTTTCAGCCCTTGTTTTCTATCTTATAACTAGGTACTGGTTCATGAGAGAACATACCCTCTTATCCCATGACAACTTACTTTGCTTAAGAGCCTTTGGTGAGAGATCTTGTCAAAAGCTTTCTGAAAGTCTAAAATAAACTATATGCAGTGGAGAGCCCTTACCCATATGTTTGTTTGAACCCTTCAACTAATTCTAATAGATTAGTGAACCCTGACTTCCTTTTGCAAAAACTGTGTTGACTCTTCCCCAACATGTTCATTGACGTCTGATCATTCTGTTCTCTACTAAAGTTTAAACCAATTTCCCTAGTATTGAAGTTAGGCAAACTGACCTGTAATTGTCAGGATTGCCTTTGGAGTCTTTTTAAAAAAATATCAGCATTACAATATCTCTCTTTCAGCTATCTGATACAGAGGTTAATTTAAGCAATAGGTTACATACACAACTAGTTGTGTGCAATTTAATATTGAGTTCCTTCAGAACTTTTGGGTGAGTTGGTCTTGGTGACTTATTACTGGGGTTTTTTTTTTTACAGTTTGTTCTAAAATCTCCCCTGTTGACACATTATTCTGGGATAGTTCCTCAGGTTTGTAGCCTGCAAAGAATGGCTCAGGTATAGGGATCTTTAGGAGCAAAACTCACATTGACTTCAATGGTTCATAATTAGGTCCATATGGGAGTTTTTGCTCCTAAAGACTCTTTTTGCTGATAAACACCATCCATATTGGATGTAAACACGGGAGAACAATAAGGGCAACGGGCAGCGTTACAGCAATCTTGATACATGGCACAGCAGCTGCGTTTGTTTATTTGTAAAGAACCTACTTAATAGTTTGAAAACACTTCTAAGGTCTTCATCCTGTATATAGAATGGGCCTGTGACAAGTCAACTTTAAAGGCACTTTCCAAGAGAGGCTTCACCCAGGTTGCCCATAACCCTGATACTCTGTGACCTGTGCTTGCTGCTTTCAGATATTGGGAGTGTTCAAAGATTTGGTCTGGTTTTACTATATAAAGTAGTACACTAAATGGAATGGGACCTGGCTGCATAAGGGTTATAGGCCATATTTTCAAAGGTATTTAAGCAGATAGGCTGCTAGTGGGATTTTCAAATCAATAGATTTATGAACTCAACCTGCTAGGGCAGAGAGTAGGAATTTCAAAAAGTCTTACCTGCATCATTAGGTGTCTGAATATATTTGAAAATCTAGCCCTGATTGTGGTTGTTTTTTTGTTGGTTTGTTTTTGTTGTTTTTTTTTTTTAATATGACTAACATACTCTTGAAACTATTATGTTTATCCTATAGTGAGGTCTGTGCACAGACTGACTGGAGTCCCCCTGGACTTTTGATAAGAGGGTGGATTGACATTGGCCAACTAGGATTTAATTAATTTGTGGGTAATTGGCTTTTTAAGGCAAGTTAGGGACCAACTTATCTGAGTCAGGCCCCTGTAAAGGAGAATGAGCCAAACCAGGTCTCCCTGAGAGTAATTAAATCTTTAGGGGGCTGACAGGGAGCTAATGAGCCTGACAAAGCAGTATGGGGAAAGAATCAGCACTCTGTGGAGAAAGGAAACTGCTAAGAGGAAGAGCTAGAAGAAAATCTCACCAGAGCAAGAAACCTGGAACTGAAAGGTGTGCTCCTGTCGGGAGGAGCTCCAAGAAAATAGCATCAGCAGGACAGAAGCATGGGAGCTGCAGCTGGCTGGACGAAGTGGCTGCAGGAAATAAAGTCAGGCCAAGCGTATACTACAGTGCTACATTGGGCAGAGACCAGCTATGCCAATGGGAGAGTGTTTTCCTGTCAGTATAATTACTCCACGTTGGTGAGAAGTTTAAGTTGTGCCAGCAGGAGAGTGTCTCCCACCAATATAGTGCCAGCATGGACACTTGTCACTCGTGAGGGAGGGCTTTTTACACCCGGGAGCAATGTAAGATAATTGACTTAACTGATGGTGTCGATCAGCCCTCAGGCTCAACTGAATCCTGGGGAGAAGGGTGGAGGTCTCTGACTCTAGAAGAGTGAGGCGCTTTAGTGACAGCCGGAGGCTATCACAGAGAGATGGAAACGACTTTATATTTGAATTATTTTTATTCGAATACAGTAGATTCTCATCAGGGAACTTTTGTCACATACATTTGGTTTGTGTAGAGCAGGCTTGGCAAGCTGCTCAGTTGTCCAGTCAAATCATTTGAATTACCGGCCTGCTATTTAACCCCAGTCAGTTATCAACTGTTTTATCAAGAAGATCCTAATGTAGGTGGTGGCCCACCTTCATTATTGCATCATGGTGCCCTCTGTTAACAAGCCTACTACAATGGCTTGATCATTTACTTTACCTTATACTAACATAGGGGAAATTGTAGTCTAGCAGCAAGTTCAACTTCTTGAACAAAGTGGCGTGTGTGTGTGTAAACTACCACATATGCGGGGGAAGGAGGGCTGGCATAGAAATACAATTTTTTATATATATTGAACTTAATGTTAGACAATTACAATATATATAAAAAACTGTATTTCTATGCCAGCCATTCTCACCCCCGAGCATATGTGGTGGTTTACAAAGCTTGTAAAACAAGTTTAAAACACATGGTCTTTGTCCCCAAGGAATTTACAATGTAAACTGACTAAATTTCTTTGTATTGTCAACTCCCTCCGTCCCACCTTCCTGAAAAGAAAGGTTCAGACATTAAAACTCGTTCATTAACACAAGGAGAAAAGATTAAGAGCCAGTTAAGTTGCTTGAAAAGTTGGCCTGTTGCCTACCTACTCTTAGTGCAATGGTCACTAACCACTAGATTTGGGATTTACTAGTAGATCCTGGAGCCTCTCCCTGACAGGTGATCCTGACGGATTTGACTTGGGGGGGTTATCAAAGCTGGCACTTCAGCTGCCCCTCCCCACATATTGCTGTGCTGCTCCTGCCCTCTGCTTGGAGCTGCCCCCCAGAAACTTCCTGCTTGCTGTGCAGGGGAAGGCAGAAGAGGGGGATACTGATATCAGGGTGTTCCCTTCTACTGCCCTTGTATCCCATCTCCAGAGTGAGCAGGGTGGAGTCTCAGAAAAGGTGTGGGATGTGGCGGGGCAAGGGTGTTTGGGTTCGAGAGAGATCCTGAATGACTTAAATTCAAAAGGTGATCCTGTGCTTAAAAAGGTTGGAGATCACTGCCTTAGTGCATTTAAAATGATTTTGTCTGTTAGGGTGTGTCTAAACTACATGGCTCCATTGATGGAGCCATGTAGATTTGTTTGTTCGGCAAAGGGAAATGAAGCCACGATTTAAATAATTGTGGCTTCATTTAAATTTAAATGGCTGCCCCACTCTGCCGATCAGCTGTTTGTCGGCAGATCAGGGCAGTCTGGACGCTCCCCTGCCGACATGAAAGCCCTTTATCGACCTCCCCAGTAAACCCCCTCCTACGAGGCATAATGGGGAGGTCGATAAAAGGCTTTCAGGTCAGCGCGGGAGCATCCAGACTAGCGCGCTGAGCCAACAATTTAAATTGCAGCTTCATTTCCCTTTGCCGATCAGCCTAATCTACATGGCTCCATTGATGGAGCCATGTAGTTTAGACACACCTTTAGAGTTGCTATGTGTTTCTTCTCTTCACTAATATCTTTCTTTTGCAGCTGTTCAGTCATGAATAACATTCTCAGTTAAATATGGATCTAACATTGCTTTAAAGGGTAATGATTCTTTTTTATAAATTCTTTTCATTGTTTCATTTTTCTGAGTTAACTAATTTATGTTAAGTGACTCTTTTTGTAAATAGGCATAACTATCTATGACTAAGCCTATTGGAGACCTTAAAGTCTTACTTTTTTGTTTCTTTAAGGTTCATAAGAACAGTATTTTACCTTTTTTTTAACATGACTGAATATCAAATATCTGATTGGAGTGAGCTAATTAGCTAACAAAGTGGTCCTAGCAATAGATTCCAAAATGGAGTATTCCCATATATCCTCCCATTTCCTGCATCACAATCTTTGCAGCTATCGGCACCAGAGGTTGGGTCAGAATTCATGAAGGAATCAACAGCATTAGCTTCCACATGGTTAAGCTTTTTCAGGATGCATGCAAAATCACACACAGCTCCATAGCAATAATCAGAGTGTTAGTCTATAGCCACAAAAAACTACATCTACACTGCAGGCTTCTTGTGCAAGAACGGCTGTTCTTGTGCAAAAACTTGCGGAGCATCTACACTGCACGTGCGTTCTTGCACAAATGAATTTACAGTAAAGCATCGAAACAGAGGGCTTCTTGGGCAGGAGTTCTCTCCCCACGAGGAATAAGCCCTCTTGCACAAGAGCTCTTGCACAAGAAGGCAGTGTGGATGGGCAACAGGAGTTTCTTGTGCAAGAAACCCCTATGGCTAAAATGGCCATCAGAGCTTTCTTGCACAAGAGAGCGTCCACACTGCCATGGATGCTCTTGTGCAAAAGCATGTGGCAGTGTGGATGTGCTAAGCACAAAACAGTTCTTGTGCAAGAAGCTTGCAGTGTAGACATAGCCTAAGGGTACATCTACACTGCAAGCTTCTTTCAGAATAAGCTTCTCTGGAAGATATCTTCTGGAAAAGCTTATTTTGAAATAGAGCGTCCACACTACAGGGAAGCCTCAAAGTTAGTCTGAGCCAGGCTCCCCTAATGTGGATACGCTATCTCGACTTAGAGCCCCAGAAGCCACTAGGGAGGAATAACTTTAGAATGGCCTTGGTGAGGAGCTATTTTGACATAGCAGCAGAGGATCGTCTACACACACCCTGTTCTGAAAAAGCTTTTTCGGAAAGGGCTTATTCCTCGTGGAATGAGGTTTACCACCATCGGAAAAAGCTGTCCGTTATTTCAACTTTCTGTCAAAATAACGCAATTGTGATGTGGACGCTAGTATTGTTTTTCCAGAATAATGTCTGTTATTCCAGAAAAAAGCAGCACAGTGTAGATGCACCCTAACAGATTTATTTGAGCATATTTTTTGTGGGTAAAAATCCACTTTGTCTTTTATGAAGTGGGGTTTTACCCATCAGAGCTAATGCTCAAATAGTCTGTTAGTCTACACTAGGGAGTTATTTCAAAATAAGTTATTTCAAAATAATAACTTCCGAAATAACTATTTCGAAATAAGCTATTCCTCTTCACAAGCAGGAGTTACTATTGTAAAATAACAAGCCCTTTCATTTAAAATAACAGGGTTGGTAGTGTGGTTGCTCACCTTGTTATTTCAAAATAAGGGGAGTTATTTCAAAATAACTTCCCAGTGTAGACGTGCTCTTAGTCTTTAAGGTGCCACAGGACTCCTTGCTATTCTCACAGCCATGATCCTTCCTTCACTTCTCTCCTCCCCTTGGTAACATTCCTGGACAAAATTTTCACACCAAAGTTGTATTTGTCACAAATGATTTTATTAACTATGGATTACTTCTGACTGTAATGGACTAGCTTTATAACTGGAAAACATTTCCACTCCCCTCTCTCCATATACTGTTTCATGGTGGCTTACAACCCCATTAAGTGGTCACAGAGTAGCATAAGAGCGCTCCATTTAGGAAGGAACAATCAGTTTCACACATACGGAATGGGAAGCGACTGTCTGGGAAGAAGTATGGCAGAAAGGGATCTAGGGGTTATAGTGGACCACAAGCTGAATATGAGTGAGCAGTGTGATGCTGTTGCAAAAAAAGCAAACATGATTCTGGGATGCATTAACAGGTGTGTTGTGAGCAAGACACGAGAAGTCATTCTTCAGCTCTACTCTGCGCTGGTTAGGCCTCAGTTGGAGTATTGTGCCCAGTTCTGGGCACCGCATTTCAAGAAAGATATGGAGAAATTGGAGAGGGTCCAGAGAAGAGCAACAAGAATGATTAAAGGTCTAGAAAACATGACCTATGAAGGAAAGCTGAAAGAATTGGGTTTGTTTAGTTTAGAAAAGAGAAGATTTAGGAGGGACATGATAGCAGTTTTCAGGTATCTAAAAGGGTGTCATTAGGAAGAGAGAGAAAACTTGTTCATCTTGGCCTCTGAGGATAGAACAAGAAGCAATGGGATTAAACTGCAGCAAGGGAGGTTTAGGTTGGACATTAGGAAAAAGTTCCTAACAGTCGGGGTAGTCAAACACTGGAATAAATTGCCCAGGGAGGTTATGGAATCTCCATCTCTGGAGATATTTAAGAGTAGGTTAGATAAATGTCTATCAGGGATGGTCTAGACAATATTTGGTCCTGCCACAAGGGCAGGGGAATGGACTTGATGACCTCTCGAGGTCCCTTCCAGTCCTAGTATTCTATGATAGTTACATGCATAGCAACTAAGGGTGTTATTTTTAAGAGCTGGGGGAGCCACGCCTCTGGTGGTAGATAAATGCTGTTAGCAGGAGCTTCCAGTAACTTTTGCAGTGGTTCCTAGAGTGGAAATCTCTCCCATTAGTATATTAATAAACATTAAAATGGAGTTAGAAATTGACCAGGCTCAGAGGCAGCTTCTGTCTTTCAGTGTCTGCTGCAGGCTCTGAAATGGGCTCTTCCTCAAAAGGTCCCACCTCTTCTCATCCCTTCCCTAAAGCACCCTCCACTAAGCGACGTGGCCTAGTGAACTAGTGGGGCTTGGTGGCGGCAGCAGCAGGAGTGGCCCCCCCCACACATTCACTGGCAGCAGTGTGGAAGAAGTGGAGCGACCCACACTGCTCTTCTCCCCTGCATCCTAGCCACATTGCTCTGCTTCCCACTGCCAGTGAGGGCAGGGGAGGGCGGGTCCTACTCTTCTCCCCTCCCCTTAAACCCTTCACCTGAGCAATGCAGCTGTAAGCCCGGGGAGTGGAGCAGGGTTGGGCCAGATTGCTCTGCTTCCCCCACCACTGATGAGTGCGAGAGCAGGCCTGACCTCCACTGCCTGTGCTAGGCCTGGTAATCCTCTGAGCTATTGTCACTGGTATATGGGCTTGGAGGAGGGATGGAACTGCCCTCCCCACAGCAGGATGAAGAAGAACCACATGGCTGAAGCCATGTCACTCCGCTCCCGCTGCAGCCAGAGAGAAGGGAGGGAGAGCACAACCGGTACTGCTGGTGCTAGGTTCCTGAGTCCTGCAGGGCCCCTTAATGTGTGGGACCTGTGGCAATTGTATGGCTGCTGGCCCTTTGCCTCCCTTCATGCCCCCGCCCCCACCCCCGCATTACTTCTGAATCTTGGTACTTTAATAAAAGTCCACTATTCTGCAGGTCTCATACCAGCGACTGACTAAAATCTTGCTGTGTTCTCTTGAGCATGAAGCAGTGACTGTGGTAAAAGACAGCTTCTGTCCAGTCTCTATTTTAATGTTCTGTGATGGAGTGCTAGTCGTTCAGTGTTCAGAAGGCAATGGAAGAGTTAAATGCTGACTCATGGAGCTGCTGCACTACAGCAGGAGGTTGCTTCCATTTCCTTAGAGTCGACTGGAGAGTCTTAAGATCGAGGGCGAAGAAAATTTGCCAAAAGCATCTTACAGTCCCATGGGCTGACTCCCAAACCCGAGTTGACAGGCTGTGTCCAGTGGCAGCTGGTATCCTAGAGGAGAGGATGCAGGGAGGGCCACACAGAAGGGTGGGGAACATTTTTGTAGGGGCATAGAAGGGCGGTGCACCTCCCAAGTGCTACCATGAGTTTCCGATGGCTGGGTGTATGCTGAAATGCAATAGGGCTCAAATCCCAGCTCACAGCTTGACTTGGTCTAGAACTTTCCAGGCTTCCAGGCTTCAAGACCAAGTCTGAGAAATCTGTGTCTTGACAGAAATAAAGGTTTGGGTTTATATTGCCACATAAACATACTCTGAGACCCTTCAAGGTGGGAGAGTTTTAGTGCCAGGTTGTAGCCTAAGATCGAATGCCTACTCTACAATTTTAAGCCCATAGCCTTACCCTGTGGGCCAATGTCAATTGACCCTGGCCACAGAGGCTTAGTACTTTGAGGGTTTTTTTTAATGGAGTGTAGACCTACCCACTGAAGCAACTGGGACAGTGTGGGTCTCATCAATGCTACCCCATGATAATTGGCCTTTTTTTATTACAATTTTCCTTATGTGGTATTTAGTCTGAACAGCCATATGGACATTTAATTTCGGTTCAGTCTGTTATCATGTGTGTTTGTTCTTTTCTACAAAGCCCTGAGAGATATCCCATAAATCAAAATAATTAAAAAAAATATGCTGTTAAAATTAAGATGTTTTCTACCAGATGCTGTTGAGAAAAGTTCTGGATTCTAAGGGAAAGATTACCAGACTACTATATTTCCTAGGGTAGTTAGATACTGCCTTATAAAGAAGATGGGTTGATCAGCAAACATTTAAGAATAAGATTCTAGTGGAGTTGCACTTATTCCTAGTGTGTAAAATACTTTGCAGTAATTAAATATAGTTTTGTGTTTTTTAAATATAGTGGAGGTTACAAAAATATCTTTACTATAGCCTTTTAGTACTCCAAATGCTCATTAAGAAATGGGAAGCCCCTATCCAAAACTCCATGAATAGTATTTCCTTACAATGAGCATAAAATTTAATCATTTTAGCAACCTTTTTATACTTCTGGGTATTTCTACATTTTCCTAATTGTTCCCTAGTGCTTAAATACTGCCCTTCTGTGGATTTTTATTAGTAAAACCTGAAGTTCAGATGGGTGCTATTCCCATTAAATGAGGGTCATTTGAGGTGAAATAACAGCCTAAGATCAGGAATTATTCCACTTTTATAATCCTTTTTAGAGGAAACAGGAACTTTTAAGGCCGTTGGTTTGTCAAACAAATGTACATAGACATTTGAATTTTTGGCCAGTTTTGTAGTAAATGGATGAAGTAGTATTTCCAATTTAGTATCTTTTAAATTCTTTGGTTCTGACTTTTTATCTGGCTGTTGATAATAATTGAGAGATCTCTTATGTTGTGGTTTTTAATATCACCACACCGATCTTGTGCAGAAATACTGTAATGTTATAAACTTGTATTATCCATGATTCAGAAAGAAGGAAAAATTGATTCATATGTACTACAAGGGGAGGGGAGTGCTGCTCATTATGGTAATGTTAGTGGCTAAGAAGGGTAAGTCTCTAAAGGTTCCATGGGGTCATCTGGGGAAGTCCTTAAGAGATTACAATTCTCATCTGAACTTTGGTGGAGAAGCCTATTTCCTTTTTTCTTCCTTCCCTCTGCCTGTCAACGGCTACTTTCTTGCTCCTATCCAGCCAACTGCTTCACCAGCAGGCACAAAATCTTTCCTAAGGTGCCTTCTGCATTCCTGCCCCTCTTCTTCAGTCTGCTTTACATCCTGTTCAGACACCAAATCCTACCTCTCTTTTCTGCTTTGAGCTTAGGCTCCTGTGTTCTGAATTCTGAAGTATTTCCTTTATCCAGGATTGGATGTACATGCACAGGATGATAGCTAGAGCCCTGTGTTAATACACAATTTTTATCCACATCCAAACTGTGATCCGCAAAAAATGACTCATAGCTATCCACATATATGGGTGCCCATGGATATAAAGTGGATGTGTGTGGATTTGCAAGGCTCTGATAGCAACAGCAGATAGGAGCAACAGCTGGTATGATGACTTATTACAAGGATATTCTATGTAACGATACTCAGCATGACATTGTGTGAGCTGCTTTAATGAGCTACC
This sequence comes from Pelodiscus sinensis, assembly GCF_049634645.1. Classification (NCBI taxonomy): domain Eukaryota; kingdom Metazoa; phylum Chordata; order Testudines; family Trionychidae; genus Pelodiscus; species Pelodiscus sinensis. The sequence continues at coordinate 36,761,322 of NC_134715.1, read as the reverse complement.
TGTAATAAAACAGGTTTAAAGGCAAGAAGTCTCAAACAAAATTTAATACAGACTATTAACTATCTACCTGTAAATTTTGGTAAGGAGTCCCCTGTATTCTTTGTACAGAAATGTTTTAGTACTAATAAGTGCAGAAGCTGCAAGAAAAAGAAAAGGGAAATGTGAATATTTACACAAAGGAAACTGAGTAGCTAGATTTGGGAGGATCTTTTTTTAAATGTTTCTGTGTTCTCACTTTTTGTCAATTTCCTAGCCTCTGTTTGTCTGGAAATGGGTGACAGGAGAGGGATCATGCGAGGATTACCTGTTGTGTTCCCTCTCTGGGGCATCTGGTACTGGCCACTGTCAGCAGACAGGATACTGGGCTAGATGGACATTTGGTCTGACCCAGTATGGCCGTTCTTATGTAATGTACTTTGACTTGCTAGCTTTAAGTAAAGGACAGAACTTCTGATGTGGATAGGGCCTGTAGAGGAAGTCACCAGCAACCTCTTCCCTTCAGGCATGGGCCCAGGATAAGTCAGCACAGACCAGGAAAAGATCAAAGACCAACTGAGTGGGTGATGCATTGGTTTTTAGCATAACTTATAGCATCCTCTGTTGGAGGGGCTTTTATGGAGCCCAAACTGTGGCTTAACAATGTCTTCTTATGGTGCAATTCTAGGCGAAGTTGAAAAGTGTAATTGCCTGTCTTCCCTGCCTAGTATAGCTGCCCATGAAGATGCTGAAAAAACAACTACTGGTCTGGTAGCACTTTATAGACTAACAAAATATGTAGATGGTATCATGAGCTTTCATGGGCATAGCCCACTTTATCAGATGACTGGAGTTTTGAGTTTAGGATGTGCAGACGCAAAATAAATAGGAGAGAAGGAAAAGGGGGGGGGAGGAGGACAAAATTGAAGGGGGCGGGAAACAAGGAGCAGAGGGTATGAAAATATCAAAAGGAAAAACAAGTAGGCAGAACTGGTAACCTGTAAGCACCTAAATATTAGATAGTTAAAAGAAGCAGATAAGGATCATAGGATAGCAATTAGAGAGGAAGGGTGCTAACATGAAGAGGCTGTTTGCATTCACTTTTGCCTGGCCTCTGTTCTCTAGAGACCCCAAAATGCTGCCATGCATTTGGTCACTTGGTGGCTTACGTGAAATATGTTCGTCCCATTCCTTAGTGAGTTTGTCCATACTGCAACTTGTCCATACTGCCCAACAAACAATTCCTGTCTTAACAGTTATACAGAGGTGATATGCTTCTGCCTATCCCTGTTCTATAAGAGAGCCTTCACTGAACTATTTGAGGTCAATGAGAGGATGGCCAGGAAGATGGATGCATACTCTAGGGCAAGGCTAAGGCACACTGGCCTCAGTCCTGCAACAAGAACTACAAACAGATTCTTGTACCCACAGGTATGTCAGTCAATCTTTTTGCAGGTGCAAGGGTCTTCTTGCAAATCCTGTTGCAGAATTGGGTCCTAAGACCTCAAATTTCAGTGCTTCTATAAATATTTATCTTCAATAATAAAAGTTAAAACCCAAACATGTAATTATGCCAGAATTTTCAAGTCCATATTCGGAATATAGCTGTGGTTGTTACAAGGGCATATACCAAGGATTATAGAGAGAGATTTTTTTCAGAGGCATGGCAGCAGTACTGGCTTTTGCCCATCACTACTTCTTAATCTGGTGCACATGAATCTGTAAAATAGAGCCAACCTATCTATGACAGAGGCAAACAGTTCTTTTCAGCATGACAAAAATGTACCTGTTCAGGAGCAGTTCTCTTTCAACCACTGAAAAATGAACAGCTGTAGGCAGCTTATATATAACACTTATACTGGGAAATGGGAAACAACAGGTGGTCTTGTTACTGAGGAAAGAATCTTGCACATAGTGTGGTGTCAATGTTTTAATTTTCTCAGAGCGCAGCTAGAAACTTTGGTTGTCTCTAGACTTCAGGCTTTTTTCGAAAAAAACTTTACCTGCATCTAGACTGCCGCCGCATTCTTTCAAAAGTAAATTGAAAGAACGCGGCAGTTTTTTTGACCGCGGTAAATTTCGTTTTACGAGGAATAACACTTTTTTCAAAAGCGCTCTTTCGAAAAAAGGCGCTATGTAATGTAAACTGTGCTTTTTCGAAAAAGAGCATCCAGACTGCCTGGGTGCTCTCTTTCGAAAAAGCGGTTTTCTTTTTTGAAAGTACTGATTGTAGTCTAGATGCTTTTTTTCGAAAGAGGCTTTTGCAAAAGTATCTAGGAGAAGGAGGATTTGCAGCTTTCGAAAGAGGCTTGAAGTCTAGACGTAGCCTTTTTAAGCTGCAAATCCTCCTTCTCCTGGATTCCTTTCCAGAAGTCATGGACCCCAATCTGGTTTTATACATGATTTCTGAATTGTTCTGTTTCTCTTCCCAATCTCCTTTTTCCCTCTCAGAGCGGTCTCTACTTACTCTAATACTTAACTTGCAATTAAGGCATTTGCAAACCATTCAGGATCAAGTATTTAAGCTGTTATCTTCACATTATATTAAAATTTCTCTACGTAGTTTCCTTATTTTCCCTGATGGAAAAATCCCTTTACACAAAGCTCTTTAGTGGATGGTAAAATAATTTTGATGGCAGGCATCCAGTCTGTGCTTTTCGTAGATAAGTGGATTACTTATAGACAAAAAGCAATGAAATATTTTGTTGTCCCATTATAGTTTACAGTGGTGTAGTCAAAGGGGTCTCCCTTTCTTAATTATGTGGATGGGAGACCCAGGATGGCAAGACGCATATGTGAATTCTGATGGCTTCCCCCTCCAATTATTCCCCTTTAAGTCAGGAGAAAAGGTTCACTCTTAAGTGTTTCTGACTTACTGTCCTCTACCTCTGCAAAATGTTTTGCTCTGCTTTTTTTCTGTCATTACTTTCCAAACACCAGTGTTTTAGAGCATGGGTTCCCAAACTGGGGGGCGTGCCCCTCTGGGGGGGGACGTGAAGAAATTCCAGGGGGGGCGCAAGGTGATCCAGGCCCCTTCTCCCCTCGTGAACCGCCCCCCCCCCCAAGAAAGAGACCGGTCCATCTGGAGCAGACTTCAAAATGGCCACCTTAAGAAGGCAATACCTGCTCTGCTTTTAGTTTTCCTGCTAATTTTGGTTTATGGCCCCAGTCAGTTCCTTTTTTTTTTTTCTCAAATTTGTTGCTATATTTTTTTTCTTTGTGGGGGGGGGGGGAGGCAGAAGTGTGAGGGTTTCTCAAAAATCAAAAAGGGGGCACGATGCCAAAAAGTTTGGGAACCATGTTTTAGAGGAACTTAAAATTAAATAATTGTTCTGAGTCAAGGTAACTTTTAAAACACAATTTTAATCAAAAGAACAGTCCATTTTCATCGTCTCTTCACAGGCTTAACAAGGTCCCTGTTCTGTATTAGAAATTTCAGGGAGAAACTGCTGCTCAGGACTGATGGTCAGCAGACAAGACTCTCTGTTTCTCAGGCCTAGAGCCCTGAAAATGCACAGATATCTGCTTTATATCCGTAGCTCATCTTTCTCGATATGGATAGGGATGTGGATACAAATTTTGTATCTAGAACCTTGCAAATTTTCAGATATCAATGGGTATCTTCGTCTGCACGTGTCAATGCAGATATCCATGGCTCATTTTTTACAGGTACAAATTTTGTATCCATGCAGGGCTTTGCTCAGAGCAACTCTTGGTGCATGCATTTTGAAATATCTGCACTGCAGGGTAAGCCCAGAGTTCAAACTCAGGTACAAACCTAACCTCTCCTTCTATCATCATGCAAATTGTTCTAACTGAGAGTGCCACAATGCCATGGGAGTGGAGGGTCCAGCCCTGAGTTAAGTCGGAACCCAGAGTTCAAGTTCTACTACTTTGTAATGTAACACACAGGATTTGTGGTCTGGGAGTCCACTAAAAATATTCCACAATCCCAGGAAGTGACTTTCTTTGTCTTCTGAACAGGCAAGTTTGGTTGGAAACCAGGTTTCAATCATTCCTAACCTGGGATTCGTGGGCATCAGGTGAAATCCCAGCTGGGGAAGGCAAGCTGCACCCCGGTCCTTCCACCCAAGCCCCTCCCACTCCCAGCCCGATCTTCCTGGCTATGTGAAGAGCCGGGGCTGCCATGCTGTGGCGCCAGCCCTGCTCTCCCAGGTAGTTGGGGTGGAGCCAGGCTGCTGTGCCAGGACCCTTCGGTTCCTGGTGGCCAGAGGGAGCCAGGCTGCCATGCTGCAGCCCCATCCTTCCCTGGCGGCTAGGAGGAACCAGGCTGCCGGAGTTATGGTCTCAGCCTTCCCCGGTGGCTGGGGGGAGCCAGGCTGACAGAGCCCCAGCCCCAGCCTTCTCCTCTTAACTTAACGCAAGTTAAGGCTTTAGTTGTGCCAGGAAAATGGCGGGCGCCTGTAATGGGATTGCTTCTCATAAAACTATATAGAAGAGAGACAGAATCACCAGGCAGGTGAAAGGGGCTGACTGGGGACATGCGCCCCTCCTCCCCCCCAATCCAAGACTTCCCCATCCCTGAGCATCCCAACTCTGAGGCAACCATTGCTGACGGTTCCCCTTCATCAGGAAGTGAGGAGAATTTGCAGTTTGCTGCAGTCCTCACACTGGCAGGGGAGCACTGGCGGCAGATGAACTGTGCACTTCACTCTTGCTCCCTGACAGGGACAGGAAAGGGAAGAGCAAACAGCCTAAGGAGGTGTGGGGGGCTTTAGCCTCCCTGCCCTCCCTCACTGTCAACCCCCCTCCCCCATCTGAAATAAAACTTAACTTCATAAAAATAACACTGTATTTTTCAAAAATACAATAATTTGAATAATGTACATTTTTTTCCCAAAAAACCCCAAACAAACAGACCCAATCCCGGAGGGTATGTCTACACTACCCTGCTAGTTCGAACTAGCGAGGGTAATGTAGTCATCCGCAATTGCAAATGAAGCCCGGGATTTGAATTTCCCGGGCTTCATTTGCATAAAGCCGGCCGGCGCCATTTTTAAATGCCGGCTAGTTCGAACCCCGTGCCGTGCGGCTACACGCGGCATGGCGTAGCTAGTTCGGATTAGGCTTCCTAATCCGAACTAGCTGTACTCCTCATTCCACGAGGAGTACAGCTAGTTCGGATTAGAAGCATAATCCGAACTAGCTACTCTGTGCCGCGTGTAGCCGCGCGGCACGGGGTTCGAACTAGCCGGCATTTAAAAATGGCGCCGGCCGGCTTTATGCAAATGAAGCCCGGGAAATTCAAATCCCAGGCTTCATTTCCAATTGTGGATGACTACATTACCCCCGCTAGTTCGAACTAGTGGGGTAGTGTAGACATACCCTAATTGAGTCAGGCTACGTCTAGACTGCAGGCTTCTTTCAGAAGAAGCTTTTCCAGAAGAGATCTTCTGAAAAAACTTCTTTTGAAAGAGTGTCCACAAAGTAAAAGCGTAGCGATGTGCTTTTTCGAAAGATAGCATCCACATTCATTGGACACTATCTTGCATTTAAGTTGTGATTACTATAGACGGAGCACCTGTGCTTTTTCCTGGAGGCCTCTTCTTTAAAAACCCTCTGCTCTTCCCCATCCACACATAGCTTTTTCCAAAAGAGCCTGTGGAAGTGGGGCCTCCGGACTACTGCAGGGCAGGCGCCTGTGCTCTCAGCAGCGCGACCAGAGCCGGGGCTGGCGGCAGCCCCAGCAACACATGGTAGCCCATTGAAGTGGGCTAGAGCCCACAGGCTGCTGTGGGGCTGGGACCAGAGTGTGGGCTGCTGGAGCCTGGCAGGCAGGCCATCTGGGGCAGCAGAAATGGGGCCAGCAACTCAGCAGGCAGCACAGCCAGGGCTGGTGGTAGCCCTCCCCCCGCCTCTGCCCCTCACCCCAGTTGGCAAAGTCAGAGGCTGAGGGGGGTGGCAGGGAACCTTCCCTAGTCTGGCAAATTCTCTCGTTTGGGACTGGTCAGGTCCTGATTGTGCTGGATAAGAGATGCCCAACTTGTATTTGCCTTCCATGCTTTTTATTTGCCTAAAAATGAAGTTTTTCTTTCATTCATCTTTTGTGAAGGCTTGAACAAAATTTCTGTACCTGTTTTGGAATTATGGGAAGGAGAAATACACTTAGTCTAAGTCCTTTGAGACACTCCTCTTTTCGTTTTACACAGTGCCTAGGCCAGAGCACCTCAAGGAACTATAGGAAATAAATTATGTAGGGGAAATAATATATTCCTTATTGCCTGACCTTTTTATTCAAAGTGAATAACTCCCCGAATGACTGGCATTTGAAATGTGAAAGTCGATGTGTATAGGCCTTACTAGTTCTAAAATAACACAGTTATGGTCACTTGCAAGTATAGGTTTGAACAGCTGTGGGAGGGGTTTTTTTGGGGAAGGGGGGGAGGAAACCAGGAGGGTGAAAATGTTATTAGAACAGAAAGACCAATAATAATCACACCATTGAAAATAGAAAAAAATCTCCTAAAATATCAGGATGATTCCTTCCATTTGGAGCTAAACTGTACAAAACCTGTTTGCAGGGTTTTGGTGTAATTGAAACTGAAACCTGTGCCTGAAACAGATTTAACCATGAACCTTTTCCTCAACCTAATTCAGGGGTTAATATCTCCTGTACCCTTCCCTAGTTAACAGAATGACTGTGCTACCTTTTATCAGTAGCCTTGAGCCTTGTTAACCAATCTGTGTTCAGTGGATTATATCCTAAAATGAATAAGTAGAATTTTAAAAAATACCACAGCCCTTCCTGTCAAGGGAAATGAACCTGTGCAGTGGCTGCCTTTTCACAGCCTCTTCCCCTCAGAAATAAAGGAATAAATCAGCAGCTTCACAGTGCCATTTATTCATCAGTGAGTGGGTGTTGTATATCCTCTTTGATAGGGACTATATGAATGATAGAATCTAGCACTATCTCTTTAGAGAAACTAATAACAAGATGAAACCGAAGCAAACTGCATTCTTAGAAATGGGTCCATGACCTATGTGGTCCTTACAGTAAATCGTACCACTTCTAGATTAATATTTGTGTTTATACCTTTATTGAGCTGATATAACTTTTCCACTGTGTAGGCTGATGCCTATCCCACAGAGCTCCCTCCTGCTGAGTGGGTGTATTATTGTGTCACTGTTCCATAGTAGTCTGAAAAAGGAGAGGGAATCCTCTGTGGTCTTTCATCAGCACTGCTTTCAAGTAGACCTACGTGGGTTGTATTTATATGAGAGATGAATACATTCTCAGTGGGAGAATGACTTTAAGAAAGGGGTTTCCCTGAGCATGGGTGGATTAAACATTGAGATATATACGTGCCTCCAAACCACTTACTCATCATTTGATTCAGAGTGCGTTCTTGAGCCTTTGAGACTATAGCATTCTAACTTAGCAGCAGCCTGTAGCGTCTCGCGTAAAGAAAGGTGAGTAATCACGACTTTCTTTTTAATCTTATACATGTCTGGCTTCCAAATGAAATCACCTAGATTTATCCTGCTTTCCTCCCTTCCCCTCCCCGCCCCCCCGAAAAAAGCCTCACTTCCAATTAAAAATTTTAAAGTACATTAATTACTTTCATTTCTTGGTAATTTGCAGCTCACCTTTCTCCACAAAGTCCTGCATAGCAAAAAGGTATAGTTAGGTGTATTGTCCAGCTACCGCATTTATGCAATATCAAGCAATAGAAGATGCCATCATCTGTATAATGTATCCATTCTGGGTGCTGTCATGCTATTCCTTAACAGGGTAAAACTCTTACTGGAGTAAATTATGTGGATGGTGTTTATGCTTCTGGCCCCTTTGGATTCAATGGTAAAGGTTCCAGTGACTTTCATGGAAGCAGAAACAGAATCTGTTTTTAATTAGGGTCTACCATTATTAGCAAGCGTTGCTTTTTATTCTTATCTGCTGGTGCTTATGACATCTGAGGATGTGCCAGGACTTTCTGACTCATTATTTCACTGCAGTGATAATGCTGAATTAATGTATTCATCTTATTGTAAAGGTGTTATGTTAAGACAATGGCATGTAAACCATGCCTGGTGGTGGTATAATAATGTACAACCAGGTTGTGCTAAATTAGTGGTGTTAGATCACATGTTGTCTCTGAATATAGGAAGTTCTCCAAGCCATAATGTTTTTATGCCATAGTGTTAGTATAAACCCAGCTAACTGTGAGTAATGTTGCGTTACACTAGGAGGAGTGGGGGAGGAAATAATCCGCCAAATACTTTTGCTGACTGTTTTTTTTCTTTCTGATAATGACTAACTCCATTAAATAGTTAGGCTGCCCTAGTTAATACAATTTTAGGGCTATAGTCCTTGTAACATAGTTACGCTTGACTTTGAGAACTACAATTTCCTGATCTCAGGTGAAAATACTTTTTTGCATTTAGCCATAGGAACTCCAGACCCAATTAGTTCTATGTTGTTAAAACTCACGACTAGCTGCTGAGACACCTGTGTGAGTTAACAAGCACACAGGCTAGATGTGGTGGGTGGCAGGCATTCCTCAAAGGGTGATGGTTTCTCTTGTACCCAGGCCTGGCTGCACCCTGGGGTCCTCATTAGTGTGCAGCTTGGTTCTGGCAGAATCCAAATCTTCAGCAGGCTCGGCGCATGTGCTTTCATTCCTATGGATACTTAAGTGGAAAGTAACTGTGTTCAGTCTGGGTGAGAGTTAAAAATGGGAGTTACTCCCTGCAGCTAAGCTAATAGGAGCTGTGCTAAGCTTATCTCAGATGATTAGGTCAGCAGTCCAGTTTCCCCAGCATGCCTGTCTGCAGACTGTCCACTGCTTCCTCAGCCTTAACTCAGCTATCAAGGGATTACACGTGGCGTATTAAAAACAAGAAGAGAACCAAGCCCCTCCTCCTTAAGCTCAGGCTCTCCAGCATTGCCTTAAAGTCTATGCACAGAGCTGAACTTGCCTCAGTCTTAGCTTGTCTTCACAAAGCATAACCACTTTTTGTCTCTTCTCCCAGATCTATGGCATGTGTGTTTGTTTTTAATTCTACTTGCATCCCTCCTAGCACTATGCCTGGAACAATCTCCTTTTCCCTCACATGCTGAACAAACTCCTTATGATGCAGACCCTGAGGGCAATACCCCTTTAAGTCAATGGGCTCCATATCCCCTCTAGAGACTAGCTACATTTTGACTAGCATTCCACCAATCCTTTCCCCTATCTACTCTCTCCCATCACATCATGGCCCTTTTAATGTAGGTCTTCTAATTTGAAAAAGTAAAATCACCTGGTGCTAATAAGGCATACGCCACACTTAGCTGCCTGATAACCTTGCTTTTACATTGCATCTCTTTCCCTTTCCACTGTTTCTTTTATTAGTGAGATTGTACAGAACGATGCTCACCAATTTACTCTGTGGTGCTTGATAAATAATAAAGAAGTTGTTCATTGCATAACTTCAACATTACGAAGCACTGAACAGCTATTTCCTCTCTCCTTCCCCCCCCCCCCAAAATCCTAAAGGCATGAGAACAAATATAAAATATATATGCAAATGAATATTAAATATAGATGATCTTGGCAATGCCATTGGAAAGGTTGTTCTAATAGTACTAATCCAACTGCAAATACAGAATGTGTTCAGAGTAAGGACCAGCAGAATTCTTGAGTAACATTGCCAGAATTGGATGGGTTATGATTGCAAAGCAGAAATAATTTATATAGCCCTAAAATGCAGTATGTAGTTATCCATCTATTTAGAGATTTTATTGAACTTTATTAAACAAGATCAAATTAGTTGCTCTAACATTATGTTCTACCCTCATAAAAACAATATGCAATGCTGGGCCTAAAATGCAGCGGACTCAGCCCTCAATCTGTACACCTCAGGTCTCGGAGAAGGCTTGTTAGCAGAGATCCATGCAATGTTTGCAGAGAAAGGGGGAACTCATAAAAGAATTTGAGGATATTTGCAGTTTGTTTCTAACTTAGAACAAAAGTCATAAATTCCCTATTAATTTGGCACCTGATTTAAAAAAAATAATCTGTTTTCTCGAATGCCCTGTGATTATTGCATTTTTTTTTAAAGTTGGGGTACTTGTTTGAAGGTGGAAGGAAAGTGCCTGGTAGGGATGTGAATGTGTATCTGAGTACATGGTTAACCAATTAGCCTGGGTTCGTCAGTTAACTCTCTCGGTTATAGAAACCGTCCCCTCTCCCCATCGTGCCTCTGTATCAGAGGCAGCAGTGCGGGAGGACAGGCGGGAGCCAGTACTTGCAGGTAGCTGACTTTTAAGCTGACTTCCAACATTCTGGCTCTCCCCCCGCATGTTGCTGCCTCCTACAAAGGCAACAGCAACGGGAAGAGCTGATGGAAGCTGGTGCTTGTGGGTAGCTAGCTTAAAAGTCAGCTCCCCACAAGCACCGGCTCCTGCAGAGATGCTACCTTGCCCCTGCCCAGAGCAGGGAGCTGGCTTAAAAGCTGACTTCCCATGAGGACCAGCTCTCGCGGCCCTGCTACTGAAAATTTCAGTAGGTACACGTTTACACAAATACACGTATTTTAACATCCCCAGTGCTGCATAATCTTGACTTGTCAAAGGGGCATTCTAAGTGGGTTGAAGAGCCTGGCAGCAACCAGAAGCTTTCCTAGGCTTGTGCCTTTTTTTCAGTTGAACGTTAGTGTAGGGCTGATGCTCATTGTACTGTACTCTCATTTTAGCTCTGCAAATTAAAGGCTCAATGCTGCATTAAATTTCACTCACAGAGAGCCTCATTCAAATATGGAGTCCCACTGATCTCTGTGAGCAGATCCCTATGCAGGACTGGAGGCTACATTTGGTGACATCTGCTGTAGCCCCTTATTTATTTCTGAGGAAAGGGGCTTGTAATCGCACATCCAGAAATAACCCAGCAGCTATCTGGGAGGCATGGATGAAAAATTCAAGTCAACCTCAAATGATTTCTTAAAATTTTCAGAGAACCACAGAAATAGAAAATACATGAGTTTGGGGTTGAACACATTTCATTTATGTTTTTGGTTTGATTTTTTGTTTTATAGATTTCATAGATTTTGACCCAAATCTATTAAATATTTCAGGCAACGGGAAACTGTTATTTTTCAGCCAAAAAACATTTTTGCCTGAATAATTGTGCCTGCTTCTACTCTCGAGCTCTCAGATGTGGAGCAATTAAACAAATCCAGTTAAATTAATTCAATTTTTAAACAATGAAGGTGTCTAAAAAATTCTGATTTGGGCTTTCCCCCTGTTATTATATACAAAAAAGTATGAATCTATTTCTAATGAGATTCTTTGACTGTGAAATAGTTGTACCCATAACGCTACCTGAACAAAGTATATTAACAGTATTATACCAGCGGGTAAATAACTGCTGAGTATGGGCAATCTGTAATCCCATTATTAAATGTTCCCTGACAACCTTCGATTGGGTTTAAAAACCTGATCCTGCAACAAAAACTGTGCAGTAGACTCCTGTGCTCACCCAAAGCACCAGTGACTGTAGTGGATGTTAGGGTGACCAGACAGCAAGTGTGAAATATTGGGATGTGGGTGGGATGTAATAGAAACCTATATAAGACAAAGCCACAAATATCTGGATTGTCCCTTTTCCTTTGGGACATCTGGTCACTGTAGTGGGTATCTGTGCAAGTGTTGAGAAGATTAGTCTGTTTCCTTTTGCTGGATTAGAGTAAAAGGATTCGTATAGCACAAAACTGAAGCTTTTGCACCTTACTCTCTGTGCTACACATTTCCCGCTCTGTTCCATAGTGGGAATTGGGGCTTTGAATCACCTTTTGTCTGGCATCCAGACAAGAGAGGGGTTTTTTTGTTCATTTTTTGCATTTTGGCTCCTTTTTAATATTGCATGTACTGTTAAGCTGTTTAGAGAGAGACACCTTTTTATCTATTAGTTTATAGATTCCAGTGTTCTTTGATTAAGACAGGATTTTTGTTTTTATTCTTGTATGTCTCTGAATGCACATTTACCATAACACATTATAAAAAAAGTCACACTCTGTATAAGATTAATAGTGAGAATAGTTAAATTTTATTCCAGTAACTTAACATCATACAGGAAATGGTACCAGATAACTTTTTACATAGATCAAGTTGGGCAACAAAATGTTCCTTGGCTTCTGAAAATCTTGACCTCAAATTTTATAGTGTTAATCAGAGACTCTGCATAATATAGCATTTTCAGCACTGGGTCAGGAGGAAACACAAGCAGATCCTAGAAGAGTTTTGAGATTTGGTAGTCTCTGTTTTTGTGTGTGCTTGTGTGATCTTTCTACTGCATTTAAATAGCTATGCCAAATTTTCAGTGACAAGGCTCATGTACGAGCAGAAAAGCACTAGTGGGTTCAAGGCTAGTCTTGTAAAACACTTGTGGAAATATTACTACGGTGAAAAAGCCAAACCTGGAAATGACTCTCTAGATGGAAACAGATCACTGAAGTGTTAGTCTTTAAAACATGACTTCCCCAGCAACATGACGGGGAAGGAGTCTTCAAGGCTTTATTTCCCCATCAATTATTTTTGGTATATGTGGCTTAGAACATTTTTTCACACAATACGCACTACTCTGTTACTTTTATATTTTGATCACATTTACTGTAACAGACTATCTCTTCCTCTCTCTCCTCCAACTCCTCCCACAGAACACCCACACACCACATAAACAAGCCCGTAGGGCATAGTAAGTGGATCAATGGCATTCATAACTACAGGAGTTCCACTCAGTTTGGAGCTGGGTTGTAATATGTGTACTACTGAAAAGAGAGGTACTTAATCATTCTATCTCATCATTGTATGAATCTGTGTTGTTTAACAACTGTCTCTAGACTGAAAAATTAGTGAAACTGAATAGCGTCTTTCTGAACTATCAAATTATGCTAAAATGTTTTAAGTTTATCTTCAGGTTTCACTCACTAGCACATTTTCTCCCTAAGAAAAGCAACAATGTCTCTTATATTAGCCCCCACTTTTTTTGGCTGTTGCTTTTTCTCAGGTTTGGTGGTGAAACATGATTGTAATTTCATACAAACTTCCTTAACTTGGTAACCAAGTTGAACAGTAAATGACTGAGAGGAAGAGTACCGTTTCTCCTGAATTCTGTTTGTAATGTTTGATCTCAGTCCAGAGCACTCTCCTGCATCCCAGTCCCCAATTTTGTGAACCTTCATGGCCCTCCATACAATTTCCATACCAAGATATAACCTTCAGGCCAAAAACTTTGCTCATCCCTGGCTTAGGGTTTAAATCTGCATTTCCTATTAACTCTATCATTAATAAATTAGTCTGGAAACTTCTGCTTTAAAAAAGAAAAAAAACCCTCCCTGTCTTAATAATGTGACTTATCATCCCTTGTATGGCTGCTGGTACAGACACTTACTGCAAACATTATATTTCCGTAAATTTTCTACAGGGGATCAGATTCTACTTCTAGGCTAGATTCAGAGAGGTATCTGGAGTTCCACGAAAGCTAATAAACCATCTTGTTAGTTTTTAAAGTGCTACATAGTTCTGTCTTTTGTTAAAATTGTTTGCCTCACGCCCCCACCAAGAGATGTACTCCAACTTCAGCTGAAGCACATTAAAATCTAAATGGCCCTTCACAATGTTTTTCCCTCTCTCAAACACATGCTGGAATTGTAATAACCTAGGCCATCACCCAATGGATTTAGAAACCAGAACAAACCAGTTGCCTGTTGGTTAGAGGCCACGCACTCCAAGAGAAGCCTCACCTAGGTTGTGTCTGCAAACACAGTCCAGTCCCAACTCAGCCATTAGGTGACTTGTGCCTACTCAACTTTAAATCAGTCTGGCCCCATCTCGTCCCCTACCACACACATACTGAATTCCCCATGACTTCTCCCATGTGCGCACTCTTTCACATATCTACAATTACACCACACATTTAATACAGTACCTGAGAGTGGAAAATGTGGAAACCTCAGATGATATAGCTCTCAGTAATTTATGAAATTCTTCTAAATTATATGCAAGTTATATCTGTCAGCAGTTAGGAACACTCTCCTTTCTCCCCCTTTAGCCCACAGGAGAAGCCAGAAAGCAGCACATGTAAATTATTTTCCCCCACAATTATCTCATTTTATCTACAGAGAGAGACAAGGAGCTTCTGTTTCCACAAGTCTGAAAGCCTGTGGCTTTCATTTCTGTATGATTACCTGTTTCTGTTCTTGTGATTTTTTTTTTATGTGTGTAAGCAGTAGAGGCAGAAGCCTACAAATGCAGGATTTGCATTAGAGGTACTTAAATGCATAGAAATTTGCCGGAGTCAGAAGGAAAGAACTAAAATTTTGGCTGTTTTCCAGAATTGTACTGCAGATTTTGCCACTGTGGCATTTTCTGTTACCATTTTCTGTGGATTGTTGCAGAGCTGTATTTTGTGTGAAGGAAATAAACAAAATGAAAACTTCACAGAAATTAATTTACATAAAATAGAAACTTGCTAACAATTTAATAACTCTTCTGCACTTCTTTAAGGGGCTGGCTAACGTCATTCAACTTTATGAATGACAATGTATTAGATGGTCAAATTTTGTTAGCATCTTTTCAATGAAAAGTGCCTCTTCGATCAAAATGAAATCTTGTGAGGAAAATTTTCGTGTTTGGTCAATTTTCTAGCTTTTTCAAGAATAAAATAAGGAGAAACTTTTTTCCTTGAAAACATCTTTTCAAAACATAAATTGTTTTTGTTATTGCAAAATTTAATAGGTGTGCGTGTGGAAATTTTGGAAGAAATTGAAAAATTCCAATTTGTGGGATTTTTTTTCTTTTAAGTGGCTTGATAGCTAAGAAATATATGTATAATTCATCATTGTAATTTGTAACTCTACTGCTGATTTTAAAAGCCCTTTCTACCTAAATATTACAAACTCACTTCCTGCAGAGACTTATGACTCTATTACTTGAAATAGCTGAATTTTTAAGCATCTTAATTTTAATTTTCACAATTAATAAAAAGCCCAGTAAATAAATTATATTACACTGTAAAAAATAAGTTACTAGAAAATATTAGCACTACACACAAACACCACAAATCTATTTGTCATAATTGGTGAAACAACTTAGATTCAAACTTAGTTCTGTTTGTGAACGAGACAATTTCCTTGAAATGAAGTGTTAAAATAGCCTTTGACTTGCTCTATCCAGAAACATAACATATAAAAATTAAGGCTGCTGCTGCTCTCTAAGGGTATGTCTACACTACCCCGCTAGTTCGAACTAGCGGGGTAATGTAGGCATACCGCACTTGCAAATGAAGCCCGGGATTTGAATTGCCCGGGCTTCATTTGCATAAGCAGGGAGCCGCCATTTTTAAAACCCCGCTGGTTCGAACCCCGTGCAGCGCGGCTACACGGGGCTCGAACTAGGTAGTTCGGACTAGGCTAGTTCGAGGTGTACCGGTAGTTCGGAGTAGGAAGCCTAGTCCGAACTACCTAGTTCGAGCCCCGAGTAGCCGCGCTGCACGGGGTTCGAACCAGCGGGGTTTTAAAAATGGCGGCTCCCCGCTTATGCAAATGAAGCCCGGGAAATTCAAATCCCGGGCTTCATTTGCAAGTGCGGTATGCTTACATTACCCTCCTAGTTCGAACTAGGAGGTTAGTGTAGACATACCCTAAAACATTCCCCTCTGCCAGAAAGTTGAAGTTTAACATTTACCTCCTTTCCAAAATGTTCGCAACGTGTGTGGCTTCAGTGCACTCACCAATGTATAATGTACAACACATATCCCATATACATTCTGAATCTGGCTCACCTTTGTCTGTGAAGCAAGTAACAGGCATGTGTAAAAAGGTATCAAACTTTATTTCCCAGTCCCTTGATGTCTAAATTACATTTACTATGACTCCTTTACACATCCATGAGTAAATGTAATAAAGTTGAATGAATCTAACATACACCATTTGCATTTGGCCCATCGTGCTTGGATATTTTGACACTATAATGTCTAACATGGCATGTTGATCTGAGACTCCGGCAATAACCAAATTTTCATGTTTGGTCACATTTCTAGCTTTTTCAAGAATAAAATATGGATGGAGTGGCAATCTGAATTTTTCCTTAAACAACTTGAACTACTTTTCCTTGAACAGTTTCTTTCATTTGATAGGTTCAGGGTTTTTTACATCTAGGTCCAAAATTATCAATCTGGATATCTCTAACATTAGGCATCTTAATCTAAATTCAGGCACTTACATAAATGGCCTAATTTTCAGAGATACTAAGTGTTCATTGCTCCAATTGAAGCCAAAGAACTACAACTTTAAACATTGCAACACATTTTAGTTATAATTCAAGTCACTCGTAAAACTCAGGAAAGCTGGAATCAAGTTTCACATGAAACTGAATTGCCATTCTTTTCTAGTGGGATCTTTGTAATTAGTGATTACCAGATGCATTTAAAATGTGTGAAGTGCCTGCAGGGATGGGAATCTAAGAAAACAAGAAGGTAAACAGCTCAGATCTTACCTTGGCAATTTTTTATTTTAAGTTTCTGCAGTGTGTACAGGTGAAGCAGTATGGTGTCTATAAAATGTTCTCCCGTGGTTTCAGTTTGTTAATCTTACTAATAAAGATAGTTATCTCTAATTGAAAACTCATTTGGGTTCTTTGGGCATGAAACAAAAGAGAGGACTATGCATTACTTTAGAGACTAACAAGATGGTTAGTGGTGCTGCATAGTCCTGTCTTTTGTTTCAGCAAGACCAGACTAACATGGCTACATCTCTATTGCTATTCTTTGGGTATGACTTCCCACTTTATTTCAGTGTTCACACTGTTATCTTTCTATTTGATATTCTGAAATCACACAGGTCACAATAGATAGATGCAGGGCTCGCTCTACAGAGCGCGGGGCCTGATTCCAGGGACGGGGTTGCACATGCGTGGGGCCCCGGGTGGCACGGCGCATGCATTGCGTGCTAGAGGCACGACGCATGCGCCATGCGCCCAGGACATCACGATGCATGAGCCATGCACCCGGGTCCGCACTCAAGCGTCGTGCTCCTGGCGCATGGCGCATGCTTCATTTCCCTGGGCACGGGGCCCCCTCAGGCGTGGGGCCCCACGCCGCAGAATCGGCTGAATCGGCCTAAGGCTGGCCCTGGGTAGGTGGAGATAGAACTAGTGTTCTAAAAGCAGATATGAGTGTTGCAATTGTTCTCCTATGTCTAGACTGCAAGCCTCTTTCGAAAGAGGCTTTTTCAAAAGATACTTATGAAAAAGCTTCTTTTGAAAGAGAGAGTCTAGTCTGCAAGCAGATTTTTCGAAAAAGCAAACTGCTTTTTCGAAAGAGAGTCTAGACGCTCTTTTGAAAAAGCACAGTTTGCATTCAAAAGCGTAATTTCAAAAAAGGTGTTATTCCTCATAAAATGCGGTTTACTGCGATCAAAAAAACTGCCACGTTCTTTCGATTTACTTTCGAAAGAACACGGCAGCAGTCTAGATGCAGGGGAAGTTTTTTCAAAAAAAGACAATTTAAAAAAAAAACCCTGTAGTTCTAGACACACAGTTAGAGCAACGAAGTGAAAAAGAGGATTTCTGGGTTTCATTCCTGAATGAGCCAGTAACTCCCCACAGGGCACAAAGCCTGAGCCAGCACACAATGACATCAATAGAAAGAACTTCATGAGTTGAAATGGGCATGCGACCATGCTCTTAATAGTTCAGCGCTTCAGTTTCCCCATGTGTGAAATGGGTATAATACTTCATAAGGGTGTTGTGAGATTTAATAAATGCATGTTTGAGTTCTTTTTGATCTTCGGCTGGAAGGGAGCTATTTAAGTGCAATTTTTCTCCCACGCAGTAGTGGTTGTTGAAATCTTTGCTTCAGAAGGTTTTTCTTGGGTTCCCCTACATTTAGTTTCTTCTTTTCTGATTTTGCACATTGGAGCAGCAGGGCCATAGGATGACTGGTCCGTACATAGGGAAGGGGAAGAGTATAAGGAGGCTGCTCCATCCTTGCATTTCCTAAACAAGAGACTTTCACGACTGTACTTGATGAGCACCATGCAAGGCCAGAACTGTTGGCTGTGTACACCCTGTGACACACACCACTCCAAAGAGAGAAATAGGAAGCAATGTGATTGCTCTATCCCCCGCCTTTGAGCCCCCTTGCCCAGACATGGAACCCCTCTTCATAAGCTTGAGGGGAGAAAATTTGTACTTCAGAGAGAATCTCTTGCAAGTCGCCTCTCCCACTCCTGCTGCCATCCTGCACTCAGCTCACTGTGTCTCAGAGCAAATCCATCAAACACTACTGCATTGCTGGAGAGCCTTAATGGAGTATTTAGGTCATAGCAGTTTGATCCTCTAAATATCCTTCCACTTATATTATTAAAGAATAAATATCTCTAAATGTCTCTTTGGTGAGTCAAGTTCTGTTCTCCAGCTCTATGGGCACAAATGTTGCTTTGTGCTTGGACTCACGGAGGGGGTCTGGGATTGCCAGAGTCCTGCTACTGTCCCTTCCCACCAACAATGCAGGTGCTATTGATGGCAGAGGAGTCATGGGATGAAGGCAGCATCATCCTTATGTCTCTCTATTTAGAATATATGTATTTAGGATACACATTTCTGCAGAAACTGTGATGGTCTGACAGTCCACCTGACAGCCTCAAAAACTGATAGAGTAAAAAGGGCAAGACAGAGAGAGCCAAGTGCTGAAAAGCATCTTTCAAATATGATTTTCTTCCCATCTGATTCATGCATTAAATATTCTGCGCAGGGAAGAGCCTGGCCCTCACTCAAATTGTTGTATTCCTCAGTGTGACTTTTTTTCCTTGCTGTTTCTGACAGATGCATTGTGGACTGTACCAAAAAATGAATGAAGATGCAGCAAATGCTCTAGAGCTGTGCACCGATGAATTGGCCGAGACTGAAAGGTATTAATTCTTCCCAGAAAATCTTCCTTTTTAAGGCACCAGACACATTCCATAAATACTGGAAACTTATAAACAGCACTTTCCATGGCTTAGATCTGAACACCACCTTTTCTCTTGATGTTCAATCAAAATGTTGTGTGTCAGATATGTGTTCCTCAAAATTGTAATGTTTCCTTCTCCTAAGATCTCATTCCTACTTCTAGTTTTTCCTCTGGAAAACCATATCTGCTAATTTGGTCAACAGAAATAGGCTAAATTACTGAGTGTACAGATCTTGTACATGTTTATCCCGATTCTGTGCCCTATCTGAGGGAGACCAGAGCTTCTGGCTTGGCAGAACAGGGTGGTGGGACACCCTGAGGCCAGGTAGACAGGCTCAGTTGCATGACCAGCACACTTTGTGATGGTCTCAAGAGGACCCCTATGACCGAACCTGTCATAGGGACATTTAAAAGAATTAATAAGGTATTTTATCCTAATCCTTATGAAATGCTGGGTTGGTATCCTTGAAAATGGGAGTGGTTTTATCCAAAAAATAGCTGCTACAGCCTCAGCAGCCAAACTCCAAGCTTGCCCCTACCCTCCTGCTAATGTAGCTCAACTGTGACCTGGCAGAAATACATCTGTAGTTGGGACAGGAGAAGAGTTTCCATGCCACATGCTGATGAGGGCACCTTTTTTTGAGATGAGACGCTAGTTAATGGCAGTTTGTGATGATGGTTCTGTGATGGGAACTCCTGACTAACAAGATTCCAACCTATCTTGTGCAGGCACCGAACAGTTATTGCAGTGTAATGACTTGGCTTCTTCTGAGCTGGATTTGAATTGGTAACATAAAGTGAAAGACTGTCACATTGCCAGGCAATGAGCTCTAGACTTCCTAGATTAAACTGTCTATTCTTTGTTGTGTTTTGTTTAGGGATGGTAAATATGGACGTTTTGGTTCATATGGGAAAAACAGACCAAGCCATCTTGGGCTAGCTCATTAGTTGGTTTAAGGAGCATAATCTCTCACTTGCTTCCATAGAGCTACACCAATTTACATTAGCTGAGGTTCCGGAGCACAGTTCGTAAGACCCCAATAAAGGTTAAAGTTGGTGATAAATTTAAATATTGTCTTGGAATGCGCTAACATGTAAACAGGACAATGAATACTCATTGTGTGTTTCTTATTACATTTATTATGCTAATTCAGAAAAAGATGGGATGCTACAGTGAACCATACTAGCTGCATTGATCTGGATTTATCCAGTTATGGATAACTGAAACTATCAAGGTGCTTTCAGAATGATGCCTGCTATTAATTTAAACACTTTTGCCCGGTCTTCACTGGGAGTTTAGGTTGTATGTAGATGCATTAGGTCAAATTTCTAAACAATGAGACCACATCACCAAGCTTGTTTCAGCAACTTAAAGGGATGTTAAAGTCGATTTTGGTACTCCAGCTTTTTGAAGAGTAAAGCTAAATTCGACCTTGCATGGTTAACTTTATAGAAGGGCAGAGGTAGCTCTGTGGAATTCAAAGTTCTTGGCTTCTGGGAGTAGTGGTGACCGCTCTGGCCATGACTTTCAATTTTACTGATCTCCAGGTGAACTGGAAATGTCCCAGGAAAATTTGAATTTCATTTCCTATGGAACCAGCATGGTGAGCAGACCTCATAGCAGGCAGCACACCTGACCAGCATGTCTGACCATGGTTTTCCAGGGATGCAGACAAGCACCAGCCTGGAGGGTGCAGGAGATCCTTGAAAATGGGAGTAGTTTAATCAGAAAGTGACCTTATGGTCTTACTGTATGGTAGTATAAACCCCTCCTTTTCTTGTCCCACATAATCATTTCATTTCTCTCTCTTGATTCTCTCTGCCTGGGTGGAATATAAGAAGAGATCTCACTTTGTGCATCCCTTGCCCATCAAGATTAATGATAAGTATCCATTCCTACCTCTTTTGATGGCTGTTTGAAGACTGATTGAAAAACAAGTTCCAAAGTTTATCTTTTGAGAGAAGCGTGTGAGTATAATATAAATATGTGCACACACATGCTCTCTCCACCCAACAGTGAGCATGCAACATCTAGAAAGATGCCCATTGAAATGACTGATTATTCCAACCGTATTTTCAGTCATCTTTCTGGTATTAGAGTGTTCAGGAGTTCCTTGTGTGGCTGAGATGTTCAAAAGGATACTTACGTTTTACTGGTGGGTTATTGGTTTCTGCAAAAGGGCCACTCACACTACATTTGTTTGAAAAGGAAATAATTTTTGGTCTGCTTTGAATTTCTGTCTTACTGCTTTCTCTCTCACTGCCTAAGGTTCCACTTACATTTTCACTGTCTCTCTCCTCCCCTCCCCCATACCTTTCTGCATTTAGATGTAGAAGGAGACCATAATTTTCCCATTCAGAAACTTGCACACTATTTGAGTAATGGCTAATTTGCAAGGCAAACTGTGGACCCCCTTTCCATTAGTAATCAACACGCAGCTAAAAGACTGCTATGATTCTGAGCATGTGCTCAGTTCCCTTTTTTCATATGGGTAGCATACTAGTATTCATAATTCTCTGATACAAAGTCCACTGAAGTTAGTGAGTCCATTGACCTCACTGGATTCATCCTCATTCTTGCTTAGTAGGAATGTTGGCTCAGGTTCCTTCTGTTTATTCAGGCAACTATGTCAAGTAAACAAAGGAGGTAATTTATTGTCATATATGAAGAAATAGGCAGGAGCTATACGTCACGACAGAGATTCTGGAGAACAGAAACAACTGAGAAAAGGGAAAAGCAGAATGCTGTAAGGATACTGTTAAAGATAACGTCAAGACTCTAATATTGGTTATTTCCAAATGCCATCAGGCTGATAGCTTACTCATTTATCTTTTGGAAATTGCAGTGGTTAATAGATGCAGCTCCTGTTAATTACTGAGATCTTTTTTTAGATTGTTTTCAAAGAAACCAGATGTGTTTCTTTCAAGACCATGGCTCTCTATTGTTGTTGTGATTTGTATAATTCTTAAAATTAAGTGAAACTATTAAAGAACAATTGTTTCTTTTCACGTTAACAGCACACTGCTTCTCCAGATGTGGTATTTGACAGCCAAACAGCTGCTGGCTATTAAATGTGTCTTAAAAGCTCCATTCCTTTGTCATAAAGGGAACAGAAATGTAGCGACATTTATGGGGTGACAGGCAGATGTTTTGGCTGGAACAGTACTGAGCGAAAGTTGAAGTGATTTCTCTATTAGTCTCTATTGCACACACATTTTAACCCCCCTCATCTACTTTGCACTGTGAAGCTCTCAAGAAGGAAAAAATATTTCTAAACTAGCCCTTAACTCCAAGTCAATGGTGCCAACACATTTTTCTTAGAAACCTTAGATATCTCAGCTGAAAGATGCTGCCTTTGTTCATTTGAGTTTCCTTTTGAATGAATCTTAACTTCTGTAAATGTAGGCCAGCCTTTCAGCAATGGTTTCAGTACAACTTAGATAAATTTTCAGTTGTTTTTCTTTGTACTTCTGAATTTGCAGTGCTTAAGGGAGTAAAGTAAATTAGGTTGGAAATTCATTTACAATGTTTACTGTTTTCAAACAAAAAATATTGGGAGTGAGAAAGGGTAAATTTTGTAATAGTCGAAGTATAGATAGGCTGTTTATTGATATTGTATTTTTTGTGTAATGGAATATATTGCATAGATATATGAGCAGTAACACAGAAGTGAATTAATGGAATTGAAGTTCAACTCTGATAATCAACAAAAAGCCTCATGAGGACCACATACCCATGTGCTGTAACTTGGCCTAGCTTCATTTACTTCACTGGAGTTGCATTCTATAGAAGCTACACAACTCAGGATCTGGACACTGACATTAATCAAAACTGTCAAAGCCTCTTAAGACTGAAAAACTAGATTGGAAATCGTGCCCCCAAAATGGTTTTCTTGTAAGATTTCTGGTTCTTCCTGCTTCCGGTTGGGGTGGAAGTTCCCTATGTAAAGCATCTGTGGTGCTGAGACCTCACTGTAAATCATCTCAGAAAAGCCCTTTGTTTACAGCTGGACGTGGGGTATTTCATAGTTTCAGTGACACAAGTATGGTGGACATGCTGAAATTATATGAAGTAGATTAGGCATGAGAGAGTGTTAGAGATCAATGGTAATGCACTGAGAAGCATAGAAAACAATCCCCAAGACCTGTGACTCTGCCAATTTCTGAGTCCTATATTCCATTTACATAGACAACCACCTACTAAGAGCCAAGAGCTGGCAAATGTTGTACCAAGATGGCCAATGGGAAGAAGCAGTGTACCCTCTTCCCATTTCATAACCATGCAGGGCTGCTGACAGAGGGGTGGGAAAAGTGGTAACTGCCTTGGGGCCCAGTGACTTAAAAGCCCGGGCCCTTTAAATCACCACCAGACCTCCACACAGTGTGCTCCAGGCAGCTCTGATGGCTGGAGGAGGGGACGTGCGCCATGGTCCATGTGGAACTGAGGGCTGGCTGCTCTGCCCCTGCCCCTTCTGGGAGCATGAAGCCAGGCCCCCATCACTCAGCAAGGCTGTTGGCTCACCTTTAACCATGTAACCCAAGACTTCAATGGACCTATGGACATTTTCAATAATAGACAAACTGCTGTGAGTCTCCTATTCCTTTCCATGCCCACGAGAAGCATGGTTGTGCGGCTATCCTCGAGACTCTACTACTAGTTGCAGAGTTTCCATGCCTTGTATGCCCATTCTGGTTCAGTTTTATTTTGGTTTTGCTCAAAGGTTCAGGATTTTCCCTATACTACCAGTCCTACCACAGGGTGATTTCACTTGCTTTATTGGATGCAGTAGTGGCTCTCCAGACTAACCATATAAAGAGGAAGCAATGTGTTTTGTAACCCAAGTAAGCTTTGGTTAATCCTGGCTCATTGATCTGCACAGCTGATGATAAAAGAAAAGAGGGTTTGGATCTCATTACATTCTATCTTCCAATTAGAACAACATAATGAAATAGGAAAACTGTCAGAGATTAGATAACGATATGTAAATAAATAACATCGAAGGGCCATGTAACCCTATTGTTTCCTCATAGTTTGGATGTTAAAACCAAGTGCCACAGAGAAAAATGTGAAAATATTTTGTTGAAGAAACCTATCTGCAGTTGACATTTTTACAGCTTGACTGTATGGGAGAAAGTGATATGATCTTTATCCAGGCATCTCACTAATCACTAGAATTGAAAAGCTCAGACAATGTGACTACCTGGAGCTGTGAAAGTAGAGACAAGTAGTTTTCTTGATCTTAAGGAAGATATGGCCTGAGTCATAATTACTCTGAGAGCTAGCTTTTAAATTTATTCTTTTTAGATATGGGATGCCGCTGAAGTTTTTGCCCTCACGCCAGTACAGCTTTAGATAAATGGCTGTTAACTTTGTACATATCACTGTGTAGGAGGTACCATTCAAAGTCTTCCCCTATGTCAGGTGGGAGGGGAGACTGAGTTCCCTTCATCCAGGTGGCTTCCTGAGCCCCACACACTGCCTCTGTGCTGTTCTACAGATTTGTCTCTACAGTATTAGAAAAGTCAAGAACTGTCTTTTTGTTTTGCATTTTGGTGAGAGAAAAAATGGAAAATACTCCGTTTTGCTTCAAACCAAACTGTGTGTGTGTGTGTGTGGGCGGATGTTGTATTTTTCTTGTTCAGCCCCTAACCGAAAAGTGAATGATTCTCTCCGCTCTACTTTACAGCAGTTTCTGGGCAGCAACTCGTGCCAGTAAAGAATTTGGGGGCTGTGACACAGTACGGTAGTCGGGTGTTTATCTTAGGACTTCAAAATTATTCCTTTGGGTTCTGTCTCTCACCAACCTTTTTCTAAGGACCAGAGTCCTGGCAGCTCACTGAAGTCAATGATTGTCTTTCCATTTAATTCAACAGGGTGCGGGACTCATTCTTACACAAGAGGAATATTGTGCACCCATCACAAGATCTTGTGCTGTAAACGTGTTAAGTGTAGCCTCAGTTATAAAAAACAAAAAGGGGTTTGCAAGACCTTTCTCCCAGAGACTTACAAGAATTACATCCATGCTTCCCCTGTTATATGCTGACTTGGAAGTCAAGAGTCCAAAATGAAATCAAACTCAGCCCTCACCACCCCCATTTAATACTTATGATATGTTACATCACTATTAGGCTATTGCATCAAACTGCTGGAAGATTTGTACAGACACATTTAAAACTAGCATGATGGCATGGGGATGAGAAGGAAGGTATAATTCTAAATTTGTGTTCATCTTCCACTTTTATTTAAACATGCAGAACTTCTTAGGCAGCGTAGCTCTTACCCAGAATTTCCCCTGTGATTCAGTTTTATGACTCACCTGCTGGCCTCTGGGGTAGTCTTCTAATTCCCACTGGACTGTGTGGTGAAGAAATGTTCTTGCTCACTGAATTATTTCACCCACCTTGTCTCAGTCACTCAGTATATTCAATCTCCCTCATATATCCGGAGATATGTGTACAAACTATAGAAGTATTGCACGATGAATACACCACTGGTCTAAAATTGAAGTAATCTGAATTCTGTTTTTGAATTTGCCACAGGCCTGCTGGGTCGCCTTGGGCAAGTCATTTCATCTTTCTATGCCTCAGTTTCTGCATCTGTAAAATGGGGGAAATGATATCAATCTCCTTTATACAGTGCTTTGAGATCTACTGACAAAATGAACTATATAAAAACTAAGGCTGTGTCTAGACTGGCATGATTTTGCACAAATACTTTTAATGGAAAAGTTTTTCCATTAAAAGTATTTGCGCAAGAGAGTGTCTATACTGGCATGTGCCTTTGCGCAAAAGATTTGCTTTTGCGCAAAAGCATCAGTGCCAGTATAGACGCTCTCTTGCGCAAGAAAGCTCCGATGGCCATTTTAGCCATCGGGCTTTCTTGCGCAAGAAATTAACTTGGCTGTCTACACTGGCCCTCTTGCGCAAGAATACATGCACAAGAGGGCTTATCCCTGAGCGGGAGCATCAGAGTATTTGCGCAAGAACCACTGATTTTGTACAGTACAAAGTCAGTGTTCTTGTGCAAATACTCGCGGCTAGTGTAGACAGGCGGCAAGATTTTGTGCAAAAGCAGCTGCTTTTGCACAAAATCTTGCCAGTCTAGACGCACCCGCAAGCTGTGTCTACACTGGCACCCTTTTCCGTAAAAGGGATGCTAATGAGACACTTCGGAATTGCAAATTCCGCGGGGGATTTAAATATCCCCCGCGGCATTTGCATGAACATGGCTGCCGCTTTTTTCCGGCTTGGGGTTTTGCCTACTTTCAAGTAGGAATAAGGGATCTTCCGGAAAAGGGCTTATTTTCCGCAAGATCCCGTCTAGACTGGCGCTTTTCTCCGGCAAAACCCCGAGCCAGAAAAAAGCGGCAGCCATGTTCATGCAAATGCCGCAGGGGATATTTAAATCCCCCGCGGAATTTGCAATTCCGAAGTGTCTCATTAGCATCCCTTTTACGGAAAAGGGTGCCAGTGTAGACACAGCCTAAGTGTTTGTTAGGTATGTATGTACATACCTAACCTCTGAAGGTATCTACTATATATTCTGGAGAGTTTGTCTGTCTGTTTGGTGAAAAACTTCTAAATGGCAAGAGCTAGGACTACCAAATTTGGTATACAGCTTCTTCTTATAATAACTTAAACCAATGTAAGGGTTTGGCTGTGCCAGGTAACAGCATGTGCCTGGAATGGGATTGCTTGGAAAACAAAACAGAAAAGAGACCGAATCACCAAAGCAAGTACAGTCCTCAAATTTGACATAACTGAGAGAATGTTGAAAGAGACTGAACCAAGATGAGCCAGAAAAATTGGATGAACCTGGAATAGGATTGCTTCTCAATAAACCTTACAGAAAAGAGATACAATGGAGAATTTAGGGTAGTGCTCTGTTTTAGGACTACCGCACAACGCTGGGTAAATCTGCTAGTACATACATTACTAAACCTCTGAAGCAGCATCACGTTAGAGTAGCATTGGATTTTGAGTAGCATTGAGTAGCAAGCCATGTTATTACACTATACAAATTGGTCACTGTTTCTATAAAAGAGCAATATTGGCCTACCACCGTGCATTAACTAAATCTCAACATAAAATGTATCCGTTACCTAGACTATATTTGAGACAATTAGGGATGTATTATTATCTCAAGATAGAGCTGACAACCTAATGAATGGAAATATCCCATTGACCCTCAGTGTGCTTTCTTGTTTATCATGGAAAAAACTAATGGGTCAAGATTATGGAACATGGAACTTTTTGCCTCTATGCCACCTAATCTCAATTGGAAGTTAGTGTCTGCTGGATGTTCACTACCATATTTGAAAAATCGGTGGTCTTAGTCCTTTAACAAATGACCCAAAAAAAATCACATGACCAATTCGGCACTGAGGTGGGACATCTCAGTGAAAAAGAGAACAGAATAGGCATACGGAGACTAAACTACCTTCTCACCCCTCTGGCAATCACTTCCACTGCGGATTCAGCATGAGATATTGGCAGAGAGATTCGGGGAAAATATTGCTGTCCCTGTTATAGCTGGTCAGTGGCTAATTTGCGTCTTCAGGCCTGCCCTGTACATGGTCACTAAATGCTCTGGAAAAAAATAGTGCAAGCGTCAAGCAGCAATCTGAGTCACAGCTATAAAAAACTAACTCAAAGTGAAAGTACTCAGTTGCTCTCTTTCACACTTTCTTTAAAAAGCTCCAGCTCTCCTGAGATCTGCAGACATGAATGATTTGCACTGGATGCGTATTTAACAACTTCAATATTTTCAAGATTTGTGAGCTGCATGTTGTGATTCAGGGTGGGTGGGTTGGCTGATGGCAGAGGTGAAAGTAAGCGGGTGTACAACTCCAGCAAAAACAGGCTGAGCTGCTGCAAAAGCCAAGAGGCCTATTTAAAGAGCTGGCAGGGACTAGGGATGTTACATTTAATTAACTAATTGAATAGTCGATTAGTCTAAAAGGGCGTCTCCGCCGATGAATGGTAGCAAGAGCCCACTTCAAAAGCAGAAGCCCCACAGGGAGGGAAGGGCCAGCACCACTGGCCCTGTGCTCCTTGTGGAGTCTCAGTCTTTGAAATGTAGAAGAGCCCAGAGGCTCTTGTACATTTCAAAAGGAAGCCCCGCAGGGAGCGTGGAACCAGCGAGGGACTCTTCCACTGGCCCTGCACTCTCGCTGGGGCTGATGTACATTTCAAAAGCAGAGTTGCAGCAGAAGAGGTGTGCACAGAGATAGCTTCAGTCCCCACTTGCACCATTTCTGTTGTGCCTTTGCCTCTCCTGTCCCCGGCAGAGATGGTGCTGGGGGGAACCAGCTTTTAAACTGGCTCCCCCTGCACCATCTCCTGCTCTCTCTCCCCCCCCCCCCCCCCACACACACACCTTGCTGCCTCTCTATGATTGAGGCAGCAAGGGGGGAGGGGAAGCGACTAGTCACATCACTAGTCAACTACTCGATAAGCTTCTGCTTGTCGGATAGTCGACTAGTCGCTTACATCCCTAGCAGGGACCTGGGTTGCCAGTAAGACATTTGAAGTTATTTTCTCTGCTGACTGATGATATTCTTCACATCACATCTGTTCTGTTTCCTGAGTAGCTGAATCAATTCTTTGTGTTCACAAAAGTACAGAGAGGTCAATTTGGTGTGTCCGCTGCAGAGTTAACCTACATGATCTGCACCCATGTTAGCCTAAACTGGCTATGAGCAGCCAAGTCACAAAACTCTACCTACATTACTATGTCCTTGCTGATGCTGCACTTCTGACTGCTCTCTAGAGGTCAATAGGAGGAACTACTTCATTACAGCTTTCTAAAATTCCAAGAAGCTTGGCTGTGTCTAGACTGCAGGGTTTTTTCGAAAAATTGCCTTTTTTCAAAAAAACTTCACCTGTGCCTAGACTACAGCCATGTTCTTTTGAAATTAAATCGAAAGAACGCAGCTTTTCTTTCGATGGCGGTACTCCTAATTTCACGAGGAAGAACGCCTTTTTTCGAAAGTGCTATTTTGAAAAAAGGCGTTCTTGAATGCAAACAGGGCTTTTTCGAAAGAGAGCATCCAGACTGCCTGGGTGCTCTCTTTCAAAAAAGTGGCTTGCTTTTTCGAAAGTATTGCTTGCAGTCTAGATGCTCTTTTTCAAAAGAGGCTTTTTCAAAAGTATCTTTCGAAAAAGCCTCTTTCGAAAGAGGCTTGCAGTCTAGACATAGCCACAGCGAAACCTTCTGAACTCTTTTACAGAGTAGAATATTACATTGCTTATTTAGTGCCAGATGCCTTTAATTTATATGGTTTAAAATTTTACATACTTCACAGTAAGTTCCATACACCGAATTAACAAAACTTGACTTCACACTTTTAACATACAGAAGCATAATATTATGACAATGGTCAAGAGCAGGCAATCCAAGGCAATGTATTATCAGACAGCAATTGGGCAATGTTCTGTAAATGGGCAGCTTAGGAAACAGACTCAAGCCCAGATTTGTATTAGTTCTTTCTGAAGGGTGGGAGATACAATTCTAAATAGTCAATTAGTTTTATATGATCCACATTCAAAATATGTTAGTAGAATGAAATGAGGAGTTAAATTTGTCCTCTTGACAATCATCCCCCTCCCCTTCAATTTCCCATATGAATTTTCTGAGACATCTGTTAGGAAATGCACTTGTAGTGTTTGTATTCAATGAAGGGAAGGCTTGGAGAAGCTTTTAAATATGCTGTAGGACTATCCAGTGGCAATCTATGGGTGACTTCAGTGCCTGCCTGCTGTTGTTTTATGCAAATGACCTCTACAGTGCAACCTCCATTGTCCTAAATCTCACTTCTGTAAAGCTGAATCTGAGTCATGGTACCAAGCTTGAGCAAGGACATGATCCTGTTTCATAGAATGGGAGATTTCAGTAAAATGTCTAGATTGTACGGACAGTCTGAAGGTAAACAGGCCTATTTATCTTCTGAGGCCTTCTATGGCAGGCTTCAGAGATTGGCACACCAGTGGTAATGCCAATGTAGGCTGGTTATTGCTGTTTAAACAATTGCATTTTCTACATTTTCCTTTTGTATTTGACCTGGGCGGGTGCTTATAATGCTAGATATTGCCTGTGCATGATGTCTCTGCAGGAGCCAGTGAGCTAGGAGAAGAGGCGCTGCGAGCAAGTCACTCCTCTTCCTGGCACTTGCACTCTGCCCATACTTTCCAGTCTTCTGTTTTTGCACTGCTGATCTGGGGGGGGGGATCATCAGCAAGTCAGGGCTGGATTCCCCTAAGAACTCAATGATTTGGGGTGTCCTAGATATCTCTTGATAGCTGAGATTGAACTATAAACCTGTTGTACTGGGGCAGGATGATGTAAGAGGAAGCAATCGGGCATGGTGTGAGCACCTTTATAGGACTAAAGGCAATTGAGATTTCCTTTCTTTCGTCACACTTTTTTCATAACTCTGAACTCACTCATTAATCATTTGTTTAGTGTGTATAACGCATGATACGCAGAAAGGAAGTCAGTCCCTGCTCATAAAAGTTCACAGTTTAAAATAAAGATAAGGAGAAAATGGCATGCCCTGGGAATTCCAGTAGTGGAAATAAATAGCTATTTACAATTTGTACTCAGAACTTGTAGCTCAGTTCTAAGTACATAATGAAAAGGAACAGCTTTGAAGGAGAGATTTGATGAATCTCCCTTTTTGAACCTTCCACCTTTGCCATGGACAGCTGGATCTTGCTCAGCTAATGTGGTCTTACATTTCTAAGACCTGAAAGGACAGAGCTGTGACTTGATCCTGAAAGGTAGTAGGGACAAGTTTGGGTCTGACAGCCAAAGGGAAATACTGAGTATATTTAGAACACAAGACAAACCACAGGAACTATAACAGAGCAAGGACACGAACATTTCCTGGCAGAAAAGTTATCGGCATTTCCTGGAATGCTTGCATTCAGATAAGTCACTGAGTGAGAATGCTTGTCCCTAATAAAATGTCACTCCTAGTTTGGCGAGAACTGGCTTTTCCTGAGTTAGGTGGTTAGTAGAAGACTGATGGTGTTCCTCACAAATGACGTTTTCTGTCTTTCCCTCCCCTTCCTTTACTCCCTCCCTTCCCCCACACTGCTATTTAACTGTACACATATCTGATTCCTTATTGATCAAGTAACAAAGAATTCTAGTTGGAAGAGTTAAGTAGATCCATTGGCTTTTAACAACCACTCATCTTGCCATCCACAATAACACATATGTTAACATTACCACATAGGGAAAATCAGACAGAACAGGGCAGTTCTTTATTTTAAATAAAATCATTACAAATGAGCTTCCATATCATCCCCTGCTTTGCTCAGAGATACTGAAATGTCTGCTTCCACCTTTGCTCCAATCTAAGGGTTCGTTTACACTGAAACACTATTTCAGGATACCGGAGTATCCTGAACTAGCTAGCCTGTGACTTCACAGCAAGCCTGCTATTTCGGGCTCGCTATTCCGACGTCCCTGCAAACCTCATTCTATGAGGAGTAAGGGACATTTCAGAACAGCGCTTTATTTTGAAATTTGTTGCTGTGCAGAGAGCGCCAAATGATGAAACAAGCTATTTTGAAACAGCATCAAAATAAGATATGCAATGCGCATAGCTCAAATTGCATCCCGAATGACCCGTAGGGTGAAGCCATAAATATGCCTGGGTAAGGACATGTGTTCACTTGATGTAATATCAATTCACAAAAAGTATTCCTAGGAGTGCAGCCTAAATGAGGGCAGAATGGAGTTTTAGGAGGGAAAATTGGTACTTAATCCACAACTTCAATGAGCAGATTAGGTAGAACAATGAGTGCAAATAACCATTGCAGCAAGGGAGACTGGCTGGTTCTCCAGTGAATTGAGGCAGTCCTTTGAGCCAAATTAACTACAGATCTCAAGGCGTAGACCTTCAAGGGCTAGCCTTCTGACCTAGGCTATGAGTCAGGGGAAAACAAAGTTACACCAACTCCAGGGCAAGCCACTAGTACGTTTTTCAACTTCCTCTGTCTTGAAGTAATACTTTTTCAGCTGTCCAGTAACCTCCCTCCCACCACACAGACATAGACACACTTCTAGACTAAATTAGTTTAATAATTTGAACTTCTTCTTCTAACTACCCCATTCAGACAAATTGAGATGTACTCTTCAAATGCTTCACAAGAAGCGAAATAATCAAGCAACCCTGTCAGTGACCATTCACAATTTCTAATACCAGATGGATGGACATGGATACCTGCCTGCACATGCACGCGCACACTCACACAGTAGGTTACTACAACATCAAAATGTAATTTTACTATAGCACCCCATAATTGTGCAAACAAAATCCTGTGTGGTGACCTACATTGTGCTTGATCCACATCAGAGGTAAATCAATTAAAGTGGAGCCTGAATGTTTCACTCAGGCTGTGGAGACTTATGCTTTCAGCTTGAGATGCCCCTCTTTCAGTCCCTGGTATTGGCCAAGTTGGTGGCTAGTCCAAAGACGCTCATTGCTCGTTAACAATACACTAATCCAGCAGGTGAAAAAAATAGTGTACCTAGTTAGTGGGCAAGTCCCTTCATTTCTGGGCCTACACGTTGTTGGGGTAGAGATGTCTTTGGCTGGACTCAATTTTATTCTTCCCTTCCCCCACAGTTCAGCAGTCCTATGGCTAGTTCTGGTCCTACTGACTGGAGGCTCTGACATTTACATTAGATATGAAATTATGGCATTTACATTAATTATGAAAAAGAATTCAGTATACTTTTCCCTAACTGTGCCTAAATGATTGCTTTGATGTTATAACTTCAGAATACTTCCAGATGTTATCAAATGCCTTTAATTCTACTACATAATGTGTAATACATATTGTCATGCAATGCTAATATATTTCACACAGTAGGATACTGATGGGCAGTCTGAAGGAGTGGAAACAAATGATTTTCTCAGGGATATGGATGAGAAAGCATGGGGATGTCATAAAGCATGATACAAAGCCATTAAGTCCTACTTACGTGTTTAATTAACAGAACATACAAACCAATACACCGATGCACAATGTTGTACAACAATACACATTTTAAGAATCTTAAACATATGTTGCTAATGTGCAGGTTGTAGTCTCTGCATTGTTTTGTAGTTCTATGCTAAGAATAAGATAAGGAAAAAAGCAGAGTTTCCCTTTTCTAGTGTAAAATTTTCTTTGTATATAACTCGATATTAAAAGGGTCAGGGTAGTTGAGCCACATTATACACCACCTTTATTTCATTTGTCCTTTGTAGCTGAAGGCTTAATATTTATGTCTCATTAAAGTATAATCCTTACTTTGCATTCCTGTTGAAATGGGTTGCTGCTGCTCATTTTAGGTGAAATTCATCCTGTGTAGTCCACGCATTGGTTAATTCCTACTTATTGTCTGAAAACAGAGATTAAATGAAGTTGAGACACATGTAGATCTTTGTGTTGAGAGTGTGCCCAGGGTGAAATTTCATTTTCTGAGTTGATCCAGCCAAGGGACAAGTACTTCCCCCAACTGGACCCTTTGTAATTAAACTCAGCCAAGTCATGTACATCATAAACTGTCACTGGAAATGCTTGCTGCTGCCATCTGTGGCACTGTCAGTGTTATTGGGGTGTCTTCAGTGGCATAATTTTAGTGGAGACTTCACTTCAATCTTTGTTATGCACTGCACATAATCACTTTGGACTTAAATGCATCTTAGTCTGGAGCACTCTATAACTTGAACGTTATCCATAATGATGAGGGATTTCTACATTGTCTATAACTTCATTTCACTGTATAAAAAGCATCAAAGAGACTGAACATTTCTAACTGAAAGTTACAGTAATTCCCATAAATCCTAGATCTCGGGAGAAATGAATAAGTATTGTCAAAAAAGTTCAAACTGCCCCTTTTTAAAAAGTGTTCACTGAAAACTGATTTTAAAAAAATCTGAAACATTAAGAAACTGTTTAGTGAAAGTTTTGTTTACTGAAAATCTGGCCACAGTAAATGATTTTGATAACATTTTTGTTTGATTTAAAAGTTCTGAAAAAAATGGAAAAGGCACAACATTTTTCACAAATCCCAGGAATGACTCACAGTGTTTATGCACACAATTTTAATTTTAAGGGAATTTTTTTACCAAAAAAAATCCCTTTCTTGTTTGAAAAATCTAAGATAAACTGATTCTAGTTGTTCTGTTCTGGTGATTTTTGAAATTCTGTGACTCCGCTTTCCTCTTCGGTGCCTGTGGGCAAGGGTGAAGGTAGAGAACTAGTGAACTTGTGATAAGTACTGAACTAGCTTTTCCATAGATTGTGCCACATAAGGAAGATTGACCAGAAAAAGGACTCCCTGAATTCTTTCCTTTATGCTTTAGCAATACATTATCATTTCCTTCTAAGCAGGTGTGAGAGCATAGAGCTTGATGATGAAATAAGACATCTGATAGAGAAGAACAGTATTTCACAGTCCCGTGAGAACTCGGAGTTCATTACCCAAGAGGGTGTGCTCAGACAGATGACTTCGCGTTCCCTGGAGGTAAGCAAATGTTTCTTTTGCAACAGTTCGTCTGTAAGAGAAGAAAATTGAGGGGATATCTCCTGTTGTACTAACTATACACAAACTTCCTTGATTGCTGAACACACTGTAAATTCTCTCACCAAGCCACTTCCTGTTACTAGGGAAACTGTTTAAGTGAGAAGATGCTTTTCTTCAGTAGTTTTAAGAGCCCCACTAGATAGAGGACATTTACATAGGGATAAAAACCCCCCTCAGCTGTCTCGGGTCAGCTGTCTCTGGCTCATGGGCTCAGTCTCTGGGGCTGAACAATTTCTAAGACAGGGTTTGTCT
Source organism: Pelodiscus sinensis (assembly GCF_049634645.1). Lineage (NCBI taxonomy): Eukaryota > Metazoa > Chordata > Testudines > Trionychidae > Pelodiscus > Pelodiscus sinensis. Next base: position 36,726,558 of record NC_134715.1, on the reverse strand, counting down.
ACACAGCAAAGTTATTTCGAAATGACAGCCGTTATTTCGAAATAACTTTACCGGTTTCTACACAGCCAAACCGCTATTTCGAAATTAAATCAAAATAGCAGAGGGCTTATTTCAAAATAGGTAAACCTCATTCCATGAGGAATAGCACCAATTTCAAAATTGCTTTTTCGAAATAAGCACTGTGTAGACACTTCTGTTGAACAGGGGGCCTCCAGCCCTTCTCAGGGTGCCCTGGTGGCCACTCAGGGCACAACCAAGAAAACTCCTCTCCCTCCCCCCCAGAGCCATTAAAAGGGTAGACTCTGGCCAGAGTGCCTGTGCCAGTTCCAAGCCTGCCAGCCCAGAGCCAGCTGTTGCTGCACCTAACCCAGTGGCCCCAGCATGAGTCAGGCAGCCAGTGCCAGCCAGCCCTCCACAGTTCCCCAAGACCAGTCTGCCAGCTCCCAAGAACCTGCCAGGGGCCAGAGAAGGCAGGCACCTGCCTGGTCCAGTGCGGAGATCAGGGACCTAATTCAGGTTTGGGGGGATGCCTCTAACTCCATGATCTCCGCTCTAAACCATTTACAGGCAGATGGCTGCCGGCCTGGCCACCAAAGGCCACATGTGAACCCAGGAGCAGGTTTTCATGAAAATAAAGGCTCTGTGGCAGGCGTATGCCAGGGCCACAGGAGGCAGCTCCCAACCAGGCGCAGACCCAGGCCCCTGCCTCTATTTTGATGCCGTGGACCGCATCCTGTGGGGCAGGATGGTCTGTGCCCCCGAGCTGGTCATCAACCCTGTTGCAGAGCTTGCTGCCGGCTTCCCAGCTACCGCTCCTCCTCCCACTCCTTCTCCCCCTCCCGCTTCTTCCTCCCCATATGCCCAGGGATACCGAGGCCCTCACATCCATGGTGCTGGGAGACAGTTGGGCTGGTGAGACTCCCAACCCTGAACCCTAAGCTTCTCCTCCTCCCTGCTAGCTCCCTCCTCCCAGGTTTTCCCCTCCCCTCCCCTCTCCCACCCTCCCTCTTCCACTCTCCCACTTTCTTTCCCCAGTCTCACCTCAGTTTATTCCCCCCCCCCGCCCCAGTTTTGTTCAATAAAGAGGCTTTGTTGTAATGAACATGTGTCTTTTATTGTACAGCAGGAAGCGGGGTTAGGGAGGGGTAAGGGGAAGGATGTGAGGGAGGAATGAGGCACAAGCTCCCAGTGGGGCACATCAGGGAGACTGTTACTGCCTGCAGCAACACTTCCAGGAGAAGTATCAGAGTACCCAGGGGCGGGTCCGGCTCCATGCTGCAGAGTGCTGTGGTGTCCTGAGTGAGGGCAACCAGAGCATGCAGAGAAAAAAATGCTTTGCTGTCCCTCAGTGAGGTAGGCAAGAAATCAAGGAAACCTTAGAAACGGCTGTCCTGGGGGGGGGTCCCTTTAAGCACAGATCTCAGATACCTTGTGTGGCTGTTGCAGGAGGCTAACTCCTGACCTGATGCCCTGCGAGAACTGGTTTTGGCCGGACTTAAATGTGATTCAGCATCCTATCAGTGTGGACGTGCTATTTCTAAATAACAAAATGATATTTCGAAATGCATTTTGTGTGTAGACGCGTTATTTCAAAATAGCTTATTTTGAAATTAGATATTTCAAAATAACGCTGTAGTGTAGACGTACCCTTTAAGAGATTTGGGCTTGGACTGGAGCTCAAGCTCTGGGATTCTGTGAGAGTAGGAGGTCTCCAGAACTTGGGCTCCAGCCCAAGACAAAATTTCTACATAATTTTTAGCCCCGCAGCCTTAGCCATTTGATCCAGGCTAGCTTTAGCAGCTCCCCTTTTCTCTCTGGGTAGACATGGCCTGCATTCTGACTGGCCAGTTGGACCTTTCGAGTAATGATATCTGCCGATACTGTGAGATTAATGATTTAACACAAAGGCTGTGTCTAGACTGGCCAGTTTTTCCGGAAAATCAGCCACTTTTCCGGAAAAACTTGCCAGCTGTCTACACTGGCCGTTGAATTTCCGCAAAAGCACTGACGATCTCGTGTAAGATTGTCAGTGTTTTTGCGGCAATACTATGCTGCTCCCATTCGGGCAAAAGTCCTTTTGTGCAAAACTTTTGCGCAAAAGGGCCAGTGTAGACAGCTGAGATTTGTTTTCCGCAAAAAAGCCCCAATCGCAAAAATGGCGATTGTGGCTTTTTTGCGGAAAAGCGCGTCTAGATTGGCAACCGACGCTTTTCCGCAAAAAGTGCTTTTGCGGAAAAGCATCTGTGCCAATCTAGACGCTTTGTTCCACAAATGCTTTTAACGGAAAACTTTTCCGTTAAAAGCATTTCTGGAAAATCATGCCAGTCTAGACGTAGCCAAAGGGGAAGAAGGGAAACAAAAATAAAGCCGCTTCTGGGGAATGAGAGGTACAGACGGGGGGAGCTGGTGGAATAGAAAAGAGGGTCTGAAGAAGCAAATGTGATGGTTTAGACTTTCCTCTCCCCCTTCCAATGAAAAAAGGAGAAGAAACTCCTCTCTCTCCTACCATCAGGAAAGGAAGGAAAAGCAGAATAGTGCACCCAGGCAGGGAGAAATACTGTTACTATTCATTCCACCACCTGAAAGGAATAAAGTGGAAACCCGCTTAGTTTCCTTTATGCCATCATCACATGGAAAAGGATGTGGCTGAAAAACACAATTCCTAAGTATGTTGCAAGGCATTAGCGGGAAAAAGAGTGAAGATGTGAGACTATGATGAATCAATTTACAGGTATTTCACAGTAAACCTCCCGAATGACTTGCTGTGAGAGCTACTCAGGAAGTTTTCCAATGAAATTGGTTTTTGCCAGAAAATTCCAGTTTGTCAAAACTGAAACTTCTTTGGAAGTAACACACCTGGGTATGTGTGTGCATCATGAGCTGGGAAAGTTTTGCAAGGCGTGTCTCTTGGTCTGTGCTTGTGTCCTGGAGCTCCTTTTCCTCAGCTCTGAAGGCACGGGGGGGGGGGGGGGGGGGGGGGTGCAGATCAGCCATCTTTCCAGGTCCTGCTTACCACTTCATGGCTGGAGTCAGAATTCTCTGTGTCTGAAGGGTCTTGGCACTCTCTTTTTGCACATGAAAATACGATTATATACAGTTCTTAAGGGAGTTTGGAGCCTTATTATAGTTCTTATAGGTTAGTTTTTGCCACTTCGGGGACCTTCCCGCTTTCCTCTCCCTGGGAGAAGGACTATGCCCAGAGTTCCAGGGTTTAAGAGTTGTATCTCCTGTCTCTGCTCCTCAGTCAGTGACAGCAGAAAAACCTCCACCAGAAATTGCTACATAGAGGCACTCCTCTACTTGGGCAGACAAAACCAGTTATCCCCCGTGATAGCTGATAGTCTTGAACAGTGGTTCTCAATCTTTTTGCTACCGGAAACCGGCAAACCTATTCACAAACTTCTGGCAGACCGGTATCATTGTATTTGCATATCTGCATATTCATTATGCAAATGATGAATGTGCAAATGTGCAAATACAACTATACCGGTCTGCCAAAAGCCCAGCCCCCAGTGCCAGCCCTAACTCCTAGAGCCCCCCCCCATCCCCCACTGCCAGCCACTGACCCCAGGGTGCCCTGCACCCAACCCTCCCAGCACCAGCCTCTCACACTCAGAGCCCCCCAGGGCCAGTCCCCCATCTCAAATGCTTCGGTTCCAGCCCCCTCCCCTTAGAGCCCCACCACCACCACCAAACACCCCAATACCAACCTCCTGTTTCCAGAGCCCCACTGCAACCAATCCCTACAAAACTCCCAGTGCCAGCCTCCAATATTAGCCCCATCCTTAGAGCCCCCCCCAGTGCCAACCCTGCTGCTATAGTCCCCTCCCACTGTTAGCTCAGCCTCCAGAGCCCGCTAGCACTAGCCCCACCTGTGGAGCTCCCAGTGCCTATCCCGTCCCCCTCACCTAGACTTGCACTACTGCCCGTGTGGCAGCAGTTCTGGGGGCTGGGGTACACTGCCCAGTGCCTGCCCTCCCGCCACAACTATTGGGAGAGGTATGTCCTGCCCCACTTCTCAGCCAACCAGCGCCTGGCAGGGGCGGGCTCTCCTCCTGGCTGTAGAAAAGCACGTTGCTGCGTGGCGGGAGGACCACACAGTGAAGGGTCTCCTCCCAGCCACAGAAGAGCACTTCCCTGCTGGGCAGGGAAGAGACCCCATCCCTGCCCAGCGCTGGTTGACTGAGAGGTGGGGCAGGACACACCTCTCTCAACAGCCAGTGCGAGAGCAGTATGCCCCAGAGATCCGCTGATCTAGAAAAGCAGGAATATCAAAAGAAGTTGGGCCTGTCTATTAGCTCACTGCAGACTCACCTAACAGAAAGCACTACATTCACCCATGGATGAAGAGCTATTCTATTTTACTCGCCAATAACAGCCAGATTCCTGAAGCATCTCACTAGGAGCTTCCTACCAGTAGCAAAGCCTACAGTTGAACCTTAGTCTTGCACTGTCAGTATTTCTCAGGCCACCCTTTGAACAGCTAATGTCTCACTTGTCTACGAAGGTGACTATCACATTGTCTGGGAGGGTGACCAAGGGGAGGGCGCTCATGTCTACCATGCCATTTGCTGCTTTTCATAAAGAAAAATAATTCCCTTGTCTCCACCTAAAATTAAATCCCAAGGTAATTTCTCAGTTCCACATAGATCAATCATTCATGTACTGATATTCTTTCCAAAATATCCTGCCTCTAGTGTGGAGCAGAGGTTTTGTTCTTGTGATGTCAGACGGGCTTTGGTGTTCTGCCCACAAAGAATGAAAATAAATAAGAAAAATTTCTTTTGCCCTTTAAGCAATCCACTCAGATCCTTTCCAAGAGGATTTCTAGCTGTTGATCACGTATCCCTCCTCTGGACAAGATGAGGGCCCACCAACTAGGACACAGGCAACCTCAGTAGCATCTCTCCAAGATGTACCTGTGTGGGATATTTGTAAATTAGCAACCTAGAATTCCATCCACACCTTCATGAAGCATTATACTTTAATCTAAGCCTCTTCTGCAAACACAGCCTTGGAGCAACAGTATCACGGACATCAATATTGCCTGCACCCTCTTACCAGCCTGTTCTTTGACTACTATTTACTAGTCATCCACATGTGGAATACACATTCCACTTGAGAAAATGGAGTTTACTTGCCTGTAATGGGAGGCTCCCGAGATGTGCAATACCTATCTGCCTTCCTCTACATGCCCTCCTTTGCCTCTGCCTCTGATCATGAAGTGCTTTGCGGTAGAGAATAGTCTGCGTCTCCCTGATGTTCAGCACAATGGGCTGCAAAGCACAAGCATGGACCAATGGACACGCCATTTGCAACATTTTTCATTCTCTCGCACGTTTGCATATACACCCACGCATGGAATACACAAATGGATCACACATCTCAAATTCCAGTTAAGTGCTCTTTTTTGTGTGTGCATGTGTCGAAATGCACCTGTTTTGACCAAAGCTTCTCTGGGAAAAAACGTTGAGTTCTAGAATAGAATTTCAAGGGGAGAGAGGGAGAGACCCCAAAACAGACCATCTGTATCCTAGCAATTAGACACTGGCGGATATGTGATGCCCAGGATTAAGTCTCTTTTCAGATACTTGAATCTGGGTCTCTGGCTATGTTGCAGGTGAGTGTCCTAACAGTATTCCTCTCTCTCTCTCTTTCCTGTTGGAGCTATTCCACTTTGTATAAACAAATTGGCTACGTCTACACTGGCCCCTCTTCCGTAAGGGGCATGTAAATTTCAGCAGTCGTCGTAGGGAAATCCGCGGGGGATTTAAATATCCCCCGCGGCATTTAAATAAACATGGCCGCCGCTTTTTTCCGGCTTTTAAAAAAGCCGGAAAATAGCGTCTAGACTGGCCCCGATCCTCCGGAAAAAGCGCCCTTTTCCGGAGGGTCTTATTCTTACTTTGAAGTAAGAATAAGACCCTCCGGAAAAGGGCGCTTTTTCCGGAGGATCGGGGCCAGTCTAGACGCTATTTTCCGGCTTTTTTAAAAGCCGGAAAAAAGCGGCGGCCATGTTTATTTAAATGCCGCGGGGGATATTTAAATCCCCCGCGGATTTCCCTACGACGACTGCTGAAATTTACATGCCCCTTATGGAAGAGGGGCCAGTGTAGACGTAGCCATACTGATTGGGGCAGAGAAAGATACTGACTCAGGGACCCTGTGCTTAGGTGAGTCCAGATCAGGTAGAGTTAGGCACTTGAATCTGGGTCTTCCATATCTCAGGTGAGTGCCCTAATCATGGCTCTTTTGAAGTGACTGTCCCACTCTCTTCACAAAAATTTTCAAAGGGTCAAGTTTTCAGTCAAATGCAAACTTACCACACATATCAACACTTCGGAGGGGGAGGGGAGTTCTCCAAGGAATTCTTGTTTTCTACCCAGCCCTACTTGCTGCCTTCATGAAACATAAAGCAGAACTACAATACGATTAACAGAAAATGTCACAATTAGAACAATGGGATTAGAACCAGCACAACGGGGAAAAAACCTGAATGGACTTCATACTACCACTAAAATCCTCAAGAGCCCTTCCTTTCTCTCCAAAAAAGTGATGAAACAAAAGCAACCCACGAGCACAAAAGCAAGTAGACTTAAAACTTCTCACTTAATACACAAGTCAGCAAAAGAGAAGTTGATGATTAAAACAATCCACCGCTAGATGTGATCTTTTTTACCAAAAGTAAATTGGGAATGTAGCCAAGGATGGAAGAGAACAAAAGCTACATCTATACTACATTGTAGTTCAAAATAAGATATGCAATTTGAGCTAGGCAAATTGCATATCTTATTTCAATCTTATTTTGAAATAGCTTATTTCGTAATTTGGCATTGTCTACACACTACCAAATTTTGAAATAACCTGCTATTCCAAAATGTCCCTTACTCCTCATGGAATAAGATTTACAGGGATATCGGCAGAGCAAGCCTAGAATAATGGGCTTGCTGTTAAGACGTGGGATAGTTATTTTGGGATACTCCAGGGTCCCAAAATAGCATTGCAGTGTAGTCGAAGCCAAAGAGGGTTCACTCCACTTTTGTTATATATTTCACTTTTACTTGGAGCTTCATTAACTGCTAGTTGAACAGCTGTGATAAGGTCCAACAGTTTTTTGTATTATTACAGGCAGTCCCCGGGTTACATACAAGATAGGGACTGTAGGTTTGTTCTTAAGTTGAATCTGTATGTAAGTCGGAACTGGCGTCCAGATTCAACCGCTGCTGAAACTGACCAGCGGCTGACTACAGGAAGCCCGAGGCAGAGTTGCTCTGTCCCGGGCTTCCTGGAATCAGCCGCTGATCAGTTTCGACAGGCTGAATCTGGCAGACCAGGGAGACGCAGAGCAGCTTTTCTCACCCCGGAGGATGCGGGCGGCGGGACCGCAGCGCATCTGGGCGTCCCGCCGCTCCCGTCCTCTGGGGCGAGAAAAGCCCCGTTCGTAACTGCGGATCCGACATAAGTCGGATCCGTGTAACTTGGGGACTGCCTGTATTATTATTAGGGCAGGTAGCTTAAAATGAGGTTGTACAAATTGAAAGTAAAGGAGATTGTTTTCTTAACTACCGCAAATCATTTGCATCTGAACAGTATTCTTGCTGTGCTAAAGAAATAGTCACAAATGTCAATGTGTGTAGACTGAGAAGCAGGTTTGGAGGGAAATATTTAGTGAGGGAGAAAAGAAGAACTATAACTATCTTATGCTTCTTTTGTGGCACTGTAATCCTTTCAGAAAAGTCAGACACAGACAATAAATCATGTGAGTGTTTGTTAGATTTTTGCAGTATTGCCAACCCTAGATGTTCAAAAAATCATGTCAGACTCCTCAAAATCATGAGATTATGTAAAAAATAGATCACGCATTATTTTTATTTGCCTTCTGCTTTTTTGAAGATTTAGAGTGCAGTGCAGGAACATTTTGAAGATTTCTTCACAGCCACCGGGTGCTCTGTGCTGGATATTTGTAAGGTAGCAACCTAGAATTCCATCACATAGCCACTGGACGCCAGGTGCTGCAGCTTTAAAGAAAGCAGTCTATCATGAGACTCATGCCAAACTCATGAGTATTAGCATACGGGAAGTAATGAACTGGATCACAAACAGCAAAATGTCACATTCCAACCCCAAGGCTCTAGCAAAACTGTTTATCTGGAATTGTATGTAAACAAATTCCATTTGCCTCCTTATAAATTACGTTCTTCAAAAACAGAATGGGGGGGGGAAGACACTAGGAGCTGAAAGAGGCACTCAGGCTATGTCTAGACTACATCCCTCTTTCGAAAGAGGGGTGTAGCTTAGACATGCCTTCATTGTAACAGGGTGAACCTGGATATACAGAATGAACAGACTGGATTCCAAACATCAACTTCATGCCCTGATTACCATAACTATTAACTTTTTAAAATTCTAGAATGTTGTCATGCTGTGTTACCCACAATCCTCAGATATCTTGGTGCTAAACGTTGGTGACCCTGTGTAGAAAGTCTCATTTTCAAACTTTGCCATGTTGCATGAGAACAGGATAGTGCCTGACTAACATCAGAGAGAATTTGAAGGTACAGGAAATAGATGCAAAAGGAAGTCAAAGCAGCAAATGGAGCTCAGATCTCCTAAATCCCAGTCACTTGCTAGGACCACTGAAACAGCCTCAATTCCCAACAATTACATAAAAATTATGAAACATTTCTATTGTGACAAACTAGATCCGATATTTCTCAAAATGATATATATTCCACATAAAATAATTTTATATGCAGAGTATTTTAAATATATCTATGGCATTCATATGAAATCTGATTCATTTATATTTTCCATACAAGGAGAGGACCACTTTTCGGTATAGGAAAGAAGAGGACCAAACAGGAAGGGAAGAATAACAAGTTAAAACATTATTTAGATGCTGGAAGAAAGAAAGAAAAAAAAAAGGAAAACAATTGGTTCATGGATTATTGATAGATATGTAGATCAAGAATTACAATAACTGTTTACTGTAGATGAAGATATGTTCATGAGCAAATGAATCATAGTTTTGGCACCGGATATAATACAAGAAGATAATGATTCATAAGTGAGTACAGGGTGATATACAGAGTTGATGTTTCATGGTATCCTTGTCTTTTCTCATTCCTATACGTTTCTTCTTCGTGTTTCTTTCCCGTGTCTTCTTGCTCTCTTTTGTTGCTCCAGTTTAACTGTAGAATCAAGAAGTATTTGGATCCCAAGGGACACATTTTTAAACATATAGGCAGCTGAGCAAAATTACTTAAGTCAACAAAGAACAATAGGAGAAGAAAAGTTTGAAGTAGAAGCTGTGTTCTATATTGTATTTACTCTAATAATAGAAACATATCTTAATTTATCCAGTGCTTAAGCTGCTGTGAGCCAAGTACTGAAGAAGGCACTTCCATCTAAACACATGCACATACAAGAATATTGAGCGTATCTATTCTAAATTAACATTAATACTGATGTCAAAAAAGTATGCTTGACATACTCATTTTTTCAGGAAAATCCCCTTCTTAAACATTATGGCTGTGTCTAGACTGGCCAGTTTTTCCGGAAAATCAGCCGCTTTTCCGGAAAAACTTGCCAGCTGTCTACACTGGCCGCTTGAATTTCCGCAAAAGCACTGACTTCCTACTGTAAGAAATCAGTGCTTTTTGCGGAAATACTATGCTGCTCCCATTCGGGCAAAAGTCCCTTTTGTGCAAAACTTTTGCGCAAAAGGGCCAGTGTAGACAGCTCAGATTTGTTTTGCGCAAAAAACCCCGATTGCGAAAATGGCGATCGGGGCTTTTTTGAGGAAAAGCGCATCTACATTGGCCATGGACGCTTTTCCGCAAAAGTACTTTTTGCGGAAAAGTGTCCGTGCCAATCTAGACGCTCTTTTCCAAAAATGCTTTTAACGGAAAACTTTTCCGTTAAAAGCATTTGCGGAAAATCATGCCATTCTAGACGTAGCCTTATCTGTATGGGTAAAGCTTATATTCACAAAGATCAGATAACATACTATCCTATTTAAAGACTCTCTGTATGTTCCAGCTGGAATTATCTTGCTGTTCACTGTTTCACTGCATCAGACTGGGAACAGGAAATAGCCACCCTCAAGACATCACAAGTGACTCTTGTTATCACTTTTTTACATTACTTTCAATCATATTTTACATGAAGATTGTAACAAGTCCTGCAGGTACAGTAACTGTTGGAGAAAAATATTCACATCATAAAATCCTGTCTGAAGTGTTCGCGTTGAGAAAGTCTTCAGAGAGCCTTAGGCATGGTTTGAAAGACAGACAAAGATATGAGTGCGCACACAGCAACCCACAAAGAAGGGAAAGAAAGGTATAAGGCATACTAGAGTAGATCTCTTGGTAATGCATACATCTATGATTATGTCACCGAGGGCATGGAAGTTATAGATTTTGTGACTTCCATAGACCTAAGAGACATTTTATGCTTCAGCCCTCGGACAGCAATGCTGGAGCATCGCTTGGCAGGAGTCCTGGAGCTACAAGCGGCCTTGTGGAGACCCTGCAGCTCTCAGCTACCATGGGCAGCGGGTGCTGGGCATCCCTCCTCTTCCACACATGCCTTGGACTCTCTTCTCTCCACCCCAGTTGCATCCATTTTGTCACGGTTATTTTACTAAAAGTCACAGACAGGTTATGGGCTTCCATGAATTTTTTTTTATTGCCCATAGTCTGTCACTTTTACAGAAAATAACCATGACAAAAATATTAGCCTTAGTAATGAGAATTCATAAATGGAAACTGTGAATCTTAGAAATAACAAATAAAAAAAGACTTGCAATATTAAGCTATCTCTATCTGGTGGAGGATTATTTATGGTACTATCTTTTAATATTTGTTTTTTCATAGTTGTGGGCAGTCTTTTTAAAAGGTAACACTGCAGCTGAATATTTAAATGTTACAACAGATGAGGAGCAACAAAATTGGTTTCTGGCAAAGACCAGTGTGCCATATATGCATAAATAAAACAATAAGGATCCAGTGGGGAACTCCTTTAGCAAATTTCCTGAAAAGGAACACCTAAAGCCTGTCATTTGCTCCAAAAAGAGAACACATGCTCTCTAGGTAATTATGTTGTGGGATTCAAACTGAAAAGAGTCTTCTCTTAAACTAGAAAGCTAAACCAGGACATGGAGTTTTTCTGATCAGTTTTTCATTGCTGCCGTGATTGCGTTCAAATTAACAGGGAAATTAAATTATATTTAGGCATGGCAGTAAGAGATTATAGAGATTACCCTAGTACAGTGTACCCACAAATCTCCCCAAAGCCTCAGTTAAAATCCTTTAAAATGAGACTGACAAAAAGGCATGAAACACTAAGGACTTAGTCAGCATCCTAAAGTTAATCCAACTTTCCTGGAAACTACTTGGAGTGAAATTATGGTACAATTGTATGTTCTCCAGTGGGTTAATTTCATTTCCTAGTTGAGTTAGTGCCAGTGCTAATAGTGTTAACACTGTGAGCTCAAACAAGCATAGAAACAGACCTGGGGATTTTCCAGTTGCATTCTCGCTATTAACATGACCTACCAGTGAGCTCAGCATTATATAACACAGATGAAGACAGCCCCTCTTTCCATGAGCATACATCAAGTATGACAAGACATGCTTGGAGACAATAAGATAATCTTATTTTGGGACTTTCCCAGTTATTTGCGTGTAGGGAAACTTGAGGCAGCTGGAAGAAAAATTCCAGCTGAAGGACTACTTGTTTAGAAACTTAAGCTAACTAGACCAAAAAAGGCTCACATGAAGATGGAAAAAGAAGCCCAAAATGTTTAGATTAGTCCAGAATAAATATTTCCCCCGTGTTAGCTTGAGAAAATTCGAGATTCTGACCTTTTTCCCTGATTTGGGATTGTAACAATCTTCATGAGGCAGCAAAACAGTTTCCCACGGAACTGTGGAGGGACAGTCTCTCTTCTCCATACCTTTGTCCCCCTCTTTTTAACACCTTTGCATCAGGTAAAGTACTATTTCCTTTCTACCGGAAGGCAGCATGATCAATGCCATGGTAAGCATTGTGATGCCTGCTAAATAAGACAGACAGGCAGACCATAGGCCTAGGGATATATGATTTATTAGTAAATACACTAATTCACTGTGTGACCTTCGGCTTTCAATACCTCTATTGATCTATGTGTAAAGAGGGGATATTACTCATTTTTGTAAAGAGCTTTGACCCCTTCGGACCAAAGAAGCCACAGGGGGGACAATGTCTGTAATTAACCTGATCATTTGATAAAATGTCATCTTCATTTTGAGACCTTTGGGGATGTTTCCTTTTCACCACCACAGGAATCTTTCAGTTAAATAATTGCCGTCTTCTCTTGTGCTGGGTGAGCAGGGGAAAAAACCTCCAAAATGCCGTGACACATTTTTGTGGAAAACCAACTGCACTCATGCAGAGTGCAGTCTTGTAACTTCCTGTGATACAATTTCAGGAATGTCAAAAATAGTAGCAAATATTGCCAGTTTTGTATGGTTTTTCCAGCTTCCTTGGTATTACAGTTAATGACAATACAGGGCCAGATCCAAAACTTTATTCATTGGAGTAATACTGTTGATTTCAATGGGACTACGTATGTGAGTAAGCTGAACAATGTTCGAGCAAGTTACGAATCAGCTTTGCTTCCTTCCTTTCATACGCATTTAGTCTGTGACTGAATCCTATTTCTACTTCCTCCACAACAATCTACCCCCTCCTTCCTAGCGTGTTGGCCAAATCCATAACCTAATCATTTTCTGCCTCAATTACTGTAATCTGAGATTTCCCCAAAAAATTAAGTAAAAACAATTCAGAATGAGTAAGGTCATCCCGATATTAGCCTTTAATTGAGTCAATATTTCAAGTATCATCTGCTTCAAAGAGCTTTCAGGTCCTTGGAAATATTCTGTTCACTGGTCATGATAATCCATAACTGCATATCTAAAGCCCCATAATATAAACAACAATATAGTCTTGAGACAAAATAATTCTAAAATTGTGATCAGTACAGTGTGAGCTCTCTAGCTCTGATATATTTACTCACGAACCTGAATTTTAATTATACTTTTATTGCTCCTCACCTTACAAAAATCATTTTTGTCATTCTTGTAATTTCTATAAACATTTTATTTTATTTTATTTATTTTATGTCAGAATAACTTTTTTATATAATCCAAAATGTCCTTATCAAAATAAAATCTTTCCCCATATCTTGATTGTACCCTGACCATTTTCACAAAGGGCTCATCTAGACTATGCTGAAATTTCAAAAGAGGATATGCTAATTCTGCGGGAATTTGCATATCTTCTTCCAATCTCACTTTCAAAAGCAGAGCTTTTGAAATTGAAAGTAGTCAGGACACGGTTTTTTCAGCAACCCCCCCTTTTTTTAAAAGCCGCTCTTCCTCAAAAAATGAGGTTTACGCGGCTTTTCGAAAAAGGGGGGGTTGCCAAAAAAAAACCAAGTCCCAACTACTTTCATTTTTGAAAGTTCTGCTTTCGAAAGTGAGATGGGAAGAAGATATGCAAATTCTTGCAGAATTTGCATATCCTCTTTCGAAACTTCAGCGTGGTCTAGATGAGCCCAAAGTTGGAAAACTGACCTTTAAAGTGGACAAAATAAGGAACCAAATTAAGATTTCAGGAAATATTGTTTTGGTGTTTCCAAAAAAGTCTTTTTACTAGTGAAGATTTGAATCAAGAAACTTTGGGCAGCATGCAGAATCTTGCACATGGTTCAAAATGTGCCAAAAAACCCACAAAACAAACAAAAAAACCCCCACCTAAACAGGAGAGGAAGCCTTGGAGATATTTTCCAGGCAGTAAAAACTTTAATCCTGGTGACTGGATTGTAACTGAAGTGCAATTATCGTTTGTGGGAAGTTTCATTTCACTCAAATGGAGTTGAGATTCTACAACACAGAAATAGTTTCATCATAAGTTAACATGCAGATGGGATCTTGAGGAAAATAAGCCCTTTTCCGGAAGATCCATTATTCCTACTTGAAAGGGAATTTGAAAGTAGGAATAAGGGATCTTCCGGAAAAGGGCTTATTTTCCGCAAGATCCCGTCTAGACTGGCGCTTTTCTCCGGCAAAACCCCAAGCCGGAAAAAAGCGGCAGCCATGTTCATGCAAATGCCGCGGGGGATATTTAAATCCCCTGCGGCATTTGCAATTCCGAAGTGTCTCATTAGCATCCCTTTTCTGGAAAGGGGTGCCAATGCAGACACAGCCTGCATGTATATTTTACCACACTTGCTGTTCTTTTTATTGTCTGTTTTCTTCCCCATAGTTTTTACAGGCATTATTTGTAGTCTCCATTACATGACTCATCAACTTCTCTCTTATAAGGAAATACAGTATGTCTTAATGTCATGTCAGAAAATCTTTATATTCAGGCAAGCCAAAGGGCGTGGTTCCAACTGGAAACAGATCTTTCTCTTACTGGGGAAAAGAAAGCCATGTCCCTAGAGCTATTTATTGAAAGTTTATTCTTTCTTCCTTTATCTGTGCCAGTTCCTCTCCCAGGAGAGAATCAACCAGTAAAGGAAGGGATTGCAATTTACATACCACACTACACAAAGCTCTGTCCCGTCTCATACATTAGTCACAGACAGCATGCTTGAGACATTTTGGGAAGCCCCTGTTTAGAAGACAAAAAAGGTTTAAATCAGAGTTCCATGATCACCTATGTATTATTCTGTGCTGCTTCTACACGCACACAGAGCTAGTTGGAAACATTTTCTGTGAAGTTTTTGTGACCTATATTTTAATAGAACTTTTTTACTTCCCTCTCTTTTGTACAAACCCATCTGCTAAAGGAAATACTGTATTTGCTTGCCTTCTTTTAAAGACCAGGCGTAAAACAGACATCCGAAGCCTCTTTCGACTGTCACAGACAGGTATGAATGGCCCAGAAGGATCAGAAGACCAGTCACAAGTAAGTGAGCATTTCTGCTGGGGAGCAATATCAATGGCATGTCGTTGAATTAATGGAAATGTGCGAACTATTGGACAATTAGAGGTATCCTTTTGTAAATAGATCATTAAGGCTTGTGTGTTGAAATAGTCTTTTGTCAGAATGAATGCATTCTGTTTTCATGTATTGAGGTGCTACTGGACTGCTGTATACCTTTTCCATACTTTTAAAAAATATATTTAATTTTTTTCTTTAAGAAGCTGATCCTGGGCCTGGCCAATTGCCATGGTAACAAGGCAGCTTCCTGAGATACTATTAGCTATACCAAGATTAGAGCCACAAGGCACCATGGCATCCTTTGAATTTACTAGCATTGTGCTTCTCTACTGGGAAGAGTGAGCGGTGGCATTTAAAACAATTTGCCATTTCTCCTTAAAGCTGTATATATTTATCAAATGAAGAAAAAAAAGAACATGCAAAATGTACAGTATTTGGTAGCTTTTGAGAATGCTTGATTAGGCTGAGTCTCATTTGCCTGGGCTGACATGTGCAGCAAGGCAGCTACCAGGTATGGGAAACTCCACTATCAGTGGGTCAACTCCATGGGCAGGGGGTGGCTAGAGGTAGATTGTGGGCATGGAGAGAGGGAAGCTCCCCCTAGCCACACTCCAAGGATAAGGCAGTGGCACTGACATGGATTCAGGAGGGACAGAGAGAGACTGGGTCATGGAAAGGTGAGCAGGAGTGAGGAGAGGGAGAAGCTCTGCAGAAGAAAAACAGTAATGAAAATGGAGTTTGGGCCCTTTGCAACCTGAATGGAACCTGACAAATGTTGGGATTGGATCAGGAACAAAATCAACATGACATGCCTGGACTTGAATTCGGGAAGGCCATGATCTAGTTGGGTTCAGGTCGGAATTTAAAATTAGGTCTAAGCAGATCTCTAATTGACAATGTAGCTTTGGTCTAAAATGATTGGATGTTTGGTCCAGGGAGGAACTAAAAACTGCACTTTTAATGACCAAGTATTTGACACAGCCAATCTGCTTTTCTGAGTTATGTATATTTTGTTCCAGTTACAATTCTGCTTCTACATATAGCAAGTGTGCATCATGTGAGAACCTATGGCAGCATCTTGGAAATTATGATCGATTGGGCTAATAATATAAAAATGAGGATTTTCCAGAAGCCATACTGGCTACAAATGACCTGTGCAGTATATTTTGGACTCATTATGTGCCTATTTATGGATCCACTCCTGCCAACGCTTGCTGCTTGGAATACAGGTTGAACCTCTTGGTCCCGGTGGCACCCTTGGGACTGGAGTGGTCCTGAACAAGGGAATTTGCCAGACCAGGGGAAGTCAGATGTTTGGGCTCTCCTTGGGCTCCCCTCCTGGCTGCTGCCCCTAGAGAGCCCAGAAGCCTGACCTCTTTGGGCCCACCTGCCTGTCTCTGCTGCCCCGAGCCTGCTCATGGAGCTCTGCTCCCTGCCCCCAGCCCTGTGCAGGGCAGCAGCTGCTCCCGGGGTTCCCCATGAGGGGCTCAGGCAGGGAACTCCATGAGCAGCTGCAGTGGCATGCGGGATGGGATTGGAGAACCCCAGGTCATTGCCCCTGCAGGCTGCCGCAGACCAGACCAGCTCCACTCCCAGCTGCTCTCAACCTCTGTGGCTGGGGCTCTCTAGTGCCAGACCACAGATATTGTCAGACTAGGAAATTCCGGACGAGAGAGGTTCAACCTGTAATGCGAACTATACTTGTGCTCATGAATGAATGGGCCTGTTCATGCCTAGTATGTGTTTGTAGCATGGGACCTGAATTAGTTCTGAGGCAGGAAAACAGTATTTAATACACAGTATCTTTAAAATTACAAAGAAAATGAACTCAGAAAACTGAAGAAAATCATGAAGGTGCTTTTTAGAAAAGAATTCCACCTGTAACACAGTGTGATGCGCAATGGGCTAAAATCTCAGCTGGTGTAAATTAATATAGCTCCATTGACTTCAGTTGGGTCCAATTCTCATTTCCACCACAGATTAAGCAAGCCTTAAAGTGAGTGTAAATTACATTTTTCTTCCATCTCTCTTGCCAGGGAAATTTAAAAGGAGAGTAGTGTAAATATAGCATTTAAATAGAAATATTCCTCTTCAAATGTCTTTACAAACATTAATAAAATAGACACATGAGGTAGATAAATGATCTATAGAATAATATTGAATTTGGGGGTATTACTTAGAAGGATTTATTTAAAATATTGTTTTCCCCTTCTTTGGAAGTGTACGTTACTGACAAAAAAGAAGAACAGACCAACAGATACCCTTGAACACCAGGTCATACTATTGGAAAGACAGAAACAAGAGGTAACTGATTATGCTATTCTGTAATTATAATTTTTGGTCTCCAAGCGCAGGAAACCATAGGGTCCAAATTATCGTTGCTGCTAATGCTGATTAATATTTACTTCTCTAGCAGATCTAGCCTGTGAAAGCTCATCACCTAATAAATCATCTCGTTAGTCTTTAAAGTGCTGCATAGTTCTGTCTTTTGTTTCAGCTAGACCAGACTAACATGGCTGCATCTCTATCACTATTCTTGAACCAAAACATTCTTGCCTCACTGTTTGTCACAAACTAAAGCCCCAATCCTTCAAACACTTAAGCGTATGCTTAACTTCATGCATGTGACTAAAGCCACTGAAGCCTTTGGTCTGTCTCACATACATAAAGTTAAGCAAGTACGTACGTGTTTGTAGATCTGGGGCTGAAAACACACTAATAATGTGATAAGGTAGCATAGTGAAGGTGAGGGTTAATGGTTTCTTGAACTGTGAAAAGAGTTTTATAAGACATTTAAGGAAAACTTTATTTATGCTTATAGTACATTTCCAGTAAATGCCAAGGGATAATGTTGAGCAGCAACAAATTATTTATTGGGCGTCTGACTCTTAGCAAATTGGGAATGTTTCTTTTTTTTCGGCATCCTGAACAGTGAGCCATGTGAGCTAGATTTCAGGATACTTCCAGGGGGCATATTTGAAGAGTGTAAACCATTTGCATTGGTTCACTGATTGCTCTTCATGTGCCAATTACACACGTGATGAGGGCTCTACTAAATTCACAGCTTCGAAAAATGCATCATGAATTGTGAAATCTGATCTATCCCTTGACATATGGTCTTTTGTGTGCTTTTACCCCAAACTATCCAGATTTCACAGGGGAGGCCAATGTTTCTCAAAATGCTGGGGGGGGGGGGGGGGGGGAGAAGAATCCAAAAGTGGATATCTGGGGATTGCAAGATTATTGTAAGTGGGGTGCAGTATTGTCTCACTTACTTCTGCCACCTCTGAAAGCAGCAATGCCACCACCAGCAGTGCAGAAATAAGGGCAGCAGTACTAAGACCTCCCTGCAAAAATCTTGTGGGCCCCTCCCCCCAAAAAATCATTTTGGGACAGGACTTCTACATTTACATCATGAAATTCCTGATTTAAGTATCTGAAATAATGAAATTTATTATTTTTAAAATCCTATGACTGTGAAATTGACCAAAATGGACCATGAATTTGGTAGTGCCATATTATGATAAAGACCAATCTTTGTTCACTTGATTTAGTGAAATAGTCTGACAGAACTCACTGGTACTTTTATATGAGTGGGGTCTGCAATATCTAAACAACACCTCATCATACATAACTTACAGGATGTAGTGAACTGTAAACAAGGAATAATGTGTTTGTAACTTCAAAAAGAAATCAGGAGTGCTAGTTTATTTGCATTGCTACTGTGTTAAATGAGTCACCTGCAACTTACTGCATATCAGCATGATGTAAATGTCACTCCCTGCCCAACTATTTTATTCTGAATGGGGAAAGCCTAAGTTTTTACCTCTTCTGTGGTTGTATTCTGGAATGCAAATAGCAAAGAAATAAGACATGCCACAAAAGTATGCAGCCTTTGGACTGCCTCTTCCTGAGTGTAAATTGGCCATAGATAAGAAGGAGATCCTGAACACCTTCCTTAGTTACAGGATTCAAAAAATATTCTGTTTAAACTACCTGATATTGCACTTGGGAAAAGTGTTGCTCACTGAGAATAAATGATTGATAATTGCAGTTGCTAGAGGTGAACAAGCAATGGGATCAACAATTCAGAAGTATGAAACTGCACTATGAACAAAAGGTAAGTTTGACTGTTTCTATTGACTGTAAAAGTGCCACCAGCTGACAGCAGCCACATCCTTAAAAACAAACCAGACTACGGGCATAATGTGGAAAAATAACATAGAAACAGTAGCATTCTATCTCCCCCAACACCGCATAAAGGAAAAATTCAGTTTGAACATAAAATATCAATTAACATGCATCTGGATTTTCTGGCAAGCAGTTACTGGAGATAAGATCTAAAGTGGTCTTTGAAATCCTGTGATGATCATCATGGTCCTCAAAACAAGGATCCCCATACCCTCCACAAGATCATGAAAATGGTGTGGCTATTTTAAGCCACGTTTCCCTGGGAATTAACCTGCAGGTCTCTAGTGTGTACCAAAGATACTGGATCTGTACAACCACAGATCCAAATGCTCCTGTACCATCTCTTGTGCTACCTTCCAGGCTGGTACATGAATGACCAGCTCGGAGATCCCATTTGATACCTGTTGTGGGGAAAACCTGAAGATTCCTTTGCTAGCCCTAATACCTGGGTGGATTTTATACCCCATGAGAGGCTTCCTCTTTTATTTGAAATAAGCACTTTTACTTCATTTTTATGAAGAATGTTGCTAAAACAGTTGGTAGTCTCTTCCTTCCTCCTTTCACATATGGGGTGGAAGGAGACTTTTATGCCACCAATAACTTTTGAAAACACTATCATTAGTTGGCTAGTAAACTCAGCTGCCTAAGTGAGGTTTATTCTTTTAAGTAACAATCATAATTTGTCAGGGTCTTCCTCTATCTGCCTTCTAGGAAAAAGAAATTCCTATGTATTTTTGTTTTCTACCAAAGACAAAATATTTATTTCCCCACACTCCATCCCAAATGGCTCCATTAATAGACCAAACAGTTCTTCTCTGTATTGCTTATACACAGGAGAGAATACAAATGTCTTGTCTCCATCAGCGCACGATCATTTTGCCCTTCAGTTGGATGATGAGACATATCTTTGCCGAAGGCACCCATGATGAGGGAGAAAACAGAGCTTCTTAACGGCTCTACAGTGGCAGCTAAATCAGTGGAGCTAATTGGATGATGGACAGCATCTGATCCAGGGTGTTTATAACATTTCGTTAGAGACCAGTATGATTTAAGAAAGAAGGGGGGAATTTTTATTTACATACAGACAGTTCCTGCTGCTTCTTTGTGCCTAGCTGCTGAAGGTAGAAAGGTTTTGGAGGAGGCGGGGGGGTACTGCACCACTCTTTTAGTCACCCGCCTGCTCTGAGTGTGTGTGATCACTTTACAGCTTGCAGAAGTGAAAGCGAAACTGGGCGCATCACAGAGGAGTGTCAGTGCGCTGGAGAAAGAAAGGCACCGGAATCAGCAAGAGTGTGAAAGGCTGCAAGCCCTGGCCAGAGAGGGACCGGGTCAGGAAGCGGTAGGAGGACTGCCCTTTACCTACTTGATTGTGTGTGTCCATAGTCTAGTGAGAGAGAGGCGCGTGGGCTGAATTACACCAGTGAGATAAGCCCAGGGGATCGGGTGCCTTGCCTGCGGGTGGGATACTGCTGAGAAGGTGGTAGATCCATTTCTAGAGATGCTAGTGACTCCCAGTGGCTGTCACACGCCTGAAGTTGGCAGAGGGAGGAAGTGGAGTGGGAGTGGGGAAGAGCACAGTGCCATGAGTTCTGCCCTCTCCAACTGAGCTGAATTTTCGGTATGCTCAATAAAACAAAATACTGTCGAAATGTTAAGGGGAGCCTAAATGCAGCTAACTACACACAATGCTTAAAGATAATGTAGGGCAGTAAATGACTTTGTGCGTTTAACATAATGCATGTTGCCAACTATATCTATATGCAAATATTTAAAGAGCTCCTCTTTAACTTACTACTGTTTTGGACCCAGTCTTGCAAATCACTATCTGGAAGTGTGCTGACTACTCTGACAAAGTCTGCCCTGTAATACATGTTTGCAGGGCCGCCTTTAGGGTTTACAGGGCCCTAAACAGTATTGTTAAACTCTGCCTCTGTGCCTGATTGCAGCTAGGAGGAGGGCAAATAAATGTTTTTTAGCACCCAACCAGAGCAGCCCCCACTCATCCCTATTTAATCAGTTAACCAGTTAAATATAACAGTTAACTGATTAACTAATTACATGGGATTTCACATCCTAGTTCACCTCAGAAATTGTTCCTTTGTTAAATTAAAGAAACATTTCGATGTGATGTGTGGGACAAATTACAACTAAGTGATATGGCTCTAATTGGGCACATTCACCATCTGATTCTCAGAACTAAAATGTTAAAAATAATTTTTTTAATGCAATTAAATAACTAAAACCAAGGAACTTGAGCCTGCAAGTGGCTGCTCCACGTTCAGGAAAAAGCAAGCCAAATACATTGTTTACTGTAGTCCTGTGCTTGTCTTGCATTATATTCAGAGCATGATGTGCAGAGAGAATAACTGAGTTTCATAAGTGATTCTCAAACTCTGTTTTGTCTACTGCGTCCTGGTTGCAGAACAAAATGAGAATTAAAGGCTTTTGCATGAGAGTATCATGAAGTGGGCCAAATAATGAAAGAGCTGGAGAGCAGTTGGGTTAAAGGTTGTGTGACATGCAACTTGGTGGCATCATTCATATACCTCAAATAGTCTACAGAATGAAAAGAAAACAAGAATAAAGTTTTAAATAGAATAGTACAAGGAGAATAGCATTAAAAGGGTGTTAATGAGGAATAAAAATGTTTTTCCAGTAGGATCTGAAAATAGATAATTCAATAAGGCCAAGAGATGAAAGGCTTTCCCAGATGGCCAACAGCTGCAGAAAATAGTTTTCAGATCACAGTGGGGGGGGGGGGGGGTGAATGAAGGGACAGAGAGGGGGTGTTTACATGAGAGTATGAGGACAAGAGCAGAGAGACTAGTGGTGCTCAATGAGTTGTTCTTGTGCAAGTCTATGGGGGGGTTGTTAAAATGAGGATGGCAGTTTTGAACTGGAATCTGAACTGACTGAAGAACCAGAGGAGGTTTGGAGGTAGTGATATGGTTATGTTCCTTTGATTGTATGTATCAGAAGGGGAGCCCCCCAGCATTTTACATCTGTTGGGATTTAGGAGAAGGGGAAAGCTTAAAAAGAACAACTCTCAAGGCAGCAAAAGATGAAAGCAATTATTAGTGTTTTTATAGCTTTAAAAATATAAGCTCCAAGTTGCTGGGACTACTCATGTATCTGTAATTAATTAATCGGGAGATGCTCTGCTAAATTACACATTGTTTTAAAGAAGTTAAACGTTCCAACTAATTTGGTAGAGCAAGGGAATGTAGCCACGTTGTCAGTAAATGTAAGGTTGCCAAGTGCTTTTTCAGTGGGTGGATCTACACATTAAGACTTATTCTTTTTGTAGGCATTTTAATACTGTCTAAAACACAGTAGCTGACTGCATTGAGGTACACCCGTTGTATATAAGAATAGGTTTTATGGCCCCCGGTGCTCTGGAGTACACTGGGTTTGGGTTTGATGTACAGGTTGTACCTCCCTTAACTGGAACTCTCTAGATATTCCTGGACCACATAGTCCAGGTATAGGGAGGTCAGGTTGTGGGTCAGGAGCAGCAGGGAGTTCCGCCCCCTGCGGCACCACAGTAGCAAGGGGCTGGCAGTAGCAGTTGCATAGCTCCGGCCTCAGCCACGGATTTTGGGAGCCATAGCAGCCATTGTGGAGTTTGGGGGGGCAGTGTTTACCATGGAGTTCCAGCCATGGTGGTAGCCACAGAGCTTCAGCCTGGCAAGCCACAGCGGGCCAGGCTGGAGCCCTCGCTGGAAGCAGCAGGCCAGCATGGGCCATATTGGAAAGGACTTTCCTGGAAAGGCAAAATCCCCTTGTTTGCAACTGTTCAGGTCCTCAAGGTGCCAGATGAGGGAAGTCCAACCTGTAGTTTGTTTCTTTATTGCCCAAAGCAGTAGAACTCAGAAAATCTCTTATTTTATTTCTCCTTTTTGTGCAAGAAGCCCTAAACTTTTAACATTACACTAGAAAAATGCCAGAATAACTCAGGTCTAAAGCAGCTAGCGAGGGAAGATTTTTTTTTTTAACCCCCTTCAGAGCAGTGTCATGAAGCTTGTAAAGTCTCTGTCACTCTAGGAGTTCGATACTCTGCACAGCTGAAACTCCACTCATTAACTGCACTGAAAGCACTGGTGTCTTACAGTCAGACACCAGTAAAACTATAGTTGTGATGTGGTAAAAGGGCTGAGCTAATGAGGGATACTTAATTGGGCAATAGTAGCGTCATGCTCCACTCCACACAGTAGTGTGGGGACAAAGGTAGTCTTAAGCTACTTTGGTGGACAGGTTGTACCTCCCTTAACTGGGACTCTCTGGATGTTCCTGAACCACAGAGCCCAGGTATAGGGAGATCAGGATGTGGGGCAGGAGCTGCAGGGAGTTCTGGTCCCCATAGCAGAACAGAAGCCTGATTCAAGCTGGGAGTTGGTTCCGCCTCTCTTCCAACTTAGAACCTCAGGTCTGCTCTAAATTGTCAGCTGTTACAGGAACCATTTCATTCACCAGAGATTGCTGGAGCATTGCTGCGTTCCAGCTTATTTTTAGGACACCAGCTGTGCTGGGGACTATTGTGGGGGACTATTATAATGGACAGCTGGAGTAATAATCTCTCTGCAACCTCATCTGTTTTGCTACCTGGCTTCAAGGCCCCTTTGTGCAACCCAAGTGCACGAAGAGGTCAGGATCTTATCTGGTATGTTGTCTTTTTTTTTTAAATCTCGTGTGAGGAGTCAGTGCTGTCTCAGCACATTTTATAGCATCAGGGTCCAGTTACCCATTGGCTTTCCTGCTGCGTCTCCTTCCAGTAGTTTGGCACAACTCCTTGGGGTAACAAATGTGCAACACATCTGCCAGACAGCCAATAGTCTGAAAATCAGTCTGAAAACATTTTTCCATCTGAACCTAATCAACATTTCGATATGTCTTACATTCCAGAAAGAAAAAGAAATCCTAAGTGAAGCACTGAATGAACTGAAGAAAGAAAACAAACTTCTGAAAGAACAAAAAGCTTCAGTGACCAAAAAGAAAGAGTACTATGAATGTGAAATAAGTCGCCTCAACAAGGTATAGATACAGAGAGGTATCAAATGGGAAATATTGCTTAAGTAATCTTTGTATCTTTGACCTAAATTACTTTGAGGTTCTTGGCTATCAGATAACACCAATATTGAAGACCCTGAATGTGGGCTGCTTTTTCTCTCCTCCCATATTGCTCCATCTGCTGTGTTGTGGATCCATGACCTGGACCCCTTTATCACAGCCTTATCCGTGTGCCTCAGCATAGCGGGTGATGGTTAGTGGAAACAGAAAAGGAATTATCCGAGCCCACCTTTGAGGCTTGCTGCTGATGTCAATCAGTGGAGAAGGGGAATGCAAATGCACTGAGAAGGGGAATATAAATTTCCTATAGGCCAGATTGTGCATGAGAAGCCAAAACTTCCTCCAAATCTTCTGTGCTTCAAATTCCCAGTCTGACTCAAGTACACAATGGGTTCCTAGTCGTCCTCCTCGCCTCAGGAGTGTTCATTCTCAAATTCTTCTACCTGGCATTGGCAGCCTCTTCCCTCCACTCTCTCCTCAGATCCCTAACTAATGTTGCTCCCCTTAAAACATTGTTCCAGTCCCTGCTTGGCTATATAGGGCAAGATCCTGACTCCAACTGAAGATAATGTCCAAGTTCTCTTTGCTTCAAGCCAATTCTTCACCCTGATCATTTTTTCTTGCCACCAACCATCTTTCTGTCTCTTATCTAACAGCTTAGAATCCAAAATCCTTGCTGCCAGACAGCGCAATGAAAAATTCTGTTTTTAAAGAGGGAAATGTAGTAAGCATTGAATCAAGAGATCACAGAAAGCAAGATGTGTTTTCTAACAAAGTACCTCTTGGTAAACCACAAAAGCTTCCTGAGGAAATATGCTGCTCTTAAAAATTGCTGTGACGTAACTTTAAGTGGTGCATAGGCTAAATTCAAAGCAAGGAAAATGCATGTTGCCTTGTAAAAGAACTTGCCTGAACTTGTGGTCTCTCTCGCTGCCTCTGAAATGCATTGACGGGATTTGCGCAGGAACTTTGTGTGACTTCAGTTCTGACGAACTATTCATAAAATAATTTACTGGAACGTTTTGTTCTGTTCTGCTAGGGTCTTTTCTTGTGGTTGGGTCTGAGGAGGAGGGAGGGGAAAATGTACATTTGGGAAGAACTCTGTTTCCAGGGAGGTTCCTGTCACTTTATAATACAGAATTCAATAAGTGAAAAAGAATTGTTCTTTCTGGTTTGCCTGGTATTTAGGTTCTTCTATAGCTGTTTCACTAGTGCACACAAAGGCTATGTCTAGACTGGCATGATTTTCCGCAAATGCTTTTAATGGTAAACTTTTCTGTTAAAAGCATTTGCGGAAAAGAGCGTCTAGATTGGCATGGACGCTTTTCCGCAAAAGCATTTTTTGCAGAAAAGCGTCCGTGCCAATCTAGACGCGGTTTTGTGCAAGAAAGCCCCGATCGCCATTTTTGCGATCGGGGCTTTTTTGCGCAAAACAATACCACGTTGTCTACACTGGCCCTTTTGTGCAAATGCTTTTGCACAAGAGGGCTTTTGCCCGAACGGGAGCAGCATAGTATTTCTGCAAGAACACTGACAATCTTACATGAGATCGTCAGTGTTCTTGCGGAAATTCAAGTGGCCAGTGTAGACAGCTGGCAAGTTTTTCCATAAAAGCATCTGCTTTTGAGGAAAAACTTGCCAGTCTAGATGCAGCCAAACTGTTGTCTATAGCACTGGCAGCCCCATGCATTCAAAAATTGACTCAGACTGCCCCAAAATCATGACGTTCAAAAAAATGTTCATTTTGTTTTTTAGGCCTTCAGAGTTTTTTTTGTGCGTGTGTGTGGCTTTTTTTTTTTTTTTCTCCCTCCAGATTTTTCTTCACACAATGAGGCCTAGAACTATCTGGGGTAAGAGTGGGGTAGGGACTATTTCTCACATCACATGATTCTAGGAGCTGGGCCTTTAAGAAAAGCACTCAGCATCATGAGATTTGTTTTAAAATTATGCAAATTGGTAAGTGCTCATAATTAGAAATAAAGAAATGAGTTGATAGAGAAGCAGAGACTTATTTTGCAGACTGCTTAAAAAGCAGTGTCCTCGCATATTTTAGGTTGTAGCTTAATACATATTTCAGATACAGATTTCTCCCACCCTCTTCCTCTCCAGGTACTATTAAAAATGAGAACTGTGGAGGGCTGCAGAATAATTTCTGAATTCTCCTAGTGGATCCATGCAAAATTATTTACAGCACAATTGTCACTCATTCTGGTATACTCGGAAAATTCACAGTAATCTCCTCCACTTCCATCTGTGTTTTGTGGTGAGCTAATCTGCAGCTAGCATAGATCTGTGACTTAAAGTATGTTGGAATTGTTGCCATCTAAAAAACTTGATTAGTTTTTTTATTATTATTATTTTAAAGGTGTGTATAAAGTCAGCAGCATTAAAAAGGATAGGACAAATAGCTTTCTATATCCTGGTGATTGATTTATAAAAGGAGAGAGAAGGGATAACATTGAATGAAAAAGTCAGAGAAATGGAGAAACAATATTCCATCAAGGAGCAATGATATAAGGTCATCTTTGAATCAGAAATATTAAACCACTTTGTGCAAGTATATTGTCAACAAGGTGCAGGTGTGTACCACATGAATCGGGGGACAAGAGAACCAGATTTCATCCACATTCATCCCAAACATCTGCATCTGACAAATCCTATGTAAAAGAATGGGGTTGACTACTTCATGGAGGACAAGGCACATAATATTAGCCTTTGGATTACTGTGGCCATCCATGCTGGTGGAAGACTTGTAACTTCTGCTCTGTCCTCCCTCTCTCTCTTCTCTCCCTTATGCTGTTGGATGGGAGCTGGCCAACAGGTCGCTTCAGATACTCTACTGGGCGTTCTGAAGAAATTCAGTGACATCAACATCAGGAAATAGTCCCTCTATGAATTCCTTGTAAGCCTGTTGATAGCTGTTTGATAACTCTGATCGGTTCAGACAAGGCGGGGAGGAGGGATGGTCTGAAGCAATTACCAGTAATTGTGGGTTTTTAAAAGATACAATGTTGTTTACAGATGTGGTCTCCTTAATAGAGGTTGAAATGGGCCCTACATGAATATGAAAGGAACTTGACATTTGTTAGCTGATGATAGGTTATGGGGAGTGAGGAATAATAAGATGATTAAGATCTATTACCTTGTGGGGACATGAGTGTGAGTAGTCGGACCTAGTGGTCAGAGTCAGAGTCCAAGCTGGAGGTTGGGTCATGCCAAAAGTGGAGCCCAAATTAGTCAAACACATCAAAAAAATAATGAAAGGGAAAGTAATACCGAGTATCCTAGAAGAGTTGGACTGACAAGCAGAGCAGGAGTAATACACTGTAATCATGACTCCCTCTAGTGGCTCGCCATAGGGACTGTGCAACCTACTGCATACTAAGAGCCGCAGGAGTTTGAACTCCTGCAGGAGAAATGTGTCCTTTTAGTGCTTAAAGATCTTTTGGTTCAGCCCCTGCTCTAGCCATTATTTGCTAGATAATGGCTAAATGTTGTTTAAAAACTCTTTAGTTTTACAAACCCAATCTTAGCAACCTATCTCTTTTTCTCCAAAAAAAAGTTCACCTGGGCTTTCCAAAACTCTGATCCTTTCATCCAGGAAAAGCATTGGTGAATGTAAATTGGACCTCCAATGGCTTGATTTACAAGCACAAATGCTATTTATGTATGCAAATTTAACCAATGAGTGTCCCAGAATGATAGTGTCCCAAACTTAAGAGCTGGAATGTGGTCAGTTTAAAAATGTGGGTAGCTAAGTATTAGTCTTACACAGCAAATAAAATGCAATGTGACTATAAATGCAGTACAAAACAACTCATGAGTTGCTTGAATCTGTTCAGTCCTATATCCCAACATTGTAATGATTAAAAAGGGATTCCTTTCATGTGACAAATCTAAGCCACCGGTCATATGTTGTTGTAGGCCCTTCGGGATGCATTGCAGAAGCAACACTCGTCCCTTCTTCTGCCTCATTTGGATACATCTGACAGGAACTGCAACAATGAAGAGCTGAGGACCCAAATGGAAGTTCTCAGACAACAGGTGAGAATGTCTGGAAGTCAGTCTGGCTGAGTTTAGCAGTGTACTATTTTCTCCCAAAAACTATGGTCTGGTTAACTTATCCTGATTTGAAAGTAGGAGGCAGTCTGGCTTTATTCCAGATAACAGGATCCTAACAGTATCATTTTATCACAGGGGTCTGCGTTGTCATAGTATGAAATTCAGTACTGTACACAGGACCAAGACAAGTCTATTACCTTGCACG
Source organism: Pelodiscus sinensis (assembly GCF_049634645.1). Taxonomy (NCBI): domain Eukaryota; kingdom Metazoa; phylum Chordata; order Testudines; family Trionychidae; genus Pelodiscus; species Pelodiscus sinensis. The sequence goes on along the minus strand of NC_134715.1, from coordinate 36,698,039 downwards.
GACATGAGTGTGAGTAGTCAGACCTAGTAGTCTGAGTCAGATGCCAGAGTCCAAGCTGGAGGTTGGGTCATGCCAAAAGTGGAGCCCAAATTAGTATCAGGAGTCACACTGAGGGTCAAGACCAGACTCAGTCAGAAAGCTGTGCTAAGGAATGAGCTGAAGCCAGAATCCAAAAGCATTATCAAGGATCAAACCAGAGTCAGGGAACAATGTCTGGGTCATAACAGAGTCAAGAGTTAGGGTCCAGTTGAGCAGTGGATCAGGAGCTTTCTCAGTTCCTCAGACAACATCCTGTTTTCCTTCTAGATTAAGTGTCTGGTCAAACTGCTGGACCCGGACATGTGCTCCAATCAGGAGCTTCATGGACCGAGCTTCTAGTAGTATAGAGTCTAGTAGTCTAGAGCCGGGCCACAGTACTACAGCACACCCCATGTACCAGGACTGGAGCCGGAGTCATGGTGCTATTTTTAGTACCACAGTATGTGGCTCCAGCTGCCACGCAACCATGGCCCCAGATGCTCCCAGGGACAGGGCTGCATTGCAGGGTGGCTGCTCTGACTGCTGCTGGGGCCGAGGCTGTGTTGACTGCTGCTGGGGCCGAGTAGCTGCTGCCGGGGCTCTGACTGCATGGTGGGTGGCGGCTGCCGCCAAGGATTGGGGCCGTGTGGCACAAAATAGGAGGCTGGGACCAGGAGACCTAGCGGGGGGGATGTGGCAGCTGTTTTCAGTGGCTCTCTAGGCTGGGGCTTTTGACAGACCAGTAACATTTTATTTGCATGTTCATTATTTGGATAATGAGCATGCAAATATTCAAATAAAAAGTTATCTGTCTGCCAAAGGCTTATGAATGGGTATGCCAGTCCCTGGCATAAAAAAGGTTGGGAATCACTGTGTTACCCTGTACAGTGTTAGGGAAAGTTACTGAAACACAAAGAGACATGATCGGGAGATTCATGGGATAAAATACTTGTTTCTGTCACGTTTGACCAGTTGAGCCAAACTATAGCACATAGTTTACAAATCTGCTCTCTATTGTAATGTATGCTACACGCTAGGGAGCAGAATCTTACACTTTAGTGTGCAGTAATGGGTTATTTCATTCCACTTGACAACAAAATAGTGTGCGCCATTTCTCAAAATCCTGAGGAAACTGAAATCTAGCTGGTCAGTTTTATTAATGTATTTTTCTAGCTGTAGACATCAGTATAGTCATTCGGGATCTTACGCAGTATGAAGAGGAACAGAAGGCTTGTCTGGAGGAGGAGGCCTGGGGGATAGGCATCTGTATGATAGCATATCTTCATTCCTTAGCCATCTTTGGCCCATCCTTGGCTGTGACAGAATGGCTAAGTTCTGAACAACAAGAAGGATGAGGCAAAGGAAGAGAAAAATGGAGGGCCAGTGGTGGAGGGTGGAATACACAGGCTATGTAACACCTCCTCTTTGGGGCATCAGAACTTACAATGCAAAGGGATATTACAAGTCTCTACCGTGAACTATAGCATAGTTCCTGAATTTTAACAGATCACATGGTTATGTGGCTGTTGGGGTGAGCAGCATAGGACAGAGCATGAGGCTATGGAGCTGGTACTGTGGAGGGGTAATAGGCAATCATAGATGGGCTAAAACACATAGAACATGGTTCTCTGCAGCAACTAGTGACGGTGCCCCCTCCTGAGGTACTATAAGCTAACCCTGGTCATGGTGTCTTGCATGGACAGTGTGGCAGAGCTGACATTCTGCATCACCTTTATGCAGAAAAAGAATCTGTAGCCCTATGTGCACTGGCAGAAAGGTCTATAGCACATAGTTTATGTTGCCAGTTGTATGGAGGTAATGCAAACAATGGTGTAATAGAGGAAGTTTATTTCCTCTCCAGGATACAGCACAGCACAGATGGAATCTGGTCACAGAGCTGGGCTAGGATGCCTCAGGCCCCCTGGAGATGGGCGAGACTGGGCCCCTAAACTCCAGTCCCCTTCCCTAGGCTGTCTCCTCCATGCTTCCAGCCAGCAACTCACTAACCTTCTTCCCGCCCTGCCCCCCAGCCAGGGCAGCATTCCACCTTCCTTTGTTCCTCTCCATGGGGGGTGTCTGGCCACTGGTTGCATAGTGACTCATCCTGTTTTGCTGGGTCGTGGTACCCACGGCAGCCAGTGGGGGTTACCCCAGAGCCAGCAGCATAGAAACCAGCTGGGTACCCCCACTACGTCACACATGGTTCTCTGCAGCAACTAGTGACGGTGCCCCCTCCTGAGGTACTATAAGCTAACCCTGGTCATGGTGTCTTGCATGGACAGTGTGGCAGAGCTGACATTCTGCATCACCTTTATGCAGAAAAAGAATCTGTAGCCCTATGTACACTGGCAGAAAGGTCTATAGCACATAGTTTATGTTGCCAGTTGTATGGAGGTAATGCAAACAATGATTTATAAGTTATTTATGTTGTCTACTCCTCTGCCTGCCTACCCTGTGAATGAGAGCCTGACCCCTTGTGTGGTCATTTGCACCAATGTGAAGTGGATGGAAAAACATTTATGTTTACTGTACAGTTATAAATGACAACACAAAATGTAAGGCAAATGAGAATCCAGGCCAAACTCATAATTGGATACTCAGTGTGACATGAATGATCCAGTCTCAACAAATGAACACTGTTAAGCATTAATCAGATGTGTAAGCACATTACTGTGTTCATTGAGTGTATGAGATGAAGTAGAATTTTACAGTGCATGTCTCCCCCATTCAGGGATAAAATAACCATTCCACCCTTCCATTTTCTCTGGTTCTGTTAATGGCATTTCTTCCCTGAACCAGAGAAACTGCAGTAATATTAACTTGTGACTTAAGTGCTGCCCATATAAAAATATGGCTGGTTAACAGCAAAATCATTTTTATTTTATGGTGCATCAAGTAAGGGGTCATTGAGATGCTTTGTAGGTCCTAACTTCTCTCCAGCCCATCATTCTGTTTGTGAGTGATGCTGCTCAGTTTTATATATCACCATGTTAGCATTTTGGGGACTACCCTTTATAAGCTCCTGCCTGCCAGGTAAGAACCAGCAGATCCAGCAGCGGAAGTTGGAGATGCTAATCTTTCAAGCGGATTTGAAAATGAGAAAAAATTGTAAAATATTTTCTCTCTTAAACCAGCATTTGAATAATCTTGAAGAATCCAGGCCCTTAATGTTAGACATATTAGTGCAAAGATTCCAAAGGTAGTTACCAAGCAGGTCATTCAAATACAGGTTGGACCTCCCTGGCCCAGGACTATTGGGACTTGAATGGTCCTGAAGGAGGGATTTTGCTGGTCCAGGGGAGGTCATTTCTGCCCCCACCCTCCCGCCACTGGTCTCCCAGCCTGGCTCTGCGTCTGGCCTGGCCTCCCGGTGGGCTCCCCATGTGTGACTAGCCCTGCTACAGCTGCTCAGACCCATTGCTGGGACTCTCAGCTTTGCTGTTGCAAACCACCAGCAGAGCAGCACCAGCCCCGCCAGCCTGCAGTCCCTCTGTTGGGACTCCTCCCCCTGTTCCCTGCAGCAGACTCCTGCTCAGCTGCCAGGGTTCCTGACCCTGCCAGCCCTTCCCAGGCAGCGCCAGCCCTGACACCCCGGCTCCTGGCCCTACCACAGCAGACCCCTGTTGGAGCCTGCTGGTGTTGCGGCCACCCTGCTACCAGCTCAGCCATAATCCCGTGGCAGGGCTCCCAGCCACTAGCCTCCCTGCAGCCAGCCTGGCTGGGCTCCTAGGTTCCACAGGGCTCCTGCTTCTGGCCCTCCACTGGGGCTCTCTTGTCCAGCAACATCCATGGTCCTACCGGACCAGGGAGTCTCAGTTGAGAGGATCAACCTATATAGCAATATTCCACAAATAATGAAATTGTGAGGGGGATCACATGCAGAGAAGCTAGTGTGGCTAAAGCTAGGAAAAGCATGGAAAAAATGTTGACAGTAGATGTATAATAGAAGGGATCAGTCTAAAAAATGCTCTGTAAATTAGCAGTTACTTGTCATTTTGTTGTGTTTGTAAAATCACTGTAGAACTACCACAATACATTTCCTAAATAATATTAATTTCAGGTACAGATATATGAAGAAGACTTTAAAAAGGAGAGAGCGGACAGAGAAAGACTTAATGAAGAGAAAGAAGCACTTCAAAAACGTAACGAAAGATCACAGTCCCAACTGAACAAACTAAATTCTCAGGTATGATTTAAAGAAAGTTGCAGCTGCCAGCACATGTACATTTTTTCTCACTTTCCATACAACCCAAGGCTTTTTTACTTCCTTTAATTGACATTGGATTTTATTTGAGGTTGCCACATGGGACAAAACATTCTGAAGTAATGTTGTAAAGAGATGAGAAATGATGATTAGAAACTTCTTCCAAATTAGGTAGACAGAGTGTGCCTATTACTGAGGCTATTCACTACCTCTTAAATACCACAGTTCTTTTTATTTGTTCTGTTGGCATGACACTTGATGTAAGAAATACAGCCTCATCCCCGAACTCGCCCGAACTCGGAAATAAAAGATGTGTGGTGCCAAATTCTGCTCTGCTGCAGTGACCTGCCTGAGACAGTGGAGTTACTCCAGAGTCACTGAGAGAACTTCTTCTCATTCAGATGTCTTGAGCAGTCTGAACTGTTTCGTCCCATTTGCTGGGAAATTCCTTTTTATCTCCAGCGTGATGCCCATAGACGGGAGAACCGAAATGAAACATGTAGAAACAATTGAGATTTTGCAATCTCCTCTTAAAAAATAATGAAACCACAAAACTTCTCTGACAAAAGTTGAGCAACATTTTACAATAAGTGACAAGTCATTATGGAATGTTCCCTGTTCTCCACTATCATCCCTCTGGACTTCCTGATTTAACCACAGAAGTATTAGCTGATTCTTCACCAACCCCACACACCAGCACTTGCAGACTGCATTTTACTGTTGTCAGAGAAGCAAGGGATTGATACCCCCATACGGTACTTGAGTCCCTCCTAGAGAGGTGTTGCATGCCCATGGCTTCCATTAGCTTCATTGGCAACATATAGCACCTCCCAGCAGGTGTTCAGCATATGTCTCCAATGAGAGCATATTATTAAAGGGTAGGACACAGAGGTGGCATTTCATTTGAAATGCAAAATTGTTAGTAAAGCTACTGGAAATGCCTTCAAGCACATGGAAATAGCATGGGCACCCTAGTATGTTACCCACGCAGTAGATGTGGGGCATTTCTGTGGATTAATGGCATTTTTAGGCGCTAGAGAATGTTTTAAAATCATTGATATTTGTGCTGGGGTTGTTTCCTGCAAGGGGGTAGAAGTGGCTGCAGAGAGTTTCCTTCCAATGGTCATGGGAGGGGAACAGCCTTTCATGCCCATGTTGGGGGATCACTCTAAAACACCAAGACAGAGAGGAGAGGAGGCACTACCGCCTCTCCAGTGCTATGATCAGGGATCGGGGAAGCATTCTGTGTCATGCACCCAAAGTAATTTCCTCTTGCTGGCCTATAAGCCAAGGAGGACCTCATCCTAACATGCACATATGTGAGAGTTGTTCCAGCTCCAGTGCTGTAGAAGTTCCAGTATATGTGTGGTATTTGGTGTCTTCTGCAATTTAAATGACAGTTGTGTAGGAAGCAGCCTTGGAACAGGCAGTCAATATGGTTGATTTATCCAAGTGGAAAAAAAATTATTTCTCCGCAGATGAAAGCGTATCAGCAGGAAAAAGAACTTCTAGAGAAGCAACTGAAGAAACAGGTGTGTGCACCTCTTCAGTACCTTCTGTTTTCCATTCATGAAATGTCTCAAGGCTTCTGAGAGCTAGTAAAAATAAAGCCCCACTTCTAAACGACTGATCTCTCCTCCTTAAGGGCCAGATCCTTCAGCTTTTATCTGTATTGTACCATCAGAGTCACTGGGACTACAGATGAGAGTAAGGGCTGCAGGATAAGCTCTGAAACCACTCCATAATAATAAACTCATAGTAGAGAAAGTTTTCTCTTTGGAACATATATGGAGGTTTTCCATTGAGCAAGCAGGGCTCTCCTTGCAGTATTCTAAATGAAATTTCACTATATCAGAGTTCACTTAGGATGCAATTCATGCATTTACAGAAGACCAGCACAATGCCTGTGTACTCGATAAGAATGTTTCGTTGTGTTAACTCTGGCCCAAATTAATTCAATAAGGGGTCTGATTGATTTGCTGATGTTTGTGAGAGTTCACGGCACGTGCAAAGTACTTATGTAATTGGGCCAATTTGTGAGGTGCTGACTCCAGCTTTTAATCCTTTTTGTTTGGTTCAGTCAGTTCTTACCAAGACTATTTCCATTGACATTGGTGGGCTTCATTAAAGCCTCAGCAAAAACTGAGGACCTCAAGATTTGGCTCAGTCCTGTCCATGTTATTCATTAACTAGGTTGCATGGTATGTAAGTCTGCATGTGGTTAGTATTGTTTGAACAGTGAGTGTTGCTACAAGAGATAAAAATGTCATTTGGTGCCAGATAACAGTGTGCTTGCAAGGTAGATATCAAATACTTTATCCAAAAGAAACATTTCAAGGGGCTTTGACAGAGATGTATTTGTTTATCCGCATTCAGAATAGATTAAAATAGAAGCCTTGTAGCCAGTTGTGGGTCTGGACCATTCTTTGCTATCAGTGCTCACGGATTAACTTGTATTGGCATTCTGTTTGATCCACATGTGCAGGTAGTATCACTTTTTTTTTGGGTGCGGTCAATTTTTATTTTCCTACAGACAAAAGACCTCCCTGTGTCATCTGAGAGGTGCTGCTTCTCTCCTCCGGTGTTCCTTCCACCTTGTGTTAATTATGGAAACTGTGGATTAGTTTTCCACTGCCAAGATCCTCGAGTACACATGGCATCACGGGGTATGCATGATCAGCAACAGCACCCTGTGAGTAGAATTTGTCACTTAACGTTTTGCAAATCTTAGAACTTGGCAACCATACATGACTGCTGTGATGCTTTCAGTGATTCATCCAGGCTTGGTTGTGTCTCTTTCAGCCAGCTTGATTCTCTCTCAGGCCATTTCAGGATCCTGATGAAAATTTTCCTGCATGTCTTCAAAGCTGCCTGTGGATTTGAGCCAGCCTTGTGCGTGATTTCTGCTCCGTCTTTCTCCCTGCCTCTCTCCACACAAATGACCAGTCTTCATTTAATAAGTCCTGCTGTATTTTTTCTCATGAGATATAGGCTGACTCTTGATTCCACACTTGAAAACATCTTTTCTCTCTTTGCTGTGTCTGTTTTCTTCTATCATTTTTCATATTCAATTTGCAACTCTATATCCCCTTTTCTGCTTCCTTGAGAAAAATCTGTGGAAGTCGGCTAAAGGGGAAGGTAAATCCCTGGAAGGGATTTTTCTCCGTTTCTTGAGCGTGCTCTGAATGGTGCTGGGGGCAAGATCAGTCCCCGCAAGGCCCAAAGGTTAAAAGATATTTTTTCTCCTCTGCCTCTTTGATCTCTGACATACTTGATCTCAGTCTGAATTTTACCATTAAAACTAACCCTTGCAAGTTTTGCACAATTTATGCTTTCTCTGAATAGAGAGAAATAATTAAAACCTTTAGAAATGCATTTATATATAATTTTCCGAAGGAAAGGGGTATTGTTTTACCTTTTGATTTTAATTAGGAAATATATAATAATTAATTTTTATGCCAGAAGTTTGATTAGACTTGCGCTATCATTTTAGATCAATTCAGAATCTCATCACAAGTCATTTCTATACTGCATCATGGATAACCTGTATTTATAATATGAATTTGTTCCCTGAAATATAGAGCATGTCTCAAGGCATTGAAAACAAAGAACAGTGACCACAAAGGTCCAAACTCTGGTCCTGTTGAAATCCAATGTGATTATTTTGTTGACTTGTGTGAATTGGCTTAAGTATTCAACAAATATTTATTATGTCAAATTTTCCTGTCTTATGCAGTGAATCACCATATTTATTTGGACAGCCTGCTTGACTCTCATGTGGTTTTGTCATTCATGAGTAATGTAGCCATCCCATAATCGGGATGACTTTGTACAACACCGCTATCATATCCTCTCCATAGCATGCAAACTTTTTTATGTGAAGAGATGAACTTGTAACAAGTTACATAACTAATATTTAGTGATACCTTGGTCCAAGATAGCCTTGTTTAAATTGGGACTACTTGAGGAGTAAGGAATTACTTAACATGAGCAATAGTGGCCAAACCTGGCCCTAAATTATTTTTGAAAATATGTAATTTTTCAAGAAACATTTTTATTGTAAAACCATATTGTATTACATTTAAAACAAGAAATTAAAATGTCTACTAATTTAAAAATCATATACTTATGTATATAATGTTACATAGTAAATTGTGTTTATTACTTAGGCGATTACATCTTAACTTTGCAAAATGTGTTTCTTCTTCAAACAGAAGAAATATGAGGAAAATTGGGGGCAAGTACCTCATTTGTGTGTTAGAAATACAATTATCATTTGGTTTACAAAAGTTGAAAATAGTCTGAACTCAGTCTCAGATTATTTTGGCTTTTTTCCTTGCACTTTGTCATCTGTTTTTCTAATTGTACAAGGACTCCCTGGATTTATAAACTTTGTCAGTGCTAACGATATATTGAGGAGGCGGAGTCCATTTCTGACTGTTGCTTTTAAGTTCTCATCTTTGTTTTTTGAGTTTTCTTTGAAATTCTTTTCTTATGTGAGCATAATACCTCTCTTAGCTCTTTAACTCCTGGAGCAGTTTGTTAGTGAAGAAGAAATACATTGGAACTTAATGAGTGTCTTGATTTAAGTAATACTGTGCATTTACTCTGTTTCTGAATGTTCACCTATTTTGCATCTTCCTTTTTGTTTCTATTGAAAATTTTAAAGGAAATATTTATACTTGGTCTGACTTGAAATATGGCTCTCTTCTGGCCTTGGTTCTCTTTCAACGAAAGAGAAAAGAAGAAGTAGTGAATTAGAGAACTGCGTGTGCATTATAAACTGACTAGAGTAAAGCTCTTAAGCACAAGCTTAACTTGAAGTCAATTGGACTGTTAAGTGTGTCCTTAGGTGCTTTGGCTTAAATTAGTAATTTTTGTGTAAAGTATAGAACATTAGTGCTACTTCCAGTTATAGTAAGACTTCAGGTTCTTTAGGTTTATGGCCACTTCTTGAATAATGTTACATAACTGCAACAGGATTTAGATTTTACTAACCTTAGTCATTATCCATAACAAGAGTCCAATCTTGCAGTTCTAACTTAGGCAAAATTCCTCAGTGAAGTTTCTTTGCAGTGAGGATGGATACACTGAAATTCTCTAGGGGAAAATGGCAACTTAGCTGGAGGGATTCTTGCAAAACAAGGACCATAGACCATAGAAATTACCTTTCCAATTAATTAATTGAGGGTGGTGATCTATGGCATTTCACAGCTATCCCTTATCTGTTTGAAGCTAGACAGAAAGTTTGACACTGCTCCAACTGAGGTTAGAAAGCTTTTGAAAATGCTCAAATACATGAGGGCTTAATCCTAATTTAGAAAACAGTTTAATAAAATGGTCTCTGAGAAATAATGGACAGGTAGTTATTTACCATATTTTGTGTTTAAAATAAAGAAATTTTCCCTGCTCCCCGTGATAAATGTGGAGAAATTTTCAAAGCAATATCCTTGTCTTTATTTATTTGTATTACAGAAATGCCTAGCAGCCCAATTTAGGGACACAGGATACATCTACACTGCGTGCATATTTTGAAATAAGCTATTCCGGAATAGTTATTCCAAAATAGCTTATTTTAAAATAGCATGTCTGCACTGCAGGGAAGCCTCAAAATTAGCCCAGGCAGGCTTCCCTAATGTAGATGTGCTATGTCGATTTAGAGCCCCTGGAGGCATTGGGGAGGGATAACTTAGAATGGCTCTGGTGAGGGGCTGTTTCAAAATAGCAGCAGTGGAGCATCTACACATGCCTTATTTTGAAATAGCTATTTCGGAATAGGCGTTATTCCTCATAGAATGAGGTTTACAGATTTTGGAATAAGCCATCCATTATTTCAGAATTATTTCGTAATAACAGCATGGCTGTGTAGATGCTGGCATTATTTCAAAATCATGCTAGTTATCTCAAAATAATGGTGCAGTGTAGACACACCCTGAGACCCAATCTTGGTATTGTCCTCTTGTAGAAAAGAAGTTAAACATAATTTCCCTGACCTACAACATATTCAAGATAGCATGTGATGCTATCTAATGTGATAGATACATTGATCTAACTCTGTAGAAGGACTGAGTAGTACAGCTCTAAAATAGTGTTAAAAACCAATGCTGACCAACTTTGCACACTTTCACATTGGAACAGCTTCACCTGTTATGTCAAAGCATTCCATTCTCTTAGCTTCTTAATTGCTTGCATTGGTCCTACTTTTCCTTTTTTTTTAAAAATGTTTAAAAAGTTTGCAGGCCTATTTCTATTTCCCTGACTTCTCACTCCCTGACTTCTCACTCCCTATCTGCAGTTTTCATAAGATTGTTGAAAATTTGATTTGTTGATGTTACTAATGTTGGCTTTGATTTGTGGCATTTAGAAAAGTTTATGCCACTGTTTATACTGTGCACGGCATTCAAACACATGTTAGAAAAAAAAATGAGCTGAAAAGCTCAACCAGTAGAAATTGAGAGCTAAATCTTTTTTTTTTTGTAAATTGCTTTTGTATGACTAATAAAAAGCTACACAGCATAATTATATTTTTAACATACCACTATTCTTTTGTTTGAAGTGTCTATGAAGTCCATATTGCTGTAATAATGTTTTATTGTTTTGTGCAGCCAGACTATCAGTGGTATGTTCCGGACCAGTTTCCGCCAGATGTGCAGCACAAGGCAAATGGTAAGACAACAGCTGTACTGAACATACTGTGAATTCACTTTTTTTAATGAGACCTTTTTAGTAAACTTTCATATGTAGATGTTGCATACTTGCTTTAAGGCTCTACTTTATAAGGCTGCAGTTGACACACAGGACAGAGGATGTAGGTTCTACTGGGTGCCATCTATGCTAAAGGTTTCAACTTCATTGTGATCCTTAAAACATTCTTTTTATAATGTATATTACAGAATTGTATAAATGCCACATTGAACTCCCAGAGATGGCCTTTAGAGCATCTGATGCCCCCATTAACATGAAATAAGAATAATGCTGAGCTCAGGGTGAGAAATAAAGCAGGTTCTAACCGTTATCTCTGTTAACAAAAGGCAAGATCCCTCTCCCCCCCCGCGACATAGAAAAGATACAGATTGAAATGTCTGCTTGTTGGCTTGAGTGACAGAGACATTAATGTCACCTGATGATGCACAAAATAAGGCCTAGAACTGGTCCCCGAATGGTTGAAGTTGCTAGGTACTTAGCCAGTATCAATTATTAATGGCACTTGAAGACAAATGAGCATATTCTTTATTTTCAAAAGATGAGGTTTGATGTGCAAAATTAGGATCCCGATTTGAAACCACACAAAGGTATGCATCTATGAATTTTGATTCTGATCATTATAGAGATTAGGGCTGGCTGGGAGGGAGGATGAGGGGGAAGAATACTGTTTTGAATTCCAAGTCCCCTTTTCTTCCCTTTCACTTTACAAACTTTCGGGTTGTTTTGCTAATCCCCATTTTCTTCAAGGTGACCTCTCAAGTGACTTACACCATTCTGAGCTGTGAAGTTAAATTTATACTGCTATGTATTGCATAGTGTCCCTGCACGTATCCGTCTGCAGTGTGTATGGATAGCATAGGTCATGACACAGATAATTATTAAGTCTATCTTGCAGTATCCAAGTGGGAAGCTATATGGCCACTTGTTCTCCAGCAGTTACATGGAGGAGATGCAGTGCACGAAATCAGCACCATCTGTTAAAATGTATGGACTCCTTCCCTAAAGCATGAGGCAGCCTGAGGCTTCGATGGGGTGAGAGGGAATGGAATGCTGAGCTCAGGGCAGAGAGCAAGGAGATGGAATTAGTTTATGGCGTCTTCCCTTTTAAACCTATAGGAATTGACTGCACAGAAGGATACTGATGGTATCATACCCCAGCTCTCCATGTTGTGAACACATGAGAGCGGAGGTTGGGAACAACTGCAGATGAAGTTCTGTGTGAAGTTCAGTATGTTTCTACTGTAGGATCTGAGGAATGCCCCTCTTCTTTCTATCCACCCATTTCTTCCTTTGTGTCCTTGAGTGTGCTTCTGACTCTCCCATGTCTAAAAAGCTCTTTTAAAGCCAAGTTGCCTGTGTGTTCCACCACTAGTGATGGAAAGGGGCCAAGCCCACCCGCTTACACAGGAAAATCAGTTGGAAACTCAGTGAGTTGAAACGTACAAGGAGCATTCGCCCTCTCTCCTCGTATACCGCCAGCTGCAGCAAAAGTGCATAATTTTGACCTATTGTATATAATTAATCTGTAACTTTAGAGAAATGATAAGCATAGAAAGGGCTGCAGTGAGCCACTGCGGGTTGCATTTTTGATAGTCAAAGCCATTAATATTAAGGAAGCCCTGAATTTGGGGGTGCTTATTACAAACTGATTTCTCTTAAGAGCGACTACAGTTAAAGCTAATTGTCTTTTTTTTTTAAAGTTTTGGAAAGACACTGAATTTTGAAATTCAAAAAATGAATTGGGGAGGAGGAGAACCGAAGGAAACACAGAAATATTCAGTTGTCCCCTTTTGTCTTCTCTCATTTTGGACCATCTGAGTACAATAATGTTTATACATTCATTCACAATGTAGTTAGCAGAATTTCAGAAGGATCATTTATCCTAGCTTGGATATGCCCAGTTAGGTCATAAACCTAACCTGATGTGTTAATGATTTTTCTCCTAAATTAGTGCTTAAAAATTATGGCACCATAGAAAAAAGATTTAAAAAGGTAACAAATCAGTGTGATATCACAAGGCAGGTTTTTTTCCAAAAGAATCTATCCCTGGATTGATGTTATAGGGCCAAATCCTTTAGTCTTTCTAAGCAGACCAGGGAGACGCGGAGCAAAGCCGCGGAGGACGCGGGCAGCGGGATCGCGGCGTGTCTGGGCGGTCCCGCTGCCCGCATCCTCCGAGGCTTTGCTCCGCGTCTCCCTGGTCTGCTGGGGGGGCCCCCCCCAGCAGACCAGGGAGACACGAAGCAGCTTTTCTCGCCTTGGAGGACGCGGGCGGCGGGACCGCCCAGACGCACCGCGGTCCCGCTGCCCGCGTCCTCCAAGGCTTTGCTCCGCGTCTCCCTGGTCTGCTGGGGGGGTCCCCCCCAGCAGACCAGGGAGACACGAAGCAGCTTTTCTCGCCTTGGAGGACGCGGGCGGCGGGACCGCCCAGACGCACCGCGGTCCCGCCGCCCGCGTCCTCCGGGGCGAGAAAAGACCCATTCGTAACTACAGATCCGACGTAAGTCGGGGACTGCATGTACTCTATCAATATGGCTATAGGTAGTGGAACATGAAAGAGTCTGATCCAAAAATCCCTGAAGTAAAGCTGCATGATGAATGGATTTTTCAGTTCAATGAGGGTTCTGAAAAATCAAAAATAAAATAAAATTTTGGTTTTAGGTGGAGCTTGAAATTTTTCAAAATATCTGAAAAATCTAATCAAATTTTATTTTGGAGCAACCGAAATGATTTTAGATTTTGAGTTTTTTGAGGGGTGTGTGTGTGTGTGGGGCGGGGGTGTTAAAATAAAATTGAAGGAAATATATAAATAAAAGACGTTGCAGGTCGAAGCCACCAAAACATTTCTTTATGAAAATGTTGAAATGTTTCTCCTCTTATGGGAGAGAGAAAAAAAACCAGATCAGCTTGGTGAAAGCAACATGAAATTGTTTTTAAAAAAAAAAAAAAAAAAAAAAAAAGATGTTGCCAAATCTCCATTGTTTTTTTTTCTAATCCAAAAAAATAAATTCAGCTGAAAAACTTTGTCCAGCTCTGTATTGAAATTGATGGGAGTCTTTATTTTGGCTTCAGTGGACTTTGGACCAGGCCCTAATGTTTACACAAAGTATTCTATATGCGTAGTTTGCCATAAAGCCACTGAAGTTGCAAAGGCAAACATCAGAGCTGGGAGGCAGTGGCCTGTATATAGTTCTATTCTTAGGATTTAGGGGGTTCTACTCAGTACTATTAAACTGGTGCCCCTATGCCCAATGGCAGTGGGGAGGAGGCGCAGGAAACTCTTTTTTAGCGATGTGATTTTTATAATCTTCAGCAACACACTAACAAAATATTTAAATGGACATCCTGTAGATTAACACAGTATATTCAGAAACTGACAGCATATACCTGAGGTTGACAAATGCCTGTTAAATTGCTTCATTTCCACTTGAAGCGTGCGCACGCACACACACTTTAATAGTGTGTTTCTAACCTTGCCTCCTTTTAACATTGCTGCCATTCCCTCATCCCATCCATACACACTGCTCTGCCAATAGTGCCTCAATGCCATGTTTTTCTGCCTTTCATGAACACATTCTTGGTCTCTTCCTGGTGTATAGAACCCCTTTTCTGAACTGAGCGTGTCTGCAAAGCCATTATACTCTCTCGTTTGAAGACCAGCTGCTTTTGCAAAAAAATGCTGTTGTCTCCCTAGAGGGGAAAACCTTTGATTGCTAAGTAACAGCATAATCTTACAGGTGTTGTTCCTGTGCTACTTCTCCTTATTGTTTTGTTAATCCCCTAGTCATGTCCTGCCAATCTGGTCTGTAAACTCCTGGGAGCAGGGACCATTATCAAATTCTAGCTTGAGTGAAGTAAATAAGAGCTTTCCAAGTCTTCAGTGGGACCAAGACTTCACCCCATGTTATCTGTGCAAAGGTACCTTGCACATGTGGGGTGCTATTAAAATAAATACTATATGTAATATTTGAAATTTAATTAACACTGGGGGGAGGGTTCTGAGGACTTCATAGGTGAAGTATGAAGAAATAGAACTAGAAAAATGTAGTGAAATTAGGAATAGGAAAATTCCATGGAAACCAGAATCACCCCTGAAATATTTTAATTGCCTGCAGAAATATGGAGCATCTTCTGTTTTCTTTCCCAATCTTGCCCTCATTTTCCTGTTTTTTTTTTTGTTTTGTTTTGTTTTGTTTTTGTTTTCTCCCCTCATCTGCAGACAACTTGTCTCTCTTTCGGTAGAGTTAGCAGAGGATTGTTTACATGTAGATCTAAGTTGCCACATTTGGCTCTGGCATTGGTTGGGGATTTACAGACAGAGTGTTGATTATTAAACCTCACTTTTCATTAACCTCCTGTTTATTTTAATCAGGATTGTATTCCCCAGCTGTTTCATATAACATGGTGTTTCACACACAAGGGAGATTTGGCTATATGTAAAGTGCCTGTTGCTGTTTAATGCTACTACAATCTGCTGAACTAGTTGGTTTTGGGTAAGCTGTCAGTCTCTCTGTATGCTCTCCAACCCTTAAGTGCTTGTGTACTGAAGTGCTTAAGCCTTAAAGCTGTATGCTGCAGAGCCAGCTGGTCTGGAGGAAGCTGGTTGGCTGAGTGTATGTACGTTAACCCTTAAATCTTTAAGAGTTCGGTGCACGAGGCTGTCACGTAGAGCCAGTTATCCCCAGAGCAGCCCAAACTGGCTGGCCATGACTGGGGAGAGCTGTTGTCAGCCTTAAAAAGCTGAACTCCATTGGGAGGACCTGAATACAGATTTTGAAGTCTGCAGCAGGAGCATGCTTGATCATCTCCAAACATCCGTCCCCAATTATTCAAAGGGTTTCAACTGTCTCATGAAAATTTGATATGCCCTAGAGTGCTGCAGAGTCCCAAACCAGTGATGGTGGGTGTATAAAGGGGTATTTATGTCTAACAGTGTGTAACCACCACCAGGCACATGTGAACCTGGGATCTCTGAAGCAGAGTATAAGAGCCTCTACCCTCTGAGCTAAAAGCCAGCTGGCTCCCAGCCCATGCTGTAGAGGTCTCTTGATCTTAGCTGTTTCTGTGGTCTAGGTACCACTTGCATTGCTCAGTAACCACACTTGTGTCTACACTGGCCCCTTCTTCGGAATAGCCATGCTAATTTAGAACTTTGGAATAGGGAAATGCGCGGGGGATTTAAATATCCCCCGCGGGATTTAAATAAACATGGCCGTTTAAATAAAGCCCTATTCCGGAGGATCTCTTATTCCTACTTGAATAAGAGTGTCCAGACTTGAAAGTAGGAATAAGAGATCCTCCGGAATAGGGCTTTATTCTGGAGGATCGCGCCAGTCTGGACGCTCTTTTCCGGCTTTTCCCCAAGCCGGAAAAAAAGTGGCGGCCATGTGTATTTAAATCCCCTGAGCATTTCCCTATTCCAAAGTTCTAAATTAGCATGGCTATTCCGAAGAAGGGGCCAGTGTAGATGTAGCCTTAGTGTGTGGGTTACAAGTGTATATATTCTTTGTATTTTATTTATCTTCAGACTACTTAATAGTGAACAATTAAGTTACTTTGTAAAACTGTGCCTGCAGCTTTAGGTATTTTAATGTAGATATTATTCACCCAGAAATTGTCTCAGTAGGCCCTAGAGGTTAGAAAAATATCCTCCAAAAAAGTTTAAGAACTAAGAGACTGCGTAGGCCGCCTCTAGCTGCAGGCTATGGAAGTAGTTCAGACACTTGAAGCCTAATTTTTTTAAATGTACAATGAATGTTTGTTTTTCTCCTTTTTTATGGTGTATTTAATGACTCATTGGCTCTTGTACAACTGCAGGTTAGCTTTTTTTTTTTTTTTTTTTTTTTTAAGGCACCCGCTGTTGCTTCTAGTAGTCTGGTAAGAAACACCAAGCTGTACCCAAGGGTAAAGTCGTGAGGCCATGCTTATGCACTTTGGGAGGAAACATGGTGTATGTTTACAGGCACCTAAGTGATTTACTTCCAGAAGTCTTACAGAATGCAACAGAATCCAGGGCTATATAAGACATTTAGTTGCAATTGGAAAAGTGTGGACAACACTAATGTTTATTGGTTCTAAATCACGTTTTCTTCCTCTTCATATTTATAAAGATTCAGATTTTACCTTTCTCCCACTATAATACAAATCATACGCACATTGAGGATGGGCGACAATTTCTGTTTCCTCAAATATCAGAAGGCGGTTGGGGGTTTTTTGGTTTTTGTTTTCTAATTTTGATTTAAAAATCCACCTTCAACTTAAGAGCACTGAAGATTCCCCACTGTTTCAGCTGAACACCAGTTGGAGATGACCACTGAGAAAGTATGATACAAAATGTAAACAATAGTATGGTTTTAAATACTAGCAGTCCAAACTCCACAACAGGATGTTCCAATACATACTCACTTCTGCTTTGCTGTCAATAAATGGTTGAGTCTATTTTAAATAGCTTCAGATATGTTGATAAGCTAATATTAAATTAGATTGAAGACACTGGGAAAATCTTGAGACATTTTATAGTAACTTGTTTCTCTCTGATTTACATAGTGCGTTCATATGGCAGTGTTAATACTGACCTTTCAGTAATATACTATAAATACACAGATGTTAGATCCTTTCCTGTTAGTTTCATGAAACATTCATTTGCCATGTGGAAATTCCTTTTTCATCCATTATCTAAAGGAGATGCAAAATTAGTTCCATGCCCTTTGTTGACTAATGTAGATGTCACAGCTTTGAAAGTACTGTGTTCATTACTTTAGTCTATCAAAAATACACTATTCTGGTGAGGGGGGGATGACAGACTTTCTGGGCCCTTGGGCAAGGTGTGTGTGTGTCCAGGGGAAGGGCCTCTAGTGGAAGGGGCAAGGCTGCAGCAGCCTACCCTTAGCGCCACCAAGGGCGCCTGCCCCCCACTCTCCCTGCCAGCCTTAGTGCAGCTCAGAGCATGAAGCTTGGGGCTCCAGTGGTGATTTAAAAGGCCGAGGCTCCAGCCGCCACCATAGTGGCAGCAGCAACCAAGAGCCCTGGGCCCTCTTAAATCACCAGCATGCCTGATTCCTGCTTAAGTGAAGGCCCCGTTCCCTCTGTCTCTTTTCACCCCAGCACTTTTTTGGAACATGAAATATTATGGACCAGATTTAGACTCCAGTGCCAATTGCTTTGCACTGCTGAAAAAGCAGCCAGAAAGGCAAACTAAGCAGTTTACCAGGGGATTCTTCTTGTGTAAATTGTGGCAGCTGAACCTCATCACCTTGTCTGTGAAGGGAACATACCTGCAGTGCTCTTGCAGTTGGCTCAACTGCTAGAGTGTCCCTTTGGGGCCATGGGAAATGGGGCATAAATTAGAAACCTCTATGCTGTTCTAACTTATGCCAGGAATTGAAGTGGCCTCCAATAGTCATCAGGATCTGGGGAGACCAAAGGTGGCTTGAGGCCATCATGACCTCAGTTCTACATGAAGCACTGAGAATCTAGCTCTCCCACTATAATTTTCCTCTAACTTTTTAAAAAGTTATAGATACTGACATTTTACAGGCACCTTTGATAAATTGTTTTTATATAAATAATTCTGCTTATAGCATCTAGGTGTTTCACCCTTTTATTAATTACTGAGGATATTAACATGAAAACAGTGGCCTGAATTCCCCACTGCCTTATACATTCTGGCTACGTCTACACTGGCCCCTTTTCCGAAAGGGGCATGCTAATTTTACAGGTCGTAATAGGGAAATCCGCGGGGGATTTAAATATCCCCCGCGGCATTTAAATAAAAATGTCCGCCGCTTTTTTCCGGCTTTTAGAAAAGCCGGAAAAGAGCATCTACACTGGCCCCGATCCTCCGGAAAAAAGCCCTTTTCCGGAGGATCTCTTATTCCTACTTTGAAGGGCTTTTTTCCGGAGGATCGGGCCAGTGCAGACGCTCTTTTCCGGCTTTTCTAAAAGCTGGAAAAAAGCGGCGGACATTTTTATTTAAATGCCGCTGGGGATATTTAAATCCCCCGCGGATTTGCCTATTACGACCTGTAAAATTAGCATGCCCCTTTCAGAAAAGGGGCCAGTGTAGACGTACCCTCTGTGGTTATTTATACCTCTGCAAAATAGGTGTAAAATTCTACTCTTCTGGTAGGGTTTTTGTTCACTTGCCTAGGTATAAATGACTACAAAAACAAAGGGCAACAGAGTTCTTCTGCTTGCATCTTACCTGAAATCATCATTCCTTCTTATGACTAATTCATTTCTGTAGCATTTGCTGCTGATGCTACAGTGTTCAGAAATGGGATTCCGTTCTTCATGCAAATTTGGAGTAACTCTGATTTACATCCGTTTCAGATCAGAATCCAGCCACAGGATTACATGTTTAGACAAATGTCCACAGTAAGAAGAAATAAGGAAAGAAAATATCTCTCTAGCTCTGATCTTGCATTGTCCAGTGTGCAGGTCTGAGGAGCGGGGGACCCAGGAGTCTATCTAGACTAGGTAGAATTAGGCCTAACGAGACCTTTTTTCAAAATGTTTACCATGAGTCGTCGATTGCCTTGTAAATTCTGCTTCTTTTTCTGATTCTGTGGTGTCCTACTATAATACGATCAAAGGTAAAGTGACCCTTCCAGGTATGAGGATAAGTAATCCCCATGGCATGTCAGCTGAACAGAAACTCTGCATGTATGTTTTTACAAATGGAGAAATATTTATCTAATTATCATCCATCCTATACTCATTTAATTTAGCACAGAAACAGAAAATGGCTTCTAGCTATAGGTATTACAAACAGAGGAAGAGTTCTATTATAAAAACCGGGAATTCCCACAATGTTGCCTCTTCATCTCCTGTCATGAATACGTACCTTTTGGATTTGATTTTTCTCTTGTCAGAATGTTCGTACAAATTCTTTCTTCAATTGTGAACCAAAGGGCTAGTGGGTTTTGTGGTTGGCTTCTGAGTAAAGAACTTACTGCAGTTGGATGTCTACTAATGTAAATTTTAGAAGTAAAGACATGTAATATATTGGAGCTGTACACAGGGCCAGCCCACAACATTTTGGCACCTGAGGCGGGGAGCTCAAATTACGCCCCCATGCCCCCTCGCTTGGGCCTAAACTTTGAAAGGTCTAAATTCTCTGGGTCCTAGTGGCGTTCCTCCCCCCCCCCCCCCCCCCACACACACACACACAGTCTGGCACCTGAGGCTGCTGCCTCAGTTTGCCTCATGGTAAGGCCAGCCCTGGCTGTACATTATTCTCTCCTGCCATAGTGAGAACTCAGAATACTTTGGGAGCATTTCCTATTGTTGTCTTAATATTTTGCTTGTAAGTGATGTGCTGTGTGCCTTTTTTCATGTCTTCCTAGCAATATGTTACAACATTTCAGGAACTTCTGCTGAAAGTTCTTCAGAAAGGATGATATGTGTGATGTTGGCAATCCTGTATTTTCCTTTCTGTGGTGACATTTTGTTCACTCTCACTTGCATTATTATCACAGACACATGCTTGAACCACAGATGTGCTAAGAGTTGTTAATACTAGATTTGTCACTGCCTTGTACCTTATGTAGTCTTTTACACTTCTGCAAAGTGGGCATAAACCTCGGCCAAAAGTGAATGACACATTTTATTACCACTTTGCAGAAGTGTGGGGGGTGGTTTTTTTTAAACAACCTACCCTAGATGCAAGGTTGTGGCATTTAGGTCTTGTCATATACTTCTGCATCTGGTATCTGAAAGATGTCACAGTTCACTATGGAAATGGTAACCACTGATCACTATTTAAAATAATGGCATTCCTAACCCATCTTGTTTCTCTTTTGGTTTTCTGTATGCTTGTCGGGACAGTCAGCTTTTGATTATATGGAACTTAAATTCTTTAGGGGGGAAAAAATCAAGAAAAGAAAGGGAAATTAATCACAAGTGGGTTAATATTTTTATTTTAAAACATTTGTATTCATTTACTTGCAGATACTTCCTCAAAGAAAGAAGTTCATCACTGAAAGCATGTGAGCTAGAGAAGTGCAGATGAATTACACATGCTCCCATACCATGAAAGACTGAGAGGCAGTGTGATGTTTCCTTGTAACTTTATTGTTCATTATTTTTGCTTATAGCCCCCATATCTGTCCAGTACATGTTATTTGTATCTGGGTGGTGGTGGTGATGGAGACACAGAATCTACACAAGGATCTTCAAGAACTGATTGAATTATCTGGGGAACCACCACTACCCTTCTTCCTTTTGTGGAAGTTGCTGCCCAGGCTGGCTATAGGGCTTGATAGAAACTTCTTATGATTCAATGTTAAATTGCTGTGGATTAAGAAGATGTTGCATCTGATTTGAATATAAAATGTTTAAGCACATTGATATTGTGATCCAGTGTAAGAATCACAGCCCACTTTATTTAAGTTCTGAAAATCATTTGTTGTGCCATTTTGAATTCTGCTCTCATTTCTTGGAATATATATTTATTGGAATGATAGGAGCACTTTAGAGAAGTGGCTGTCTACTACTGTGTTTGTACAGTGCCTAGTATGAAGGTGGGCCATTTTTAGTTGGTCCTTAGGTGCTTCCGTAATAAACATTTTTACTAATTGTTTGACTGATTAAAATGGCAGTCCTACTCTTTCACAGTTTTTGTATAAAATTGTAATTGTGTTGCATGTTGTCCAATTTTCCATGGTAGACCCTGAACCTGCTCCCATTTAAGTCCTGTCCACTTCTTCCATTGATTTCTGTAACAGAAAGCTTGGGACTAAAGCACGCATAGGTTATTATCATAATTCTGTGTTTGTGCACAAATTTGGGTCAATGGAATATTCATGGAAATATTCCACTGATTTATACTGATAGTGAAAACAAGTTTCTACTTCCAGAGGATTTTAATAATGAACAATGTAAACGTAATTGTCTGACCTTTTGAATTTGATAACACAACAACATTTTTAATTGAATAGTTCTGTTTAAACCATGCAACTTTATAGGAAATCATCATGTCAGATATTTGGCAAATACTGCATGATGTAATCTGCTTACAGTATAACTGCTCTCTCCCTTCATATATTTAAAAGCTTCAGAGGGGTAGCCGAGGTACTCTGTAACTGGAACAACTTAAATACTTTAGCAGCACCTTAAAGACTAATATCTATATGCTTTGTTAGCCTTTAAGGTGCTACTAGACTATTTGTTGTGTCTTTAGTTTTTCATATATTTAGTTAGAATTCTTAGGACTGTTCTCTATCAGAGCCACTACATAGGGGTAAGCCTTGCACCTTAAACAGTAGATCCCATGAAACATCTAATGGATGTTCTTTGTAAATCAGTAGAAATTTCTAAGCGTGAGTCTAATTTCACACCACGCCTTCCTAAATTGTACCAAGGCAGAGTTTTCAAGTGGACCTACCAACCCTCACAGACATATACAGGAGAATTCCCACATTTATAACAATCCATTTTAATTTCCATTTATGTGCAAAGACTTTTGCATTAAAATAATAACCTTTGAAGATTAAATGTTTTCAGCAGTTGAATTCAGACCCAATGGAAAACAATCCCTGGGAAAAGATTTCTCTGCAATTAAATTAATTCCCCCAACCGCTTTGTTTTTTGCATTCAAGGAGACAAATCCCGCCTTATTTGGTCACGCAGACCAAGAGAAACATGACCAAAATCCTAAATTAACCATTCTCTAGAGAATAACTATTTTATCATGATTTTTTAGAAACCAGAGTTGCACTGCAACTTTGTCTGTGGCATAAAAGCCACAGATGAAAAAAAAAAAGTGTCCATTGAAGCTAGAGATGAGGAGCTCTGTCTCTCTGTATGGGTATGAAGCTGGCTTACAGACACTGTAGCAGCAAATAATTTAACTAGCAGACAACTCTTGATTAATGATTTGGCTAATAAGGGTGAGATCATGGAAAATGCTAATGCAATGCCTTAGGAAAATCCAATTATAATGTAACCTAATTCAATTCAGACTCTCAGCAGGTGACCAATGTTCTGAGAAGAATACCCCACGCTTGGCTGTAGTGAATGTTCAAAACAGACGAGCTTCTGTATATCTGGTGTTGCAGCCAACAAACCCCCATTTCATTCACTTCAGCCCTTCTATGAAGGTTGTGTCTTCTGTTTGTGAAACTTATTATATAGTTTGAGGAACCATTATCTGGCCTAAGCAGAGATGACTCAACATGAGTCATTCATACTAAGAAAACAGAGTTTGCAGTGCTAGTGCTAGCTCTACTTTTTTGGTATAGACATGGAGTTTTTAATGGTTGGTTGGCTAGGGCCTGATTTTGCAAACATTTACTTGAACAAATCCCAGTGAAGCTAATTGTGAGGCTTTGTTTCCAATATGGTGTGAGTGGGAGGAAGAGGCCTCTACCTTTTTGTATGCTGCTGCACATGTTCCTCAAATCCAGGTACTGTTTTCCCTCAATTAGTGTGGTCACATTAAAATAGCGTACACCAAAGAACCATTGTTGTTGTTTTTTCTGTTTGATAAACTCTGTGTGTCAGAGAGAGAGGGAATCAGGGTGGGGAACATTTTTTGGGCTGGGGGGCCATGGATCCACAGAAAAATCATTCGAGGACCACGTACAAGTGGCTCCAGACTGAGAAGGAGACAGACATTCCCTCCATTTCCCTCGCACACCAGAGCCTTAGTCTTGGGGCTGGATCCAGGCAAGCCAGGGGTCTTATCCAGATTCCCCCAGTCCTGATTTAGAGTAAACCTACTGAGATTGATTTTCTGCAAAATTGTCTCCAGGTCCAGTCCTTCGTCCGGTCTGGATAACAGCTTCTCTTTCTTTAGACAATTATTCCACCTTTTATCAGATCTTCTGTTACTTTCAGTCAATAGTTTTCTTTCCCAATGTCATCCTATTTCTCCATTTTTCACTTTCTCACTTAGTTTTCTCCAACTTACTTGTATTACATCAGTGGATATGGGGACCAAGCATACAATGAAAGCATGTGGCATACTTTTGTGGCAGGCTTTTTTTCAGAAAGGTGTCTGTTGGAAATTGCTTGATATGTTAGAATAAATTCGAGAGAAGGGAGATGAATGGGCAACATAAAGAATTGAGTTAGTGTTGACATCTGGCAATAATAAAAAATTGCTAAAAAGTAATTTTCTTTTAATACTGAATAAAAAACTTTATTAGAATAAGGAAATGAGTATTCATCACTGAAACTACTACCTCTCTCTGCTTCACTGTAGAGCTGCTTCTTCACAATCTTTCTTAGCCCCCTCACTCTTCTCTTTCTGCATAAGAGTTAAAGAAACAGTGTACACACTTTCCAAATGCAGATAATAAATACAGCACACCACATGGGGCTGCAGTTTTATCAGGTATGTGTAATTATGTATTCTATATAATATTCTATACTTGAATACCTTGTGATGTGGTGTAAAAGTTTTCCTGGGCATAAACTTGTGATGGCTGTATTACTCATTGAATAATTTCCAGCCTTCACTTTAGGCTATACTGTAGTTTAGGGATGAAGAAATATTTTTGTCAGGTTAATTAAGAAAAGGGTGGGAAGTGTTTGAAGTTGCTTAGAAGTTCTGAATACTAAAATAGGTGTCTGGGGGTATAGATTAATGAAAAGAGCCTGGTCAAGACAGTGAAAGGCACCTGATATGTACAGTTTGTCTCATGAGTCTGCACACAGTAATGCAAATATGACAACCTACGTGGGCAGTTCTGCAAATGTGAAAAGAAAAACTTGAACCACTTTACTCTTCCCCCTTTGAACTCATTCATGGGTTTTCCTGCTTTCCACATCAGTCTACATAATGTCTTTAACATTTTTACCTGCTAAGCACCCTTTTCCTTCCTCCTCCCAATCTCCCTTTAAACCTCACTTCCAGGAATCTTCCTTTGCTCTCCTGCACCTGCACTGATCTTTATTCATGTTCTATCTTATCTATTTTAATCCATCTGGGTGCAGGGGTTTGAGCACCTTCTGGGATTGGGGCTTTCTACCTATTTGAAGAACAGAACTGGGTGGTATTCTCCATTGTGTAAAGTGTTATATTGCTATGTAAATGGCCATTAATTATAGCAAGAGTGCTTTCAAGCAGCTTAGCGACTAAGATCTTATTGTCTGTGAAAACAGTAATTTATTCTACCCAGTGAATTAAAAACGAGTTTACACATGAGTTACATAGGCATACTGGCAAAAAAAATATTCTATTCTAGGACCATGTTGTATAACAGCCATGAGTCTGAGGTGCTCTTGATGATACAAAACTTTGAGATACTAGGAGTATGAAGGCCATGTAAAAACTTTAGTGTAAACATTAGCAAGAGTTTGGCATCACATCAACACGATTTATGATAAATTAGAGCTCAGCCTCCTTAGCTCCTATTTGTTTCTTACCTTCCCTTGATAAGCGACAGGTTACACTGTTCAGCTCACCCTTCTCCCCACCCTGTAGTGCATTTACAATATGCCTTTACTTTGGTCAAAATAATCCTTAAGAGTATGTCTACACAGCAAAGTTATTTTGAAATAACAACCGTTATTTCAAAATAACTTTCCTAGCATCTACACAGCCAAACTGCTATTTCAAAATTAGTTTGAAGTAGCGGAACGTTTATTTTGAATTTGGTAAACCTCATTCTACGAGGAATAACACCAAATTTGAAATAGCTAGTTCAAAATAAGTGCTGTGAAGATGCTTATTTCAAAATTGGGGGCCTCCAGCCCTTCCCAGGGTGCCCTGGTGGCCACTCTGTGCACAACCAGGAAAACTTCCTCTCCTCTCCCCCAGCCCCGGAGCCCTTAAAGGGGTAGACTCTGGCCACAGTGCCTGTGCCAACTCCAGGCCTGCCAACACAGAGCCAGCAGTCACTGCCCCATACCCAGTAGCCCTACCATGAGCCAGGCAGACAGTGCCAGCCAGCCCTCCACTGCTCCCCAGGCCCAGTCCCCCAGCTCCCAAAAACCTGCCAGGGGCTGGAGAAGGCGGGCACCTTCCTGGTCCAGTGTGGAGATCATGGACCTGATTGAGGTTTGGGGGGAGGCCTCCAATGTCCACAATCTCCACACTAGATGGAGGAATGCGGCCATCTACAGGCGGATGGCCGACAGCCTGGCCACCAAAGGCCACATGCGCACCCAGGAGCAGGTACGCACGAAAATTAAGGAGCTGTGGCAGGCCTAAGCCAGGACTCCAGGGGGCAACTCCCAAACAGGGGCAGACACCTGTCCCTATTTTGATGCCTTGGACTGCATCCTAGGGGGGGCGGGACAGTCCGTTCATCGATCCTGGAGCAGAGGGATAGCTCAGTGGTTTGAACATTGACCTGCTAAACCCAGAGTTGTGAGTTCAACCATTGCGGAGGCCATTTAGGGATTTGGGGCAAAAATTTGTCAGGGATGGTACTTGGTCCTGCTGTGAAGGCAGAGGACCGGACTCGATGACCTTTCAAGGTCCCTTCCAGCTCTAGGAGATAGGCAAAGACCAGGGCATGGAGGAGGAGCTGCAGGAGCCCAGAGGGAGCGTGCCATGCAGACAGGACCCCTGAGCTGTCCCAGCAGACCCGTCACCACTGTCATCCGGGGAGGCAACAACATGTGAATGCCATCACTGTCCCCTTATTGGGGGGTAGGGAGGGAGACCAGGGACCGTACACATGGGCCTTGCTTACTACGGATCACACAACAACCTGTGCACTTGTGAGCATGTGCCATTCCACCCCTGGTCACGTGGCCCCAGCTGGCTGCTACACAGGGGCCTTGGACTGTTAGCCACACGCAGGTGTGAAGAGACATGACATTCTCCTGACCCCGGGGTGGGACACAGCAGAATGAGCTCCCTCCACAAGGCCATTCTACATAGAGGCAGGGGACATCTCCCTCCCCACCTCACCCACAGAATATGCAGCACAGGGGTACAGCACAGGGGCATGGGTGCAGTCTTGGGGCAGCTCCAACTCCTGGGGATAGCAGGACATTCTGAACGTGGCCTGTGTGCAAGCACATCAGCTCTGATGGTGCAAGGAACAGTCATCCTCACCTTGAGACAGGGGCTGGGCTTCACCCACCGTGTCTCCAGGGATAACAGACCACTTCTCTTGTTTCTCCACAGCTGCACCAGCTGGCACATGCTCCCACACCTGAGGGCTCTGCAGGACCACCCGTGCAGTGGAGGGGTACCAGCAGCAGCACCTGGGGGCACTGCAAGTCCTGCACCGCAACCTCCAGAACTGGGTGCAAGAAGACCTGGAGCTGCGGTGGGAGCAGCTTGCCCAGGGCCATAGCATCTGCCAACCCCTCTGCGGACCCTGGTGCAGAGCATGCTGCCTCCTGCCTCCCCCTCCCGCTTCTCCCTCCATCCCCTCCTTACCTTCCCCCCCCCCCCCAGGGATGCTGAGGCCCCCGCATCCACGGTGCTAGGAGACAGCCCGGCGAGACTCCCACCCCAAACACTGAGCTTCCCCTCCCCCTTCCAGCTCTCTCTTCCCAGGTTTCCCCCTCTTTTCACCCACCCTCTCTCCTCCCTTCTCCCGCCTCCTTTCCCCAGTCTCACCAGAGTTTCATCCCCCCCCCCCCAGTTTTGTAAAATAAAGACAGTTCGTGTTTATGAAAAAATGTGCATTTTATTTTACATCAGGAAAGAGGATGGGGGGGAGGTAAGTGGAAGGACGTGAGGGAGGAATGGGGCAAAAGCCCCCAAAGGGGCAGACAGGAGCCGAGGCCGGCTGCAGCAGCTGGTGCCCCAGGCGGAAGGCACGATCGGTGCCCCCGCCTGCAAGGCCGTCAATGGCCATGACATAATCATCAGGCGCCATGACATAATCATCACCCTAGGTGACTGCCGAGTCTGCCTATGCTTATGGGCTGCCCCTGGGGGTAGACCAGGGAGACTGTTAGTGCTCCTCGGGATGGAAGCTCTCCCGCAGGGCCTCCTGGATACTGATAGCCCCCTGATGGATCTCCCGGATGGCAGCCTGCAGAAAGTGTAGCCAGGCTCGCTGCAACGCGTCCACGAGGAGCACCAGAGTGTCCAGGGGCAGCTCTGGCTCCATGTTGCAGAGTGCTTTGGTGTCTTGAGTGAGGGCAACCAGACCATGCAGAGACAAAATGCTTTGCTGTCCCTCATCAAGGTAGGAAAGCAAGCAGGGAAACCTAAGAACCGGCTGCCCGGCGGGGAGGGTGTCCCTTTAAGCACAAACCTCAGGCAGCAGCCATACAAAGTAACTCCTGACCTAATGCCTTGCTGGACCTGGTTCTGTCCGGCCTTAAATGCGATTCAGCGTCCACTCAGTGTGGACATGCTATTTCAAAATAACAACACACTATTTCAAAATGCATTTTGTGTGTAGATGCGTTATTTCAAAATAACTTATTTAGAATTAACTATTTTGAAATAAGATATTTTGAAATAACGCTGTAGTGTAGACATACCCTAAAATTTTAAAATTCCTGTGAGATTTATTTAAACCGGAGCTCAGTATTCCAACTTCACATGAGAGATTTTTTTTTCCTCTTTCTGTAAATGGTAAACATTGTGTCTCTGATTTTGCAGATGCAAGTTGAAAGGTGTATAAGCCACTGTGGCAAAGTGGCAAAGTAATGTATTTTCTTGATTAATAAAACACACTCCCACCATAAGCTTTGGGTGGTGGTTAATTCTGTGTTTTCACTTACAGCAGCCACTGCCTCTGTTTCTTCTCCACCTGCCCCATAAATAGAGAACACCCAGGTGCTTCCTGTTTTGAGGATTCCTTGTGGGAGAGCAATGGGTCCATGCTGGTTACAGATCAAGAAATAAGCTCGTGGGGAAAGTTTGTGTGTATGGGAATGGAGAGGTCAGACAAGTGAAAGCAAACAAATTAGGTATGTGGTGAAGCACATTTATTAAAGCAATCTATCAATCAGTATGTGACATGAGACCTGTGGGCTTGAAAATGTGGATCAGAACTTTGTTGGTCCAATAAAAGGCAAGAGAATAAATTGACTATCCAGCTTTTCCAGGACTCATATGGCTGATGGCATTTCCCAAAGCTGATGGAAATGCACTTGGGCAGAGAGAAGGGTGATGTCATGGAGTAGACAGCAGGCTTCAGGTTATGTAGTAGAAGGATAGGTTATATTTCCAAGGGAAGGATAACTCTGCTTTTGGTACCTCATCACTAGTCCATGATATCACTCAGTTATTTTCATGGATTAGTTGAGTCAGAAAAGGTGCTCTCAGAGGGCATGTCTATACTGCTTATTGTGAACAATTTAAATAGCAGCCATGTTAAAAATGTCACTATGGATAATTTCTACAGAGGCAGTGAGGCATTGTGGGAGCATGGGTGAAGCTGAGGCAGAGTATTCAGTGAGTGCAGGAACAATATTTGGAGTAAGGGTGCTGAGCTGAACTGCCTCCTCACCTCATCCTACAGCAGGGCTGGGAGCTGGGACCCTGCAGGGACTCCGGCCAGGACCCCCAGCCTGGCAGCTGGGTGGGACCCCACAGAGGTATCTGAGCTCCTGCATGTGCAGATGGCAGCTGAGTGGAACTCAGAGCTGGAAGTAAAGCTCCTGGGCATAAAGGGGCCCAGTGGCTGGGACCTCGGTGCTAAGAGCATGTGGCTGGGATGCCCCAAACCCGGGGGTACTGTAGTACCCCCCACACACTGCTACTTCAATGCTTATGAGACTATTAGTGCTGTGTATCTATTTTAGCCTGATAGACAATTGATTCAGGACATGGGGTGGGGTTTTTAAACTAAAATAAAACAGATAAAAGTCTACAAGACAGGAATATCCCTGTTAACCAGGATTGTGTATTAACATATATCTGTCAAGCCATAAAAAATACATTGCCGGCAAAGTGCCAGTTACTCTGAATGTGCTATGAATTTAATAAGTGCTCCCATGGAGAGGCTTTGACAGGGCCACTACTGACAAAATTTCCATCAATTCCCACTGTTCCACAGATGCTTATGACAGTGTCCAGTTTTCTCACTCCTTTCTCTAAAGCCTTTTACTTTGTAGTCACAGCAAACCATCCCTTTTACATTTTATGAGTCAATTGAGAGTTGTGAGAAGTGGAATTCCCATGTGCAGGGGGCTTGGAATGCTATTGCTTTGCTGACAAGAATCTTTTTCCCCCCCCTTCAAATAATTGAACCCTGATTTAATACAAGTTTTCACTTTAGCGAGTGAAAACTTTGAAGCCATAAAGCCCTGGCAACCCATTTTTAGTCAAGTGTTACCATTAAAGCACAGATAAAGCAAACAGGAGAGCAAACAAAAAAACTTTCTGTGGTGGCAAGGGTAGAGGGCTGCTGGTAGGAAGGTGAAATTCCTTGCAGCTTTCAAGTTTTCTGTGAACCAAATCCATATTATGAAAATCTAATTAGCTCAACAGCACTAGCTTGTTTCTCACCATCATTGTGAGTCGGGGTATTTTTAATAGCCTGTCTAACTTTTGAACTTGCTGGACCTTTCCATGATCGCC
Organism: Pelodiscus sinensis; assembly: GCF_049634645.1. Taxonomy (NCBI): domain Eukaryota; kingdom Metazoa; phylum Chordata; order Testudines; family Trionychidae; genus Pelodiscus; species Pelodiscus sinensis. The sequence goes on along the minus strand of NC_134715.1, from coordinate 36,667,659 downwards.
AAAAAGAAAATGACTAATACATAATGTCCATTGATTAATGCAAATTATATAAGTCAATACTGTGCATTGTATGTATAATACAAAGGGTTTTCAGGACCTCTAAATAAATGCTACTCATTCTGACTCACCTTTGTTTAGAATATTTGGCCCAGCCTGTACATTTCTATTGAAGGGATATTTGTTTCTATTAAACTCTATAGACTGTTTTAAAGATTTTATTGCTTATTCTCTTAAATCCTATTGTTTATAGACACCTGTTCACATTCTATATTGATTTTTATCGCTATTAAAGTCTGTGTGACTTCTCCATACACACATGCAAAAAAACGCATGCACATAGCTCAAGTACTTTGATACTACCATGCATGTGTGCAAGTTGTGGGTTGCATGTACGTATGAGCAGAATCCCCATTTCTGCACAAACTGGATATTTGCATTTCTACATTATGTGCATTCATGCCCTTATTTAGATTTGTGCCTTACAAACAAACACGTAAGCATACACATGATATTTTCCCAATTGTACATGTGGTGTTTCCAAAACACACCACTTTTCATGGTCCATAATTTGACTAAGAGCAGCTATCCAGCAGTCTACCATGGAATAAGGATTACCAACAGGAATGTTAATAAGAGGCTGCTCTTTCTTTACTGGCCCCATTCACAGAACATGGTTACTAAAAGTTTTCATAGTCATATGCCAAGGGCCAGTATCCTCTGTCTCCAGGGGCTAGTGTTGTAGTAAAGAAAGTGAATAAGATTTGTTTAACCCCATCGAGCTTCAGCTTCATCAGGCCTCAGCCAAAGCAGTGCCAAGGCAAAACTTTCACCCTCTCACAATATTTTCTTTTTTGGGCTAATGGTATCTCCATAGCCAGAGTTTCAAAATTCTGGCTACTAGCTTTTCTTTTTCATCTGCTGTTTACTTTACAATAATAAAACATCAGAGTGGGGAAGGACTCTGCCACAAACTGGTCTCCCCAGTAAGAAACATCATAGAAGCATTCTCCTCTTCAGACTCACTTCCATAACTATCCACATCAAGTAGTTATTGGTTATCCCCAGAAGGCCTACTGCAAGTTTTGTGTGATGACTTCTTTCCAGAACCATTCTGCTGCTCTGGTCCAAAGTCATAGATTGTCTCCTGTGGGCAACAGGAGATTCCTATGTACTATGTTTATTTAATCCTACCTTCTCTCAGGCATGATCTTGTAGACCAGAAGAGTTCCTTAATTTTCTATCATAAGATAAGGCAGTGCCTTCTTTATGTCTGCTACCACGTGTCTGCCTCAGCCGAACTCTGTTTCCTATCTCATTACTCTAGCATCATGCTGGTGGAAGTTTCTAAGGGCTCTTGTGGACCCGCGGCAGAGCAAGGCAGCAAGCATTTCTTAATTTTTCTCTTAAAATGGCAACATTGTGATGCTGAATCTCATAACTATCTCTATGTTCTGCTTTGTCAAAGCATGAATCTGTGGATGATCATGGATCTTGCACAAACATCAAGAAAGGCAGACAGTGGCATCATTCTTTGTGGCATTGGTTGCATGCACCAAAAATGGAATATGCTGATTCCAATTTGATTTCTGTTCCAGTCACAAGATCCTTAGTATATTCCAACAGACCTAATTAAACTCTTCTGACTGAGAATGTGTTTGTGGGTGTTCAGGGGTTGTTCTGGACTTAATTTCTGCCATTTTTTTGAAGATGACTTTCAAAATCCCTTGCTTGGTCAGAGTATATCCAAGCTAAAAATTCATTCACTGAAAAGTATTTCTCCCACAGCAATGGGGGTGGCTCTCTGGCCTTGGGTTGGATATGCCTGTTCATCCTGAGTATAATAATTACTACAAGAATTGTCAGTTGTCTGCTTCTAGAGGAAGGATATTAAAACACACCACATCCAAAGGTCTGTTGCTGGTAATGTTCTCCAGACACACAGCTTCAGTGAGTAGTTTTCCTTTGAACCCATTGAGAACATGTCTCACATTTCCTGCAAATGCCCTTATCCTTCCAGGGCCAGCAGAACCTACTCCAAATAAGTTCCAGGGTTCTCTCCATTCCAAATGTTCAGGTTTGTTATGCAGGGCTTTCATGGCAAGAGCTCTCCTCTTCCTTGGCTACACTAGGGCTACGTCTAGACTGGCCCCTTCTCCAGAAGAGGCATGCAAAGCAGGCAAGTCAGAATAGGGAAATCCACGGGTAGACGCTCTTTTCCCACGGCTTTTCCCCAAGCCGGAAAAAAAGCGGCGGCCATGTTTATTTAAATCCCGTGGGGGATATTTAAATCCCCCGAGGATTTCCCTATTCCAAAGTTAGAAATTAGCATGCCTCTTCCGAAGAAGGGGCCAGTCTAGACGTAGCCTTAGTAGTTTTGCTGAATTTGTAAAGGGTCTGATGTTAAGTTGGTGCAGCTCTCTCTTGATCAACTTTACTTTGCTCCTTTCTCTCAATAACAGTTTACCTACTAGATAATTCTGACTGGATTCTGTGCCTTCTTTTTAGTAGTCACAGTGTCCAGGACATACTGATTACTAAACAGGGTCATAATATTTCTGTTCAACGAGCTTTGTGGGTTTCTTAGTTTTTTACTTGCCTTCCTTGTCTTCTTGCTGAGCTGGTATTCCCAGGCCATCACTCAATGGCTTCACAATAATAGTGTCATTCTTCACAGATCTGCAATAGTAGCCACTAAATCATAGAAAGGGCTTGAGGTCTATGTAATTTTGTGGGCACAGCCATGTAAGTGTGTGTCTCTATTTTATCAGAATCTGTACCTGTACCTTTCTAAGACACAACATGATCCACCTATTTGCCTGATCCCCTGCAGAACTGGCATTTATCAATGAATAGCTTCCATCCATAGGCTTGCAACAGGTCTAATACTATTAGAAATCTTTCTTCACCTTCCTCCAGAGCCCTACAACTGAGTATCTTGCAACACTGAGCTGCAACAATGGAGACTGATCCAACAGAACAAGGTTAAGAGGCTAATGGAACACTTTCAGGGGACACACCCAAAGCTTCTGTGACATATCCTTGAAGACTGTGACCCTAGGTGACTTATACTGTAAATGATTTTTACTCCTTCCATAGGAATCACAAGCAGCTCTGTTTCATGTGGGTGACAGGACACTTTATCAAATCTGTATAATTTCTCCCTGATTGGTACAGAATTTGTACCAACCTATCCAAAGCATATACCCATCTCTGCTCTATAGCATCCAGCCTGGCACTTGTTAAGACTTAAGTCAGTAAATTGTTGTCCATCCATATCTAAAATTGAACAACATGGAAAGAAGCTTGAAATTGTAAGCTCAAGAATTCCAGCTTGTGATTGGAGGATTGAGTCTCACTATCAGAATCCACAGTAGGCAACAGTAACAGTGCTTTTGCTTTCCTATTATTACAATGCTTCCAAACTAGCATCAGCTTGTAAAATAAAAGGCTTCTTTGGTTCAGCAAAGACTAGGACTGGGGTGTGAATTGAGGAGTTGATAATCTCCTGAAAGGCCTGGTCTCATTTCACCAGTTCCCAAAGGATTTCCAGGGGACATAATGTTTCTGCTTGAGAAGATTTGTGGATTTCTTAGTTTTTGACGCGTTTCCTTTTCTGCTTGTGGGGCTGGCATTCCCAGGTAATCATTCAATGGCTTCATAATAATAGCATAATTCTTCATAGAATCTTAGAAAGGTCTTGAGGTCTATGTAATTTTGTGGGCACAGCCATGAAAGTGTGTGTCTCGATTTTATCAGAATCTGTACCTATACCTTTCTAAGACACAACATGATCCACCTATTTGCCTTATCCCCTGCAGGACTAGTATTTATCAATGAATAGCTCCCATCCATAGGTTTCTAACAAGTCTAATGCTTTTAGAAGTCTTTCTTCATCTTCCTCCAGAGTTCTTCCAAGCACAATCAGGATATCCAAATAAACTAATGCATGCAGCAAATTCATGTCTCCCACAAATTTCTTTGTGACATTTTAAACATGGCAGATCCTCAGGTATGCATTTGGGCACACAATGAACTTGATGGAAACCCTAGAAGCAAATGAATGTTCTCGTCTCTTTAACATCTAGTCCTAGCTGTTAAAAAAAAAAATCTGTATAGAACTGTCAAAGTCCACCCAGGCACTCCCAGACTAATACACACTAGGGCTGTGTCTAGACTGGCAAGTTTCTCCGCAAAAGCAGGTGCTTTTGTGGAAAAACTTGCCAGCTGTCTACACTGGCCGCTTGAATTTCGACAAGAACACTGATGATCTCATGTAAGAAATCAGTGCTTCTTGCGGAAATACTATGCTGCTCCCGTTCGGGCAAAAGTCCTTTTGCGCAAAAGGGCCAGTGTAGACAGCTGAGATTTGTTTTCCGCAAAAAAGCCCCGATCGCGAAAATGGTAATTGCGGCTTTTTTGCGCAAAAGCGTGTCTAGATTGGCCACAGATGCTTTTCCGCAAAAAGTGCAGAACTTTTCCGTTAAAAGCGTTTGCGGAAAATCATGCCAGTCTAGATGTAGCCTAGGTGTTCAGTAATACCAGGTAAGCGCCAAACTCTACAGAAGTTGCTTAGAAGTCACGCCACTCCATAGTGATTCTAGGACACAGTGCTTCAAGGAAGGAAGCCTGCTAATTATATTCCATAAGGGATGTCACATATGCACCTCCCTGTGGTTAGATGGCTTGGTAGCCTTGGAAGGGCTACAGTCCAGCCTTCTTTCTGTCCATTGTGAGTTGAATTGCACTGCAGAGGTACTAGCAGGGAGTTGTATAATAACACAGCAGAGCTCAAGATCTGCAGTCGTGGCTGGCCCCTGACTGGATGAGTGGAGAGCTTCTTGTATTCTTCCCATTCCTCCTACCCCCATTTCTTTTGGTATGCCCATATATAGGCCAACCATAATTTGACCCTGAATATGATGTCAGGATTCAAACCCTAGGCTGCAAGAAAAGAAGTAAGTTTCAGATCCCACCTTTGCTGAGAAGAAAGCTCTCACTCTTAGGCTGTGTCTAGACTGGCCAGTTTTTCCGGAAAATCAGCCGCTTTTCTGGAAAAACTTGCCAGCTGTCTACACTGGCCACTTGAATTTCCGCAAAAGCACTGACTTCCTACTGTAAGAAATCAGTGCTTCTTGCGGAAATACTATTCTGCTCCCGTTCAAGCAAAAGTCCCTTTTGTGCAAAGCTTTGGCACAAAAGGGCCAGTGTAGACAGCTGAGATTTGTTTTCCGCAAAAAAGCCCCGATCGCGAAAATGGCGATCGGGGCTTTTTTGTGGAAAAGCACGTCTAGATTGGCACGGACGCTTTTCCGCAAAAAGTGCTTTTGCGGAAAAGCGTCTGTGCCAATCTAGATGCTCTGTTCCGAAAATGCTTTTAACGGAAAACTTTTCCATTAAAAGCATTTCCGGAAAATCATGCCAATCTAGACGCAGCCTTAAAGTAAACTGATTCAGTTAGTCAGAATCAGAGCTAGCCCCCACCCCTAACTTGATTTACAAGAATGGAGGTTGGTTGTAGCTCTGTACAAAACATTACAGTTTTATTCCAAAAGTTTGACTCCACAGTAACTTAATATAGCTTTGAACTATACAATGCAGGGAAAAAATGCTGGTTTTACCATCTTAATGTAAATGAAACAAGCACAGAAACCATTTCCTTAACTTGTAGAATCTTTTTTTTAAACTTTCTTTTTATTTTGCAGTAGTTTGCATTTGACATTGGGCAGTACTGTCTTTGTATTTTATTTTATTTTGTCTCTGTTGCTGCCTGATTGCATACATGCTGTTCCAAATGAGGTTGACCAATCCATTTGTAGTTCTGAGGTTCTACTATTCCTGGAAATATTAGAGCCCACTTCAGCTTTCCATTATTTTAATTTTAAAGGATGTTTGTTGCGAGGACAAGGTGAGACACTCTGAAAGCTCCTTGAAAATGTAACCAATGCAAACCTTTTGTTGAGGAGGAAAGCTGGTTGCTGATTTTTTGAGAGATAAATATTTGTTGTAATTCAAATTCCCTTTTATAGCCTGGGATGCAGTGTTTCCCCCTCATTTGGCCTGACAGGGTTAAGGCAGGCCAGAGGGGCCAATTAGCCTATTAAGCAGCAAGCTGGGGGGGATTAAGAGGGCAAGAGAAGCCTTAATTAGAATAAAGTCATCTGTGCAGGAACAGGTGGGGCCTATATAAGCCAGGAAGCTGGCAACAGCTGTAACTGCTGGGAAAGGCTATAGTTGCTCCCTGGAAAGCGTGAGAAGCTTTTGAAGGCTGCAGAAATGGGGAGATTGTAGTTGCTCCCTCAGAGGAGGGAGCAGTGAAGCTGGCAGACCCAGAGAAGGAAGGGGGAGCAGGTTTGGAAAGGGGTCAGGAAAATACAGCAAGGTACAGGGTTGAGTCAGCCTTGGCTACTGACTAGAGGATGCATGAGCCAGAACTTGGAGTAAGGGCCGGCCTGGGTTCCACAACCCCAGGTGGGGGCCGTACCTAGGCAAATTGCCTGAGCCTGGTTAGGGAAAATACTCTTTTTTTCCCTTCTCCAAGATCAGTAAACCACAACAGTGACCTGGCTGAAGGGCTGAGTCATCAAGAGGCTGCAGCAGCAGCAGCTCCTGGAGCAAGAGAGGGACTGTAGAGAGAGAGGTGGAACAGGAATGGCTTGCAGCCCCAGGGAGATGCCTCCCCCTTGTGAGCTATTTGCCAGAATGCCCAGGAAGAGGCACCATAACTGGCGTGAGTACAGCACTGTCTCACAGTGTACAGCAGGGCTGCCCTTTGGGGACTCGGGAATCTGGGGGCCAGAGTCACTTGATCTGGGTGAAGAACCTCACTGCTGTGAGAAACACAGCTGCTACCGGTGAGACTAAAGTTATGGCAAGCCTGTCACAATGAGGGTAGCTCAACAATAGGAGGGCTGGTGAGACCTGCTGAACAGGGTATGGACCAAAGAGAAATAGAATGCCTGCATTTTAATCCCAGTTTTGATATGTACTCTGTCTACAGCCTTGTTCCTGGAATTTAATCTTTCTTACACTGTAAGATGCATAGTATAATAACAATGATGTTTCCTGTCTAGTTCTGACAATAAACGAACAGGTGCTCATAGTCCTGAGAAGGTGCTCTGACATGCCTGCAGTGGCTTCCTGGTTTTGGCGTATTTGACTAGTTCTCCCTTGCAAAACTTTTTTTAAAGGTTGGTGTGTTTATATGGACCCCAGAACTTGCTGCTTAGACCCCAATTCTGCAGCAGGTAGTTTGAGACACATGAAAATTCTTGCATGTGTATTTTTATATTAAAATAGATTAATTGGTTAAATGTTGGGATGTCCCAAAGAATCATTTTGACAACCGTCTTCAAAATCCTCAGGCCTAGTGGTGCTTACAATGGACAAATGTTGGTTATGTTTGTTGGGTGTGACTGATCAGGAGGCAAACAGATCAAGCACTAAAGATTGTTTCATTGGCCTGTCCAATATGTGTACAAGGGTTACTCTATGCAGAGCCAATCTGAAGTAGATTATTCCAGTTTTTCCAGGCTTTTAGTTCAAAAGAGTCTCTTGCTTCTCCCACTTATCTGGTTTGCCTGATTTCCTGTACTCCTGCGACTGGTATTGTAAAAATGAGGAAGGCTTGAATATGTTTATCCTGGCCATTCCTTGCTGGTCTTTAGGACTTTAATTGAAGGCCTATCAACATAGGTTTTCTAGTATCTTTAGGAATAACCATAATACCTCCAGTTCCTTCTCCAGTTTCTCTAACTGCCCATCTTCTAGCCCTGCTCACTCTTAAAGATTTCCAAATTAAATCTGTGTTGAATGTCCTCTGATGTGCTGTGAAGCTTCCACCAGGAAAGTGTAAACAGAATTTCTATTTTGTTCTTTATTAGGGCATGTCTAGACTGTTTTATTTTTGGAAGAGGATATGCAAATTCCAGGGATTTGCATATCCTCTTCTGAAAATAAAACATAGTCTAGATGTACCCATAAACATGAGGGGGCTACACCCTCTGCTTGCTACATTCCCCCCCTTCACCTCTCTCCTCCTCCCTCCCCACACACACACACTCCATGCCCTGGCTGCTTTTGCTTGTCCTAGAGAGCTTGTTCACACTGAATGCATCATTCTGTTGCCCGGCAGGAACATATTGTCATCCGGCAGGAAAACTTTTTTATCTATAGAGAGATTAATAATGTGGAAAAAATCACATTAACAGTGTTTACTAACTATACAGAAACGTGCAAGGCCAAGTTATGTGCATCTTGTTGCTCTGGCTAACTTGCGGTGGCTCCTATAACAGGAGTTATCAACTTCATTGCACCATGGTTCTCGTCTGACAACAGAAATTACAGGCATCCCCCAACTTGTGATGGGATTGGTTACTGGGGAAGTATTGCAAGTCAGGGGCATTGTATATCAAACCCTCATTTATGATAGGTGCTGTGTGCTGTTGTAAATGAAGTCAGGGGAGGCAAGTTGGGGGTTTTCAGCCCCTTCTGTACTTACAAAAATGGTTGTAAGTATGTGTGTGGGGGGGGAGTGTCAGAATTCGAGTGGTCACATGTCAGGGGTTTACTGTACTTCACAACCCAGGGGAAGGAACTGAATCTTAGCCCACTCAAAACCCACTGCCCTGAGGGGGAGGAGACACAAGCCCCACTGCTCTGGACTGGGGGGCCAAAGTCAAAACTTAAGGGCTTCAGCCCCAAGCATGACGCCTTCAACCTGAGTCCTGAAGCTCTTGGAATTTGGCTTTCGTCAGGGGCTGAGTCTTGGGCTTTGGCCCCTGAAAGTCTCAGCCAGCCCTGGAAACCCCTTTCAAAAGGGGTAGTGACCTACTTTGGGGTGTTGAGGCACAATTTGAGCTCAATGCTCACACTGAGCTCTACTAGAGATCTCTGGAAACTATTTAAAGGGTTACCACTCTATTCCTATACATTACATTCTGTAACCAAGAAAAGATTTCTGGTGGGTATCCAGGGAGTTTAATTTTTCAAGTTTTGATGCTATTGTAAATTCTTTGGATTTACACATGTACCCAGATTCACTCTATTGGGCAAAAATGCAGGGGGAGGAAATTACAAGATCAAACATTAGTTGTTTTCTTGGCCAATAAAATCAGTGAGGTTTTTTCCCAATGTAGAATTCATTTTTTTCACCTTCTGCATTGGCTTTTAACTTCCATTTGCTTAATACCGGAAGTACAGATCTTTGAAACAGCTTTGTAATTAGACTTAGCAAAATATCTGTAATAGAATATTAATTCAGTGTTTAGTTACTATTACAGACATTAAAACTATGGCAACAGTCTTGAGAACTCCAGGAATTCCTCTGGAATATCAGACTCTTGTATTTATTCGGTGATTGTTATCCTGAGAAGCTGAATTTTAGAGGCCAGAATGGGCAACTGGAATCAGGAGTCCACTCCCAATTGTCACTGACTTGTGTTACCTGAAGCAAGTAACTGACTATCTCATTTTCCCCATCCCTGCTTTCACAGGGAAGTTGTAAAGTGTATAATATTTGCAGAATGCTTTAAGATCTCTGTATAGGTTCTCATATTTCATAAAGAGGGAGAGGTTTTGTTTTTGTTTTTTCACTGAGCCTATTTGTGACTTGGTCTTCCAAGATATAATCGTTTAGGTGGTGGGAATGTTTATATATACAATTTCAAGGTTCGTGTTAAATGAGAACACAAGCTCTGAAAAGAAAGCTACATTTTTGTATAACTACTAACAATTTAAAATAAGACTTTAAGGCTCAGAGCTATCTATTTTCGTGGGCTTAGAGTTGTTCTTATGACAAAATCCTTCTCTCAAAAAAATCAGACCGTAAAATTATCAACTGTATTGTGGCCAGAATCTGGCACTTAGGGGAAAAAAAAGTGCTACTTTATGCTATTTTAACCTTTTATGATAACCCACTAGATGGAGCTGTTGTTTTGATGGACAAAGGTCTTCTGAGAAAGTTGTTAGAAAAGCTTATAAAATAGGCTCTATAACAGACCTTCCCTGAATGTTTCGTGTCACAGAGCTAAACTGGATGACAGCTCTGCCTTTCAGAAATGCTTGCCTTTCATGGACAACTCTGTTGGTGTTAAACTTTCATATTTGAAAAAGAAAGGCTTTTCTGTAGCCATCCTTATTTGTCTGCTTCAACCCTCTTTTTGATCTTTTAATCTTCAGTTGGCGGGGGGGGGGGCGGATGCTGAAGAGATTGTTCATTCTTTCTCAATCCTTTTCTCCAATGCTCTGCTCCCCCCCCCCCTCCGTGGATTTAACTACAGTTTAAAATACCTTAGTTATAAAACCTGACTAAAATCTGTGCACTGAGAAGTTTGCCTAATGGGTCAGAGAAATATGCCATTGGGAAAGAAGAAAAGAAAACAACCTTAAGTTTACAGTGTTTCACAAAGCTATTCAAACTGTAAAGTGTGGGAAAGAAAACAAGGATTAAGTGTGATTTGTCTATTAGAAACGTTTGTCAACTTTTTTCCAAAAGAATATTATTGTGTACTTAAAAATCACAGATGCATTTACCTGCATAGAATGTGTGGCGGTACAGTGGCATTGGTGTGGGAATGTCAGCTCACAGAACTGTTCCAAACTTTTTTAGAAGTACACTCATCATACATGTAATCAAACCACTAAAATTCATTACTGGTTAGTGTAAACAGTTTGCCTGTGAAGGTGTTAAACTTATCTTGTTGCCTGCACCACCCATGTTGAAGATTACACATTAAACTCCTGAGAGCATGGTAATGACCTACCCTAAGAGTACTTCACCCCTTTCAGATAAAGGGGAATGTGTATACAACATTCTAAGGCTATGTCTACACTGGAGGCTTCTTACACAAGAACATCTTGCACAAGGGTTTTTGTGTGAGAAGTCTTGCACAAGAAAATGTCCACACTGCCATGTGCGAGCTATGCTTTTGTGCAAGAACGCCCATGGCAGTGTGGACGTTCTCTTGTGCAAGAAAGCTCTCATGGCCATTTTAGCCATAGAGATTTCTTGCGCAAGAAAACCCTGCAAAGCGTCCACACTGCCCTCTTGCTTAAGAGCTCCTGTGCAAGAGGGCTTACACCTGTTATAAAAGTGTAGCTCTTGCACAAGAAGACTTTTCTTACCACGCTGTACTGTAAATCTTCTTGCGCAAGAGCAGGTGGGCAGTGTGGACGGCTTTCCAGAAGATCTGCCATTCTTGCACAATAACCCACCAGTGTAGACATAGCCTAATAGGATAGTCCGGATATACTGGCTTCTAATATCAGTGGAGTTGCTCTGGGTACTTGAGTAGAATTTGAACAATTAGTTCTTAAGATTATTTAGGCATGGAGTTTATATAGGCAAACAGTGTTTCATCTTTCTGTTGACCATGGGATCAGTTAAATTCTCCTGGAACCTAGAACAGACCAAGTGCCATTCAGATTGGGATTACAGCAGTTGGCTGTGTCTTATCGGTACCAAATGATTCTCCCATAAGTAGCTTCTACCTCATTTGAAGCCAACTAGAATGAGTTTTCTAAAACTGAACACTGTTAAACACAAATTCCAAAGTTCAAAATTAAATAAAGCCTCTTTCTCTAGCCCAGTATTCCAAAAGAGGATTTCCAGAACATGGAAAGTTTGGAAACATACAGAGCAGGCTATGCATGAATCATCCCAGCTTCTCTCTACAAATCTTTCATCCATGATACTTTTATAAGAGCAGCTCTCCTTTAATTTATAACATGTCTCCATTTATTTTTCCTCTCTAATTTTGGATGTCAGGCAATAACATGCTAATTTTCAAAAGGAAAAATAGTAAATTCCTGTTGTGTGGGGAAAGTGTGATGCAAAGCCAACATTTCTGAGAGAAATGAAAAGTTTCGACCATGTAGTGAACCCTATACAAAGCACCAGGGCTTCAAAAGCACTAGGGGCCAGATTTAAAAATATTTAGGCACCTAATGGGATTTTTCAAAAGCACCTAGGCACTAAAATGAGTTGATTTCAATGGTGGTTGGGCAGCTACATACTTTTGCGAATAGGATCTAAAATCTTTAAAAAGCAGGCCTTTGCTGATCTTCTATGGTATTTGTTTGTAATGCTTTTCATTCTTAGGGTTATTTCAGTTTGAGATGTTGCAGTCAGATGCTCCTCATAACCACTAGAAGCGGTTGATTTGATTCTGTACTTGTGCCTTCAGTTCAATCTTACAACAATAGCTTCAGCTTTTCCAGTAATGCCTATGCTGAAATTTGCTAACTGGTATGTGCTTTCCTGCACAAATGAATGCATAGCGCGCGCACACTAAATGTTGTAATTAATTGTTGCACCACTGGGAGCGCTTAGGTGGGGGCGGGGGGAAGAAGGGCATCTAAGTTAAACTAAATGGATTCACTCTTTGATCTAAGTGCCTTATAGCTGCTAGCTATTATTTTATAGAAGCCACATGCTCTGTCATGCCTAATTTTAGCTCTGTTTTGTAGTTGTTAAAGTCAGTGCAGAATTTGAATTAAAACAAATAAGTCCAAAGCCCAGGGGTCATTCTTTTATTTTCAGTCACTAGATAACACCTAATCATGTTATCAACGTATCTTGTATTCATGTCAATGTGACTTGAACTTTTAGGACAAAGACAATAACATTATCTTATTTTTGAGGATCCAGCCAAAGATCAGCCATTTCCCTTCAGATTCACTTATTGGTATTCCTCATAAAAGAAGCAGTTCCTTTTGGACTGCATGTTCAGATTTTCTCAGAAACCTAGCTGATCATGAATTAAATAACCCTACTGTGAGCTTGATCATTGTAGTTTATCTTATAAAATGCTATATGCACTTATGGTGATATTGTTTACAATGCTAATCCTCATAATAATTTGTTACCCATGATCTAGGTATTTAGGGACCATTTGTCTTTTCTGGACAATTATAATAGAAAAATACTTTCACTAGTTAATTCCAGATACTTCTATGCAGTTTAATTTGAAAATTGCTTTCCCAATGTCCCTGGCAATACCAAATAGTCTTAAAATGGCAGTTCAATATGTCTAAGGACCATATATTGCCATGAGAGCAATGGAAGTTCCATGCACAAACTGAAGGAGCAATATAGCCTTTAATGTCATTAACAGGTACGAGATTGATATTCCTTAGCCTTGGGGGTGTTACAAATGCCTTTACTGTGCCATAGGTTCTATACAATAGCTATTCCTTCTGAGTTGTAAAATATAAAATAAAATCGAATCAGTACTTTAAACTGTTCTGATTTTTTTTTCCCCCTACCAATACCAAGTTAAAATCAGAGTGAGGGGAATGTTTAAGGGAGACCGAGGCTGGGTTTCCAGAACAGTCCATGTCATTTTCACATTGTGGATTTTTTGGGTGCAAAAAAGACTTGTGTATGCAAATTGTGTTTACACATGCTGGGTATTAAGTTTTGTGTAAAAGTTCCTACCTCAGGCTCTGAATACACAACATTAGACACACAAATCAGGATAAAATTTTAGAAGCCACGTTGGAATATCTGGCCTGTAATGTCAAGAAATGAATTTGCTGACTGCTGCATGAATACATTATATGTATACGTCAAATAACCTGCATGAACAGCTTCTACCAAAGGACTTAAAAAGAAAACTAATAAAGTACAATAGGACTATTGGCTTGGAGTAACTCTATGGGGAAAACCTATTTCTATCACAATTAAAGAGCAGGTGCTCAGGTTGAGTGTGGCCTACACCTATTCATCTAATTCTCATACCTTCTTGCCTTTTAACAAACTCGCATGTTTTAACTAGACCAATACACATCCTTACATAAAATTTTAATGGGGCCATCATGTACTGAGAAATTTTAAATGATTCATAGACAATTTATTACTATCCAGAAAATCATTTAATCTTTTTTTAAATAGCTTGATACACTGAGGAAAAATTGCATTATAATTAAGAATCAGCACTTGGAACATAAGAGAGTCCTGTTTCTCATTACCTTGCACATGTAGATTTTGGATTTTACAGTAAAGCCATTTATCTTTGATCTGGTTTTATACTGTTATAGTCAGATTTGACAAGCTAAAACAAAATATCCACACACTTTTTCCACAAGATTTTTTCAGTTGAGATGTGACAACCCTGTGTAAAGTACATGGAGTCAGAGTAACATATATTAGTGTTTATATTAATCAGGTCTTAATACATTAGGATTTAAGGGTAGATATAAAGCTAGCTACAGAAAGAGACTTTAAAAGGGGTCCCAAATAAAACATAATGTATGGATAATATATATAAAACAGATTGGATAACTAGTCCCAAACCAGCCCCAGATAAAGAATCGAAACCAGCCCTAATATAAAGTGATAAAACTCCATTGACCTAAATGTTAATATGCCAGTTTAAACCACAGCTGGATTTGGCTTATTGAGTGCATCTTAAATTTACATAAATCACTATTCACTGCTGAGTCTTCTCATTTCATCCCAACCTTCACTCACACTAATGCATTTAAGTAATGCAATATAAATATTCTGTTTAAATCACAGGCTGTTTTCCCCAACTGCTGCATATGCTTTTGATTTGTCTTTTTGCTCTTGTGAGGGAGCAAACATCTCATTCAGATCTGTAAGAAACCATAATTGAAATGACAGTAGATCCAGGACAACATCTATAGAATGATTACAGTTCTGCAATTGATTGTAATTGTTGCTGTGAAGTAATATGCTCTCAGTGGAAGTGTTACACTGCTTTATGCTCTGAGGGTTTGAGTTGTCAAAGTGGCAGCCTAGCACAATTGATGCAAAGATCCAATAACAAATTTACCAGTTGGATTAAGACTGCGCTGTAGAGATAGAGACCATTATTTAAATAGTCACCTGTCAGGTGCAGTCGTCATACTTCAAGTCATGCAACAGTAGAGAAAAGAGACCTGATGTCTTACGAAATTGAAACTACAGGGCACCCTTAATTAAGCCACATACAACTACCAAAGTAGAATGTATTTAGGACACTACCATTAACAATTCTATTCTAGTGAAAAGTGCCATCACAAGATTTTTTTTTTTTTTTAGTTTGACATATGTGGAAAGACAACAGTAGCCAGAAGGATGGTCCGTCCCACTAAGATCATACTTGGGCACTGCTTCTTTGCTGAGTTAGAAAAGTGACAACTAGATAATCCGACAAAGCCATCCTTATCCACACACAGAAAATGCAGCTGTGTAGGGCACCTGAAAATTTGGGACATCACTGGGTCCTACTGTGCACCCACACAACTCTTCTTATCCTTATCCTTGGTCTATGGCTTAACTTTGCTTCTTCCAGAGAGAATCAAGTGAAAAAGCTTGCCAGAATTTGCCACTGACCCCAGATATGTTGTCAGTTTCTAAATTTACTGTGTTAGTCTATGGCAGATTAGTTTAAAATTTTGCTTTAAAGTTTGATCAGTTGCTTTAAAGTTGTATTAGTGTGTTGCTGAAGATTATAAATTCTCACTTCTAAAAAATCCTCATTTTCCCCACCCCAGGCTGCCTTTGGGTATAGGGGCACCAATTTAATAGTATTGTATAGGGCCCCATAAATCCTAAGGACAGCTCTGATCACAGACTCCACTTCCTAGACTCCTGTGGAGGTCTAACTCCTGCTTGGACCTGCTTTGCTTGTGTGATGGGGTGCCTGGCATGCTGCAAACCTTGATGGTCCATGAAGCATTCCCAAAGCACTTCAAAATGGACTGACTGCTACAGTTAAAAATCCTTTAATTGCCTGTTATGCTAAGAAATGTAGTCTGCTATTCCAATGATTACTTGGGGAATCCTTAATTTGCTGCATGTTGGCACATCAGACCGTAACTGGTTCTGTTTTGTCAACATATACTTAAGAAATTTTAATCTATGGATAATTGACATAATAGACCTTCCCTAGCTTCTTAACTTTCATCTCAACAGCATATTTTGTAAGAGAAATTGTCACCTGTACTATTATACATGCACAGCAAGGATGGGTGTTAAATATCTCTTGGGAAATGCCTGTAAGGTAAATTAGCACTAAGAAAATAATTTGCAATGAATTATTTAGTGGATGAATTCAGCCTCTTTTTCTGCTTCTGGTATTTTCAAACGTTGATTGACACTTTTTTCCAAAAAATGTTCAATGTTATTCAATAGATGTATTTCTGAGCAGTTTCTCCCCTTGTTTGGATGATAGTAATTAATACAATGTTATGATAGCATCTAAGAACGCCAATCAAGGATCGTAGCCTAACTTTAAAAGTGAGCCCCTGTTGCAGAGTGCTTGCTGTCTACTCTGAACTTATTGTGAAAATTCAAGATGTTGCATTTGGTCAGATAAGTTGCATGGTATTTATTTTGTTCCCTCCCTCAACAGCTTCTAATGGCAGTAAATGTATATGTGAATGCATCATTTAGTTTCCCCAAATACTTGTGTGTATGACTGACAATTTTTACTGGCAAAAATGCTCACAGAAACTTAATTGCTTTAAAGTTCATAGTGAACACAAATGGGGAAGAAGAAAAATGGCCAACTAAACTAATTTAAAAGTTCAAAATTCATAGAGATGTTTTTTATTTACTGAGGTTTACTGCACATACGTAACTTTCAAACCATCAGTGCATTCTATTAGATACCATACTCAGACTCCAATTCTTCAGAGACTGTGCCTGCCTGAATCTTTGCAAAAGCCAGGCATTGGAAATTAACTGCCAAGGTCACAGGTACTTTAAAGTCCCTAGGAGAAACAGATTCCAAAATCTTTATCTGATAATTTATTATAAAGAATAATTTATTATAAAGAAAATTTTAATCATTCAATTAAAAAAAATCAAGTGGGTATTCTTACAGGTAGGTATTGAAACCCAAAATGCATCTTTAGACTACAAATACATATATTTGCTTTCAAACTTAGGAAGCATACAACTTTTTTAAAAGTCTTGTTTTGGCTGAGAACTTCATGGAATCTTTTTCAACTTAGCAAATAATAGTCTTGTACCTTTCTAAAAACTAGAAATCTTCCTAGCGAATAGCATCCCTGTGTGCTTTCTTTCACTGAAATCCCAGCTAGTCGTACACTCCAAGAACAATAGCACTAAAAATTGTTCTCGGGTTTTAAAATAGTCTATTTGGTTGTGTATATATAGCACAATCTCAGGAACTGTTTTGACATCAGCAATATTTTACTTCTATTGACCTCAGAGGCAAAACCAAAGCCAGCTTTAGCATTTTGCACAGGCTCAAAAACTGTTTGTTATCTTTTCAAACATAACTGCTGTCTCTACACACATCACAGATCACTCCAGTGTGCCCAGGGCTGGCCTGAGGGTTTGAGATGTTTAGTGAGATCATGCTTTATACACATCCAGCTTTAACTGAGACATTTTACATAAGTCAGTGCATGCACACCTGCAAAAGAGAGATCCTTAGGTCAACCTGTGTCTCCGTAGGCAGAAGAGGAGTCTGTCTGATGTGAGATTCTTGCAGAAATGCCATATTTTGAAAAGGTTTTTCAAGAACAATTGTCAAAATAAGATGGGGGGTATTGGAGTCCTTGCAGGGCTGTGTAATGAATTCTAGTTTGTTTTAGCTTTTCTACAAACAAATTAAGAATTACTTCTGCCACCCCACTGTGTGAATCAGATAAATATTATCCCAGTTTTTGCAATATGGAAACTAAGGGAGAAAAGGTCATTGATTTGGCCAACACTCTCGGGGGTGCCTCTTTCTTAATCCCATATTTTGTATTTTTTGAACTATTCCTTAGTGGTAGAATTCTTGCAGTAGAAGAACTAGCCACCTTCACGTAACCAGGTGAGAGGAAGCTTGCAATTGTCTAGCAGAATTGGTCTCAGGAAGCCATTGGATTTTTCTAATGTATAGTCCCAGGGAGGAGATCCTCAGCTAGTGTAAGTATTGAGCTGATGATCTGCCCCTGGGTTTATATTTCAGTCATCTTCTCCTCTTCTTCCCCCCCCCCCCCCAAAAAAAACCAACCCCATGGCTTATGTACCATACTGACCAAAATGTGGGAGGGGAGAAGAATGGAAGTCTTACTTATTTTTTTTTCCTAACAATCAATTTATGCAGACTTTTTAAAATTACTTGTGGTTAATTTACATATGTTTGCAGCAGTTTCTTTTCAAGGATACTTTTCCCTTGGTAACTTAATACATTTTTTAGGTTACTCCCTCCTCTAAATAAGTGAGCCATGTGCTTCCTTTCACATACCCCCTCCCCCCCAGCTGGGACACCATGTGATAAATTCCATTGACCATGCACCCTTGAGCACCTCACCTGCTCTTTTCTAACATTCCAACAGCCAGAACAACTTCAAACATCTCTGTTTGTAGAAACAAAACAAGCAAAATAAAACTAAAGCAATGTTTTCTTCTTTTACCTCCCCCCCCCCTTCCCCCAACAACTCTAGCCTGAGTTTTAGGACAAATAATAGTCCTTTTCACGTCTGACATCTTGATCCTATAACAAGAATAGAAATGAGCTTATATAGAAGGCCCTGCTTAAACTGAGAACTGTTTAAAAAATTGTGGCTGAATTGTGGATGAGCCATGGAAAATTGAAGAAAAGTAATTATAGGCTGTATTGTTTGCAGTAATAACTTCCATTATTATTTTTCTGAGGTTTTATTTTCTACTGTTGGCTGCCTCGAGCAGAGAGAAGAGGTTCCTGTTGTCAAAAGTGTGATGGAAGTCTGTTATGAATATGTAGTATGGCAAGTTAAGTAGGGGCTTTATCACTGGAAAATAGACTCATATTTCTAGAAGAGTTGTTGGATATTTTTTTCCCTATGATAGGGTGGTTACAAAAAAAAACCCCTCACTATAAGGGATATCTTGCATATCCACTTGTTAGGTTACTCCTGAGAAATTATGCCAGCCCAGACTTACATATTAATTCAAATCTTCTAGAGATGGGTCTGAGCCAAACACCTAGCATGAAACCTTACTAATGGGAAGGAGGCAACTCAGAGCTGAACCCCGATCAACTGGTCCCTAGTCTTTTGTAGACTGAAATAAAAGCTGTCCCTAAACACTGCCAGACGCTGATAGACTTGAATCTGCTCCCCTCTTAATTATTACTCAGAGTGGTGTAAACGAAATATGCCTTTTCCAGAGCCTACCGCGTGCCTCAGTTTCCCCCTTCGTACAAAGAGGCTCCTATTCAGGACGATGCTAACCCTTTACCACTTTCGGAGAGGGCCGCAGGAGGGAACTGGAACTGTTAGGGGAAACACGGGGCTGCTCGGGGCGTAGTCCTGTGAATGGAGTCAGTTAGCTGGACCCTGCAAAGCTCTCCTCACAGGGGCAGGCACCTTGGAGCTGGTGCAGCTCTTCTTGCCCGCAGGCATCGAACTTTTGTGAGGCTGAAGTGTCAGCATCTAGCTCCAGGAAGGGCCCTGGCCAGCACAGCACAGGGTGACCGGGCTACTCCCGTGCAGCGTGGGGTGGGGAGCTCTAGCCCCCGGCTCGGCAGCGGGGGGAAGCCCTGGCGTGTCTCCTCGCTGGCAGAGCCCCCCACGCCTCCGCGGGGTGGGCTGCGCTCCCTGCGGGCCGGGGCTGTGATAGGCTTGGCTGGCGCTGCCCAGCCGCCTGGTTGGTGCTCGGTGGCCTGCGCCGTGTGTGTGCGTGTGTGTGGCAGCGCGCGGAGCCGGGAGGGAAGGGGGGAGGGGAGCGGGCTGGCTGAGGGGAGCGGCTCTGCGCGGCACTGACACTCGCTGCGAGCGCACTCCTCGCCCGGCGCTTGGCTTGGCAGCCCCGCGCCCACAGCATCCGCCCGGCCCGCCGCCTCGCCCAGCCCTCCGGCCGCAGCATCCCCCCCCTCCGGCCCCGCTCCCGCTCCAGCCGCTGCCCCCCTCGCCCGCCCGGGCCACTTGTGCACTTCTGCAAACTTCGGGCGCTGAACGCCCGAGCGGGGACTCGCCTGCCCGCGGCCGGGCTGCGCTCGCGGGGCGGGAGGCCGGGGCGCAGGAGCGACCTGCCTGCCTGTGTCCTGCACCGGCACCTGCGAGCCCGCCGGGGCTTTCCCGAGTCTCCCCGGCAGGAGCAGGACTGGTGAAGGTAAGCGGGGCGCGGGGCTCCCGCAGCACGGGGGGGGGGAAGGCTCCAGTCCTGGGGGGAGGGATGCGCCGCAGGGCTCGGCGCAGAGGGGGGGGACCGTGCAAGGGGCGCGAGGAGCGGAGCCGCGGTCCGCTCTCTTTTTTTTGAGGGCGGTTGCCTGTCTCTTCCCAGCCCTGCCTCCTGTCCGGGTCCGGCGGCTGGGGCACTCCCGGGCAGCGATGCACCGGGGGGGGGGGGGGGGATCCCGGGGCTGAGCCGCAGCGCCTCGAAACTTGCCTGGCGGGGGGGGGGGGGGCACCAGGCGCTGACTTGCTCCCGGTGTGGAAGGAGCTTTGGAAAGCAGGTGGGTGGGGGCTGGTGGGTGAACCGTGTGGGCGCCCCTCCCCGCACGCACCTTCCAGCTGCGGGGCACGCCGACCAGAGCCCCGGGCAGCCAGTGGCAGCAGCCCTAGGAGAGCTCCAAGCGGAGCCAACCCCTCGTGTCTGTCTGCTCTGATCCTGCCTCTGCTCTGTTGTGTCTTCTTCACCCGCCGCGGCTGCGATTTAGCTCAGCCCCAATGAGAACCCCCCTCTCAGCGCCCAGGGTGACAGCTGCCGCGCTGGACACGCATTGCAAGGTGCTGGTGGTAGGTACCTGTGGGTGCGTCTGACTCAGGCAGAGCGGGGACGCTGGAGTCAAGAGGCAGACCGCTCCGCTGAAGGGATCAACCCAAGTTCAGCCACTGGAGGCCTCTGTCTACCAACTGCGGATACTTGACGAACAGGGGATGCCATCCGCTCCCCCGACTTGGCCCTCTTTTCCCCCCCCGTCCTAGGCAGGCTCAGACCCCTGGGGCCGCAGGTGGGGTGGCGAGCAGCTTCGCGTGTGGAAATCTGCATCGTGAGTGTAAAGTCACCAGGACTGATCAGCTTTTCTGGGACTTGTTTTGTGTCAATTGCTACTTTCTCTAAACTCCCCGTGGCTCTCCCTGTACTTCTGTCTGCATCCCAACACAACGACGGGGAGGGGGTGACACCTTCAGCTCCCTATTGTCTTCTCTGAAATATTTGCATTCCCTTTTTCAATGTCAGTGTGTGTTAGGGATTATTTTGAAATTCTTCTATTTTTCTATTTTGAGAAGATAGTTTAGATAAAGTTATATCCTATCCTTCTGGGAAATGCTCCTATTCAAAGAAGAGAAAGGTGACTAGTGAGACTTTACCTACCCACCCACCCACCCACCCCCCACCCTTAAATATGAGTCCTTACCTAGCACTTTGTAAACAAAGGGGTTTTTCAGCCAGCCTGTGTTGTTTTTATTTTTGTCTGCAGTTTTTACATTAGAGTGAATGGGTACATCAACTGAGCAAGGAAGTCAGGCAGTCCTCATCATTTGAATTAGGATCTATAAGTTAAAAAGAAGTTCAAGCCTGTACAAAGATGAAAATACTACAAACTATGTGTGGCTTGCACGTTTATTTCAAAAGAACTCAGACAAAGGCTATGAAGTATCTTTTAATCACTTGCAGATACATCTGTTATCTCTTTTTTTTTTTAAGTATTTAATTGAAGGGTATCCCTAATCTGAAAAGCCAGTTCCACAAGTGTGTTTGTTCTGGACCCTTTTTAACATTCAAGTGGTAAAGCATCATGTTTTCCCCAAAAGCTGGTTAGCTTATTGTTATGTATAAAACTGTCTCTGCCTGTTCATAATGACAGAATTCAAGTTTCAGAGCGGCAGCCGTGTTAATCTGTTTCAGCAAAAAAAAAAAAAAAAAAAAAAAAACCACAACCAGGAGTCCTGTGACACTTCAAAATCTAACAAATTTATTTGGACATAAGTTTTTGTGGGCTGGAGCCCACTTGCTCAGATGCACAAACACAGAATGACAAATAGATAGAATGACCCACTTAGTTTTGGTTCCAGGGATCTACTGGTGCTGTTTTAATATCCCAATGCCTTCTTCCCCCACCAAAGAGTAGGAGAAAATGTTTCTTTCTCAGACTCACAGAACTATAACATCATACTTGCTTTTTTTTGTAGAATCCTGTTCTGAGTCCTGGGATCTATGCCAGGGCCCTGATTCTAGTTTTACACCAGTGTAATTTTAAATCTGATGAAATTTAAAGCAAGTTATATCTGTGTAACACTGGTGTCACATCACTGTGAATCAGATACAAGATATGCAGTAGTAGACTATATGATAGCATTACCTGGCACAGAAAGCTGATTTAGTCTCAGCCTACCTTGCATAAAATAACATTTATGGTGATGTGGAATTAGAGATTTCCAGATCTACTTTAATCCCATGTTCTCATTCTATCCACTCCCAACTGCTGTTCCCTACCTATTTAAAAAATGACAAGTTTCAATTGATTTTTTCCAAGAATAATTTGTATTCCCCACACCTTTCTCACATAGGAGATATGCAGATATATGTATCCGCAGAAGTAGATCTGCTGAGATTAAGTTCACCATACCATTGAAAAAGCCCTTTTTATGTATTTGTAACAATGTCAAGAATTTAATATTTGAGGGAGGAGTGATTTTTTTTAAACTTTTTTCCTCTCCTCTTTCTCCTATAGTTTTGACCTTGTTCTTAAACAGAAATTGGTGCCACAGAATAGATGCACAATCTTGTCTACATTTTATACTATTTAAAGGGGAACTATAACAATTTTTCTTAGACCTACATTCTGATATGTCAAAAGATGACAAGTACTTCTCAATACGAATATACTCTAAAAGATGCCAGAAATTTATTGGATTTTTTTTTGTTCTTTTAGTTTGTTTTTTTTAGTATCTAAAGGCATGCCACATTTCCAAGATGAGAACTAAATGGTAGAGCTCACAGTAAAATAAAAATTTTCATTAATTTTAGGGTGAAGAATTCAGATTTTTGTCATTTTGCATGTTAATGAAATGAAAGATATGCCAGCATCTGAGGATAGGCTGCTACATACTATCTAACCTGTACCAATCTTATACAAAATTAGCAATGACCTTTTTCATGAGGCATGTGACATGTCAGAGCCAACAGCATGTGTATGACATATTTTTCATTTCCTAGATATGCTCCTCTTTTCTTTTGGAAGCTTACCACAGTTATAAGCACAATTGACTTGAGGAGCGAAAAATTACACAGTCTAGTATTGAACAGCATCTAGGTTATGGAGCGGTTACTCATGAGAGTATTGCCATTGAAATGACACGGGCTGCTCACTGATATCAGGATGAGTTCCATAGTCTAGTCGTGTGTGACTGTTTAGATCTTGCAGACTGCTTTGGAAAATATTATCAGAGAAAATGCAATATGAAACAACATTTAAGTCTCCACAACAACATTTAGGTTGCAAACAGCCAAGGAAGCTGTTTAAAATCATGCTGTGCTATGTTGCTGATTCAGTTTAGATGCATTATCCATCACATAGTCGATGTTTGGCTGTCAATTGAAGGTCCCAGCATAAGGTTGTGGGACCATCTGCCCTATTTCAGTGTTTTACAAGGTATTATAAGGTATTTCGGCTCCATTGGAGGTTCAGGATTAGCTTGTCAGTATTAATTTACTAAAGGATCTAATCTTGCAAGGTGCTGAGCCAGAAGTGACTCGTCATAGCACTCAGTAGGTGCACTGCACCCCTATGCTCTGGCCAACATTTTAATTGTTGAATGAGGTGCCCGTACATGCTCCCCCTACTCCTCTATACCCTGGTCTATGCTAGGGAGTTATTGAAATAACTCCCCTTATTTCGAAAAAACAAGCGGAGTGTCCACACTACCAAGCCCATTATTTTAAAATAAGAGGCTGGTTATTTTGCGGCAATTTTTCCTGCTTTCCACGAGGAATAACACTTATTTCCAAACAGTTATTTTGAAATAGTGTTAGGATGAACCCTTGACAGTTGCTATTTCGAAATAATTACTCCCCAGAGTCATTTAAAGTAATTATTCCCTTGTTCTTCCCGGGGCTCTAAGTTGAGGTCACGTGTCCACGTTAAGGGAGCCTACCTTGGACTAATTTTGAGGCTTCTCTGTAGTATGGACACCCTATTTCAGAAGTTATTTTGGGAGTCATTTTGAAATAACTTATTTCTAAATTTCCTAGTGTAGGCATGCCCTGAGTGGCCCTCCTTGTACTCCCTCCCCTCGCAGGCACCAGTCGCCTCCATGCCGAGCAGCAACTCTCATTGAGAGCAGTAGGAGTTAGAGGATTCCTAAAATCTTTCAGATTCAAGCTCCAAAATGGTAAGGCCGAGGTGGTGTGTTTAAGTAAACAAACAAACAAAAAAGCTTGAGTTAAATTTATTCTACTCCAAGCTATGCTTTTTCTTCTGTGCTTTGTTTTTTAAAGGTCCTTAATGAAGTTGACTAAACAAAATCCCAGTTTATTTCTGCAAGTGGTTACATTGCAAGATGGCATCACACAGATCTGTGTGTCTCTCATGTCAGCTTAAAAGATTGTTTTTCTAGCAATCCAAAAATCTGAGCAGGTTTGGATAAAGGGAACCAATAATATAATGTTTCACTGTATGTAGTATTTTTTATGCAATGAAGTGACAGATTTAACCACAGAACATCTGGGTACAGGCTTCTGTTACAGTAAAGATTTTTAGGGGACTAGCAAGCCTTGTTTGACTTTTCATTTATTTTGTAGTCATTAAACTTTACACTAATAATAATAATAATATAAAACCATTACATCACTATTTTCAAGGGGTTATTTCAGTCTTCCCTCGATACCTTGATTCCCTTCTTTTCAGAATCTGCTTTTGTTTGCTATGCATATATTTATCTTCAGATTTCTTTTCTGGAGGGAGAATTAGAAAATTATGCCAGGAGATACAGTATAGATTTAGTGTTTCCATGCATTTTTGCTAACTTGGCACTTTTTCTCCATTATATGTTGTCTAATGGAAACAGCACATTTAACAATGTACAATACATAGAAGACTCCGAATGAATGTGAAACAATATCTAGGTTCTTTGGACTGCCTTTTCAAACATTAATATTTAAAATAAAAGAAAGTATTTAGGGATTTTTAGTTCTCATTTGATAGAGCAGAGTGAGATTGAAATAAAATGCGCACCCCCTGTATCCTTTATAAACAAATATGCTTGTAAACAGCAGAAAAGCCCAAGAATACTCTTGAGATGTATTGTTTTTATTTGATTAAAAAAAGGAATATGGAGTTGGAATAAGAGCTATATAATATGCGCTGTATATATGGCATAATGCTTACAAACACTGAGGCTGATATGGTCAAAGTGCTTTTCAATTATATATTTCAGTATCTTTTAGTATGCTTTCTTTTAAATGAAAATAGAAAACTTAGGCTTTAGGCTCATTTCTATTACATCTTTACAAATCAGGAGTAAACTCCATTCAAGCCAGTAGTTACTTTATTTTTATATCTAGAGAAGTGAGACTAGAAGAGAATCGAGTTGTGTATTTAATGTTTATAAATTATGTATTTCCTTTTCTTCATAACTGGAAATACTCATTTATAACAATACTTACTTTTGTTACAAAACAAAAATATTTTCTATAAGCAGATACTTTTCAAGATTAAATAAATTGTAGTTTCTATAGACCCAAGCATTAAAATAAATTAACAATGCTAGAAAAGCCTGGGAAGGCTGAGGAGATGTTTTCTTTTTGAAAACTTGAACAGGGGGAAAGTATTTACCCCTTAATTTTGAGGAATTAAGGGCATAATACATCAAAGTTTAGTAAGAATATTTTTAAAATTAAAATAAATGAATCTCTAGGAGGTATGCATTTATTCTGAAATTTGTAAAGAACAAGAATAACAAATAATTTTTGTATTTATTTTAGGATTAATTACTTAACTTTAGATTTGTTAGCACACCCATTGGATTCTAGAGGTGTCTATACGGCACCCTTAGCTTGAAATAAGCTATGCAATTATGCAAAGTGTGTAGCTTATTTTGAAATAGCTTATTTAGTAGTTTGGTGCTGTCTACAGTGCCAAATTTTAAAATAAATTGCTATTCCGAAATGCCCCTTAACCCTCGTGTAACGAGGGTTACTGGGACCTTGGAATAAGCTGCCTAGTATTTCGAAATCTATTTTGAAATAATGGGCTGCTTTAATAGACACGGAATAGCTATTTTTGGATGCATAGCTCCACAGTGTAGATGTACCCTAGAAGAATAAATGTGTTAGCACGCTGTGGTAAAACGCAATCAAAAGAAATTCATATGCATTACATGGAGGGTTTTGAATGCACCTTTGCATGCAGGACATGTGAGGTATGTCAAAAGCACACTGTTCTTTTCAAGGACATCCATATTTTTCAGAGTAACTGAGTTTTAAAATGCAAGTTTAAGGAAACAGGTGTGAAATCTGATACCGCTTTTTTGAGCGAGAATAACAGAAATCTCTTATGGGATGGATTCTCAGTGTGTATAAATCAGTATAGCTCTATGAAAATCAATAGATAGTACCAGTTTACACAAGCTAAGAAATCTGGTCCTCTGTTAAGTGCTTTTATAAAACAAAAATGTATTTGTGTTAATATGTAATACAAATCCAGCAGTAGTAATACTGTGAAAACCTAATTTGCTTTGTCTAACACTAAACATTACTGTAGACGCTACTTAACAGATACCCAGTATGACTTTCATTTTCTGCATCTCATGGGTACACTGAATAAATTCAGATAATTGAGAAATTTTTCAGCATAATTAATGGTCTGTTGAAGGATACATGAGATTGTGCTAACTGAGCTTCTGGTAATCAAAGTTGTACTCTCTGACAAATTATATTGCCCTCTTTTCTGGATAATGAAACTCAGTAAACGAGGAGATTTTTGTCTGCATTATGGCAGAGATCAGAAGCAGTCGTGCTAGCCCACAACACCTGGAAATCTGAGAAACAAAAGGCAATAATTTATTTCTTCCACCTCATTCCCCTCACCACTGGTCCCGGATATGAGTGCCTTTCTAAGTATGACCCTCAGACACTTACAATGTGACACACTAATGAAACTGACACTTATACCATGAATCATTGTCTTCTAAATTAAGTATATTATTACTTCTTTTGGAAAAAATAACTTTAAAGAATGTTACAATTTTATTAGGCTAAAAGTTTAAAGATACTTTTAATATTCTTCCATTTTAAACTCGGTACTGTCAAAAGAACAGTGTTAGAGGACCTGTTTCTTCTACAAATTTTAACAGTTAAAAGCATCTCTCATACTAATGGGGTGTAACAGAATCCCAGGTTCTCTGCGCAGATTAACAACAGTGAAGTAGACTGCATCATTTTCCAAAATGTCCAGCATGGCATGAGGATGAGAGCACTTTGCTTATTTGTTTATACAGAGAATATTTACTACTAATTTGTTTATATTCAGCTATTCTAAGTTTAATTTGCATCAGATTTCTGGATGTCAAAATACTGAGAGAAACTGTTTACAGATTGGGGTGATGGTGACTAAGAAAGCCAAATCTTAGAATTTCAAGGGAAGGGGGGGGGAAGGTTAGAATCCAAAGGCAAACAAAAGGGAACAGACATAAAGATTCCTATTCTACACTAGTTCTGTTCCTCTAACAAAATGGAGGGTTAAAAACAATTATTCCTGAAATAGGGAATTGACTAGCAAAGCTAGGCAAATTCTCATGGGATTATGCTCCTGAGTAGAATTTTTGTGTATGAGAATAGGTTGTAGAACTAAATGGATCTTGTATTTTGTGGGGGGTGAGGGAAGGGCTCCCTTGCTTTTTCCCCAATGGGACATAATGAATTAAAAAAAACTATAGCCATGTGGTATATTGAAGTTTTAAATTCATAAGGAAGATTTTTGTCAGCCAATTAGAACATTAATAATAAAGTTAAGGCGGATTTGTTGTACGTAAGTTTTAAAAAATTACTGTAGAAAAAGGAGGTAAAGCCGTGTCACCTTGCATGACTAAAGCAAACAAGATTTGTTGCTAATATATATAGCATATGGAATAACCAAGCATTTTAATCCAAAGTATCACATGTTCTTGAAAACATGCAATACTTGAGATGGAGTTGCTGTGAGCTGACTCTGTAAAAGAAGCATATTGGTGTAAGGGGAAAAAATTTCAAACTTCATAAAAAATAACAAAGCAGTTCAATAACATTTCCAAAAACATTCAGACAACTGCCTGTTTTGATAGAAATCTCTCAGTTCCTAGCTTCCCTTATTAAACTTTATTTTTATTCATTCTTTAAATTTTATTCTCACTCAGTGGTTCAGAATGGTGTATGACAGGTGTTCCCAGACTTTTTGACATGGAGACCAATAAATCCATTCACAAACTTTTGGAGGACTGGTAACATTCATTTGCATATTTGTATATGTATTAATCAAATGATGAATATTCAAATAAGTTGTTTCTGGTCCTCCCAAAGCTTTAGCAAACTTTTAGTGCCAGCTTTAGCAAAGCTTTTGATATGGTCACCAACAATAGTCTTGCCATCAAGTTAAAGAATATTGATTGGATAAAATGGAGTGTAAGACAGACAGAAAGCTGGTTAGATCAGGGTTTCCCAAACTTTTTACTTTAGTTGGAACCCTTTTTTTTAGTACTGTTTTTTTGCAGCCCAAAAATATAAACACATAAACTGAGAAAATACCAGACATATAACATGTCTGGATTTTCTCATTAGGTACGTTTTATTATTACTAGATGTATCAGTTTGTAGTTTCGAACTGCCTGGCTGCTAAATGTGCTCAGGCTGCATGAGTGTGTCTACCAGCCAGCCAGTTCGCAACTACTGAGGGAGTGGGGGGGCATAATAGAATCCCCAGGCCGGACTCACTCGTGCTTTGCGGGGGGGGGGGGGGGGCAGCGCCCCGAGGTCTACATATGGCAGGGTCAGTCCCGCTCCTCCTCCTCCCTCCCCCGCTGCACCTCTGGCCAGCCCCACTTTCCCCAACCCCCTCCCGGACAGACAGTTCTCCCCCGCTTCTCCTCCCAATCTCCCTTGGCCAGCCCCGCTGCCCACATCCAGCCCTGCTTCTGGTTGCTGCTTCTCCTCCCCCCCCCCCCCCCACACACACCCCCCGTGACATCTTCCCCTGCCAGCTCCCTACCCCCGACCTCACGCCCTCCCGGCAGCCCTGCTTCCGCCCGCCCCGCCCCCCACCCCCCAAATCTCTCCTGGACAGCTCTGACGCCCAGGCAAGCCCTGCTTCCAGCAACCGCTTCTCCCCTACTCCTCCTTCCGATCTCCCAGCCAGCCCCCCTCCCCCTGGCCAGCTCTGCTTCCATCGGCTGTCCCTGCCCCAAATCTCCAAAGCCTGCCCCAAATCTCCAAAGCCCGCCCGGATTCCCCTGTCCAGTGCTGCTTCTGGTGGCCGGCTCTCCCTCCTCCCCCGCCCCCGACCTCTCCTAGATACGCCTCTGCTGGGAGCTGGAACATCGGGCTGCAGGTTATGCTCAGGCCGACCAAGGGTTTGGCAGACACGGTGCCACACGGGCACTCCGGGAGCCCAGAACATCCTGGCAACCACGCTGAGGCCTGGTATTTTTTTTTTTTTCCTGCAGCCCGGTATCTGGCCACGGCCCATAGTTTGGGAAATGCTGGTGTATGATATTGTTAAATCTCTAAGGTTACGTGTATGCTGCACACTATGCCTGGGGCCTGTGAGACCTTGACTTGTGGGCTCTGTGTTTCCACATTGTTGAGTGTCCACACTGAACTGTAAACCATTTACAATTGCTGCCTCTGGGTCCTACAGTCAATGCTGACATGTTTGAACTGCATCATGGCAGGCCTTCTGACTTAGTTTTGCAGCTTGAGTTGCATCTGCACTGTAAGATGACAGGGCTTGGACCCATGTCACAGCTGTAGCCCACCCTCAAACACAGTGGTCCCCAACCTTTTGGGGCTGATGCGTGTCCAGGGGCAGGGCCACTCACACACCGCGTGTCTGGGGGGCGGGGCCACCCATGTGTCCCGGGGCCGGCACCGGCGTGTGCTGCGACCCCGGAGCAGGGGCCGCCCATGTGCCCAGGGCCAGCACCGGCATTTGCCATGACCCCAGGGCAGGAGCCGCCCATGCGCCACGTGCCCAGGGGTGGGGCTGGCCCAGATTGTTTGGTGGGCGCACATAAATGGCCCGGCGGGCACCATGGCGCCCACGGGCACCACATTGGGGACCACTGCTCTAACACTATGGTGTCCAACATGCTAAACACATGTGGCTAGCTGGCTTGAACAATGTGGCTGCAGCTGCTTTTGCGGGAAAAACTTGCCAGCTGTCTACACTGGCCGCTTGAATTTCCTCAAAAACACTGACGATCTCATGTAAGATTGTCAGTGTTCTTGCGGAAATGCTATGCTGCTCCTGTTCGGGCAAAAGCCCTTTTCCGGAAATGCTTTTGCATAAAAAGGGCCAGTGTAGACAGCTGAAAACTGTTTTGTGCAAAAAAGCCCCAATGGCAAAAATGGCGATCGGGGCTTTCTTGCGCAAAACCGCATCTAGATTGGCACAGACGCTTTTCTGCAAAAAGTGCTTTTGTGGAAAAGCGTCCGTGCCAATCTAGATGCTCTTTTCCGCAAATGTTTTTAACGGAAAAACTTTTCCATTAAAAGCATTTGCGGAAAATCATGCCAGTCTAGATGTAACCTGTGGCTATTTGGCCAGTTGAGTGTGGCTAATTCACTATATTAGCTACTGCTTCAGAACTGGTTGGACACCTCGCCTCTAACAAGATGCTTGGACCCAGGACCTGAGAGCTTGCTGTCCGAGGTCCCACTCACTTGTGGGGAGACAGCAGGAGAGGTTTGGGCTCAAAGTGAGTCAGAGCCTGGGTTTAATGTACATACCCCAACTGTCATCTCAGGAACAAAAATTGACTTGAAAATCTTGGAGATATTTTGGGACTGATTCTGACATTATCAGCAGTATAAATTAACAGTAATCCACTGAAGTTATTCCTATAATAACAGAGGTTCTTTCCTAGTTGGGCTTTTTAATCCTACATTAAAGAATACTTAACAGGATACTTATTACATTTTCCCCTATTTGGCAGGATGGATTTTACATTCTGACAAATGTAACATTCTGTGTCCTGAAATTCCATCAGTAGCAGCCTATTCTTTTGCTGAAAGTAGGTGGGGGAAGGGGAGAAGTTTAGCCAGGTTTGAATCTTTGTCTGGATATAATAACGGACAGCAGTAATTAGGTCCCCTCTCTAATTTGTACCCACACTAATAATAAAATAATATTTTGTGTTGATTAGTAACTTTCCAAGGATCCCAAAGTATTTCACAAACATTAGCTAAGCCTTACACATCCTTCTGAGGCAGGTCTTTGGCCCTCATCACAGCTTTTACCACATCTTCTGCTTCTGGAAAATGAAATTCCTTTGACATACATTCCAATCATCTTTTAATCTGGAAATAATAATGCAAGACAAGAAAGAGCTGAGGCAGAGCTCTTCTGCATAGTCTCTACATATGTCCTTGAAATCCCCCGTCTTTGCCAGAAGCATGAACATCCTGAACTTTGAACTAATTAAAGCCTTTCTTCAAGAAACTGTTTTCATTCTGTGTTTTGAAGCAGTATTAAAGCTCACAGATGAGGTGGTATGGTGAACATATAATAGGTCTGAAGGTTTCCAAATTGTTTTTATGGCCATTGACCCAGAACAGTCTGACCTATCTGCCTGAATGTGTTCCCTCTGCTTTTGTTCAGAGTAACTACATACAGAACTAACCTTTCACCTGCAAGACTGGACAAATAAACACTAAACCTGAAACAGAGTGAAGCTGATATCTATCCTCTTGGTAATCTGATTTTGAAACCCCTTATCACCTCTCTGTTTCACCATGACAGTTTTGAATATCCTTACCACTCATGTTTAGACCATCAGTCTTTTCACTCTCCGCAGTTTTTGCTCTTACAATAAATACATGATTAGAATTGTTTAGAAAACAGACACCTCAGTAAATCAAAAAGCATCCTCGTGACTGTCGGTGTACTCAAGCCCCAAAGATGTCCCCATCTCATGGCAGACTTACATCACAAATACGATTCTAGTACCAAAAGGCTCTGGAAAGAAAGTTCCAGCACGTTAAAAGCAAAAGAGCCAGTGGCTTATATTTATACTTCTACCTAGGAAAAAGCACAGAGGAAAGAATGTTATTCCACCAAAAATAGCGTGTGCGGCCAGTGAAATGGTCAAAGGCACGGTTGGGGCTTGACATTGGCTGTTCAGATGTCAGAAAGGGCCGCAGATGTTTACATAGGAAGTTCCCTTCTAGCTACCCTCTGTGTTGTGTATTATCAAAATTATGCTGATACTGGAAGAGTCTTGCAGGGGAGATAGAATGGGTTCAGAAGTGAATGAAAAACTAAGCTAAACAACCTAAGCAAATAAAAGGATGCAAGGGCATATGCTGGATTAATTAATAGTTCCTGGCTGTGTCTACACTGCACCTCTTTTCCGGAAAAGGGATGCAAATGAGAAGTCGGAATTGCAAATGCAGTGGGGATTTAAATTTTCTCTGCTTCATTTGCATGAACATGGCAGCCGTTTTTTTCCAGCTCAGGGCTTTGCCAGAAAAAAGCACCAGTCTAGACGGGAATCTTTCAGAAAACAAAGCCTTTTCCGAAAGGTCCCTTATTCCTGATTTCAAATCAGGAATTAAGGGACCTTTCGGAAAAGGCTTTATTTTCCGAAAGATCCCCGTCTAGACTGGCGCTTCTTTCCCCTGTGTTTGGTCTAGCACTGTCAGCTATATTATTGCACTCACACCCATATGTATCACTTAAGGCTTACCTCATGTTAGAGCTCTGAATGCAGGCTGACCTATGTGGGAGGATTTTCAGTGTCTGCTCTTTGGCTACGTCTACACTGGCCCCTTTTCCGGAAGGGGCATGTAAATTTCACCAGTCGTCGTAGGGAAATCCGCGGGGGATTTAAATATCCCCCGCGGCATTTAAATAAAAATGTCCGCCGCTTTTTTCCGGCTTTTAAAAAAGCTGGAAAAGAGCGTCTACACTGGCCCCGATCCTCCAGAAAAAGTGCCCTTTTCCGGAGGGTCTTATTCCTACTTTGAAGCCTGCCTGCTTTTTTCCTGACAACACACTGACTTTTCTGGTAGTACATTGACTTGGAATAGTCCATGTCTGGGGAGTAGCTTTGGGAATAATATCAGTGCGCTCGGGGGGGGGGGGGGGTCAACAAGTGCATGTTGCTTGTTGGTTTTTATCTCCCTATACTAAGTGACTAGGCAGCAAGCACCAGTTCTGTACATTTAGGATTCACAGCCCACATGCAACATGGCTAAGACTTCGACTGTTTGATGTTTCAGCATTTCTCTACTTGGAAAACAAGAGGACCTTAGAAATGTTAGTCTACTTCCAGAATGCTCAACTTCTGTTGTGGTTCGTTTCCACAGTTTCAGTATTTTTGTAATGTTGATGATGCATCATTAATAGAATGGTGTAAAAATGCTATAGATGCAGATCATTGGTGTAGCCAAAGAGGACATTAACACTCATAGCTATTGCAAGCTCTTTTTGTCCTGTAGCAGACAATATGATGATTGGATTCATAGGTGTTCAGGAAGTACAAATAATTATATTTTCCCCTGGCAATTATTATCATCAGCACAACTGGGGGAGGGGGAAAACAAACACAAGTATCCCCATCTGGGGGTGCATGCGCTCTCTCTCTCTCTCTCTCTCTCAAAAAAGAAAAAATCATCAATGGTGAAACAGAAAACAGGTCCACATTTGCATGTTTCACTCATAGGACTAGCCCTATTCATATCTGAGAGACTATACATATGAAGGAACTACCTGTGTCAGTCAGTAAGGGCTATGAGCACAAGTAAAGCTGTGCAAGACCTTCCCTCTCTCTTTAGCCCAGATGGGGATGCATGTTTTGTTTGTGCGCTTTCTCCATGTGCACACCTCTCAAGGAAGTCTGTTGCAGCTGAACTGAAGGACCAAAAGCTGTATGACATTTTTCAGGAGTGATGATGGGAATCAATTCAGTGTTTATCAACTTTGACAGTGTCATGGAAAGTCGTCTTCTGTAACTGTGGATGACATCTGAGTGTCTAAGGAAGAGGCCACCTCATCTCTTCAGTACTGAAAGCATTGGTTCAGATCTGTAATGACTTGTTAATAATCTTCGCTCTTACATAACACTTTCCCATTTCATAGTGCTCCAATATATTCCTCCTAACAATACTTCATTTTATAGCTAGGGAAATTTAGACACAGGCAATTTATAACTAACAGCAATAATAGTCAAATAATTAAAACAGGCATAGCATTTGATCCCATATTAGTTAAGTAATGACTCCTAGGGGTGCTCTTATGCCTGTGAAGTTGAAGGGCCTTGTCTACAGTTACCAGGGATCAATCTCCCAGGGGGTCTATTAAAGACCTGCTAAACTGACTGCTGATTATGCTCCCATCAACTCCAGTACTCCACCAGTGTGAGAAGAGTTAAGAGAGTGAACAGGAGAGTTACTCCTATTGACCCCCCTGAAGCGGGTCTTGGTAGGGCAAACTAAGGTGTGCTACTCATGTAGCTGGAGTTACATACGTTAGTTTGACATTGCCCCCTAGTGTAGACCGAGCCATAGAGATGAGACACATTTTGGATAATAAATTCAGATTCAATTTAAGATTCTAAGTGGCTGAATTTTAAAACAAAACTTCTATAATGTATGTGAATGTGCCCATTAAAGAGAGAGATCCTGACTCTTACCTAGTGTAAATTGGTATAGCTGAGGACCTGACCCATACAATTGAGACATACCCCAAAATAAGACAAGTGAAATGCAGAAAACAGTAAAACAGGCAATGTCACAATTTTAATTATTTTTTCCCAAAAATAAATACTCTCTCCTTGCTTGTCACTACTTAAACTACTGAGCCTTACAGAATTAACAAACAGCCAGTTCACAGATGTATTTGGAGAGGGTCATCTGTTAAAGATTTTCCATTGTGCTTCATACTTTGTTCACTGTTCCAAAGGACAAGGGTTCACGTGAGGGCCATAAACAACCCACCCATACAGGACAGTGCTTCACTGGCATTTCAGTAACTGGGTGAATTGCCATGGAAGCAGGGAATAGCCTATAGGTTTCATGCAGTGTGGAATGGACCATTACAAAGGCTACTGCTTTGCTCTGATGAGAGCTGGCTATTAAGAGAGCTGTTGATGTTACCCTCCTGGGTGTTCTGGATGTTTGCACTAGCAGTTGTTAGGAACCACTTGTCAACCACTGAGAAACAGTAACCACAAATGAAAGCTATTGTAAAATTACAACTGAGAAATTTGAGTAGCTATTCAAGGGAAACAGTTAATGAGGGAGTAATAGCCTTTTCTGTGTTTTTCAGATTCTTCATAAAATAATGGAACAACTTTACTTACCTCAGTTACTCACCCAAAAGCAATATACACATTTGAAGCATTTCAGTGAACAGTCACTATGCACAAGACAAGCACTCCCGTTGTTACCCATGTATTTGTAGAATCAGCCCCTTTAGCCACAGAATGCTTTGCAAAGGTAATTCATAGCCACATTGGCCCTGCCCTCTCCTGCCTTTGTGCCCTGGTCCTGCTTTAGGCACTGTAAATCAGAGTTGACCTGGAGTCACTTTCAGTGCTCCACCTCTCATAATTCCCTGTGGTACTGAGTCCTTTTATTTTCTTCCTTTTATATAAACAACCTTCTCATCAGCTGGCAGCTGCCAAGGCTCAGCAGACTCTTAAAAATGGTGCAAGTAAAAATAGCAGCTAATTTATACAGGTTGTTTGTTTATGTAGAACACTTTCTGAAAATTCTTCTTACCTCCAGTCACAAATCCAGATAGCTTGATAATGGCATGCAACAGGATATATAGGCCCTGTTAATGCCTCCAAAGTCGTGTTTGGCTTTTCATGATAACTTCAGACTATACTAACCTTCGTCAACTTTGATGGTCCAGGGTTTTTCCAAGGGCAACTGGTCATTTCTTCATTCAGGGTTGCCCAGGTCTGTGCTTCTATAATAATAGTGACAAACTTGATACTAAATACTATAATATTGGTGCTATTTGTAACTTTTTAATCATGTATCCATAGCGCTATCCTTTTACTGTTGCTGAAAAAAATCTCTCTAGAGAGTAACATAAATTATGCTAAAGTAATACTTAGGGCCAACTCACTTCATCTAGGGAACAGTAATATCTATGATTAGATAAAAGGATTGGGTGTCAGAAGACTTAGATTCTGAGTGATTCTGGCACTGACTTTCACTGTGTCCTCTATCACATTTCTATACTGTGTACCCCAGTTTCCCTATCTGTGAAATGGGGATCATATTCTTTCTCCTATGTAAAACCTCTTGAGATCTTCCAATGATAGCTGTGACTTAGAACACAATAGTAGTATTTTATTATTTACTTAGCTTACTCCGTAATATCTAAGTAGTTAGGTTGATCAGAAACCCATTTAAGTCAATGGAAAGGTTGCTGTTAACTTCAATGAGCTTTGGATCAGATCTCTAAGAAGCATTCTGAGATCAGTATTTGTGGAAGACTAGACTTCTGTCAGGGGAGGTAATGAGCTTCGGGTTTTGGGATTTTTTTATGTTTTACAGAGATGTTGAAGGCTTTTGTAAGGTTTTTCAGGGTGAGTGATTATGGTGGTAACAGCTGAACAAAGCGTTAACCAGTCTGCAAAGGGAAACAGTAGGCTGTGTTGGAGA
The DNA here is from genome assembly GCF_049634645.1 of Pelodiscus sinensis. Lineage (NCBI taxonomy): Eukaryota > Metazoa > Chordata > Testudines > Trionychidae > Pelodiscus > Pelodiscus sinensis. The sequence goes on along the minus strand of NC_134715.1, from coordinate 36,630,896 downwards.
CTTGCAATAAGCTCATTATTAGTACTCTGTCATGAAACACAACTCTCATGAAGAGCCCAATTCCTCCAAGGAATTAGTCTCTCCACAGACAGGTATATAAAAATGCCAATTAATAATATCAGTACTGTGTGGTTTTGCAAAGGCATTACTTCAAAAAAGGAGGCCAGATTCCTCTTTCACTTTTACCAGTCTAAATCAGAAGTGACCCTACTGAGTCACACCAGGGTAAAACTAGAGGGAATGAGAGGAAAATCAGGCATTGTTGTATGTGATCATATATAATAGATTTAGTATGGCCTTCCTCACAACTTACCTTCCTGGAGATCTAGCCTTTGTTTTTTTTTATGGCATTATGTAGAAAGGCCAAAATGTGTGGCTTCACCTTTCTCTGTAGCACCAGACTGGCTTCAGAATGGCAGTGCCACAGTAATCATAAACCATTGTAATTGCATGAAAAGTGAAAATATAAATCCTACTTTAGAAAACTAAACACTCTTTATAACCATTGATAGCTTAGTAGTACATTTCCATGACATTTCCTCTTCAGCATGCCTACACTTGAGACATTTCCTAAATATTACTATAACAAAATCTTGGCACTTTGCAGGCAACATAACCTGTTTGTTGCAATACAGGTCTCTTGTAGTGTTCTATCAATTAAAAATATAGGCCTGACCTTTATTGTATTTTTAAGTTTCTACAGATTATTCTATTGTATGCTACTGTGGTTCCTTTTATTAAAACAACACTTATAGCAAAGAAAAACAAGGTTTTCATTTGAATTGCAAGAGGTGGTCTCTTAATCCACAGATGATTGACAAGATGGGTCCTAAAAGCTTCAAAGGGGATCAGTATAGTCCATTTTGTCAGTCTGGATTTAGGAAGCTTTAATCCTCAGATTATGGAAACAATAGTGCATAAATGCTCTCTCCCCCCATAATTCTAGTCTGTCACACCAGTGGAAGATTAGATGTTAATCTGGGCACTGTGCGACACAAGCACACTCAATCTGTGTATTCAAAATCTTCCGAGAAAAGTAAATACTGTGAATGCTCTCATAACTGTTTCCCTTTGCCTTTAAAAGACAAAAAAGGCACTAATCTATACTTCTGGACAAAGGGGTAGATTCTGAAAGGTGCCAGGAACTTCCTTCAATAGGCCATGTGAACTGAAGTTAATGGAGTGCGGGTGGGTGGGATTGCTGAACACCTTTCACAAAACCCTTGATCACCTCTGAAGATCAGACCTAAATATGCAAAATTCAGCTTTGAAAAAAACAGATACAGGCAGTCCCCGGGTTACATGGATCCGACTTACATCGGATCCCTACTTACAAACGGGGTGAGGCAACCCCGCACTAGCTGCTTCCCCCTAGCAGACCAGGGAGATGCGAAGCTAGCGCCTCCCCCAGCAGACCAGGGAAACGCAGAGCGGCTTTTCTAAGCAGACACCTCAGCTTGAGAATAAAGGACTGAGGGAAGTGAGGTGTGGGAGAATAAAACTGAGCTCTGGAGAAATGTTTGGCTAGAGTTTCCCCTATAATATGTACCAGTTCCGACTTACATACAGATTCAACTTAAGAACAAACCTACAGTCCCTATCTTGTACGTAACCTGGGGACTGCCTGTACTTAGATCCAGTAACCCTCCCTCAAATCATTTGAAAATACAAACTCTCAGTTTTTCCCCCATATATAGTACTAGCCAAATATATTTTAACCAAAATTGGTAAATCATTTTTTTAACGCTCTGCATCTGAGATTTTTGTATTGGTCTGAAAGGTGGGGAGGGAGGAGGCTTGGTGGCTTTTTGTTTTGTTGCAGCTGAGAGAAAAATCCCTGAAAAATAAAGGTTTATAATAGAAAATCTTATAGATCCTTAACCTTAGTGTTCCTGTAAGTCAGAGCAGATGCAAAGTGCCCTTTTATTTTCCAAGGCTACATTCTCTTTACGGTTAAATCAGACTCTACAGATTTATTATCAGATGTGGCATGGTTAACAGAAAGGAAAAATGAATGCCCTCCATTTTAAAAATAGGACATAGATAAAAAAAAAGTTAACCAGACATACAATAAAAAGAAAAGAAACACAAGACAGGAACCTCTGTGGCAGTCTGTGCCTTGAAATTATCCTCACTAAATTACAATCATGCACTTTCCACTCCTTGTAATTAAACATTAGGTTTTATTTATTCCAGATGCATTTGCTTCAAGTAAACTCAACTCCTTTTTGTTGTTGTAAATCTTTTACAGGATTCTGACCTGCAGACAGTTAGGGAATAAAAGAAATATGTTTCATAGATAAACCATTTGATGATGGTTTTGTGTATTACAATTTCTGATCAATGCAATTTTGCAAATCTTTATTGTTCAATCTAATATTCATGTTGTCTTGTGTTCTTGTAAGAGAATATTATGTGCCTTGTAAGAGAATATAGCATATATTTGTTTGCATACAGACCTATATGGAAATCTTTTAAAATATTTATTTTTCACCTTTGCTCTGACCACAAACAGCAAAAGTCAAATGGAGTCATAGGCAAGCATGTCATAAGAGACATGAAAATCCAGAATGCTAAGGATAGTATAATTCATAGACGTATTTGTGAATTTTAATACATTTTTTAATCCATTCCTCTCACTGAATTATAATTTATTTGCAAATAAGCATGTACAGTAGTTTAAACCTGCCTGAAAAAGTTTGAAACTCAGAATTTTTAGATGAAAAAAGGGAGACTTTGTTAACAAATTACAATAAAAGTGTTCCTTTCCCCCCCCCTCACCCCCTCCCGCTGATCAGCTCTAATCTTAAATCAGTGTGTGTGTGTGTTGTGGGGAAAGACAATGTGGTGATAAAACTAATTTAGGGACAAACGCTGGCTTTCCCAGAAGCAATTCCATAGACTCGAAAGCTGGATGTGCCCAAGCTAGAAACTAAAGTATTAAACTTACCTCTTCATATATTGGAAATTACTATCCCTAAGGTTTTGTTTCCAGATTTGACCAAAACTAGAAGTCTATTTTTGGATTTGCTTCAGATGCAGCCCAAGATGTAGAAATGTCTTACTACCTGCTGATTCAGCAACAATACTACAATTTTGGCTCTATATTTTGTGATGCTATCTGTATAGCTTTGTTGCTGTTGGACCAAAACTCTAACCTAGTTTGCCCAAAACATAAATTCAAAGCATAGGCTAAATTTAAATCTAATCCAGATCCAAATACAGAGATTCAGTTCTCCCATCATTCTTCCCTTCTCGCTCTACTTTAAAAATACAAATTATCCAGATGTTTGTGTTCACTTTGAGTCCTAAATATGTTGGTAAACTGCAATTATATGACTGTTTTGAAGACCATCCAAAATGTTTATGTAATTGCAAGTTTGAATAAATAAGATGGTTTGCGTATGAATTTTGGATTCAGGAGACAGGAATGAGTTATGGATAATCACAGACTGGATGATCAGGTTTAGCCTATTTGAGTGAGTGAGTGTGTGTGTGTGTGTGTGTGTGTGTGTGTGCATAATATACAATATTCCTTTATTATGGTATTTTTGAAGGAACAATATTCTATTTGCCTACCCTCCAACAAGTGCCAACCATTGGGGCCTATATGCCATTTTATTTGCCATTTTGAATTCACAAATGTATAGTGCACAATAGTAAACCAGCCATTGATATATTTAGATAACTGTTCAAAAACATATACTTTTAGCCCATTACACAGTGTAGCCAGTTTATTTCTATTACAATGAGTGACTATTCAAACTCTTTTAAAGGCTGTTAATATTTTCACTAGCACCTTAAAGACTAACAGAACATGTAGATTTCATAAGTGGATTTTGCCCATGAAAGCTCATGATTTATTAGTCCTTAAGTTACTACTGGACTATTAGTTGTTTTTAAAGTTTTTCCAGTTACAGACTAACTCAGCTACCTCTCTGAATACTTTTAGTGGTAGTGTTCTTCTTATTATAAGTCTAACCACTCTGTGTGTTTGTTCTTGCAGTATATGTTTGCCTGTCTCTGTGAATAATTTTTCTTGTGCTTTAGTGAGATACTTATGTTTGCTCTGCAATTTATTTATTTGCTTTGTAAATTAGGAAGATTGGTGTTATGAGGCTGTAAGAGTGACACATGGTCCCCTTTCTTTTTGAAGCTTAGTGGGAAACACCATGTTAGTAGCTGCCTTGCTGCGGATCAGCAGCACAAGCCACGTCTCATAATCTCCTGTCTTCCAGTTCTGAATGTCCAGAATTTAGAGATCAGACTCATAGAAGCAACCAAGCATTACATTCACCTCAGATTCAATCTCTCAGCTGGAAAGAGAGGAAGGAAAGGAGAGAGGTGAAGATGGGCCATTAGAGGGCACTTTTGCAATCCTAGAGAAGGAAAGCAGTGTTTATTATTTCCATTTAGGACTGTTTACTCTGGCTTTTGCTTAAATTGAGTGATAAACAGCAGGCAAATCCTTCCAGTCATCAGGAATATGTAAATAAAATATTGACTCCTGTTTTACAAACAAACAAACAAAAAAATGAAACAAGAAAAACCTGTAGAAGGCACAGCCAGGACAACAAGAAGTCACACAATGTATTCCAGATTGCTACTCTGAAACTGAACAAGCTAAGTTTAGGTTGTCTCTTGTGCATGTATTCTAAAAAGAAACCAGGTTCAGATCTGGTTACACAGGACAAATAAAAACATTCCTGGTTGAATATTTCCAAGAATTTGGGGGCAAGGAGGCGGTGAGGTAGTGAGGCAATAATTGTGACTCACAATTTATTTACTACTTGTAAGAGAGAGGTCATGGAAATCAGTGGAGTTTCACTTAGCTATTACAATGATGAATCTGACCAAAAATAGATTTATAAGAAAGATTTGTCACAATGCATATATTATGTGAGTAATATGTTCAAGGTTTAACTCAATCTGTGCCCAAATATTGTAGAAAATTATGTTAATTAGGCTTAGTTTGAAAAGACTGCACAAAACTCGTGGCTTGCATTTTCAAAATCAAATAGTGATTTTTTTTGGATGCTTCAATGTTTCCATGACCAATTTCAGAAAGTGTTGTCCATGAAAATTAATTCCATTTTACAGCAGTTTAGTTTAATAAAGTTTAAATTGTACTGCAACTAACTGAGAATATACAGCATTGGGTTATCAGGGAGGTTCATTTAGAGGGGACAGCTCTCTTCAGAAACTTGTCAGTATTCTTTACCTTACCAAGTCCTCTGTTGTAATTGTTCTGATTTCAGTCAAAACTCTTTTCCATATTGACTGAGGATAATACTTGAAATATCAGTAAACAAAGAGTTTTATTACACAGAACTCATCCTACATGATATAAAGGATTTTTTTTTGCTGACTTTGGGGATTTGAGTTGCCAAATATTTTGATTTCCAGATCTTTGCTTCCAACACCTCAGATGTCATTAGCTTTGCTGACGAGTATAAACGCTTCAATCTGAATTCAAGAAAATAGGACTAGTTAGAAAGTTGACAAATTTTGGAAAGACTGAATCATGATTTGACCATAAACAGGTGGAACAGGTGGAAACTGTTGGCTTCTAATGAAAGTTTGAATTCTAGAAGCCTCTGCTGATTGGCTGAGCCTTGGTAGGGGGAGGGGCTTTATAAGGCAGTGGGCAAGTGACCAAGGAGCTTGCGAACAGGTGAGTGCTAACAGGGAGTTTTGAGAGGGAGTTTGGAAGGGGAGAGGGAAGGGCGGGAGGTTCTCTTGCCTTTCTTTTTAAATCCCTTTTCCAGGACAGCAGCGATGGTTGGTGATGGGTTTGCTGTTGTTACCTGCACAGCATGTGCCATGTTTGTCTTCCTCCCGGAAGAAAGAACGTATTTCATCTGCACCAAGTGCAAGCTGGTCGACATTTTGGAAGAAAAAATTAGAGGACTGGAGGCCCAAGTGTCGACCCTACACTTGATCAGAGAGGATGAAGACTTCCTCGATAGAAGGCAGCATTTAATCCTTCAAGCACGGCAGGCAGAAGAGCCAGAGAGGGCAGTACGTGACCAAGAAGAGAACTGGCAGCATGTAACTTCTAGAAGGGGAAAAAGACCAGCACAGGAATCCCCCTATGCTATAGAGGTAAGCAATCGCTTTCAAGCTCTCTCCACAGGCTCTGCAGTGCTGAAAGCTCTGGAAGGGAACTCACAAGGAAGAAACCAGAAGGGAACACCATCTACTGGAAGGCATGGGATGCGTAGTCCTACGGATGGGGGTTCCATGGCCACCACGCCCAAAAGGAAATGACGGGTGGTGGTGGTCGGGGACTCCCTCCTAAGAGGGACTGAGCCATCCCTCTGCCGTCCGGACCTGGAATCTCGAGAGGTGTGCTGCTTACTGGGAGCTCGCATTCAGGATGTCACTGAGAGGCTTACCAAGCTGATCAAACCTTCGGAAAGCTACCCCTTCCTGCTTCTCCACGTGGGAACTAATGATACGGCCAAGAATGATCTTGAGCGTCTTACTGCGGATTATGTAGCGCTAGGAAGAAGGATCCAAGAATTTGGAGCACAAGTGGTATTCTCCTCCATCCTCCCTGTTGAAGGGAAAGGACGTAAATGCGTGGTTGCGCAGATGGTGTCGCAGAGAGGGCTTTGGTTTCTTCGACCATGGGACTCTGTTCCGGGCGCAAGGACTGTTAGGAAGAGATGGGATCCACCTATCGAAGAGAGGAAGGACCATCTTCGCGGGCAGGCTTGCAAACCTAGTGAGGAGGGCTTTAAACTAGGTTCGTCGGGGGACGGTGACCAAAACCCTGAGGGGAGTGGGCAAGTCGGATACCGGGAAGAAATGCAGAGAGGAAGGGGCAAGAAAGGAGGACCCATGTTTCGAATGGAGAAGATAGGATGATCAACTGTTTACCTGAAGTGTTTGTACACTAATGCGAGAAGCCTGGGCAACAAACAGGAAGAACTGGAGGCCCTGGCCCAGACCAAGAAATATGATTTAATTGGGATGACTCGCATGACTGGAGCGCTGTCATGGAAGGGTATAGACTGTTCAGGAACAACAGGCAGGGGAGAAAAGGAGGAGGAGTTGCACTATATGTAAGAGAGCACTGCGATTGCTCTGAACTCCAGTATAAAGAGGGAGAAAAACCTGTTGAGAGTCTATGGGTTAAGTTTAAAGGAGCAAACAACAGGCCACCGAATCAGGTGGATGAGGTAGATGAGGCTTTCTTTGGACAACTGAGCGAAGCTTCCAGATGGCAGGCCCTGGTTCTCGTGGGGGACTTTAATCACCCTGACGTCTGCTGGGAAACCTATACGGCAGTACACAGGCAATCCAGGAAGTTTTTGGAGAATGTTGGGGATAACTTCTTGACACAGGTGCTGAAGGATCCGACCAGGGGCCGTGCGCAGCTTGACCTGCTCACAAACAGGGAGGAACTAATAGGGGAAGTGGAGGTGGGTGACAACCTGGGAAGCAGTGATCATGAGATGGTAGATTTCAGGATCCTGACCAAAGGAAGAAAAGAGAGTAGTAAAATACACACCTTGGACTTCAAAAAAGCAGATTTTGACTCCCTCTGAGATCTGATGGGCAGAATCCCCTGGGATGTTAACATGAAGGGGAAAGGAGTCCAGGACAGCTGTCAGTATTTTAAAGAAGCCTTATTGAAGGCACAAAAAGAAACCATCCCGACGCGTAGCAAGAGAGGCAAACATGGTAGGAGACCGGACTGGCTTACAGGGGAAATCCTTGGTGAACTTAAGCACAAAAAGAAAGCTTACAAAGAATGGAAACTTGGACAAATGACCAGGCAGAAGTTTAAAGGTATAGCTCGAGAATGCCGGGGGGTTATCAGGAAGGCGAAAGCGCAAATGGAATTGCGACTGGCTAAGGATGTGAAGGATAACAAGAAAGGTTTCTACAGGCATGTTAACAAGAAGAAGGTGATCAGAGAGGGTGTGCGGCCCCTAATGGATGAAGGAGGTAACCTAGTGACAGATGATGTGGGGAAAGCTGAAGTACTCAATGCTTTCTTTGCCTCTATATTCACGGACAAGGTCGGCTCCTGGACTTCTGTGCCAAGTGACGCAAGATGGGATGAAGATGGACAGCCCGTGGTAGGTAAAGAACAGGTTAGGAACTATTTAGAAAAGCTAAACATACATAAATCCATGGGTCCGGACTTAGTGCATCCGAGGGTACTGAGGGAGTTGGCAAATGTCATTGTGGAGCCTTTGGCTATTATCTTTGAAAAGTCGTGGAGATCGGGAGAAATCCTGGATGACTGGAAAAAGGCACATGTAGTGCCCATCTTCAAAAAAGGGAAGAAGGATGATCCAGGGAACTATAGGCCGGTCAGTCTTACCTCGGTTCCTGGAAAAATCATGGAAGGGATCCTTAAGGAATCCATATTGAGGCACTTAGAATCATAGAATAATAGGACTGGAAGGGACCTCGAGAGGTCATCGAGTCCAGCCCCCCGCCCTCAAGGCAGGATCAAGCTCCGTCTACACCATCCCTGACAGATGTCTATCTAACCTGTTCTTAAATATCTCCAGAGAGGGAGATTCCACCACCTCCCTTGGCAATTTATTCCAATATTTGACCACCCTGACAGTTAGGAATTTTTTCCTAATGTCCAATCTAAACCTCCCCTGCTGCACTTTAAGCCCATTACTCCTTGTCCTGTCCTCAGAAACCAAGAGGAACAAATTTTCTCCTTCCTCCTTGTGACACCCTTTTAGATATTTGAAAACCACTATCATGTCCCCCCTTAATCTTCTTTTTTCCAAACTAAACAAGCCCAGTTCATGAAGCCTGGCTTCATAGGTCATGTTCTCTAAACCTTTAATCATTCTTGTCGCTCTTCTCTGTACCCTTTCCAATTTCTCCACATCTTTCTTGAAATGTGGTGCCCAGAACTGGACACAGTACTCCAGCTGAGGCCTAACTAGTGCAGAGTAGAGCGGCAGAATGACTTCACGAGTTTTGCTTACAACACACCTGTTGATACAACCTAGAATCATATTTGCTTTTTTTGCAACAGCATCACACTGTTGACTCATATTCAACTTGTGGTCCACTATGACCCCTAGATCCCTTTCCGCCATGCTCCTTCCTAGACAGTCGCTTCCCATCTTGTATGTATGGAACTGATTGTTCCTTCCTAAGTGGAGCACTTTGCATTTCTCTTTATTAAACTTCATCCTGTTTACCTCTGACCATTTCTCTAACTTGCTAAGGTCATTTTGAATTATGTCCCTATCCTCCAAAGAAGTTGCAACCCCACCCAGTTTGGTATGAGAGGAAAGTGATTAGGAATAGTCAGCATGGATTCACAAAGGGCAAGTCATGCCTGACCAATCTGATTAGCTTCTATGATGAGGTAACTGGCTCGGTGGACATGGGGAAGTCAGTGGATGTTATATACCTTGACTTTAGCAAGGCTTTTGATACGTCTCCCACAATATTCTTGCCAGCAAGTTAAGGGATTGTGGATTGGATAAATGGACGGTAAAATGGATAGAAAGATGGCTAGAAGGCCGGGCCCAGCGGGTAGTGATCAATGGCTCGATGTCAGGATGGCGGTCGGTTTCTAGTGGAGTGCCCCAAGGTTCAGTTCTAGGACTGGTTTTGTTCAATATCTTTATTTTAATGATCTGGATGAGGGGATGGATTGCACCCTCAGCAAGTTTGCGGATGACACTAAGCTGGGGGGAGAGGTAGATACGCTTAAGGGCAGAGATAGGGTACAGAATGACTTAGACAAATTGGAGGATTGGGCCACAAGAAATCTGATGAGGTTCAACAAGGACAAGTGTAGAGTCCTGCACTTGGGACGGAAGAATCCGAAGCATAGTTACAAGCTGGGGACCAACCAGTTAAGTAGTAGTTCTGCAGAAAAGGTCCTGGGGGTTGCAGTGGATGAAAAGCTAGATATGAGTCAACAGTGTGCCCTTGTAGCCAAGAGGGCTAATGGCATATTAGGTTGCATTAAGAGGAGCATTGCCAGCAGATCCAGAGATGTCATCATTCCCCTTTATTCGGCTTTGGTGAGGCCGCATCTGGAGTATTGTGTCCAGTTCTGTGCCCCCCACTACAAAAAGGATGTGGACGCATTGGAGAGGGTCCAGCGTAGGGCAACCAAAATGATTAGGGGGCTGGAGCATATGACTTATGAGGAAAGGCTGAGGGACTTGGGTCTGTTTAGTCCGCAGAAGCGAAGAGTGAGGGGGGATTTGATAGCAGCCTTCAACTTCCTGAAGGGAGGTTCCAAAGAGGCTGGAGAGAGGCTGTTCTCAGTAGTGACAGATGGCAGAACAAGGAGCAATGGTCTCAAGTTGTGGTGGGAGAGGTCCAGGTTGGATATTAGGAAAAACTATTTCACTAGGAGGGTGGTGAAGCACTGGAATGGATTACCTAGGGAAGTAATGGAGTCTCCATCCCTAGAGGTGTTTAAGTCTCGGCTTGACAAAGCCTTGGCCGGGTTGATATAGTTGGAATTGGTCCTACCTAGAGCAGGGGGCTGGACTTGATGACCTTCTGAGGTCTCTTCCAGTTCTATGATTCTATGATAAACAAGGCAAAGATTTTGTCACGAAGGTCATGGAAGTAGTGGAATTCATGACTTCCAGAAACCTCCATGACCTTTTTGCATCCGCCCCAGAGCAGTGGGGCTGGAGATGTGAGTGGGGCCTCCTTCAACTCCTAGCTGCTTGACAGGGCACCCCAAGCTTCCAGATGCCATGTGCAGTAGGGACTCCTACAGTTCCAAGCCACTGCTGGCAGGGGGACCCCACAGCTCCCAGTCCCATGGACAACAGGGAAATCCTGTAGATCCCAGCCAGTGAAGGGGAGACTCCTTTGCTCCTAGCCATTATGGGCAGACTCAGTAGCTCCAAGCTGCTGCTAGTGGCAGGGCCCTGCATGCTCAGTCACCATGGTAAGAAGTGGGGGGAACCCTGGAGCTCCAGGCCAGTAAGTGATGGACCCTCCTACCTTTTGTTAGTCAAGAGGACATGTTACTGCTGTCACAGAGTAAATAAGGGGGCAGCCTATTCAGATTTAATAAAGTTTAATTGCTGCTGAAAATAGCCATGTCCAACACATTGATGGCTTTCCATACAGAGGGTATAGAATCATAGAACTGGAAGGGGCCTCAAGAGGTCATCAAGTCCAGTCTCCTGTCCTCACGGCAGGACCAAGCACCATCTAGACCATCCTGGATAGATGTCTGTCTAACCTGCCTTTAAATATCTCCAGTGATAGTAATACACCTCCTTACACAATTTATTCCAGAGTTTAACCACCCTGACAGTGAGGAAGTTTTTTCCTAATGTCCAGTCTAAATCTCCCTTGCTGCAATTTAAGCCCATTGCTTCTTGTCCTATCATCAGAGGCCAAGGGGAACAATTTTTCTCCCTCCTCCTTATAACACTCTTTAGGTATTTGAAAACTGCTATCATGTCCTCTTTTTTTCCTAAACTAAAGCCCAATTCTTTGTCTTCCCTCATAGGTCATGTTTTCTAGACCTTTAATTATTTTTGTTGCTCTTCTCAGGACCTTCTCCAATTAATTATAATAATGAGAGTATTGTGCAGCTTTAACTAACTTTGGTGCATCCCAAGCTCTTTTCTGGGTGCTCTGAAAGGGCCTTGGGACCTCACCAAGATGAACAATCCTTCTGAAGGAAAAATATGCGACTCTGCAAGGCGAACCTCACTCCATTCTTTCTTTCACATCTCTTTCCTATGGATTTTCCCACAGCAGATGGTAGTAGGTAGGAGAGAAGTCAAGGGATAAGGCAAAGGGCAGAGGAAAAGGAAGATGCAAAGAACCTATGGGTACACACAGGCAGAAAGTTTAAAAGCACACTGTGGATGGAAGGAGCAATTAAATGACAATGATATTAAAGGCAGATGTAGCCATTTAATGGGAACAAGAATAGTGTCAGATTCCATGAGAACTGAAGCAATCTAGAGTTTTAACTGTGTATGAAAGGGGAGCTGACTATCCCAGAAAGATCTCCAAAGCTGTTCTCCAGGCACAATTGGAGGTGAAGATGGAAAAGAGGAAGAGGCCTTGCTTGTGCTCCCTGTGGTGGAAGTACAGGGGAGAGAGCTGTTGGGACCCAATGTCTCAAAGTTCTAACAAAGGTTTGTGTGGAGGGAAGAGAAGGAGGCTGCCAATTGCCACCTCCTGCTGATAGCCTGCTGGCACTATTGAGGGGCAAATGGAGCCTTTCGTAGACTGTCCTGCAAAAGAGAGAAGATGGAGGAACTTGTTGAGGCTCCACAATGTGGAAGGGAGTGAGGGGGAACCCTTGGGATCTTGTGTCTGGTTGTCTCTGCTGAGAAGGGGTGAGAGGAAAAGAGGTACGCTGGCTGAGAGGGACTGGCTGCTTCTGTTCTTTGGGAGTGTCATAGAGGCTGTCCCCTGCAGGGGAAAGGAGGAGGCCAGTTGATGCTCCTATTGGAGTTGAGTGTTTCTATTTTCATAAAGAAGTTGAAGGAGAAGAGCAGGTTTATTATGACTGAAATGACACAGACACACACACACACAGAGCTTTCCAAGGAGTCATGGGCTTGATATTTCACATAAGCTGTCAAAGAATGGTCAAGTAGGGGTAGAAAGCACTTTGTAAGATTTGATCTAAAGAAGAAAATGTGTTATAAAGGTATAATCAACCTACCCTGTAGCTCAGAAGAATGTTTTAAACCCATATACATAGCACTAGTAATAGCAAGTACAGTAAAATAAAAATGACAATACAGACTTGGTTCACCAAACTTGTTGAAATACAGATGGCAGAGGCCTAGAAATCTCTCCACTAATTTTGTAACTTTTATCAAAATATAATTTGAATGCCCTCTACTATTCTTGTAAGTGAGCTGGGTTTTTTTTATGTATCACATCCATTGCATATTAGATCATGTACTGTACTGAGGAAGAATTTATAGATCTAGAGTAGTCATTACTGGCCTAGTTGTAGACATAATAATGAAAGTCATGGGGTTATGAATTATTGTTCCTAATTTGTAAAGGATTCTTTGCCTTTGTGTTTTGGAATTTCCACCAGACCCAAGACTAAGCACTGGTGAATGGCATTCTAATATCAATGTGCTTTGAATGTATATGGAAAAATATCTTATATATTCCTTATTCACTATTTTTATAAAGGGTAATTTGACTGGAAGTCTTTACTTTTCAAAGATTGCTAGGAGTCCAACCAAAATATTTTAAAGAAAGGGATGTCAACATAACTCATATTTGCCGTGTGTTAGTGGCTTGCTCTCAGATCCAGCAAGTTCTATTTCATTGTTGCAAAATGTCAAATTATACATCTACAAAAACGTGTTTAATACATAGAATGAAAGAGAAATACCCAACAAATGGATTCACTTTGAAATCGGTGGGTTCACTTTCAATTATGATAGAAGTTGGAGATGGAAAAAGTCCTATTTAGATGCTTTTGTAAGGTCCTCGATAAGATTTTTCCTTTCCATAGTATATTTATGTATAGTTATCCATATGTACTGAAGGTTCCCCTGAAATATAAAGCACATATGTAACTACTACCATTCACGCTATATGTGCACATCAGGGATACAAGAGACCCTTCAATTTGTACCCTCTCAGCATTTTTTTACAGCTTTGGAAAACATTTAAATATTTGGGCACCATCTATTTTAAATATAATTTGCTTAAGAATATAGTAGATCTAAAGGGCCAGGTCCTCTCCTGGGGTAAATTAATGTCAGATGCAACACAGTTTACACTGCCTAAGAATTTGACCCAAAGTTATGAGAAAAACATTGCTTTAAGAAAATCTCATCTTTCCTGGTGTGATATATACTCCAAATAATGAAGATCTACAATTAAAATGAAACAATAACACCATGTATCAAAAAATAAGTTTCTAGTATGCTTGTCACTCAGAATTCAACAAATGAATTCCTTTTGTTGCTGCAGGATGCTTTTGCTCCTTTGGTTTGGGTTCTTGCTGCTGCTCCCACTCAACTCCAGGACACAGAAATTACCTACCAGAGATGAGGAACTTTTTCAGATGCAAATCCGGGACAAAGCATTTTTCCATGATTCATCAGTAATTCCAGATGGAGCTGAAATTAGCAGCTTTCTCTTCAGAGATGCACCTAAAAAGTATGTTGACTAGTATAATTTATAGGGCTTTAAATATAACTTATTTGTTTTGACTCTATTGGAATCAATTTTTAGATCCAAATATGAAAAATTCTTGCATTGTAAAGCAACAGTGTCTGTTTCAGTCTCAGTAGGCCCCCTACCCATGCTGAACCCCAACCTCATTCAGTTACTTTTCACTTTCTGTGTGAGTCCAGAGACTCCACAAATCACAACATTTTCCTGAAGCGAGGCCACAAACCGGGTTTGAGAGGGGGAAATTAAAAGGAAACCAATTTTGTAGGGCTCTTCCAACATCCTGTTTTCATATACTTTTAGGCTACGTCTAGACTGGCCCCTAATTCCGGAAAAGTCATGCAAAGCAGGTAAGTCAGAATAGGGAAATCCGCGGGGGATTTAAATATCCCCCGCGGGATTTAAATAAACATGTCCGCCGCTTTTTTTCCGGCTTGGGGGAAAAGCCGGAAAAAAGCGTCTAGACTGGCGCGATCCTCCGGAATAAAGCCCTTTTCCGGAGGATCTCTTATTCCTACTTTCTTAGTAGGAATAAGAGATCCTCCGGAAAAGGGCTTTATTCCGGAGGATCGCGCCAGTCTAGACGCTTTTTTCCGGCTTTTCCCCCAAGCCGGAAAAAAAGCGGCGGACATGTTTATTTAAATCCCGCGGGGGATATTTAAATCCCCCGCGGATTTCCCTATTCTGACTTACCTGCTTTGCATGACTTTTCCGGAATTAGGGGCCAGTCTAGACGTAGCCTTACTGAAACCCAAAAACACAAAGCAAAATTCAATCACCTTGCCTCCCTCCCCAAAAAAAACCCCACCCCCAAATCCTCAGTTCTCTGTGTGGTAAATGGAAGTGTTGAAGTAGATAGAGAATTTGTTTTACTTTATAGTCACTGAATAGATTAAATGGTCAATGTGATAAATTGAAAAGAATTAGTCATATTCTATTTAAAAAAATCAACCAACCAAACAACCCAAATAAGACCAGAAATATCCATAATAATTAACCCACCACAGATTAACAAATTAAGTAAATACTTTTTTCTTTTTTGATATATTTAGACACTCCACTTTGAATTAAGTATGGAGAGAGTCAGTTTAAGTTGGCCTGAAAGGACCATGAAGGATTGCATCAAGTATGAAATGAAATGTATAAGAGTTTCGCCAGTGACTTGAGTGAGGGTGGGATTTCATCTCTGGGTAAAAACTGATGTAGTATAAAACTATCAGAATCTAGAGCTTATAACATACAAATCAGAAATAATTGCTTTTCAAGAATTCGTGTTCTCCAGTTTGCCTTTTCTCCCATTTAAGATCTATGGAAAGCAATATAAAATAAAAACAAAATTTGTATATTTGAAAGCACAAAGTATTTTCACTCACTTTTTGGAGAAAAACAAGAACTGTTCACATGGACTTCATGGTACTTGGTATACCTCAAATAGTACTTAAAAGCAGTTTACTATGCCAGAAAGGGTGCATCTACACAGCTGTGTTATTTTGGAATAACAGCCATTATTCGAAAAAAACAATGCAAGCATCTACACAGAAGTTCCATTACTTCGAAATAATGGGTGGCTTCTTCGGACTTCTGTAAACCTCATTCTATGAGGAATAATGCCAGTTCTGAAATGGCTATTTTGGAATAGCAGCAGTATGGATGCTCCACTGCTGCTATTTCGAAATAGCTCCTCCCAATGGCCATTTAAAGTAATTACTCCTCAGTGCCTCCTAGGGCTCTAAATTGAGGTAGCACATCCACATTAGGAAAGCCTGCCTCAGACTAATTTTGAGGCTTCCCTGTAGTGTAGACGTGCTATTTCAAAATAAGCTATTTCAGAGTATTTCTTCTGGAATAGCTTATTTTGAAATAAGCGTGCAGTGTAAACGTATTCGGGGGGGGAGGGGCACGATATATATGAGACCATAGAAATTAAGACATACAAGGTCCCATCCTGCTCAGATTTGTCAGTTGGGAGTTTTGCTATTAGCTTGAATGGTAGCAGGTATGAGACTTTATGTATATTTTCATGTTATACGATAATGCTTTACATTACAATTATGCATAGAAGACCCATGGTGCTAGACACAGTACAAGCACATACAAAGAGGTGCTCCGTGCCTAAAAGAACTTTCAACTTAAGTAGTGGGTTACATCATATTTTTTCTCATTTATATCTTTATTGATTTGTCTCTGATATCCTATGAACATCAGCCTAGATTAATGTCAGCTGCTATTTGTTGTCATAATTAATATTAAACTTTTGTTCATCTTGCATAGGTATTTCTTTGTGGTGGAAGAAGACAACACTCCTTTAGCAGTTACTGTAACACCATGTGACGCTCCTTTGGAATGGAAGCTGAGCCTGCAGGAACTTCCAGAAGAAGCCAGTGGAGAAGGTTCAGGTAATAAACCAGTGAAAACTCTAATCCTGGGACTTTATGGCTCAGAATTGATAACAGGAGACTTTCCTCTCTCCCTGATTCCAGTCTTCCCCAATCGGTGATGATGTGATACACACATCACACAACTGTGTGTAACTTTTAAGAGGATGTCTGAGTCCTTACTGATTGAATATGAAACCCAATCTCACATTAGTTTAGAAGGCAGGCAATAGTCTGTGAAATGGAGAGTCAAAGAGGAATACACTCCCCGAGCGATAGGTAATAGAAAAATGACTGGCAGTTCTCCAGGTAAGTTTGACACATTGGGATGCACTAATCTCTGCTAAAGGAAACTTCAAGAGAAAGAACTAGGAGTAAACAAGGCAGAAAGTAGGTTATAAATCTAAGCAGAAGAGTGACTAGGGAGTTAATGGAGAGCAGAGGGAGGGGTATGTATATTTGAAAACAAATCTCTAATTCTGTATGGAAATATGATAAAGTAAAACTTTGTTTATTGGCACTATGGATTTCATTTGTTAACAAACAGCTTAATTCCAACAAGGAATTCTCCTTGATGTTTGAGTTCTCCAGTAGCAGCAGGGACAAGCCCATCAATAACCAGATCATAGACATGAAATGGTATTGTGACTTATGTGAAATGAGCTAGCAGTCTCAAACCATTTTCAGAAGGACAGTGATGAGATACTAGAAACAAACAGAACAGCTAGCAGAGATTGGTACACTTGTTGGCCCTCTCAACGGGTCAGGCCAAGGATTGAATAAGCACAGATTCTCAGGCCAGAAGGGGGTCATTCTGAATACTGAGCCTGACCTGTGTAACACTGGCCATAAAAGTTCCCCCAAATTATTCCTGAGCATACCTTTTGGAGAAACATCCAATCTTGATTTTAAAATGGTTAGTGATGGAAAATCTACCAGAATTCTTGGTAAATTGTTCCAATGATTACTTATTCTCCTTGGAAAATGATTTATTTTTAGTCTGAAATTGCTTAGCTTCGCCTTCCAGCCGTTGGATTGTGTTACAACTTGCTCTGCAGGACAGAAGAGCCCATTATCTGTGTTCCTCATGTAGGTTCTTATTGACTGTAATCAACTCACCCCTTAATCTTCTCTGTTAAGTTAACTAGATTGAGCTCCTTAAGTCTGTCACTAGAAGCTACTTTTTCTAATACTTTAACCGTTCTTGTGGCTCTTCTTTGAACTCTCTCCAGTTTCTCAATATCCTTCTTGAATTGTGGGCATCAGAACTGGACACAGTATTCTATCCACTGTTTCACTAGTGTCACATGGAACTGAATTCTCTCACTTCCCTCTCACTTCTAGTGGTGGCCCTTTGAGAGACAACTTGTCGTGGGGTAATAATGTCGGGAGGCTTGCATGTAGGGCTTCTCTCCATGCAGTAGTTGTTCTATAGAGAAAGGATTTGCTCTTTAGTTTCCAGAAACATTTGTAGAAGTGTTAAATGTCAAATGCCTGCCTTTAAACACAAAGTGAATCTGTCTTCAATAACGACCACATACCGTACAACTTGTTGGACTTGTAAATAATAGGATCTCGAAATCAGTTTCATTGGATAAGAAGACCCAAGAACTACTTGGTCAAAAGTGGATTGATTAACTATGCCTGATCATTTATGATGGGAGTATCCTCTGCCCCAGAAACTGTTTCATTGGGCTCTGAGATTTTACTTACAAGTAGATACATAAGTTTTTTCCTCCTATACCATCATTTGACACATTTTCTAACAAAAATGTTTGTATGTTCATATTCTAGGTGAACCAGAACCACTTGAGCAGCAGAAACAACAGATTATTAATGAAGAAGGAACAGAACTGTTCTCTTACAAAGGCAATGATGTTGAATATTTTGTGTCTCCCAGTTCCCCATCTGGTTTGTACCAATTAGAGTTGCTGTCGACTGAGAAGGATACATATTTTAAAGTGTATGCAACAACAACTCCAGAGTCAGACCAGCCTTATCCCGAATTACCTTATGATCCAAGAGTTGATGTCACCTCTCTTGGACGCACAACAGTCACATTGGCATGGAAACCAAGCCCTACAGCATCTTTACTGAAACAGCCAATTCAGTATTGCATAGTCATCAATAAAGAACACAATTTCAAAAGCCTCTGTGCTGTTGAAGCTAAGCTCAATTCGGATGATGCCTTCATGAGGGCTCCAAAACCAGGCCTGGATTTCAGCCTCTTCGACTTTGCCCATTTTGGCTTCCCTTCGGACAACAACCCTGGCAAAGAACGTATCTTCTTAAAATCATCATCGAAGCTTAGTCGCCAAATGTCTTCGAAGCCAAGAGTTGACCTGCAGAAGATTTGCATTGGGAACAAGAATATTTTCACAGTGTCTGATTTGAAGCCTGATACACAGTACTATTTTGACATGTTTGCAGTAAATGTTAACACAAATATGAGTACTGCTTATGTTGGCACCTTTGCCAGAACTAAAGAAGAAGCCAAACAGAAGACGGTTGAACTGAAAGATGGGAAAGTTACAGATGTGTTTATCAAAAGAAAGGGGGCTAAATTTCTACGGTTTGCTCCTGTTTCATCACACCAAAAAGTTACTTTCTTTGTTCATTCGTGCCTGGACGCTATTCAGATCCAAATCAGAAGAGATGGAAAACTTCTCTTGTCTCAAAATGTTGAGGAGGTCCGTCAGTTCCAGCTTAGAGGAAAACCAAAAGCTAAATATCTAATTAGGCTGAAAGGAAGTAAGAAAGGTGCCTCCATGTTGAAGATCTTAGCTACTACAAGACCTAATAAGCAGTCATTTCCGTCTCTTCCTGAAGACACAAGAATCAAAGCCTTCGATAAACTTCGTACTTGTTCTTCAGCCACAGTGGCCTGGCTAGGCACACAAGAAAGAAACAAATTTTGCATCTACAAAAAGGAAGTGGATGACAATTATAGTGAAGAGCAAAAGAAAAGAGAACAGAACCAGTGCTTGGGTCCAGACACAAGGAAGAAATCAGAGAAAGTCCTCTGTAAATATTTTCATAGCCAAAATCTGCAGAAAGCAGTTACCACAGAGACAATTAAAGGCCTGCAGCCCGGCAAGTCCTACTTACTGGATGTTTATGTCATAGGGCATGGAGGACACTCAGTCAAATATCAGAGTAAATTGGTGAAAACAAGGAAGTTCTGTTAGTGACCTTGCATATAGAAATATATGGAACTCCCCCAGTCTGAACACTATCCTACTTTCAGTAAACAGATTGACTACTTTCACAGCTGAGAAGTTGTGACCTGTATTTGTACTGTGTAGAAAAAAAAATATCAACTTGTATATTTATGTTTACATAAGTAATTGTCTGGAGGGACTGAGCTTGGTGCTTTTCATTAGCATCTGGCTATTGTATTATCATGTGTCCAGTGGTCCACGTTTGATGCTCAGTAGATGTCCAAGATAGCAGGAAACGTTGAAGGTACTACCATCATTTTTGCTTCCATACTGCATGAACTGCTTCTAAATTATTTTATTACTTAAAGGCTGAGACAAATCACTCAACTGGTTGTTATTCACACTCACAATACACATACAATCACTTTTGCTTTTTGTAGATGGTAGGATTTCTGTAAATTATTTTATAAAGTTTCATTTTAAATGTTCGTTTATATGATTAATATACAGATCTAAACTAAGTATTAACTGGACTGCACATGTCTGTTTCACTGCTAATGTAAATTCTTATTCGGTTAATTTTAATGTTTAAATACTGTATGTATTTCATGTACAAAGTTGTCATACATTATATTCCTGTACATAAAATTAAAAATATTAGATTATATATTGCTTCACTTATCTTGAAGTTCCCAGGGTGGGACTAAGCACTCGGCTACATACAAATGTAACCCAAATGCAGTAGGCTTGTATGGAGTTGAGTTTTAAATGTGTTAGAAAAGATGTCTGAAGATCTGTAGAATTACTATTGCTATTGAGGAAATTTGTTAGCAATTTGTAATTTAATATAAGATATTGGAAAAAGAGCTGCTGCTGCAACATTGAGATTGATATGATAAAAGTATGAAAAGAATAGCACGGCATAGAAAGACTTTAACTTTGTGCTTGAAAATAGATTTCATTTTGTTGGGATTTTGGGGCTTTTTTTTTTTTTTTGAGTGCTGTCCGTATGCTTAGCACTCCATGTTGTCTTACAATCTAAACTATACAGTTCAAAGATATAATAGGCCAGATGACCTACTGATCTGAAAATGGTTTACATGTGTACTTTTAAAAATATTTTGGCAGATTATTATTGAAAGATTTTGTCTTTTGGACATACACCACCTTATGTTATAAACCGTAGAAGTAAAACTCAGATGTCACTAAAGTGTTAAATTGAAATGAAAATATTCTTCAGTTCATGCTATGTTGAGTAATGGTTGCTAATAGGAAAATTATCTAAAACTTTCTATGATACATTAAACTTCTAGGTTTAACTTGTTTCCAACCTTTTTTATATCTTTGGTTTTAAGGTTTCACTTGTGTAGACACACATCTTTAGGCTTGACTCATCTTAACTATAATAAGAACAAATGGGTAGTGAATATGAATCACTTCAAGCAGTCCTCAGATGCGAAACATCTTTGGGGAAGGAGAATTTTTTTTATCTACATCTTTTAAATAACATGGTTCAAGAGGGGGTAAAAAAACAGGCCTCTGAACCTGCAAAAAGAAGGTCCGAGGGAAATCAGCAATCTTACTAATACATGCCTTAGGGGGGAAACTTATAGTGGGTGCTGGAACCTGCTTGAGGGTAGGGGACATGGAGAGAGCGAGGCTATGGGAAAAACAGCATATTTTAGTCCATATTGGTGACTGACTCTCATTCAGAAATATGTATGGCAGGGATGTGCAATAGGGATACTATAATGTGCCTTTTCCTCAGTCCTAAGACCAGTGAAGAGTCACAGAGCCATTTCACACCACCTCAAGATAATTTTTAACATCTTCATTTATCAAAGTGGATCTAATCTGACTGATTTACTTACTGTCAGTAGCCTTGCATTAACAAGTTTCAAACCGCCCTTATGCCAAAATGGTGGTAGTAGCAGTGGGAGAATAAATCAATGAGCTATACAGAGCTTTAAAGACATGAGTGATAGCAAAAGAGATAGTTACTGTGTTATGTAATATGTTATGACCTGAAGGGTGCAAGGGTAAAACTCCCTCTGCAGAGCAACCAATTGTTCCCTTCTATAACACTTGGTAGAAAGCATAACTGTTGTAGCTGACAACAATTCATTGACAATCTAACCCAAAGGCCTTTTTTCCTCTCTCCACATGTGTAGTTATTTAGTGATGGGGGATGTGAAAATGAGTGCATGCTTTTTGGTTGTCTAGTCCAATGCATAGGTAACTGTAAGGAGAAGCGTAGGGTCTAGTCTCACTCTCAGCCTACATGAAATCCTACCCCCCATTTGTGGAACCAGAGAATGCAAAGGGAACAGTTGCCCTTGGGCCCAGCAATGTACTCCACTTCGGAAGGAACAATCGGTTTCACACATACAAAATGGGAAGTGATTGTCTAGGAAGGAGTACGGCAGAAAGGGATTTAGGAGTCTTAGTGGAACACAAGTTAAACATGAGTCAACAATGTGACACTGTTGCAAAAAAAGCAAACCTGATTCTGGGATGAATTAACAGGAGTGTTGTGAACAAGACACGAGAAGTCATTCTTCCACTCTACTCTGCGCTGATTAGGCCTCAATTGGAGTATTATGTCCAGTTCTGGGCACCACATTTCAGGAAAGATGTGGAGAAGGTCCAGAGAAAAGCAACAAAAATGATAAAAGGTCTAGAAATCATAACCTATGAAGGAAGACTGAAAGAATTGGGCTTGTTTAGCTTGGAAAAGAGAAGACTGAGAGGAGACATGATGATAGCACTTTTCAAGTATCTAAAAGGGTGTCATGAGGAGGGAGAAAAATTGTTCTCCTTGGCCTCTGATAATAGGACAGGAAGCAATGGGCTTAAGCTGCAGCAAGGGAGGTTTAGATTGGACATTAGGAAAAAGTTTCTGTCAGGGTGGTTAAACACTGGAATAAATTGCCTATGGAGGTTGTGGAATTGCCATCTCTGGAGATATTTAAGAGTAAGTTGGATAGACGTCTATCAGGGATGATCTAGACAGTGGATCCATGGTCCAGTGAAGACTGTTGTCAGCCCTAATTAGCCCAAGATTCTTTTCATGATTTTGAATATCTTTGGTCCAATCAACGGCATCTGTTGGCTCTTCCTTTCTTATCATTTAGCCAGGAAACTGTACTCCAATACTCAGTCAAATTCAAATTACTTTTATACTAAAACTGTCCTAAGTGAGAACAAGGAAAAGCATTTAAACAGGTGGGGGGAGGAATAGCTCAGTGGCTTGAGCATTGGCATGCTTAAACCTACAGTTGTCAGTTCAGTCTTTGAGGGGGCTATTTAGGGAGCTGGGGCAAATCTGTCAGGCATGGTACTTGGTCCTGCCATGAGGGTAAGGACTAGACTTAATGACCTATTAAGGTCCCTTCCAGTTCTATGTGATAGATATATCTCCATTATTATTATTTTTTTACCAAATGGTGGAGTCTAGGTAGCATGCCTTGTAATAGAAGGCTATAAGACCCATTGCAAAGATTCAAGGATAGTAGTCCTACACTTTATTTACATATTAGTAGATCTTTTGTTCTCTGAGGTATCCATAACTGAGTCCAACCTTCACCTACCCCTTCTCCCTCCCCCCGCCCCTACCCCAGTTCCATTGCGTCAGCTAGAAGTGGGTAAACCAATCATTCTCCAAATCTCACAAAACTGATCATACCCATTATTTGAAAAACAACTTTATCCATTACTGAGTTAGCATACAGGGATATGTAAATAATTTGTAACTAAATTAATCAGACCAATCTTGTGAAAATAACAGAGCTAAGCATTCAATTATTTATTCCTATCATAGCACTAAGCATGGGCAAGCTATATATATAGTGTGCTCCCAAAGTCCAACATTTTCATTTGGATCTATGGAGATCTTCTGCAGTAGGGCTCTCTTTGTTCTTGGGACATTTTTCATTAGCATGTTGGAAAACAAATACATCACAGCATAATGACATTTCTGCTAGTTCACAAAATATCAATTCCTGGCTGCATATTTGAAAGGTTGTGCCTTCACATCAGAAGGTACCACTGAAGCTGCAGTAAGTGTAAGACTTCTGACAGGCTATCTTTCTCCCTAGCCCCAGAAGATGGCTAAACATCTTTGCTGAAACACATCTGTTTAGCATGTTAAGTGCTGCTGCTTCCCAGAAATTCCTGAATATATTTTCCCTCACATTACATTTTAACAGATTTCATCATATTGATTAGAAAGTACAGAGGAAATGTAACCTCTCGAACAGTGACCATATGGTTATTTATCAGAATGCAGGTTCGACTCATGGATAATTGGGGAAAATCCACACTCAAATGCATGAGCAGTATATGAAAAAACTTCATGGCCTGCCTCTCCCACTGTTCCAATATCTGTGTGTTCCACAAAATTGCATATGTGTTGTTTTTTTGCATCAAACCTGTACAAATAATAAAAAGAAAAGGGACAAAAGAAAAGAAAAAATACAACCAAACAATAACTGCACTTGTGATATTCATTCTTGGCCTAAAATTTGAACTGCCAAACCATTATTAGCATGCAGAAGCTATTCCCTACCAAATTATAAGTGCCACTTTCAGTGGAATCTGTTCAATGAGCCACTGATTTCAATGGAGCTGTATATGGGAGAACCCTCATTTTGTATCTTAAATAACCAACCCCAAAATCCACCTTTTAGGTCATACATGCTTGTTATGTCATCACACCCAGGCAATTCCAGTGATTTCATTAATATGTCATAGATGTATAAAGTCGGTGTCTTTTGTCTGCTTCTGCAGAGCCAGCCCATTCAACAGATGAGGCAAAACACTGCCCCAGAGCTCAGCTGGCATCATGGATATATAGCATGCAAACAAGACAATATCCAAGGAAGAAGAACCATGTTTCTAAGAGCCAGATTCAGCATTTCACTTGTCTAAACTTTTTTGTCTGTATATTTTAGGCCCTGATCCTACAATGGGATTCCCATATCAAGTGGGGCTCCATCATAAAGGCAGGTGTCTGTCCAGGTAGATTCAGTTGCAGGATTTGTTTTTTAGATTTTAAGCACCTCTGAAGAGGGACTCTGATCCAGATTCTGAAGATCTGGGCCTACATCTCTCTCTATGGACTGAAATGTTCCATGCAAATTGTCAGCACTCAGTAAATAATAAAATGAGTAGGATAAATTATATGATAATTACGTTGCATTTTCCAAGACTATATTTGACTGGGACTTTTGCAATAATAACATTTACTCTTCATAACCCCAAAGTAATTGCTTTCTGTGGACTAAATTTGACCATTTAATTGTATTTTTTTACTCTTATTTCCTTGCTCCAGTTTTACAGTGGAAGCATTCCTGCTGGTCTAAGTTAAAATGCACATTTAAATTCCTGGGCTATGCAAAGAAAATATTTGATAAAGTTTTGGGTGCCAAGATATACATGAGGCTTATGCACCACTAAGAAAGTTAGGAAGGGAAGGAACACCTCTGAGGCATTAATATTTTCTTTTATGTCCTATTCTGTTTCACAATGTTAGCTGTTGCTTTAAAACTCTTCTGGCATTCACTGATATTATAAAGGGGATGGGAAAATGTAAAAGTTCTTTCTTGCCTATTGTGCTGTTCTGGCTCTCTGATTTTAAATCAAGCACATCTGCTTAAAAGTAGGAAGTAGCATTAGAAGAGGCTGCACCAATACAACAAACAAACAAACTCCAAATCATTTCACCAATGAGGAAGCAAATATCCAGCATCTTGGGGATCCATGAGGGGCCATATAAAGGCTGTTGGTGGCCCATGAAACCACTTATTCACAGAAAATTCAAAGATTCATACGGCCTGATTTGCTATTCTCCTGAAATTTGTAAAGTTGTGTTCAACAATGCAAGATGAGGACTAAAATGCTACCAGATCAAGTGGTGGTATTTCACTCCCACTTTGATTTCACTTCGCACCATGCAAATAGCTATGCAAGATGCATATAACTATGCAAGACAATGGAGAATGAGGCCTCTAGGGCTAGCTCCAAAAAAGGACTCAGATCTCTAAAGCCCAGCTTTAGGCACCTAAATATCACTTTTAGCCAATATACAAAACCTCTGCTGGGCTGCAACTGAATTCTGCAGGCATCTAAATTCACCCAGTGCCTACCGTAAAAGTTCCCCAGCTGTCTGAGTTTCTGCCTCTGGGTATGTGCACCCAGAGAATACAGACATTCCTCTGTCTGTCTTGCCTAAAGTTTCCCCTCATAGGTGCTGACTGCATGGGTGCTCAAGCCCATGAGGAAAATTTTATGGGTGCTGAGCACCCACTGGCAGTCAAGCTCTCATCTTCAATCTCCCCACGGCACTTATCGCCTGCCAGTGGCTCTGCCTAAAAATGCCTCTCCTGTCCTCCCAACACTTCTGGAGCCCCATGAATCAGCTCTGCCTGACAGGACAGCTCTGCCTTGCCTCCTTAGGCAAGCAGGTAAGCCACTCACTCTAAACAGCTCTGTCTACGCTTAGCCTAACAGGTGCTTTAGGTGCCTGCCTCCAGAAGAGGGGTTCCTAAGTTTATATCACCAGCCCAGATACGCATCTTCCTCCAGTCCAGTCTTGGCCCTGAACTCTGTGGGAGGGGAAGAGCCAAATTTTGAAATAACCTGCTATTCTAAAACGTCCCTTACTCCTCGTGGAATGAGCTTTACAGGGATGTCAGAATAGTGAGCCCATTATATTTCGAAATAACAGGCTTGCTGTGAACATGCGGGAGAGCTATTTCAGGATACTCCGGTATCCCGTAAAAGCATTGCTGCACAGACGTAGCCTAAGGCTCCTGTCCTACAATGACCTCGAATCTGGTCTCTCGGATTTAACTGAAGGACAAGACCCAAGACTCTTTTGTTGTAAAAGGAGGAGTACCTCTTTGTGAGATGATACAGGAAGCCTCTTTGCACTCTGTTATTGGTAAATTTAATTAACCTGCTTTGTTTAAACACAAGAGAGATGAGTTCTGCTTGTTTTAAAACAAAATGTACACTTCAGACAGCACAAGAGCTAGGAGAACGAGAATTAGAACATGCAATATGATTTACTATGATTCAATGCCTCTTACTCATTGGTCCCCTTCATAAGTTCTGAAGCTTATAACAATTGTGATATCGGTGCTCTTGTAAAGTGTGGGATTGTTTTAAATGCAACTAGACTTCATGAACACAAAGCTAAAGCTAACTGACATACACAGTATCGTGGACAAAAGAGCATCTATTATTTTGAGGTTATAATGCTTTGCTAAATGAAAAGGTTTCACATTTTCCAACAGCTCATTTTTCAGTTGCTCTAAATGTTTCCAGCATGCTTATTTCTATTTGTTTTGTTCACCCCAAACTGCTGTTTTGCATATAGAGCCTTCTGCTGAGCAGCAGCAGTTGATGGCAGTGTAATTTAAGCCTCCATGTAGAACAGGCAGCTCAGTTTCCACATAATTTTCTTAATTTTTTCCAGTTGTTCCATGTTTATGCCCGTCATTGGGGAAAGCCTTTGATTAGTCTCCTTTAGTTACTATAGGGATTTACAATACATTTAACAGCTTTGGAGTAAAGCAGATATATGCTTCTATTAGCAATTGATACAAGACAAAGAAGAAGTTTTTGCCTTGTTTAAAGTGGTTTACAAATGTACAACATGCAGCTGGTGATACAAATTCTCATTTGAGTTTTGGAGCCAGCATTTCAGATTCTACTATCTGTGTCATGGTTTTTCCTCTTTCATCCACCTTCCACCTATAGGGTGATGACCATAAGCTGCCCTCAGTTTGTTGTCAGGATGAGTTGTGCAGATGGCTTTATTTCAGTATTATTCCTATATGGCTAGCAAAAAAAAGTTATATTTAAAGTTAAATGAACTAATAATGGCGATCACTTCCTAAATGCAGATAGCAGTAACTCCACTACAAATGCCCTTTAAATAACAGATTTCCTATCTGTAAAATGGGGACAATGACACTTACCTACCTCACGAGATTCTTATGATTGATTACAGTCTTGGGCTATGTCTACACTGTGCAAAAACTTGTGGAGCGTCCATACTACAAGCCCATTCTTGAGCAAGAAAAAGTACAGTTAATGGTAAGAACACAGGGCTTTTTGCCCAAGAGTTATTCCTCTTTCTACTAGGAATAAGCCTTTTTTCCACAAGAGCTCTTGTGCAAAAAGGTATGTGTGGACAGGCAACAGGGGTTTCTTGTACAAGAAACCCCTATGGCTACAATGGCCATCAGAGCTTTCTTGCGCAAGAGAGCATCCACACTACCATGGACGCTCTTGCGCAAAAGCACATGGCAGTGTGGACGTGCTCTTGCGCAAGAAGCCTGCATTTTAGACGTAGCCTTTAGACTAGTTTAAGAGCAGAAAGGACCACCAGGTCATTTAGCCTCACCTCCTGTATGTCACATAAAGAAGCCGATAGCCATGAAGGACTCCTGGGGAAGGTGTGTGTGTGTGTGTGTGTCGGGTGAGGGGGGCAGCTCTGTGCTCTCCAAATAGGCGGGGTCTCAGGTGGAATGGGCAGGGCAGCGAGTGTGCTATGTCAATCCCCCACCATATCCTTCAGGCCACCCAGGGTGCAGTGTGTCCTCCCAGCCCTTACAGTCACCCAGAGCACTGCTGCAGTGTCAGCGGCAACCGAGAGCCTGGGGCCCTTTAGATCGCCAGGCCCTGGGGCAGTTGCCCCCTGTGCTCCCACCCTGTCATCAGGCCTGATATCATGTGTGCCACAGATAGTGAACAGGAACAACCAAAGTGCACCAATCCTCATGGTCCTGCCATTGCAGGAGCATTGATTAAATGAGAGAGATTCAGATGATCCCAGAGAGTATCCTGCCCTCACTGATGCAGAAGAAATTAAAAACAGACATAAATAACCCAACGTCTCTGCCATAACCAAGGTCAGGAAGGAATTCTGCCACTTCTCCCTCCCCTCCCCCCCCCAGTTAGATTGACAAACAGTTAGACCTGGGTATGTGAACAAGACCCACACATATCTGGGAGAAAATTCTCAATGCCACTTGAGAATTCCTTTACTTGCTGTGCCTGATCTTGCATTCCTGACACCCCCAGCACTCCTAGGCTATGTCTACACTCAGGGCTTCTTGCGCAAGTAATATTCAGATGAGGCGTGGAGTATTGATGAGCCTCATTTGCATACCTAATGAGCCACACTTTATTTTCACAAGAGGCTCTTGCACAAGAAGGAGCGTCTACACTGCCCCTTCTTGCGCAAGTAAAACCCTCTTGCGCAATGCCGTTCTTCCTGAAAACTAACAGGTGTAACGGCATTGCGCAAGAGGGTTTTACTTGCGCAAGAAGGGGCAGTGTAGACGTTCCTTCTTGCGCAAGAGCCTCTTCTGAAAAAAATGGTGGCTCATTAGGTATGCAAATGAGGCTCAGCGATATTCCACACTTCGCCTCATTTGCATATTACTGGCGCAAGAAGCCGCGAATGTAGACATAGCCTTACTGACTACAAATGGATTTCTGGGTGCTCAGAGAGATGCAGACTTGGGATCCTTCATTGTGATGAGCAAAATAAAGACTCTTCATTCATATCAATATATTCTCTCTTCTCCTAGACAGATTCTGTCAGTCATATTACCTGATATAAGATATATATGGAAAAGCAGCAGGATGGCGGGGGAGTTCATACTCAAAATGTTCTATGATTATAAATGAAAATAAGCATGATTATTAAATATGATCTCATTCATGACATGTATCCTGTGAACGCTCATTACTGGCTGAAGTGCTTACCGCTTTTAATTACTTTTACTTTTAATTTTAATTTATTTGTACAAATTGCTCGCAGGCCTAAGCAAAGGGTGATGTGGTGGCCATGTTGCCCTGGGGGAATTCTGATTAGCAGGAGGGATGTTAAAAGGCAGTTATTTAGGTAACCATGCATCCGCTGAAAATCTCAGCAGCTACACAGTTATATGCTGCGGGTATAAACCTTACACTGCAGCGCCGGCAGCACAGCCGGCTCCCTGGGAACAGAGCCAGCTGGCCCCACTCCTGGGGATCCGGCTGCCACCCTGTGCTGCAGGCTCTGAAGTGGCAGCAGGCTACTTAGAAGCAGGGGCAGGAGCCTGCATATAACCATTAACGGTAACTGCTAAGCCCAGGCATATTGGTTAACTATTTAAATGGTTATTCTATTACAGCCTTAATTTAGGAGGTAGAATTTCTATCCCGGCTCAGTGGGAGTGTCTCTGCTCCTGCATCCTTTCAGCTGGTGCAGCACACTCCTCTGGGCTGCTGCAGTTTGCCAGTACAGTTGTGGCCTTTCTCTGCCCTTTAGGGATGTGTTGCATCACCTGGGCATAGAGCTAGAGCGCACCCTACGCTTCCTCAAGAATAGGGTCAGCAATTATGGCAGGCCTCTTGTAAGACAGAGGTCCTTGTGCTCTTTTTTCTTCCTATGAACTTGTTTGTGTGCCAGCCAGTCTGTCCCCACCATTACTGTGTTTAATTTTTCTTCAGCTTCCCAGATGCTCTTGATAGGCAATTTAGGAAACTATAAAATAAACACAAATACCATCTGCTTCAAGATATCTGTATACCATTATAATTAGATGCAAGGACGCCAAAACAACGCTCTGCCTGGATTGTTTGATGAGACGTTGTTTTCTCCTTTCTTCTTGCTCTCTCTTATGCTTCTTTTTTATGGTGTCAGTAGTGATCTTTATTAAAAGATCTTTAATGGTTAATGGCCTATGCCAGGCATGTCCAAAGTCCGGCCCGCGGGCCAATTGCGGCCCGTGTTCCGGTTTAATACGGCCCCACAGGTAATTTGGCAATATCAATCTTTTATGGCCCCCAACGAATCCATATATATTGAGATGAATACATTGTAAAATCTCAGTTAATGTCAGTTGGTTTAAATCAGTTATAAATATATTTGGACACAACATGTATACTTGGTGTTATGTTCCTGTTCATATTTTTGAACTTAAAAGTTGACGGACAACCTTTATTACCAATAATATGTAATGTACTTTACAATGTTCCTGACATATATTTCAGCTTCCTGGATTTTTTTTTCATCTGGCCTTCAGATATGAAAGGCAGAGTGATTTAACACCTGTTTAGATTTGTCATCCATGTGACGAAATGAAAAGTATGCCGTTTGCAATAAACGTTGCATAAAATAGTTAATTTGCATTTAATTTTAATGGTTCAAAGAATGTCAGGCAAAATGGTCGGCCCTCACGCTTGTTCACTTCATCAAATCTGGCCCTCTTTGAAAAAAGTTTGGACACCGCTGGCCTATGTTATTACAGATTAGGGATGTAAAATCCCGTTTAATTGGTTAACCTGTTAAACTGAGTGGGTGTGCCAGCCCAGCCTGTCTGGGGTGACCCTCTGGCCCATCATGATTAGGCTGGAACATTTCCCTCCCACTACTAGAGCAGCACCTGCTCCCGGTGGGCCCCATAGGCTGGAGCAGCACTCTACCTGTAGTGGGCCTGGAGCTTCTCCCGCCCCGAGTGCTTAACTAGACTCTTTAAGGATGATGCTTACTGGTTAAACTTTCACATCCCCACTGAGTGTATGTTGCTTGCATGCTAACTGTATTTCACATTCCATATGAATTTGGAGTATAATCAGTCTTAGGACTGTTCACAAGTTTTTACTGACTATCCTGCACTTTCTGACTGTTGCGTGCTTCCAACACTTCTCCTCAGATTCCTTTTGGCTCATCAGCCCTGATGTCTGATTCTACTGGTTTTCTTTCTGCTACCCCCTGCTGCTCAAAGTGCACAGGCAGTTGGCTGGGGAAGATGGTGAAAGAGCTTGGTGTAGGCTGTAATACCATTAGTATGTGAATGACGCACGACTCTACTGTCCAGCTGCAATGGAAAATTAATGTAGAGTGTCTTTACTTTCCAAATAGCTGGCCAAATGGGGCCAAGAGTGAAAACAGATGGCAAATGTGCCATCTAGAAAAGACATAGGTAACTCTTGGTAATACAGTTGCCTATCTCTGTGATCGAGGGGTTTGTCCAACAGATTTGCAGGTTGTTGGTGATTTTGGATTCTAATTGTTTCTCGGTTCTCATCTGGTATTGTTGGCTGAAATTCCTTTTGTCCGTTCAAGTCTTGTAGGTGTTTGTGACCACAACTCTTACCTGAGCCGTGCCTATTTATATATGACTTTGCAATAGTTCAATCTAGTGATCACTCACAATGTACTTTTTATGGAGTATCCTTGGAAAGTTTTGCTAATTGGAGGTTGAGAGCTGTGAAATACATTTTTCTCTCAGCCTGACAGCTGACTCCATGCTTGGATACAATGAAGGCACTAACCTTACTCTGGATTTACACCAGTGTAAATCCTATCAGAATCTGTTGCTGTTTCTTTTAATCTTCAAGCTACGGAGTAGCTTTTCTTTTCTTAATCATTGTATGAAGGCAGGTGGGTAATGAGGCTTGATGGAGCTGTTTTAAAACCTTCTGTATAGTAGTCAGAGATTTTGTGGTGATTGTTTATAAATTGAAGACCCAAATGTGTATGATTACGAAACAAACTCTTAATGTGCTTTCAGTATGGAGTTAACATCTACATTGTGAATGAGATGTATCATATAAATGTTATACAGTTATAAAAATAATTATATTTGCATATAGAAAAATCTATCCGTGACCTGTCATCACTTTTGCTAACTATGTTTTAATAATTGCTTGTGGATTTTTCCCTTGTATTTTTAACCCCTTCTTTTTGGATGTGTGGAGTAAGAATAACTTCTACATTATGAATGAGCAGTTTTTTGAAAATTGAATGAAAGTCAGTACTTTTTAATGAACATATTTTCCATCTCATGCAATACTCAAATATATTCCATCTAAAGATGGATCAGTATACTGTATTTCTATAAAAGCTCACGACCCCTGAGGGATGATTATAGTGTTTTAATTTGTATTGTGTCTTGGTCTAATCTACCCATGTGAACTTAACTGATAACATGCTAGGAGGCTTTATGGAAAGGATAAAGAAAAGTAGAATGGAGATGCAATGCTCTGTCGGGTTTTTGTGGGGGCAAATCTGTTTGCTCATGTAAGCAGGTCAGGATAAGCCCTACCCTGACATCTGGGGGTGAACTGTGGCAAGTGATGCAAAAAGACTTCAGGGGCTGATTCATTTGCATAGGCATGCTCACCTTGCCTAGTATGTGCTCTCAGCAGCCAAATGGTCACTTTGGCCACTGTGGGATCTCAAGTGTCTCTGTTTTTGAGGCAGGGGGGATAAAGTGTTGTTACCCTGATTATGTGAATCAAATAGTGGAACTGTTTCGCCATAAACTAAGTAACACTCGCTAGACAAGGGGCATGGGGTCCAAACCCAGTCAGGCTGAGAGAGGTTGGGGGATAGATCTTTGTACCTGGTGGTGGGGGCCTTGTCTGAGGGCCCAAAACACACTGATTGTACTGTTTTCTCTTTTGCTGGATTCACTGTGGGCCAGTGGTGCACTTGCACTGAGGCTCTTCTACTGTGAGCTGAACTTACTGAAGAGCTGAAATAACTGTGTACTGAGGGGAGCCTGGTGCTATACTGCTAAAGAGCTGAAATCTCCTGTGAGCTGAAATCACTGTTGCTGAGCTACTAGCAGACACTGCTCCGTAGAATGGCCTCTGCGGCTCACAGGACAGCAGGTGGAGTGTGGCGGAGTGATTTGCGTCAATGGCAGCAGCAGAAACCTACGGAGAGGTGGAGCCACCGGTGGACCGCGTAAGGTGTATCAACCCCTGCTGCCTCCATTGCACCCAGGTTGGGATGGTAAAACCCTGCCAGGTGAACTTTCGAACCCTGGGGCAGCACTGACCGGGGCAGAGACTTTTGGGGTGTCGGACTTTGGGTGATTTTTGGGTTGCTGGACTTGAGAGACTTTTGGGGTGTTAGACTTTTGGGGACCTTGGGTGATTTGTGGCTGGGGGGTGGGTCTTTGCTCATGTCTGGTTTATGAATCTGAGTTGTGGTGTTTTCCCACTTCAATGCTGATTCGGTTACCTTGTGTCATTAAAGATTTGCTGCTATACCAAGGCTCTGTGCTTGCAAGAGGGGAAGAATTGCCTCTTTGAGGCACCCAGGGGTATGTGTAAGATTTCCCAGGTCACTGGATGGGGGCTCGAGCCAGCGTTGTATTATGTTGTTGGGAGGAGACCCCTAGATATTGAACCCGGCCCTTGCTGCAATTAACTTGTCCTGGCAGAAGGGTTACACTCATAGGCTGTGTCTTCATTGGCATCCCTTTCCGGAAAAGGGATGCTAATGAGACACTTCGGAATTGCAAATATCCCCCGCGGCATTTGCATTTACATGGCTGCCGCTTTTTTCCGGCTCGGGGCTTTTGCTGGAGAAAAGCGCCAGTCTAGACGTGATTCTCTGGAAAATAAGCCCTTTCCCAGAAGATCCCTTATTCCTACTTTCCTTTCAAGTTTTGCGCAAAAGGACTTTTGCCCGAACGGGAGCAGCACAGTATTTCCGCAAGAAGCACTGATTTCTTACATGAGATCGTCAGTGTTCTTGCGGAAATTCAAACGGTCAGTGTAGACAGCTGGCAAGTTTTTCCGCAAAAGCAATTGCTTTTGCGGAAAAACTTGCCAATCTAGACTCAGCAGTGAGATTCAACACACCTGGAAAGGAAAACTAAGATGTGAAAGATCTCCCCATCAAATCTGATTTGATTCCTACACTAATCCATTTATATTGAAGAGAGTTGGATTTATTTGAACTCAATCTTAACAACATTTTAAAAGATTATATGTGTTACAGTGTGTGGAATGGCTGACAGGACAGATATCCCAAACGGTTGATAACTATATCTATATCCAGCGCTTTTTTTGTGATGGCATTCCACCTATTTTACCAACATACTTAAACTGAATGGCTGCGTCTAGACTAGCAAATTTTTCCGCAAAAGCAGGCACTTTTGCGGAAAAACTTGCCAGCTGTCTACACTGGCCGCTTGAATTTGCACAAGAACTAATGTAAGATTGTCAGTAAGATCTAATGTAAGATTGTCAGTGTTCTTGCGCAAATACTATGTTGCTCCCGTTCGGGAAAAAGCCCTCTTGCGCAAATGTATTTGCGCAAGAGGGCCAGTGTAGACAGCTAAAATGTGCTTTGCGCAAAAAAGCCCCGATGGCGAAAATGGCAATCAGGGCTTTCTTGCGCAAAACCGCGTCTAGATTGGCATGGACACTTTTCTGCAAAAAGTGCTTTTGCGCAAAAGCATCCGTGCCAATCTAGACATTCTTTTCCGCAAATGCTTTTAACGGAAAAACTTTTCTGTTAAAAGCATTTGCGGAAAATCATGCCAGTCTAGACGTAGCCAATGGGATTTTCCCCTGGCATACCAGCACCTATTTCCTGGGGTGGCTTGGCTCCTGCATTTCAGCAGGAATGGCTTTTCTGTTTGAGCTGGAGTACCAGCACCTTTTTTCTTACAAACAAAGCCCTGTCTATATCTACATCTATTTAGAAATTACATGACTGTCTGTCTGTGTATTCAAGAACTCCTCCTAAACAGTAAGAGGTAGGACCACCAAATTTGGTATGCAACTTCCTCTTATCCTAACTTAAAGAAAGATCAGGGTTTGGTTGTTCCAGGAAAATGAGAAGTGTTATAAACACTGTTTTCCATAAAATGGAAAGAGAGGAGAGACATGATACTGAGAGTGGCCACTGGGTGCAGTGAGTGCAGGGGAGAGCTTTACCTGCCACCAGACCAGATAAGTAGCCCCCTTGATTCAAACCCTTTCCTCCCCGAGCACTTGGCCTCAGGGCCAAAGTGTTGGAGGGAAGGCTGCTGTGGGCTGAGGAGGCTGGGATGGGAAAAATGGTTCCTGCTGGATGGGACCCCTCTGCCCTGAGCACCTTCTCAACCCCCCTACTCTGACTCTTGCACCAACATGTTCCTAGCCTCCTGCTCTGCCCTCCACCCCCCAACCCCAAGGCCCTGCTTTGACTCCTGCCCCTACTGCCAGCCCCTGCCCCGAAGGACTCTGGCAATGCAGGCAAGTCTTCTAGTGATCTATATAATTCAATTTTACCAAGCCAGGACATATGTGAACTCACAGATCACAGTAACAGGCTTGCCATGTCATTACAGATCTACTGGAGAGCCAAAGGGTACTATCTTGCTACCTAGACAAGGTGGACTTAGTGATAAATGGTCACTTACACTAAAGATTACAAAATATTCATATTTCCCAAGAGACCAGTCACATAACTTAAAGAACAGGTAAGACTACACCAAAGACAACACCTGTAGTTTATTAACTAAGAAAAAGGTTACAGCTTAAAGCAAGTCAACATATATACACAAAATGAGCTACTATCTATGGTTCCTAAAGGTCACAGAGATGTAGTAATTTGCTCTTTCAAAATGTATTTCAAGGCGAATCTAGGGACTCTCAAGATCTCTGCTTTAGTGTAATGTCTCTGGCCCTGTGACAGCTCAGATAGCAAAGAGAACTATTTCTTCTTGTGAGAATTTTTATATGTTCTTCTTCCAGAGTTCAAAGGGATGGGAAGAGAGATCCTGAATATAACTTCTTTATAGGTGGATGGGGCAATCAACAAAGCTTTTTGTCTTAGATGGTCCATTAGGTCTCAATAGTCCTTGATAGGGAATGGGAGAGTAAAACCACTCTGCCCCTGTGAGGTTTACACAAGTTCAGCATAGGGATATTTACAATTAAAGTTATATTTTACCTTGTATCATGACATTACAAATGAGATTAGTGCATGCAGCAGTTTACATTCTCATAAGCCACCTATTTTGAACAAAACTAACATATAGGTGAGTGGGTTTTGTTTCCAGCTATGAGTTTATCAGTTCTTGGCTAGTGCATATGGTTCCCCAGCATGCAGATGTATAAGAAAAATCATTTTGTAAATTAACCGCCAGCATTATGAAAAAAATATACAAATCTACACTAGTTTCCACCAGCAACAGAGAAATAACAGAATTGTTTTAAAATGTTATAGTAAAGATATTAAGGAGTAGAGCACACATGAAAGGAATAACCAAAAGTAACAAAATTAATAAAGACCCATGCTCATTAAATGAAACTATATTAAACAGTGACATTTATGGTAAACCACAACAGTATTAAACTTGCAATCTTCAGTAATACTTTTCTTTTGGATTTTTGCATTCACCTCCCCTTCCTGCCTCTTCCCCCCCTCCCCCCCCCCCCCCGAAAGCTTAATTCAGTGCAAATGTTTTTGCTTTTGTTGGGGCTGTGCATTTCTTCTTTGCCACATCTGGTCAGATGATCAAGGGGAGGTTTGCAGGTGACCCGGACAATATAAGACTGTAGCCTGAAGCCCCATTTCCATTACTCCAGTGGTCTCCAACCTTTTTAAGCACAAGGTTACTTTTTGAATTGAAGTGCAATCCAGGATCTATCTCAAACCCAAACACCCTTGCCCCATCTCCTTCCTGCCACTTCTCTGAGGCTCTGCCCCTGCTCACTCCATCCTCCCTCCCCATCCTCACTCCCTTTTATCAGGCTGGGGGCAGGGGTTTGCAGTGCAGGAGGGGTTCAGGACTGGGGCTGAGGTTTGGAGCTGGCTCCAGCTAGGCACCGCTTATCACAGGTGGGTTCTGGGTGGTGGTGGTGGTGCAGGAGAGTAAAGCAGGCTCACTCCTACCCTGGCCCTGCACCACTCCCAAAAGCAGCCAGCAAACTCTCTTCATCCCTGCCCCCACCCTGATCTGTGGAGATGGAGTACAGGGTGGAGGGAGGGTCACCCTGACATAAGTACCCCCCTTCCTTTTCTACCCATGCCCTGCGCAGCAAGCAGGGTGGTCCCAGAGGTGAGCGGCACCTCCAAGGCAGAGGGCAAGAGCAGCATATGGCAGCTGTTCCATACCCTTAATAATTTCTGTTGCCATTTTCTGAACTTTTTCCAATGCCAAGATATTTCTTTTGAGATGAGGTGATCACATCTGTACACAGTATTCAAGATATGGGAGTACCATGAATTTATATAGAGTCAACATTTCACCATGAATGAAAACCTAGCATGCAGACAGCGTGGAACTAAAAGAGCAAGTATATTTTTGATCTAACAGTTTGATTATATTTTTAGAAAGAAAGCCAATTAGGAGCTACATTGTCTAAATTCAAATTTCTGAGCAATAAACTTCATGCAGCTATAACTAAATTGTGAAAGCAATTGATCTTAAAGCATAAAACAAAATTTTCTTGGATTTCATGTGTGGTAGCAAATGATATAAGACAAGTTTTATAAGCAGCCCACAATTATTTATTTTAAAAAGAAATACCCATGTTGGATACTTTATTGATTGATGGAGAAGGATTTTTCGGGGGTGTAATCTACAATGAAATGTTAACGCCACAACACTTCAAACAAGTTTATAAGGTTGCATTTTTTAAAAATACAAGAAACTTTTAAAAGGCTATTGCTTCTAACATATGAAAGTATAGTAGTAAAAGAATAACATATGTTTTTCAAATCAACAAAAATGTAGACAAAGCAAACAACATTATAGGTCTGAAAAAATGGAGACACTCCCCCCAGGGCACAAGGGGCTTGCTTGAATCCTGACAAAAGGCCTGTTTAATTGTTTAGGAAAGTAGATTAGGTCTTTGATTTCTTTTAAGGGATTTGGAGTTCAGAATCAGTAGTATAACATGTGGTTTGTGTTGAGTCCATGTCAATACAATTTGTTCCAGGCCTCCTGTCTATAACTGTCCTGTTACTATCAATGCCAGACTAACACGGAAGAAAAAATATCGAAGAGTTGCAACAAAATGGTGACTTAAAAGTTACAGTGTTGAGCACAAAAAGTCCTTCAATCATGTGGCCCTTCTTGGTTGTGCCCTGCAGTGATACCACAACCTTTAATCCTTTTCCCTTCCAATGTTGCAGGGGGATTCCCCCTCATCATGAATAATTAGTGCAGAGAGACAAAAGGAAATGTCACTAGTAATTACTGTAAAGTGGTGGAGGCACATCAGCTAGGAATAATGGAAACTCCCACTGATGCAATATTCGCACCCCCCTTTTTTGCCCAAATACTCTGTTCTCTTAAGTGGTCTTAAAAATGTCTAGCTCTATTTTTTTTTTCATTTAAAGTAAGTTCAAAACAATTGCTGATTTCCAACTTACAATTTCTCTGTTTTAATTTGGGTAATTTTTTTTACATGGTCTAGATCACTGTCACAACTCTGCACTGAAGGGAATTATTTACAGAGCTGTTAAGAACAGCCCTACAATATTTCATAGTCATCATCAGCCTTGCCTGTGACTGTTCAGTGAATGAAGTGGCTACATTACCCCGGGTTCTCTTTGCCTCAGTTCTGCTACTACAGTAGAACCTGGATTGTGAAAACCCGGGGAATGGAGGTTGCTTGTAATTCTGAAATGTTCATAATTCTGAACAAAATATTCCGGTTGTTATACCATAGAATTATGGAATAGTAGAACTGGAAGGAACCTAAAGAGGGCATCAAGTCTCATCCTCTGCACTCATGATAGGACCAAGCACTATCTAGACCAGGTGTCTCAAACTCAAGTTACTTCAAAGCCTCCTAGTGGGCCAGTGAGCAACCCCTCTGGCAGGGCTCTGTGGTGTGTATGTTTGCATTGCCCCCACTCCCACAACCCCTGGCTCTGCCTGCCACCCCTGGGTGATTTAACCCCTCCCTGTGGTGGTCCGGCACCACCCCTGGTAATGCAGCAAGGCTAGAGTGGTTTCTGGCTGCTAGACACTGTCAGCTTGTCCCTTTGGCCTGGTGGAGGTGTGTGCAGAAACATCCCATCCATAGAAAGGTTTGGGGAGTTGCCCCGACCAGCCTAGGGACAGGATGGTCCCCCTTACCCAGGTTAGCTCTTGGAGTCCTGGGCAGCCTGGGGCAACAGCAGGGGTCGGGTCCCTCCTCCCCAGCACTCACCACAGCAGCAGGAGCCACAGGCAAGCGAAGCTGCGTAGCAGCCTACTCTGCTATGCTGCCATCTCCCAAACAAATCCATGCCCCCAGTGTGGTGAAGCCGAGCAACTGGGCTGGCCTAGGCAGGGCTGGACTGAGCCATTCCGGCACCCCGGGCAGACAGGTTAATTGTGCCCGGGGTTGGAGGAGGGCGCATACACGGCCCCACATCCGCCCGGTGCATGGGGGAGGGCGCGCGGAGCTGGTGGTGGCAGGACGCACGTGCCCGGTTTGGCCCAGCCCGTTGTTGCGCAGCTCCGGACCAAGCCTGGGCGTGAAGGGCCCCATGGCCACAGGGGGAAAGGCGCTGCTGGCTGGCGCTGCAGGGTGGCCACTGGGAGCTGCTGCAGCCCGCGATCCAGGAGCCGGGCGCGAGGCGCCTGATGGCAGCTATAAGGGGCACTGCGCACCCCTGACAGCTGCCATTAGGCTCCCCCATAGGTAGGCACCCTGGACAGCTGCCCAGCTAGCCCATGCCTTAATCTGACCCTGTGTGACGACGCGTTGGGGTCCCCCGTCTCCTGCACCCCCGAAATGGCATGAACAGACTCCACCAGCCCGTAGAATAGAGGTGGTTTATTGCTTCCCCAGTATACAGCACAGCACAGATGTCATCAGGTTACAGGGCAGGCCTAGGATGCCTCAGCCCCCCCTTGATATGGGGAAGGGGTCTCGGCTTCTAAACCCCCCAGCCTTTGCTGAGGCTGCTTCCTCCATGCTCCCAGACAGAAACTAACTCACTCTCCTCCAGCCCTGCCCCCCAGCCAGGGCAGCATCCACCTTCCTTTGTTCCTCTCCATGGGGGTTAGCTGGTCGGACAGGTTGAGAGATCCCTTTGCATAATGACACATCCCTGTCCTTCTGGGCTGTGGTACCGGCGGCAGCCAGTGGGGTAACCACAGACCCATGGAAACCAGCAAGTTCCCCCCCACTACGTCACAGTTCTCCTCCCTTCGAGAGCGAACTGAGCAGGGTCACTCCGCTCGTGACCTAGGGAAGTTCGGGTCCTCTGCGTGGGAACCTGCCCTGGGGACATGGGTGCTCCCCTGGACTCGGGCCGGCCATGGCGAGGCCGCACATGAATTGGCTTCCCTCTGTCCACTCACTGCACCGCTCCAGGGCGACTGGCACAGGCCTGTCCCCTGTGGTCGCACCCACCCTTCCGCTGGCCTTGATCTCTGGCCAGGGTCTCTCGGGCCGGGGCCATGAGCCCAGCGAGCCTTCTCTGGACAGCCAGGGCGGCTTCCACCCTCGACGCTCCCTCCAGGGGGGTCTTCCCCTCCCATAACTCTCTCAGCAAGCCCAGAGGCTCCTCCATACAGGGTAGGGACCCCCAAACCGCTTTCCTCCTGTCTTGGGCCTTCCCGCCCCTCTGGCAGGAGTCACAGGACTGGCAGTACCACTGCACGGCTGCAAATATCCCCGGCCAGTAGAAGTGTTGGAGAAACCTCAGCCGGGTGCTCCGGACCCCCCGGTGGCCCGCAACAGGGACGTCGTGGGCCAAATACAGCAGCTTGAGGCGATGCTTTTGGGGGACTACACGCTGCCGCTGGACCCCCCATGCCCTCACCTTCCTGGGGGGAAGCCATTCATGGAACAGAGATCCCCGCTCCCACAGGAATCTCTCCTGGCCACCTCCACCCAGGGGCTGAGCTGCACAGAGGCCAGCCTGGTCCCTCAGCCTCTGCAAGGAGGGGTCTGCCTGCACCTCAGCCTGGAATTCAGCCGCTGAGGCAGGGATCG
The DNA here is from genome assembly GCF_049634645.1 of Pelodiscus sinensis. NCBI lineage: Eukaryota > Metazoa > Chordata > Testudines > Trionychidae > Pelodiscus > Pelodiscus sinensis. The sequence continues at coordinate 36,589,468 of NC_134715.1, read as the reverse complement.
GGACCTGCTCCCCACCTTTGCCTAGGTCCAGAGTCCCAGCCTGGCTGGACCCCGTGTCCACTGGGATGGGACCCTGAGGACTCTGCCGGGAGTCCTTCCCTGGATCCAGGTTGCCAGCCCCTCGCTGGCTCTGGCTCCGGGTGGTGACTAGAGCCCGCTGGGATTCATGGGGCCACTCCTCTAGGTCATTCCCCATCAGCACCTCTGTGGGCAAGTGCGGGTGCACCCCCACTTCCTTGAGACCTTCCTTGGCCCCCCATTTCAGATGCACCCTGGCTACAGGCACTTTAAACGGGGACCCGTTTATGGCCTTCAGGGTCAGCTGGGTGTGGGGTAGTATCCGGTCTGGGGCCACTATATCGGATCAGGCCAGCGTCACCTCCGCCCCCGTGTCCCAGAAGCCCGTCATCTTCCTCCCATCCACCTCCAGGGGTATGAGGCACTCGCTCCGCAGGGGCCATCCTGCCCCCACCCGGTACACGGAGAAATCCACCTCCTGAGGGTCAGACCTCCCAGGGGAGGTGCACTGAGCATCCTTCCCCCCACTCTGAGCTGAGGTTTGCCTGCCAGCCCCTGCCTCTGGCGCAGCCTGCCCTTCCTCCCACTCCAGCCAGTTAACCCTGGAAAGTCCCAGGTCATGGGACCTGGTGCACCAAGACCTCTTGTGGTCTTTTTGCCCACAGCGATGGCAAGTTAGGCTTTGGGCTGTCTCTGTCCAGGCCCTGGCTGGTTCTCTGGGGCACAGACGACCTGTTCCTTGGGCTTGCCTCGTAGTTGACTCCCTCCGTCGCTCAGCCGAGATCCGGTCTCTGCACGATTCCCTTTCTCTCCGGGACTCCCGTTCACACCTGGACCGGCTCTCCGTGAACTCATCTGCCAGCCTCCCAGCCTCCTCGGGGGTCTCTGGTCTTCGGTCCTTGAGCTACAGCCTCAGTTTGGGTGGGCACGCTTCATAGAACTGCTCCATCATGACCAGTTTGAGCAGCTCCTCTGCGGCCTGGGCTCCGACTCCAGACACCCACTTGCGGCAGTATTGCGCCAGGCGGGAGGCCAGGTCCACATAGGTCTCCCGTGGCTCTTTCTGCACCCCCCGGAACTTCTTCCTGTACATCTCGGGGGTCAGCCCGAACTTGTGCAGCAGGGCCTCCTTGACTCGGTTGTAATCCCCTGGCTGTAGGTCCTCCAGCTGACTGAGCACTCTGGCCGCCTCCTGGTTCAGTGCGGGGATGAGCTCCTGCAGCCAGTCAGCTGGGGGGACCCGTTGCAGTCCACAGGCCCTCTCAAAGGAGCTGAGGAGCCCGTCTATGTCACCCATGTCCTTCAATTGGGCCACCACGAGCCTCTGCAAGCGTCTGGCAGTCCTGGGACCCTGGGGCCCATACACTCTTGGCGCAGCCGGTGTCCCGCCGGTTCGCTGCCCTGCCATGGCCAACTCATGCTGTCACTGCCTCTCTCGGTCCTGGCGCTCCTTCTCTCGGTCCTGGCGGTCCCTCTCTCGGTCCTCTACTTCCAATTCCTTGATCCGCAGCTGGATCTCCAGCCGCCGCAGCTCTGCTGGGCTGGCCCCTGCCCTAGATGGGCTACAGCTTGCAGGCCTCCTGGGGGAAGCTGTCTCATCTCTCCGGTGGGTTCCAGTGCTCCTCCCCCTCTCTGAGCCTGACACACTCTCAGGAGGGGTCTGGCTACTCCCCCTGGGGACAAGATCCTGGCCCTGTGGCTGGTCATTCTCTTCCAGCTGGGCAATCAGCTGGGCCTTGGTTGCTTTCTGCACAGGCAAGCCCCTCTCTCTGCACAGCTTCACCAGCTCTGCCTTCAAGAGTCGGGCGTAGGCCATCGGCCCGCTGGTCCCCTCAGTGCAGACTCACCAGTCTAGTGTTGCAGCGCCCCACGATTCCCTGGAACTGCTTCGCTCTGTCTCCAGCATGCCTGGCTACCGGGCTCTTGCTTCTACTGCGCCTTGTCGCTCGCCGCTGGAAGCTCCATTCACGGGGTACAGTACATCCCACCCCTGACACCAGTGTGACGACGCGTTGGGGTCCCCCGTCTCCTGCACCCCTGAAATGGCACGAACAGACTCCACCAGCCAGTAGAATAGAGGTGGTTTACTGCTTCCCCAGTATACAGCACAGCACAGATGTCATCAGGTTACAGGGCAGGCCTAGGATGCCTCAGCCCCCCTTGATATGGGGAAGGGGTCTCGGCTTCTAAACCCCCCAGCCATTGCTGAGGCTGCTTCCTCCATGCTCCCAGACAGAAACTAACTCACTCTCCTCCAGCCCTGCCCCCCAGCCAGGGCAGCATCCACCTTCCTTTGTTCCTCTCCATGGGGGTTAGCTGGTCGGACAGGTTGAGAGATCCCTTTGCATAATGACACATCCCTGTCCTTCTGGGCTGTGGTACCGGCGGCAGCCAGTGGGGTTACCACAGACCCATAGAAACCAGCAAGTTCCCCCCCACTACTTCACACCCTGGGCCTAGAGATAGCGGCAGAGAAGAGCCTGTTGTATTGCTCTGCTTCCCCACAGCTCTTGCCAGCACGGTGAGTATGAAGGGGCCCGATGCCTGCTGACACCCCACACCCGGCTCCCGTGACCTGAGGCCATGTCCCTGCCTTGCAGGAGGGGGCCTGAGAATAAGGTTGTGATGCGGGAGGATGGCAGGAGGGTCGAGGAGGAGGTGCAGCAGGGATAGGAAGAGGTGGGACAGAGGTGGAACAGGGACCAGACAGGGAGGAAGGGTAGAGACACCCTCTCCAAGGCTGCAGGGACTCACATGCCAACAGCCATGTGCAGGCTGGATTGTGGAACTGCTCAGGCTGCAGATGGCTCACAGGCCATGAGTTTGAGACCACCTGATCTGGACTATCCCTGACAAGTGTTTGTACAACTGAATGTTAAGTTAATTCAACTTTATTCCAGAAAAAGAAATTATGCTTATAATCATGTTAATTTAAGTGAAACACACAAATATTCTCCTTACCATGTCAATTTTTTTAACTCGCCCTTTTTTTTCATTAGTTTACATTAAACACAGCACTACATCGTATTTGCTGCTGCTTTTGTGCGTGTTTCCACTGCTGTCTGATTGTATGCTTGCCGTTCCAAATCAGGGGTATGGTTGACCTGTCGATTCATAACTCTGGTGTTTGCAACTCAGATTCTACTATGTAGCCCATCTATAGAGGACGTCTAGTTCTCTCTGTCAATCAATGTGTGAGGAAAGGAAGCTAAAAATAGTATATATGTTGTGGCTTGGGCTAGAGCTCAGCCTCTAAAATCTAGGGGATCAGGTGCACTTGTCTGTGAGAGCTCAAGCCTTGCTAGAGGGAATCTGTCTCCTGGCCAGGGTGAGGGATGTTAGATAGCGTATAATTGAACAGTCAAATATTAACCACATCACATTTTAGCAATTACATGACTATTTGATAGTCCCTAAGGGGAGGGAGTGGCCGGCAGACAGTGCACTCCCAGCCCTACTCCAAGGGAGCCCGCTGCTGCCTCTCTATTAGCTCTCTGTTCAGACCGATTCCCGGCTGCTGCCCCGCCCTGCTGCCTTTGGTACAGGACCCAGGCTCACCACAGACAGAGGCTGCTCTGTGGGGTGCTGAAGCAGCCTCTGTCTGCAGGGAACTTGGACCCTCCCAACCTTCTGCTGCCTCCATAGAGGCTTTTAAGCAGACTCTCCCCCGCAGCTAGGGTTGCCAGGTGTCTGGTATTCTACCGGACAATCCGGTTTTTGGGCCCTCTGTCTGGTAAAATAATCCAGAAAATACCAGACATGTGCAATGTCCGGTATTTCCTGGATTTCTAGTGTGCCGGACGGAAGCCTGGCTGGGGAAGTTGCTAGGAGGTGGAGCACGATCGGCGCTGGGAGCCCTGGCTGCATCTGACGCCTTGGGAAGGAGAAGAAGCCCTGTCCCTGCTCCTGAGCGCGTGGTGGAGCCGCAGCTGGACTCACTCGCGCTTCTCCAGACCGTGTGTGGGACTGACAGCGCTCTGGGATCTGCACGTGCCCGGGTCAGTCCCTTCCCCCGACCCCTTCCTGACCAGCTCCAATGCCCCCGGCCCCCTCCCGGCCACCGCTGCTTCCTGCCGGCCACTTCTCCTCCTCCTGATCTCCCCTGGCCAGCCGTGCTGCCCCTGACCCACCTCCCAGCCAGCCCCGCACCCCTCCTGGCCAGTCCCCCCCCCCATCAAGTGTGTCCGGTATTTTTTCTAAACCTACCTGGTAACCCTACCCCCAGCACTTGCTCCTGCCTGACACCCTCCTGCCCTTTGCCACCTCTGATACAGAGCAGCAACGGGGGTGGAATGCATGTAGTCGTCAGGATTAACCAATAAGCTCATCCTTATTAGTTAATCGTGTAGTCGTCTACACATTGACACCTTAGCCTGGAAGACTTGTTTTGAGGTGCTGTGTAGATATACCATGAAGAGACCCGCATTGCCCTCCTAGCTCTAACATGGTGCACAAATCAGAATTATCTATGTTGGAGAAATGTGACTTATCAGACACTTAAATACAGTGATAACAAATGCAAGGAACTTGCTCCATGGGGGGGGAAAAAAAGCAAGTCCAAAATCTGCAGTGCAAATGGTCTGTAGTGATAGGCATTGAGGGAACTCAAACTCAGATAATGACAAATAGCTCATTGTTTCAGCCCAAGGAGAAGATGTGATTGAGAGCTGAAAACAAACTGCATTTTCTGGTCTACACTCAGAAAGTCTATGAAAAGAAAATGTCTACACAGGAGACTGAAGTGTGTGTTTATTAGAGGTCTAGCCCATATCTGCCCAGAAGGTACTGTATCTCCGTTTTCACAAAGCTAGAAAGAGGGTCAAGGAGGGGTCAGTTTCTGAGAGAACCACCTCAAACAATATTCACAAGCACGTTAATTTTTGTGATAGGCTCCTGTGAAGAAATAATTGCTTTTTTAGAGAACTGCATTAGGCGGACCTTATCCATGTACAACAGTCCTATAAGGTCCCTGTGCAGTAAGGAGCTAATTGCAGCTTGGAACACCATGAATGCAGTAATCTCAGCCATCAAAGAAAAGGTATAAATATTGAACATTTCAAGAAATCATTACGGGGACAAGGGCACTTGCTTTCCTGGTCTCACTCTAACTACCAAAAGAGGAGGAAAAGTCTGTTAGGACGCAAACAAGCTTTTCAGCATGTTGCTATACCTAGTAAAACAGTCATGGATGAAAAAATTCTCTTTTGGGACACACTCTGATTTTAAGCCATTGGACATTTGCTTCTGATGCTGACCAATTTACTTCTGGAGTTTTGAAATATGGTTCTGCCTAACATATTTCTGCTTCTACTTAAATTTTGACATGCTAGTTTATACATCTGACCACTAATTAGCTTTTTTCCTTTCTTATAATTAAAGCTGGCTGGTGAGAGACAATTCCATTTCATGACAACTTTTTTAAGATTTCAAAATTGGTTTTGTGCTGCATTGGAAGGAAACAGAAACCCTTTGAACATTTTAGTGGAAAGAGAATTGTGTCAAAACAGCTGGTTTTGGATAGAAAAGTTCAGATTTTCAAGTCAGGCCTCAGGAATCTTCCAGACAAAAATGTGGTCAAAATCACCATCTCTCCAAAATGTTTCAGCTTTGATAAAACAGCATATTTTGACAAGGCTCTGATCAGCTGTAGTTCTGGTGTTGGAACATATGGATAGTTATCTGAACACATAACTTAGGAATTATTTTTATTTGCTAATATAAATTGTAAATTCCTTCCCTGTAATATTTTAATTTAGAACATAATGGTCTTGATCATTGCATGAGCAGCTTTATTCTGATAATATATCATGTACTATTTTTCCTCCTCAGAAAAGAGCCAGCCTGCTAAATCTTTTAATCCAGCCTACCCTCCCTTGCAGTGCAGCTCAAAGCTGATAGCTGCTTCCTACGCTGCGGGGGGTGGGGAGCACTGTGCATTGGCCCTGCCCCTAGCAAGATGTCTCAGCTCCTATTGCCTGGAAACTGGCCAAGGAGCTGAGAGATTTTGCTGGGAGTGGAAGCAGTGCAGCACAACTTCTCAGCTCCCATTGGCCAGTTTCTAGCCAATAGGAGCTGAAGGATTTGGGGGGGGGAAGAGCCAGTGTGTAAAGCCTGCCCTCCCCCCACAATGTAGAGAACCACACAAAACAGTCAGCTGTGGGCTGCTGGCAGGCAGTGAAGCCTGTTTAGGTAAGCACCACCCAGCCGGAGCCTGCCTCTGGTACCCTACCCCTTCCCTGACTCAGCACCTCCTTCTATGCCCCTCCCCCAGGCCAGAATCCTCTCCTGCACCTATATCCCCTACTGGACCCTGCACCCCAATCTCCTGCCTTAGGAATACCACCCAAACCCTCTGCACCCTCCTCCTCTCTGCCTCAGGTCAAAACTCCCTCCCTGAACCTGCTCCTACTAGGGATGTTAAATATTGGTTAATTGAATAGTCAATTAACCTCATGAGTTCTTATCAGTTACTTAACTATTCTATAGGCCCGGGGGTGGGGCCGGCAGCCAGTATACTCTGGCCCCAGTCCTGAGGAGCCCTCTGACACTCCGCGCTGCTGCCTCTGTATTAGAACTGGTCCACGAGGGGACCTGATACCCTCACAGACCAGCTGCCTGTCTCCCAGCGCTGCTGCCTCTGATATACAGCAGCGCAGGGTGGCAGCAGCCCGACCAAGAGCAGGGTCTGAGCCCTTGGACCCGGCACGAGCCGGAACTGAGCCAGGCTGTCTGACCACCAGGCTCCTAATACACTTTAAATGCAGAGCCGCAGTGGGAATAGGTTGTAGACCTGGCACAAGCCAGGACTGAGCCAGCCTGCTAAAAAATGTACTGACAGGAGGCGGGGGAATGCGTGTAGTCTATAGAATTAACTGATACGTTTTGTTAATCCGCTGTTACATCCCTAGCTCCTACATCCCTCCCCCAGGCCAGAATCCTCTCCTGCACCCATACCCCATCCTGGACCCTGCACTCCAATTCTCTGCCGCAGGGCACAACCCCCTCCTTCTCCCAAACTCCCTCTCGGTTCCCACATCCCTCTCCTGCACCCCAGTCTCCTACCCTAACCTCCCTTCTGTACCTAACTTTCATCCCATGCCTGCTGCATAGAAAAGTGTGGCCCTTGACAACTTACCAAAATCTTGGCGTGGTCCCCTGTCAAACATTATTGCTCACCCCTGACCTAGGTTTAAAATGTGAAGGCTGCTGAATGCTTTTTTTATTATGTTTACCATATTGTTGCTACACATCCCATGTGTTTGTAAACAAATAATTATACCTCGGGACTCGGGAGCAGCACACAGAGACATATGCACCCCAGCTAGGGGCCGCAAGGACATGTTGACAGCCAAGTGGAGGGAGCAGTAGGAAGCCACTCTAGCCCTGCTGCACTGCTAGTGGTAACAGCAAGGAGCAGCAGGCGGGGCCAGTGGACACATGAAGAGGGGAGGAGAGCATGCAGAGGAGACAGGCAAGCAGCAGTGTGTGGAGACACCCCTCTCCCTCCCTCTCCCAGAGCTGGTAGCAGAGGCATATTCTCCAGAGAAGTGGGGCACCCATCTGTCCCTTCCTTCCTCCGTACCACACCCTACTTCCTCCCAGAGCCTGCATCCTCACTTTCTCTGGCACCCCCACTCCCTGTTCTAGGCCAGAGGCCAAACCCCTCACCCCTCCTGTACCCAAACTCCCCCCCCAGAGCCTGCACCCTAATGCATTGCCCCGCCCAGTGCCTGCATCCATATTCTATCGCAGAGCCTGCTCCCTGCCCCAGCCCAGAGCCTGCACCTAGCACTGAAATTCCCTTTCAGAGTTCACATCCCTCCATCACCTCAACTCCCTCTCAGAGCCTTAGGCAGGGGGGAGGGGGAAAGGAGTTTAAGTGTGTGGGGGATAATGGGCTCTGGGCATTCTGGGCTCAGATTTCTGCAAATCTGCTGCTCCTGGCTGCAGCCACTAAAAGCACCTATGTTCTGGGCCAGCCCTTTTTGGCAGGAGGGAGGTGGCTCAATTTGCTGCCATTCCTCTGCTTCTCATCCTCCAGGAGCTGCGTCGCTGTGAGCGCCGGGAAGTTCTGTCTGCATGTTTATCTATAACTTTTTTGAGGTTTTCCCTTATTTGCTGTCTGCTTCGTATGCCTTCACACTTCCTTTTGATTCTATAATTAGATTTCAACAAACCAAAGTCTCCATTCGGAAAAGAATGACCTTTTACCAGTTTTAATCTTTGCTACATTTGATAAATTGTTTATATATTAAGAAAATGATGTAGGCATTATGGATTGAATTTACAGCTAAAATTAATCTGTTTACTAATGAAAGTTCACTTGCAGGTCATGCTGTCTTTTGTAATACTGCAGTCTTACAATTTATTATAGTAGCAAATTCTATTCAGTCTAAGACAGGGTATGATACTTTCCAAAATGTAATGTAATAAGTTGTGCTTTATTTTTAAGTATGTACTTAATTTTACTGTACAGAAAAATATACAGATTGGCAAAGTTCTTTTAGCTCAGACTTTCTAAGATCTGGTTTACACTTGGAGTTTAGGTTGAATTTAGCCACATAAGGTCGATTTTCTAAACAATGAGTTCACGCTACTAGGCCCATTCTGTCAACTTCAGGGGATGCTGAAGTCGATTTCAGTACTGTTTTTCACAAGGAGTAATGCAAAATTCCACCTTGCATGGCCAAATTTACGGTAGTGTAGACACAACATTGCAAAAATAGAAATTTTTGGCCTCCAGGAGGCATCCCACAGTGCCCTGCTGTGGCTGCTCTGACCACAACTTGTGCCTCTGCTGCTCTCCATGTGAACAGGAAAAGCCTGGGGAAAGTTTGAATTTCATTTCCCATATTGCCAGAGTTGTGAGCACATCTGAGCAGCACACATGGCCATGAGTTCAAGTTCCATGATCTCCAGTTCTCAGGGGCACAGTGCATCACTCTTAGAGTCGATAGCAGTTTCCTTGCTGGGGACGTATTACTTCGAACAGCACTGAATTCTTGCATGAAGTGGGGACATGGACCTTTGACTTTACAAAATTTTGTAGTAAGAAATCGACCTTAATAAATTTCACCTTATCTCATAGTGTAGACATGGCCTAAGTTTCTGTGATTTCATCTAAAATTCTTCGAGCAGCAGTGCCTAAAGTTGCTAAAGTAATGGTAATACTCAGAAGTTAGCCATTCATGCAGTGGGTTTATGGCAGGGTGAATATGGACTAATATGTAGATTGGTAAATGGTGTCTAAGCATCTTTCCTTATTCAAAAAATGTGTAGAAACACATTGTGCTCATAAAACATACTGTCTTGACAGATCATGTAGAATGAAATCTATTCATAGTCCAGCACAGGCAGCAGTACCACAAGTTAATATTCACTGGGATATACTGTAAAAGGTATCAGTACTTGAATCAGCTTTTATCTACGCAAGAAAAAAAATGGTTTATGATGCTAATTTGCAGATTTTGACTTTCATTTTTACATGAAAACTTAAAATCAAGGAAAAATAAACAGTGATTTTATGTATATATTATAGGTAGAGCAAAAGGCATTAGAACTGGTTGAAAAATCACCTTTTTCTAACAGAAAACTGAGTTTTCAATTAAACAAAACTTTTTGTGGAAAGTGTTTGATTTCCTTGAAAAAATTGCATTATCGTTTTCTGGTGAAACAAGAAACTCTGAGTTTGGGAATGTTCTGTAAAATCCTCAACATTTTCTGTTACTTTCCCCCTCCCTCAATCGACTCTATTCCTTGTAGGTAAAGTTGAAAATAGAGTATTATAAGGTAAAGTATTAAGCAATTGCCAAACTTTAGCAGGTGAGGATGAAATGTCCATGCTTGATCTCTGCTTCAAACTGATTTGCTGGGCAAGACAAGTTTGAGAGATTCAAGAAAAATAGTTCAGATGTTTCTGAAAATGGAAAAAATAGGTAATTTTGCCAATGTTGATTTAAAAGGAAAGAGAAGCTATGCACATTAGGGAAAATACCATGGTTGGCAAGGCCAAAGACAACAAGAAGGAGTTTAAGTACATCAGAACCAAAATAAATCCTAGCAATAGCATAGGTTCATTACTGGTGGCAGTAAAATTTATTAATTATTCAGAAAAGATGTAAACATTCAATAATATTGATGTTCTGTAGCCGGATGATGAACTACTTTCCAAGTCATAAGTAACTAAGTAAAAATGTTAAACAGCTTCTACTAGGGATCAATAAACTGCAGATAATTTGTACCTGACAGGGATGTTAAATTGTGGGTAATCAGCTAATTTAGTAGTCAATGGAATTTCAATTGACTATTCGATTAGTCAATAAGGGGAGAACTGCAGAGTCACAGCAAGGTTAGCTTCCAGCTATGAGCTAACCCGGCTTCGACTCTGCCTTTTAAATGGCAGAGGTGTTGCAAGTGGACTGGGTGCAAGCTGGGAATCAGCTGTCCTGGCTCACACCTGGTCCCAAATGCTGCGCCTCTGCTTTTAAATGTATTAAGAGCCGCCTGGCAGCTCTTAATACATTTAAAAAACAGAGGCACAGCATATGGGACTGGGCACGATTCCCAGCTTGTGCCTGATCTTCCCCTCTGCCTCTGCCTCCCCTGCCCTCTGCCCCCAAGACCATGCTGGAGGGAACCAGCTTTTAAGCTGGCTTCCTCCAGCACCAGCTCCTGCTCCCTCCCCCTAAGGGAGGCAGCCAAGGGGTGAGAGAGTGACTAGTTGAATCAGTACTCGACTACCTGATAAGCATATGCTTATCAGGTAGTCAACTAGTCCCTTACATCCCTTATACTTAAATCTCTTAATATTGCATCTGCAGTGGGAGTGTTCTAATTCAGCTGAGCTTTTTAACATGTGAAATGCCTTATCTCTTCTAGAGACTGAAATTAATAAATCTGTGAAGTGCACAGAATTATAATTGATCAAGGCCTCATAACCAGTATTGCCAGTCCCAAGCATCAAAAATCATGAGTTAGAATCCCCAAAAAGCATGAGGTTGGTGTAAAAAAAAAGTCAGGGGATTTAAAAAATACTTTTTTTGTTCTATTTATTCACATTTTGGCTTCAGCTAGTGATTTAATGGTTGCAGAGAAAAACATGACACACCAAATTAACTTAGCTTTCTTTTAAAAAGAAAAACTAAGATTTCCATGCAATGTGTTTACTCCAGTCGCTGGATTTTTAACAAAACCATGAAATACTGCAAGACCTGCTATTAAAATCCCAGGCATTGTGAGAGCTGGCAATACTACATAGAGATTGCACTAGGTCACTAGGAATGGAATAGATGGGGGACCAGACTCTGGGCCGGCTCTCTCAAGAAGTATGACTCAGAAGGCATTGATCTGGAAAAGGGGTACAGAGGAGGCGTAAAGTCCTCAGCTCTTGTGTGTGCTCTAATTTACATCAGACTGATCATGGGCTACTCCAAAGGATGGAATTATCATAGTGCAGAGTGCTTTAGCTACTGCCCCTCTTCTCCTTCAGTATGAATATGCTGACTGCATCTTCTTGTCCCCAGCATAGCAGGTTGTGAGGGAAGAGTTATATAGTGCCACCTTGCTGACCCTTATGCTGGAATAATACTTCCTGAGCTCCTCTGTCTCTGGTTGTCCCTTGTATTGTACAGGAGAAGCACTATAGAAGACAAGTCCATATGCCTAACAGGGCAGACCCCAAAGCTCCTCCACTCAGCCAGCCTGGCTTTCAGAATGAAAATGCCAAATGAATGTTACCTATGATCTTTAGATCTTTCTCTCCCTCTACCAAAGTGAAGACTAGCACCCACATCTTCTGGTTCCTAGTACTCATTATTTAACCAATAACTATGTAAGAAGACAATGGCAATGGGTCTTGCTTCTCCCCGCCCCCGCCATGGCTGGTCTACATAAAGCCTAGTATTGATACCAGTAGTATCTTCCGCATAAGTTGTAGAAGCCTGTGCTGTGTATTTAAGGGTCCTGGATTCCAAATGTGCTGATGATCTATGCACAGGAGTCATTATAGTTCCATGCAATATAATTTCTAATTTACAAAACCCAGACATCTAAGATAATATCTACAAATCAAACAAAGCCTGCTAAGAGAAAAATATGAAGGTTTTTAAAACACTCAAAGGACATGACAAAATTAGGGTGTTAATATGATTCCCCTGGGCATATACATTATAGTAGTTTTTAATTACATGGTCACATGTTATTTGTTCTGAGACCCCTGTGTCATTCAATGCTGGACTGAGTGTGAATGAGGAAGAGGAGTGCTAGCAGAAGTTCCTTTGTATTTAGGGCTTTGGACCGGGATCCTAGGGATATAGTTTCTATTTCTGACTTTGCAATATGTTTGTCATGGGCACAAAGGGGGTAAATTGTGGCTCCAATACTTCCAGAAGATCTCCTTGGATAGATTCTTACACTGTAGAGTTCCAGTGAAACCAGGTGTTTCCCATTACTTGGATTGGGTCTTTTGAGTATGTCTCACTGCAGCTGGAAAATGTGTTTGAAGTAATATGCAATACAAATTAAACAGAAATAAACATAGCCTCAGTAAGAGAGATTTTAGCCTTGCGATGTTTTCTTTTGCCAGCAGAAAGGCGTAAACTGCGTGGAAATGAAAGAGGGCACATACAGAAAGGTAGCAGGTAATCTGTGCAGTCCCAATGTTCTCTACCCAGAAAGATTAATTGTTGGTTCACTTTCATCAAAGGGAAAATCAAAGCCCAAAACTAGGGTTGCCAGATGGTTTCAACAGAAATAGGGGACACACTTGACATTACATCACAATCTACATTACATCTTATGTTGAAGATACCAGACATTTCTATTTTCTCAATTTATTTTCCAAACAGAAAGCTCAAATTCGGGACTGTCCGGTTCAAAATCGGACCTCTGGCAACCCTACCCAAAACTGGGCCAATTTGTTGTCCTGAGTGTTGGATTTTCCAAATATCCCTATTGGAAATGGATTATAATTTATGACATGTATGAGCATAATGCATTAGGGGCTGCAGGGCTTTCCTCCCATCCAGGCATGATATTTGGCAAAGGAGTGTCAAATATTAGGCAGGGGCCCAAACTTATGGATCTTTAGTCAACTGGGTCAAAAGCAGCTGGATCACCCCCTTTGCTGAAGGCCTCCGGCTCTACGCGTCTCAGCTGGTTTGCCCCTCTCTCTCTAATGGGCTTACGGGGCTGAAACAAGCGTCGCTGGATCAGAACATCCCTGGATTTCCCGACCCTGATCTCGTGGTTCCGTCCAGTCTGGGACTGAGCCCTGACGGCTGCAATTTGCGGTGGGGGGGAAGGAAGTTCCCCTCACGCCGCCGCTCCCCCCACCCGCCACCGCCCTAAGGTCCCGCTCGTCTCTCTGCAGCCAAACTTTCAGCCAATAGGAGCCCGCCCTTTCCCAGCCAGCTGCTACAGCCTCTGCCCAGCGGCTGCTGGAAGCTTGCAGCCGCCTGACTCCTCCCCTCTCCTTGGGGGGACTCCTGCAACCGGCGCCTCGCTGCCCCCTCCCCCAGCTCCTGCCCTTTGCAATGAAGGCCCCCGTGAACTCTTCTCCTCCGTAGCAGGCGGCGGCCCGGGGCAGTGCAAAATGCTGGGCATGTACGTGCCGGACAGGTTTGCCCTGAAGTCGTCTCAAGTGCAGGACGGGATGGGGCTCTACACGGCCCGCAGAGTGAGAAAGGTGGGTGAGCGCTGGGCAAGACGGGGAGAGCAGGGGGCCGTGCACTGGCGGGGAGGGGGGGGGTGCATTGCAGCAGGCAGCGGTGCAGCTTGCAAGCCCGCTCCGGCCGCCTCCCACGCGCTGAGTTTCCCACATGCGGGCTTCTCCCGACAGCGCCTGCCACGTAGGACAGGAGCTCGCGGCGGCGCGCGCCGTCTCCTCTCGCTGCCGGCAGCGCTCTAGTGCCGAGTGAAGCCCAGCCCTCCCCCTTCTCCTGCGGTGGCGCTCCCTTCCCTCCCGTCCGCCTTGCAGCGGGCAGCCTCTGGTTGCAAGGAAGAAGCTCCCCCCCCCCAGCGTTGCGTGTTCTGGGGGGGGGTCTTTCATGGAACCAGTAGACTAGGACTGACACCGTGATCAGCGACCCCCCCCCCCCAAAAAAAAGGCACCGTCCCCTAGGGGAGTGGTTAGCCCAGCGAGGCAGCCACCTGTACATACCCAAGCAAAGCGCGGGCTAATCATGTGCATAGGGCGGGGTTGTAGGAGGGTTTAATTTTGAGGGCGTTTAAAAGTTTTTAAAACCCAGGTAGTGCCTGCCCTATTTCTCCATTTCCTTTCAGACACAAATATGCCTCCCTCCTCACCAAACTCCTGCTGCTTTCTCACTTTGAACAGAATAAGTTGCATTTGCTTTGCAGACTAATGAAACTGGTTGCAAAAGCCCAGCTGAGATCTCCATTTCAGTGCAAGTCCTTTTTATTCAAAACAGGTCACCCATCCTGACAGATGACAATGACGTTGAGATTGTGGATAATCAAGAGAATTTTCAATTATCCAGAGTCTTCCATAATATTTAGGTAGTTGAAGTGGTACAGAACTAAAAAGAGCAATCCCACATTAAATTAAACTTCAGTTTTTGTGGGTTTTTTTACTCTTCTTTGGGGACTCTGTTCCATTTTTGGGTCTTATTAGTTTGAGGGAGGTGCTATTTTGACTGTTTTGTGGTGTGTGCAATTCACCTTACCCTTTGAGTACAGTGTAATTCATCAAAATTATTTCCTATTTTAATAGTCATTACAATTTTGGACCAATTTCTGCTTCTCTTAAGTATGTGTGAAACTGGTAAGGGGGGAAAAAGGCAACCTGCCTATGCTAACTGCCAGAATTTCTCCATATTGTGTTGGTAGATGTCATGAAGTGGTGCTATTATACAGTGTCTTTCTTCCAAGTACTTTTTCTTAGAATGGCAGCAAATATTCAATGTTAGGAAGACATGCTAAATATTGCTATTAGTTATAACAACAAGGAGGAGTCCCATAGCACTTTGAAAAAGCTTAGTTGTGTTATGCATGGCTCTAAGTAAAGGTATCTTCGTGAGCAGCAGGCCTTGCTCTCTTCCTTGAACTTTGGAAACCAGTGTTACTTCTTGGGAACCAAAAATTGGTTTATGGCTGAGATTCCTGAAGGAGGGAATTGGCCTGCATGCTGTTTGTGACCACCTCTGTTCTGGTGAACATGTGTAAATAAAATAAATTGTTCATAGGATGTAACAGGACTTCTTGTCACTGGGATGCCTACCTCAAAGGGGGGGAATAATAGTAATTATGCTATATTCTAGTCATGTAGTGGCCACAAAAGAAATTCTATTAACAGTTTTGCAGTAGTCTTATATTTAGGAGAAGGTGCAGAATGTGAAATGAGATGTATATTCCAGAGTAGCAAATTCTGTAGCGTACTCTGTGGTGTCAAACAACTTAACTGTCTTTCTTGTGGTTAAAATACTTCTTTAAGATGTCCTTATGTTGCCATTAGTATTGCTAACTTCAGTTGCTCAAAAATAACAAGGCAGGTTCCTCAATAACAGATTTTTTAAACAAAAGTAATCAATTTTCTTTCCTTTTTGATTTGCTTCTGTGTTTGAGCCTTTAGGTTTCACTAAGGCAGGGGTGGGCAAAATATGGCCGATGGGCCAGATTCAGCCCGCCAAATATTCAGATCTGGCCTGCCACAGTACTTTTGGCTGCCAATGTCTTGTGGGTCAACAGGACCCTTAGGTAATGCCACTCAAAGTGGATGGCTGCTGGGCCCACCAGAGAGTTTGTGTTGTACATGCCCCTCAGGGGCAGGTTTTCACATACTGAACCTGCCCCCAGCACAATCCTTGTAGCTCCCATTGGCTAGAAACTGTTCAGTGGGAGCTGCCTGGGCTGTGCTATTGGGTGTGTGCAGCATATGGAAACGCACACTCTGGCCCCAGCAGCCAGATGCTTTGAGTGGCATGTGGGGCATGGCAGGCGGGGAGCCTGCCTGAAGGTGCCACCGGGCTGCTTATCCAGGAGTCATCTACAGTAAGTATATCCTGGCCACAGCCTGCATCTGACACCTCACCCCCTCCTATACCATAACTCCCTGCCCCAAGTCACAATCCAAACTCTCTGCTCCCCGCTCTTCCACCCCTGCCCCAGATTTCAGTCCCCTCCTTTCCTGGGTCAGGACTCAAGCCCTCTGCACTGCCTTCTACGTCCCTCCTGCAGGTCAGAATTAGGGATGTTAAATTGTGGGTAATCTGCTAATTGAGTAATCGAGGGAATTTCTGCAACTAGTCAGTAAGGGGGAAAACTGCAGAGACACAGTGGGGTTAGTGGCTCGCTCCTGGCCCCCCTTGCTGCGCCCCTGGGCTCATTGCTTAACCTTCACAGTTACACACAAGGTTCCTCTCTCCACTGTCTCTATCAGAGGCAGCAGTGCTGCGGTGGGAGGGGGTGGAGAAGGGAGGCAGGCAGGAGACAGTGTCATGTGGAGATGATTTTTTTCTTCAGAGCCAGTTCCCTGTGAGTACTGGCTCCTGCCTGCCTCCCCACGCTGTTGCCTCTGATACAGAGGCAGCAGAGGATGGGGGGGCAGGTAGCTTAGCAGGGCCTGGTGTTCATGGGGAACTACCTCCTGTGAAGCGGCTCCCCCTCCATGTAAACGCTGACCATTTCAGCAGTTACACATTTACAAAAACACATGTTTTTTAATCTCTCTAGTTTTTTGTTGCCAAACCTGGGTGTTTTTCCCTGGCAAAAGTCGCATGGCTACGTGAGCTAGGGATGTAAGCGACTAGTTGAATAGTTTAGGCTTATCAGGTAGTTGAGTCATTACTTGACTACTCTTTTCCCCTCCCCTTGCTGCCTCTTAGTAGAGACACCACGGTGGGGGGGGAAGGGGAGCAGGAGATGGGTGCTGGTGGGAACCGGCTTTGGAGTCAGTTCCCCCCAGCACCATTTCCAGGGGGGCAGGGAAGAGTGAGGTGCAACGAGGACTCGGCGGGAGGCAGGAATTAGCAGACCTGCGCTGGGTCCCCTACCGCTGTGGCCAGCTCTGCTTTATAAATGTAGTAAGAGCCACCTTATGGAGATAAGTAGAGTAAGGCTGTTAAATTTAGATTAATCATCTAATCGATTAGTCAATATATTTTTATCGACTATTTGATTAGTCAATAAGTGTCTCTGGCTCTTGCTACATTTCAAAGGAGGAAGCTCTGTGGGGAGCACAGGTGCTTTGCTTTTGAAATATACAGGAGCCCCAGGAGGGCTCTTGTACATTTCAAAAGCAGGGAGCATGGTGCTAGTGGTGGACTGTTTGAGACCCCAGGCACCCTGCAGCACTTCTGCTTTTGCAATGTAGCAAGACCCCGGCTCTTGTTACATTTCAGAGGCGGAAACACTGCCAGTTCCCTGCTGTACCCCTGCCCCTTGTCCCCACAGAGATGGTTCTGGGGGAACAGGCTTTTAAGCCAGCTCCCCCCAGCACTGGATCCTGCTCCCCCACTTGCTGCCTCTTTCTGATAGAAGCAGTAAGGAGATGGGGGGGGGAAGCAATTTGTCAAGTCACTAGTCAACTATCCGATAAGCATTTGCTTATTGGATAGTTGACTAGTTACTTCCATCCCTAAAGTAGAGCCCTGTAAATCCACAGATATCAGCCTCATCCACATCCACAGATGTGGTACCTGTGGATAGAAAGCGATCTGCAGCTCATTTTTGTGGATACAGATACAAATTTTCTTGGAATGGCTTTCTTTGGCTTCAGTCCTTTTGTTTTGTTGCTCTCTCTCTTCCTGCTATCATAGTGACTTTTCTTTACACAGGAGTCTGCCCGTACCCTCCTCCCTGTGCCCTCACTCTCCTCTTCATAATCTCTCTTCAACATCGCATTTGCCTTGCTTGCCACTGCTGCTTTCTTTTCTACTGTTGTCCATTCCTCTTACTCCCAGCTTTTATTCTAAAATACCAGAATTTTCATGGCTTGCCTGCTGTGTTATCTCTTTCCTTCTCTCGTATACTTAACCTTCACCCATCCTTTCCCTGGACTCTTCCTTTCTCTGTTATCTTGTGTTCTGTGCATGTCTTCTGCCCTGCGTGGGCTACCTTTACTGCCAGTTACAGAGCTGTGGGTGGGTGGGTGGGGGGTTGGTGGTAGGAGTTATTAGGCACTGCTGGACTGCTTTTGCAGGTGTTGTTGGATGGGCCAGTGAGAAATGGAGAAATAGGCAGAACCATGATTCCCCTTCCCTCACAATTCTCTCCGCAGCAGAAATAAGATAATATAAAATGAGAAGTAATCTACTACCAGAGAAGGACTATCACTGACTACTTTACCTCTGGATCGAGAGAAAAGCCAGGGAACTAATTGTGTCCATCACAGTTTACACTCTGGGGGTATGTCTACACAGTTTACACTCTGGGGGTATATTCCTTTCAGGAGGAATAATGGTAGTTCAAATTAGAAGTTTTATTTCTAGCTGCGGGCAGGTAGTTCGAACTACGGGGCATTTAAGAATGGCGGCGCCCATGAACACGCAAATGAAGTCCAGGATATTTAAATCCCGGGCTTCATTTGCAAGTTCGAATGCCTACATTAGCCACCCTAGTTCAAACTAGGGTGGCAGTGTAAACATACCCTAGGCTACTCCTGGGACAGTGCAGCTATGCAATGTTAAGAGCTAGGTGGTATTATTGAACACTTCCCTTTACTTGGCAGCAGCTTCCAAAGTTACAGTCCCATCTTTGAATAAAATAGTTCTGTGGCATCTTAAAGAGTAAGGGTGCATCTACACTGCACTGTAACTCGAAATAAGATGCGCATGGGATAGCTATTTCAGGATACTCTGATATCTGATGAAGTGGCTTTTACTCTCAAAAGCTTGATCCCAAATAAATGTTGTTCTTTCTAAGTGATTTTTATCCATGAAACCTTAAGTCCCAGAAATTCTGCTACTCTTTAAGGTGCCACAGGAGTCCTTGTTAGTCTGTTATCTGCAAAAACAACACAACTACCCTGCTGAGACTTAATCCCATCTTTGTTATAAATTCTTTTGGCTGGTGAGCTTTGAAAATCTCTGTTCAGGACCCTCCAAAGTTATGGAGCTATACAGATGTTTATCAAAAATAACCAAAATAATCCATATGTTTACATCAGGGGAGGAAGTGTATTTTAATATGTTAGCAAACTAACTAATGTAAACAAAGCAGTTACAGTTTTAACATGATTTGGTTGGTGGCGTAAATCATTACCTCATCCAGCAAACACAGGTTAAAACTACAGCTGCCTTGTCTACACTGGAATTTTAACATGTTTGCCAACACATTTTCCCCAAGTGATGACAAGGTCTAATTGTATGTAATATTGTGATTACTGGTATGAAGGTTTAGGAATATGTCTTCTAGAACGATTGTACTATATTGTGTGTAAAGGAGAATCTGGCAATATGTTGTTTTTGCTTATAGCAGGACTACTAGTTTGGAAAAAAGAAGATTAAGGGGGGACATGATAGCGGTTTTCAAATATCTAAAAGGGTGTCACAAGGAGGAAGGAGAAAATTTGTTCCTCTTGGTTTCTGAGGACAGGACAAGGAGTAATGGGCTTAAAGTGCAGCAGGGGAGGTTTAGATTGGACATTAGGAAAAAATTCCTAACTGTCAGGGTGGTCAAATATTGGAACAGGTTGCCAAGGGAGGTGGTGGAATCTCCCTCTCTGGAGATATTTAAGAACAGGTTAGATAGACATCTGTCAGGGATGGTGGAGCTTGGTCCTGCCTTGAGGGCGGGGGGCTGGACTCGATGACCTCTTGAGGTCCCTTCCAGTCCTATTATTCTATGATTCTATGATTCTACTCAACTTTGGAAGCCGTGGGGGCCACAATGATACTCAAAGCACATGCTGAGGGCCGCAATTTAAATGTGGTTGCATATACATGCAAATATATATATGCAAACAGCTTCTTTCACACTGATGAGCATGAATACAAAGATTAAGACAAAACTACACAATACATAAGCCCTATTTAATATCAGCAGAATTGACTTAATAAAATGCAATATTTACCCAATTTCCACCCATATGACAGCACTTTTAATGAGCGATGACAGTCCAGGAATTTAACTACTAAAAAGCATATTAACAGAAAACCATTATATTGACTATTTTTTGGCTTTGGCTCCCACCCGCGGGCCATGTGTTGAGCCCCGCGTAAATCCAAACCACACCGCAGGCCGCAAACAAACGGGCCGTGGGCCGCATGTGGTCTGCGGGCAACGTGTTGAGTAGCTTCTGGCTTACTTTCACAAGTTTGTTCCCGTAACCTTAATAGCTAAGAAGACACTATTTAAAGTGCACTCATACATAAAATACTTAGATATTTAATTGGGTTATGTTAATAAATTTTTACCTCCTGATTAAATCTGCGCTTTAGATTTCTGTAGCTGTTTTATCCAGTTTAAAGTAGGGATGTAATAATGTAGTCAATTAACCAATAAGCAAAAACTTATAGGTTAATCCTATAGACTACATGCATTTTCCCCCCCACCCCATCGCCAGTAACTTTTTAGCAGGCTAGCCAGCGGACATGCTCAGTCCTGGGTCACGCCAGTTCCGGAACCTACCCCAGCTTTGGCTCTGCATTTAAAGTGTATTAGGAGCCAGGCAGGCAGCTCAGCTCAGTTCCAGTATGAGGCAGCAGTGTGGGGTGACAGGCAGCCAGTCCACAAGGGGAGCTGGTTTTTAAACCGGCTCCCCTCACAAATCAGCTCCCACTTGGCATCCCACGCTGCTGCCTCTGATACAAAGGCAGCAGCACAGAGTTGCAGGCTGGCTCCTCACTGGCTGCCAGCTCCACCCCTGGGAACTATAGATTAGTCGAGTAACCGATAAGAATTCATGAGGTTACTTGACTAGTCAAGTAACCAATATTTAGCATCCCTAGTTTAAAGAATAAACAGTGTATCAGGGATACAGTGGTAGCCAGTGAATAGAAATGAATTGAAAATAGTTGACTTATTGACTGGCCTCCACGCATTGCTACCCTTACTGCTTTAGTGTATGACTATTAAAAGATGGGGGAATATTAAATACTCATTGAGAAATGAAAAATGAGAGTTATATGCTAAAAAGTAGTTTTCAGACAATCCTTTAGAGAAGAACCATAAACAATATGATATAAACAGTTGCTAATTTGCTGGGGATTCAGTGTAAAAAAGGAAAGGACTGGATAATTCTATTTAATTAAAAACAGAATCCCTTATTCGTTGTCTTTATAGTTAGAGTGTAAAGACAACTAACTTCTGATCAGTTTAGCTGCACGTAGCAATACAGCGCCTTTTTCATGCAATCACCTGTGGCTATTGTACTTCCGCAATCACCCTGTTTCTAGTCTCCTCCCTTTCTCATTTTTACTTATGTGCATCAAACCTAATCAGTCTAGACTTCAGCCTATGCTGCTGCTTCCACAAAGTTGTTACCATAAATGCTCACTCTTCCCTCCTAGAGGATTGAGCCTTGTCCATTATTTGGTGGGAAGGAGGAATAGATATCCTTTGCAACTTGGATATTTCTTGTCTATCTGTTGCATCTGACTAAGTGGGTCTTTGCCCACGAAAGCTTATGCTCCAACACTTCAGTTAGTCTATAAGGTGCCACAGGACTCTTCGCTGCTTTTGCAGATTCAGACTAACACGGCTACCCCTCTGATACTTGTCTACACTCCCTTCAATGGCCGAGTACAAAAAGGTACAGTAGATTTTCATGTTAGGGAAGAGTAAGTCCATCTTGCAGAAGGAGGAGACAAGGGGAATGCTCTCCCCTCTCTGTATCTCTAGTAGGAGCTCTTGAATGCTGGAATGCATGTTGGTGTTCTCTTGGAAAGATGGGAGAGAAGGAGCCACAAACAGCTCTATTAGCTTGGGTCTTGATCTTGTAAAAACAAACAAACCCCCAAACTGTAGAAGCTGCATCATGTCTTTAATTGAACCAGTGCAAGTTTGTGTGTGGATGTTCCCATGTCAGTTTAAACCTAGTTTATATCACTTTAGGTGGAACTACTTGAGTAAAGTTAAGCATCTACATAAAACTTTGCTGGATTGGGACCTTGATGCTGTCTGTTATAAAGATGTTAAGGACTAGTCGACTATCTGATATGCATTTGCTGTCGACTAGTCGATTTCCCACCCCCTTGCTGCCTCTATCAGATAGGGGCAGCAAAGGGCATGACGGGGGGGGGGGGGGAAGAAGGGGTACTTCAAAGTGGTAGCACCAGACAGCTGAACCGGGGATCAGCTGTGTGGCAGTGCCACTTTGAAACCTCAAGGCAGCATTTCAAAGGGGCGGTCGCTGCACAGCTGACCTGCAGCGCAGCTGTGCTGCGCTGCCCCTTTAAAACGCTGAAGTGCCATGGAGTCCAGGGTCAGCTGGGGACTCCCCAGCTAACCTTGGGTTCAGAGCAGCATTTCCCCAGATCTCCGGAGTCAGCTCTGAGTCTCCTGCTGACCCTAGGCTCCATGGCTTTGAAATGTTAGCGGGACTTCCTGCTGGCCCCGGACTGCATGCGCAATTCTGCATTCCCTCCAGCGGGGGCTCTTGTACATTTCAAAGGAGGAACGCGAAAGTGTCCATCGACTACTCGACTAGTCAATTAACCACACTTTAACATCCTCAGTATGTTACAGCAGAAGTTTTTGGTATTTGTCAGTTCACATGTGTATCTTTCTTTTAACTTACCCTCTTAGTTTATAAAACCCGTCTTTGGACCCCGCTGAGTCACAGTTAACTGTACAAGAGAGGACTACTTAACTAATTGCATGGGCATTCCATTCCACCGGAAGCATGGCTACTTAAAAGAATTTTGAGGGACAAGGTGTTATGTAATATGGAAATGTAAAATTTAGATGTTTCTTATGAATTACAAATCTTCTTCATCATTTTGTACTGGTGAACTTATCGCTTTTTTTTCCTTGCTCTTTCCAACAAGCCTTGTCTCTGAGATTTCCTTGTTTTTCCACCTGTTGGCCTTCTGTGAGTTTGTCTAGGGAAATTTCAGAGCATGTTGTAATTATGTAAATAAAACAAATCTGTCCTGTGAATTTCAGCCTCTTTCAAAATACAAACAAAATATTTGTCAAGTGGAGGATATATGTGGTAGGGGAAATTGTTTTAAAAATCAGTGTCACAAAATATGAAAGGAAAAAGCCCAAACATACTAGCTAGCATAATAGTGTTTAGACATTATATAATAATGTGATAGCCTTACTTAAATTTAAAAAATGGCGTATGAACTTGAAGATTTAGCTGTCCAGCTGTCAACTGCAACTCTGTGTACTATGTGTGCTCCTTAAGAGCATGGAAGGGTGAGCAAATAAAATTGTCCTCTTGTTCTGAAGCAAAAGGTAATAACAAAAGACTGTAGTTTAGTAACTCGTGAATTTTTTGTGTAATCATCATTTAGGGTGAAAAATTTGGCCCATTTGCAGGGGAGAAGCGAATGCCTCAAGAACTGGATGAAAACACAGACTGCAGACTGATGTGGGAGGTGAGAGCTATGGGTAGGGTGACCATATATCCCTATGCCGAATACTGGACACCTGGTAAAATTGCTTGGACTGATTGCCGTTCAACTTTAAGTCAGAACTATGTGGTACAAATGTTCAAAATAACATTAAGTTGACTGAGCATCCATTAAAAAGACATCCTGCATTATTATAACTAAAATGGTAAAAAATTAAAAATATATACTTGCAATTAAGTGGTTACTGCTCTTTAGAAGTGCTTGTCTTGTCCTCATCTTCCTGTCCTCCGCAGTGTGGGCTGGTAGTTTGAGGGGGAGCTGCAGGAATCGGGACGGGGGCTGTGTGTGTGGGGGAAGCTGCAAGAGTTAGGGCTGGGAATGTGGGGGGGGAGAGCAGGAGGCTGGGTGGGGGTGCAGGAATCAGGGTAGGAGGGTCGGTGTGTATGGGAATGCAGGAGGCTGGAGTACAGGTGCAGGAGTCAGGACGGGGATTGAGAGTGAGGGGAGAATATGGGGGAGCTCTGGAGCTGGGTTCCCCACCTTACCTGCTGTAGTGCATGCCAGGAATAGCACATAGGCTGCCTAGTTCACGGGCTCTGTCCCAACCAGCTCTTTAAACAGTTGGCCCCTGCTGTGCAACATATGGGACAATTTGCCTGGTTTTTTTGTATTGTTTTTTTTTAAAGGAGACTTCTTCCAGAGAGCTTAAATGAAGGACCGTCCTATTAAAAACAGGACAGATTGTCACCCCAGCTATGGGGCCGATCCTGCAGACACTGTCATAGTGTTTGCTACTATGAGTATTCCAAAAGGCATTGTATCTAGTAGAAAGCATCTGCAGAATTAGGCTTTTAATTGCATCGTGTTTTTGGTAACTTAGACTCTTGATACCCCAGGCAGAAGTTTTTATAGAGTCTAACAACAATATAAATCCTGCTAAATTTGTATGAACCTAAGAATGAAAATAATTACAGTCTATGCTGAAGAATATGAAAAACAAAAAAAGTAAACCTGTGAAAAGCTGAGTAACACTTGAAGCCTTTTTTTTTTTTTTTTTAAAGAAAGTAATTTAGTAATAAAGTTAAGAAAAATGGTGGTTATTTATTATGAATTTGTGCTTCTTTAAGAATTGAGCATATTGCAATGAAAGAGATTAACACAATTATATTAGGGAGCTTTGTGACATGGTCATTAGGTCTGAGATACCTAGAACTAGTTTCTGTATTTGATAGTGTTTGAAAACTTTTCCAAACAAGGTTGCAATCTAACATGGTTGTAAGGATAAGGAAAGGAACTGGTGAAAGGCCTAAAAACTGCAGAAGGGAAGAAGCAGTGGCTGCATGGCACAGTCTCCTCAGACTTGGAGAAGATCTGTGGGGGACTGATGAAAGGGAAGAGCTATGGAACAGCTGTTCTGTGACATGCTCCCGTCAAGATCCCATCTTACTTTTATACTGCACTTTCCACTTTCAAGCTGTCTTAAGCAAAAATATTTGAAAACAGTATTATTAACAAGTCTGGATTTTTTTTTCTAAATCTTCTTTGTAAGATTTTGGGTACTGAGTTATGTGGGTGACTACTATTTTCTTGTAATGATAATTGCAACGCAATGAATTGCTTTATGATATTCCATCAGAACAGAAATCTGAACTGCAGGCAGACTCACCAGGGCACCGGTTTTCAGTTTCACTCTGTGCTTCAATTCCACAGATTGAAGTAGTACTCAGTTAGGCCCTGATCTTGTGAACAGATTCCTCAAGGCAGAACCTCTTACCCATATGCAGCCCTAATGAAGCTAACAATGTCAACAGGGCTTTGTGGTACCTAAGGAGAAGTTAAATTTGGTTGGCACAGATCCAATCATATTCCCAGAGCTTTTACCAAGAAAATTTAGCCAACTAAAAAAACTTGCACGAGAATTCCTGCTGTTTAGTGCTTATTAGTCTGTGACTTTCATCTTGTTCCCTGTTAGTGCCCCTCAAAGTGACAGTGTGGCTGCTTCCTGCTTGAATATTTCCTTGACAGCCATTTATATGGAGAGAATTCTTTAAAATATGAGTGATTTTAAAAATAAATCCTTTTATGCACTAGAAATAGTGGTTGTAAGCTTGGCTTCTTTAACCTCCTTTTAAGAAATGTATAGCCATAATCAGTTTAAAATTTTAAAAGTGGGGTTGACTGAGGTAGGCAAAACAGTTTATGTGAAGTTTAAAAACTTCTTATCACTAACTTTGTTCATTATTTGGAATTTTTAATGCCCCCAAATTCCCTATTTTATTTTTCTCAGCATAGCAGGCAAAATTCACTTCTAAATGAAAATATGACTTTGCACGTAGAAGTTGTGAGGTCGTATCGAGCATAAGTATTATGGCTGGCTTGTGTCTGAAGATGGGGAAGGATAGAACAACACAGACATGATTTTTACATTCATTTTCATCCTGTGAGTTTAGAGGTATAAAGTCATGGGCCTGCCCCCTTGAGTGCCACCCAAGGATCCTGTAAATGGTCACTACTTGCTTTACCTCCTCTGACTCCTCGGTTCATTTCTCTGGGACATCTTGGTGCTCCCTGCACCCACCCAGCACCTTCTTTGCCCTTACCTTAGGGCTTCAACCTACCAGTCCTAGCAACTAGCCATGAGTTCTCTCTAGCTTCCCTGGTTGGCAGCATTGCTCTGTCCAGGGTGCTGGTTCTCCTTTCTCTTGGTAGGAGCCTGATTTACCTCCCTCCCCCCTTTCAAACTCTGGCAGCTACTGAAGCTGCTCTGTCCAGCAGCTCTTCTTAGGCCCTGATTGGCTTCTCCTCTCTGCTTTTCTGATTGATTGCCTCCTGCGTAGTCCCTGAACACAGTAATGGCCATACTGGGTCACACTAACGGTCCATCTAGCCCGGTATCCTGTCTGCTGACAGTGGCCAGTGCCAGATGCCCCAGAGGGAGGGAACACAACAGGTAATCATCACATGATCCCTCACTTGTCACCTATTCCGAGACAAACAGAGGCTAGGGACACCATTCCTACCCATCCTGGCTAATAGGATTCTCTTAACCTCTTAGAGCAGGGGTCTCAAAATCCTGGCCCCTTGGGCCATTCTTGGCTGGAGTAATTGTGAATCTGGGACTCATGGCGGGCCACGGGTGCCTGTCTATTACTGGCTCCCAAGTCCCGTTCCTTTCTGCCACTGCTACGTCTGTTCCCCCCATTCCACCCCTTCCGTGAGGAGGCAGCTTTGGGGATTACCGTGGGGCCTGGCGCTGCACTGTGGCAGTGATCGCACTCCCTTTGGATTCCCTGAAATGATGGGTGCCATGGGGAAGCAATGTGCACTGGACTAGTGCACTTGCTCCACTTCCCCACAGTGCTTGTCACCACAGAAGGTGCAGGCATGTGTGACCTTTGCTGCTGCATGGTGCCAGGCCCCCCGGTAATCCTCAAAGTTGTATGCTCAGGGACGGGGTGCCATTGGGGGGAGAGGATGGCGTGATGGTGGGACTTGGGGGGCCAGTAATGGACAAGGCCCCCCACCCCAGCCTGCAAGGAGTTCTGGACTGGATTGCACAATCACTCTGGACAGGGATGTCTCCACGGGCTAAGAGTTTGAGACCCCTGCTTTTGAGCCAAATGTGAATCAGGTACCTCATCACAGTTACTGTCACTTGTTTATTAGGTGGTTGCAGATAAAACATCCCATTTCCCAGCATGTATTCAAAGAATTATCTGTGGACTTAGTACAAGGGAAATATATATTTTAAAATCATCTACTGTTAACGTAGCCAGACTTCGTACACAGTGTAACCTGGTCTCACCACAACCAAACTATCTGTAAAAGTATAAATCAAATTCTGTATAGCTAAACAACATGTGAAAGAATGCTAAAAGAGAGTCTCATTATATCCCAAATCAATATCAGTCTAGTGGTGTGGAAACAGAAAAAGGTTCATGGTTGGATAGTTTATTCAAGCTTGTGAAGGCCCTCTCCACTGACTAGTCCTCATTTTGATTAGCTATGAGAGAGCATATGCAGTGTAAGCACTCCGACTGGGGAAGCACAACTGTGACTTCTTTTGAGTTGTTTCCTTATTCCAGGAGGGCACCTGGTAGTTGTGGGATGTCATGGCAATTGGCTTGATTTCATTGGCCTTTGCCCTTTAAAAAAAAAAAAATGCATTTGATGTTATTTACATGCTGAACGCCCTACTGTAGTATCCATATGTTATTTTTTCACAGCATTTCTATAGATTACCTTCAATCAAAATGATATAATTGCTGAGGTAAACTTTAGAACATGTTTGGTAGGTTAAGGCACTGAGATGAAGGCCTACTAACTTAGGTTGCTCTTGGAGTGCAATAATCTTTGACAGTGTCTTGTTGCTGATGTCTAGATTGAATATCTGTACTTGAAAGCAGCAAAAAAAAAAAAAAGCACTTTTATTCACTGACCACATTAAGATGACTCCCTTGACAGCAAACCAGAAAATCAGGGTGGGGTTTTTTGGGGGGGGGGGGGGGGCGGGAGGGGAGGGGGGGGCTTGTGAGCAGTTCTGAAACCATTGCATACATCTTACTCCAAGATGCTCAAAACTATGCTGAAAAGATTCCTGCATGCCAAATGTTATGACTTCCTGAATGTTTGAACCCAGGCATTTCATGTTTACTCAAGTTGATCTCAATATAATTCTATAATATAATTTTAATCATGCTGACTGGTCTTAAGTAGAAAATTGGGGCCAGGAAAGTAAAAAGCAGCTGAACTGTCCAAATAGATAGTTAGTCCAAAAATTCCTCAGGGCATTTATTATAGCTTGCTAAGTTAATTGCAATTTACTTAAACCAAATGTAATGCCTATGCACCACTGGTCTCCAACCCTTTTACACCCAAGAACACTTTTTAAATGTCAGAGGAAGCCAAGATCTACCCCATCCCTTCCCCAAAACTCCACCCCTTCCTTGAGGCCCCACCCTCTGTTCCCCATCTCTCCATCATTTGCTTTCCCCAGCCCTTACACACTCTCACTGGGTTGAGACAGGAGGTACGGGCTCTGGGGTGGAAATGAAGGATTTGGGTGTGGGAAGGGATGAGAGGTGCAAGTTATGGGATGGAATTTGGGTGCAGGAGGAGGTGGCGAAAGGGGATTCTGGCTCATGGAGGGGGTCCCAGGCTGGAGAGAGTTAGGGTCATATGGATGATTGGGGTGCTGAGCAAGCTGCAGGCTTGTGGATGTGGGGGTGCAGGAGTTGGGCTGTATGAGGGGCTCAGGACAGGGAGGCTGGGAGTATGAGGGGCTCAGGGCACAGATTTGCAGTGTGTGGATGCTGCATGAGTGTTGTGGCAGAAGATGGGATGTGGGGGTACAGGAGTTTGGGGATGTGAGATGCTCAGGACAGAGGGTTCTGGTGTATGACAGGCTCAGGGTTGGGGATGGGGTGCAGGAGTGTTCTGATGCTGTGGCTAGATGGGGGCTTGTTGGCCAGGCTTCGTTTTTAAATAAAATATTATGTCAAACACACCATGTTTCAGTATTGTCTTTATTTATGAGAGGAGTGGGGAACCTGTTTTGGGTCAGACGTTACTGACCCACAGAAAAATCATCCGGGGACCACACAAGTGAGATGCAAAAAACAACCCCTCCAAAAACCCCCAAGACTCACTGATGTGGCCCCCCTACTGAGATACCTCACTGCCCTGGCACTCCAGCCCCATGTGAGAGAGGATAGGTAGGACTGAGGTTCAGATCAGATTAACTTTCTGGGGTTCCAGGATTATTGGAATTTGTGGGCCCCTCTAAACTCTGAGATGGGGCCAAAAATGAGGGATCCAGTGTGTGGGACAGGGCTGCCAGTGAGTGGGATTAAGGATAGGGGTGCAGAATCTGGGTGGAAAATAGGGTACAGGAGCAAGCTGAGAGTAGGTGTCTGGCCAGGAGGGAGGGGGCAGGAGCTGGGTGCTGGTGGGGGTCTGGCCAGGGGGCAGGTTGCAGGTGGGGGCCTGGGCAGGGTACTCATGGGGGTCTGGGCAGAGTGCTGTTGGAGGAGAGAGAGGGGAGGTCTTGCCAGGGGACAGGGACAGCTCAGCCAGTACCTGGGGATCCTGTGGTGCATGTTGCTCTTCCTCTCCCCAGAACAGCCAGAACGCTTCCTAAGAAGTTGGATCTGGAGTGTGGCTGGGGAATTCCTTCCCTGAGCTGCATGCTATCCTTCCTGCATGGAGTGTGGGGAGAGGGTCCCGTAGCTGTGTGCCAGCTCCACTTCTCAGGAAGCATGTGTGCTGCTCCTCCCCTTCCCACAACAGCCAGCGTGCTCCCTGAGAAGTGGGAGCTGGTGCACAGCTGGGGACTTCTCCTCCCCCTCGCCCCCAGTACAGGAAGGAAGTCCCCAGCTGCGTACTAGATCTGGTTTTTCAGGAAGTGTGCTGGCTGTTTTGGGGAGGAGAGGAGAGTTAGCGCACTTTCAGAGACACTGGATCTGGCGTGCAGCTGGGGATTCCCCCTTCCCCCCCTCCCCCCACCTGCAAGAAGCTGGTGCTACCTCCATTTTCCCAGAAGGTAGGGCCAGTGCAGGCTCCTTCTTGGGGGGTAAAGGGGAAGTGTGGGGGGGAGGGGGAGGCTGGAACACCTCACGATTGACTGGTTGTGCCCCCAAAATTGACCAGTCGATCACGATCAATTGGTTGGTGACTATGGCTATACACATTATACACATAGCAATCAAAAGGCTATGTTTTTTTTGGAGAGGACACCTTTACACATGAGATTAAGAAAATGCTCTACTTTTTTCATAGATGACATAAATATATATATTAACAGAATGTTTTCTCATGGTACCATGTGGTCATAGCTTCAATTTAGTGGAAATTTTTTTTAGAAGTCAGTGGAAATGTAGTTTTTCAGCTGGGCTCACCTGGAAAAAAATATACCATCTGGATTTCCATTTGTGCACCATATCTGTGACGTGGTTGGTGCTTGATCTATGATGGGAATGACATTTTGAATGAAGCTTCAAGGGGTAGCTGAGTTGGCCTTTCTTTAGGGAATGAGTGGTGGTTTGGTGGTTTTTTTTTTTTTTTGTTTAAAGAGGTGACATGAGACAGAATTGTACTTCCTTTCTACTTTTGCCTTTGTAAAACATAACACTTAAAAGAAGTCTTCCGTGCTCTGGTGATCTGCTGTAATTTTGTTAACTAAGGATCTGAGTAGGAATGTGATAGTGTACATTTTTAAATGGTTAACCAATGAGCTTGGACTCATCAGTTAACCTTCATGATTACATACAAGACACCCCCTCAACCCACAGTGCTGCTGCTTCTGTATCAGAGGCAGCAGCATGGGGAGGGGAGCAGGCCGGAGCTGGTGCTCGCAGGGAGCTGGCTTTTAAGTAGGCATTGGCTGCAGGCAGGGCGGGGAGGAGGGGGAACCGGGAGCGGATGTGTGGGGAGTCAGCTTTTAATCAGACTCCCTGTGTTACTGGAGCCCAAGGTGCTGCTTGTCTCCATCCCATCTCCCCCATGTTTACACACACAAAAACAAATTTTAATATACCTAGTTCTGAGATTGTCAATATTTGTGATTGTTCTATCTAGCAGAATGACTTTATTCTGCCTGTAGTTCCTGAGCGACTTGTACTTTTCTGAAGAAGTCAAACATGTTGGGCTCGTCTACACTGGCCCCTTTTCCGGAAGGGGCATGTAAATTTCATGAGTCGTAGTAGGGAAATGCGCGGGGGATTTAAATATCCCCCGCGGCATTTAAATAAAAATGTCCGCCGCTTTTTTCCGGCTTTTAAAAAAGCCGGAAAAGAGAGTCTACACTGGCCCCGATCCTCCGGAAAAAGTGCCCTTTTCCGGAGGATCTTATTCCTACTTCAAAGTAGGAATAAGATCCTCCGGAAAAGGGCACTTTTTCCGGAGGATCGGGGCCAGTGTAGACGCTCTTTTCCGGCTTTTTTAAAAGCCGGAAAAAAGCGGCGGACATTTTTATTTAAATGCCGCGGGGGATATTTAAATCCCCCGCGCATTTCCCTACTACGACTCATGAAATTTACATGCCCCTTCCGGAAAAGGGGCCAGTGTAGACGTAGCCTTACATTTTTTCATTCAAGAAACTCTAGGGGATTGATACAAGAGCCTACTGGATTCAGCTCTCAAATTCGGCTCAGTAAGGGCTACAGCTTGCAATTTATTATTGAAGAGTTATGGGTGTGAAAAAATGTAGGGTAGGTAACCAAGTAGTTAGTTGTATGTTTTTGAAATTATTTTTGAAACATTTTTCTCTAAGGTTATCAGTCTCTTGGATTAACTGCATGTTATACTAATTTTTGATGATCATCTGTGAAAGAAAGCTTTATTCTCATAATTTTTAGGGCTATCCAAATGCTCTTATGGAATAATATGTATATGTTAAAGACCATCTATTTTATTTATAATGTAATTGAAAGCATGGCGGTTTTAAATTTTTTCCTTTATTTGCCAAAATTAAAAATAAAGGCAGTACAGAATACTCTTTGGGTATCGTATTATTTTACATAACTTTTTACCTCGGGGCAACTTTAATGTAACTCCAACTATTTATTGTTTTCTGCAGGCAATTTGGAGTAGAGTGAAGGTGTCCTCAATTGTTTCTCATTTTCCCCAAATCAAGCAAATGGATTTTCATTTTGAGTTATGTTGGAATGTGGAAAGCATTGTCTTTGTATTGATTTTTGGCAAACATTAATGTAGAAGGAACTGGAGAGACTTAAAATCCTTTCCAAATTTCCCTACATAAACCATGAAGAAATGTTGGTCAGGGTAAGGGTGCACCTAATATACTGTTAGCAATGAACATTATATATTTCAGGTTTAGCTTCTGTATGTCTGCCAAGATAATGATGTGAATTCTATATGAGAAGAGCAGACGTGCTGGAAATCAGTCTTTTTATGGGAGCTATGTCTTATATTTATTTATATTAGAGAATGAAAAGAGCTTTTATTTCTACTACTTATTCTCATCACTGTTGCCTTGACAAACTGGTTATAGTTATAAAACCTGATTTTTATTGACTTTGGTAGGCTTTGGATCTGGTCCATGATATTTCTGTTCAAGGTATGAGAAGTTGAAAGATGTTTTAATTAATGTTTGGTAGAATTAGATTATCTTTCTTGGTAGTCAGAAATCTGAGCTGGAATTGGAGAAGTGCCTTTTATACACAATGCAACAACGTGCAATGTTTCTGAGATTTCTGTTGGGGGGGGGGGGGGGGGAGAAGAATCTTAAACGGCGTCTTGTATTTTCTTGTCCAGAACATTAACCCCTGCAATGTCAATAAAATGGGATTCAGAAGCATAGGGTGCAGTTCTTCTGTGGCATGATGGAATGTTCTTTCGATGCTTTTATTCTTTAGAGAATTTTTATGTTTAGGGCATCTTCTAAAGTGATTTGATTTAATGGCTCTGCAGGCAACTTTGCTTACTTCTCTTTTCAAAAATATTCCTTATCTAATGGTTTTCCTTGCTATTTTCACAATCGTTGACATGAATGTGCATATCTATATTTAAAATTACTCCACCACATTCACTGTGGTTTTTTTTCTTTAACCCCCTACTCCTGATTTTTATTTAAAGTTTCAAATTTTGGCATAAACTTGGGATCTTCTAGAAATACTTTTCAGTGAGGTTTTATGGCCATCCTAATTGGACCAGTAATTTTTCTTATCACAGTTTTCATCAATTACTTAGTTTAGATTAATGTATTTTATTAACTCTTTATTTTAAGCTAGTTTTTTTTTTTTTAATCACTCTTACTCATTGACTTCAGTGGCCTTTGAAACAGGCTGGTTGAGTAGCACCTTGTCTCACATTGAGTTTTATGTTATTTTTGTGGGATTACTCTAGGACAGTGGCTCCCGATGTTTTTGAGGCCACAGACCCCTTTTCAATCATTAACATTTTATGGACCCTCCCCCCCCCCCCCCCCCCCCCCCGCACCCGAAACAGTATAGCTGTCTGTGTCTGCAGCCTGCATGTCCCTCAGCCCGCGCTGCCCCTCGGCCCGCTGGGGAAGCAGCACGAGCTGAAGGACATGCCGGCAGCCAGCATGTCCTTCAACCCACGTTGCTTCCTCCAACCCATGGAGCCTCTCAGCCGAGCCATGGGAAGCAACGTGGGTTGAAGGACATGCTGGCTGTGCGAGGCTCCGTGCAGACCCCGTACAGTAAGCCCCGGGCCATAGGTTGGGAACCACTGCTCTAGGATGAGGTGTAGCTTGAGATGCGTGAAGATGGTAGAATTAAGTCCTTAATTATTACACTTCTTTAAAATGTTTTAAAATGGCTTTAAAAATCAGGAGTTGATTGCGTTCAGTGTTAGAAGGCCAATTTAGACTTTGTTGTAGTTAGAGCCCTGTGCAAACAGAAACCACAGATTGAATGGAAGCTGATTTGTTTCTCAGGGCTCTACTCCCAGGAGATGCTGCAGCCAAAGGAGAGGAATGTGATGCTGTTGTTCCTAGGAGCTGTTCCTGCCCTGCTCCAGCAGCTCCATCTGGCGGTGTGGCTGAAGCATCTTCAGCCCTGGCTCCCTGGGGCAGCAGCACCATTTTCTTCTTCTCTGGCTGCAGTGTCTCCTGAGAGTTGAGCCCTACAGATCAGCAGATACCGTTTCTATCCATGGATATCTGCATCTGTATCTGCATTAAGGATGTGAATGACTAGTCAACTATCCGATAAGCAAATGCTTCTCGTATAGTTGACACACTAGTCATTCTTTCCCCGCCCCTCCCCCCCCACCAACTTGTTGCCTTTATCACAAAAAGGCAGCGGGTGGGGGAAGGGGAAGAGGAAGGGTAAGGCGTGGGAGGGAGAGGAAGGGGGTACTTCAAAGCAGCACTGTGGAGCCCGGGGTCTGCTGCTTTGAAACACTGCATGCAGCCCGGGGTCAGCTGGGGACTCCCCTGCTGACGCTGGGCTCCCTGCAGTGCTGCCACTTTGAAATGCCGCGGGGAACACAGGGTCAACAGCGGACTGCTTGAGTCTCCTGCTGGCCTCGTGCTCCCCGCAGCGCTTTCGCCTTTGAAGTGTAACAACACCCTGGGGCTGTTGCTACATTTCAAAGGCGGAGACGCCCTTATCAACTAATTGACGAGTAGATGCAAATTGTGACTCTTCTGTTAGCCAATTCATCTAAATTTAACATCCATAATCTTCACAGGGCTCTAGATATAGTAGATCATACAGTACATTAATGTGGATTTTTATAAATCTTTGCCTTTCTGTGGAGAAGAATCAGTAAGATATTCATAGAAATCTGAGAATTAGCTTGAAGAGAAATTAAAATGGTCACATTTAAAACTGAGAGAATTCATCCTTCCAAAAGGGTCAAATATCTGTATAGTGTTGCATCGTAAGAATTCATTAATATCAGAAGCTGGAGTCTTATGGATGGGAAGCAGTGAGGATTAGAATATCTCATGTATTGTGGAGGAAAAATGAATGGTGAGAAATGTCATCGAGATGCCTTTGCTTCTCAATTGACAAGCAAACCAAGAATTGCTGGATCAGTTGACCCCAAGTTTACCTTTACTTGATAGGATTTAAAGTTGCTATAGGAGATATTAGGCTAAGTCCTGATCCTGCAATGAATTCTTTGTACAAAGGTGTCTTGTTGTTATAGCTGCCTCATACTATCAACAATAAACCAGATCTTGCTGTTGACATGGAAATATAGGTCTCTTCATTCTCACTTAATGAAACCTCTGAAAATAGTCTCTGTAACCTAACTAATTTGTTGACTGCATACAATGCAGAAAACCATCTGCTTATTGTCAGAAGAGGTATGTTGTGTTTTTCTTCCCTGCCATGTGCACACGGAACCATATTTGCATTTGAGCTTATGCATATTTAAATAGTGCAGCCGAATGCTTGACAAAGTCAAATACATTTTTTAAAAAACGGGAGGTAATTTCATTCGAGGTTTAAGAATGCCATCTTGCAAATGGGCTGGGCCATCCCATGGAAAGACATTAAAAGCAGCTTGGGCATTATAATGTAGCTCTTTGAAGAATTACATCTCATAGCTTGCAAGGTTGCTGAAAATGTGTTTTCTAATCTATTTCTTATAGTGATACTGTGATTTAGGGATGTAAAATCCCATTTAATTGGGTAACTGGGTAAAGGGGGATGGGCGGAAGGGCCACTCCAGATGTGGGCAGGGGCTTCTTGCGGTAGCTGGTAGCTGGAGCTGCTTCAGCCCCCACCAGTTAACTGGGTTTCTGTAAGTCTCACCCGGTAAGGGTGAGGCTAACTGGTTAACAATTCATATCTCGACTATGATTGAAACACTGTTACAGGATTCAGTGACCTCCGTCTTAGTCAGAAGGCAAAAACTCTCCTATATGGGATCCCCATAAGTCTCCGTTATTTCATTTATTGTAACAGAAATTGGACTGAATTAACTCAGTAATGTGTTTGACACCATTGTGTTAAAGCTCAAGAAGATATTTTCCCATTTTACTCAATATTTAAAAGGGGTCTAACATCTAGTGTACATTGGATCTCTTAATGCATTTTAGTTAGCCTAATAGAACATTGTAATTAATTAGATATTTTAGCTAACTGCTGCTGCTACTAGAGCATCAGGCTCGACCTGTCTGCAGATTTGTCCTTCTGTTTAGAGGTTTGGGGATAGGGACGATGGGGATTACGTTTTATCGCTATTTAAATTAAATCCATGTTACTCATTTTTAAAAGGACTTTTCATCCAGAGCAATGACTTTTATGAAAACAACTTGCTTGTAGTGTAATGGTAAAAGCATATTTCTCTCCCCCCCCACAAATACGGAGTTGCATTTCCAACTCTGACACTGACTTTAAATGTGACTTCAGGGACCTCATATAAATTTTCAGGGCCTCATTTTATCCATGGGTAATATTGTAGATGCCCAAATATTTATCTATCTCAGGGAGGTCTTTTGAAATTTTAAAACACTTTTTGGCCTTGTTAGCAAACAATTTTTAAAAAACAATTTCAGCTAAAATAATTGCTAACTCTGTGCCTTGGGTATACTGTTGTTTAAATGGTTTTTAAAATTATTTCTTGATGATTTTCAGGAATTGTACTTAAAATTGGTCGTATGCTTTTGCTGGATGTAGATGGCCACTGTTACCAGGTTGGGATAATATCATTTCAAATGTATGTAAGAATTCATGCAGTCAGGTGTCAGGGCGCTATTTACTGACAAGATTAAACTTTCGCAAACTTTAGATAGGAATCATGATGATTAGCCACTAGCAGTCTAACCTATGTCTTTTTAAATATGTTTTCTGCAGTCTTGTATCAATGGTCACTATTTACATAATTGCCTATTTTCTACACACACACCCCAAGAATTTAAGTGCTGTTAGATACTTTGCTGATGAAAAGGTCCCCTCAAACACTTCCAGACCGAGTCTGTGATATATGGTGAGTTTCCCTGGTTAAATATTTTCCCTTCTTCCAACCCCCCAAACCCTCCCCCCCCCCCCCCCCCCCCCCGACAAACCATTGATTCTATATCAATGTAGTAGAAGCAGTTTCTTTGGAAGCCAGTAGGTGTGGGGTGCAAATCCCTTCTGGTAGAGTGGCGGGGGTTTGTTGAAGACCCTTAGATTCATAGATCACAGTTCCCCTTCTAGCACTGAAATCATCTATTTGGATCGCCTGAATAACACAGGCCATAGAATGTCTCCAAAATAATTCTTAAAGCAGATCTTTTCGAGAGAACTCTCCAGTCCAAGATCCTTGGTAAATTTTTCTAATGGCTAATTATCTCACTGTTAAAAAAAGGTGTGCCTTGTTTCCAATTTGAATTTGTTTAACTTCAGCTTCCAGCCACTGGATCATATTACACCTCACTGTGCTAGAATGAAGAGCCCTTTATTAAATATTTATTCTCTGTGTAGATACTTAATAGACTGTAATGAAGCCACCCCGTGATCCTTAAAAATTGTGGGTGGGTAGAGATAGGGGCCTTTGGAGACCAGAAAGCCATGAAGCCCTAGTTTCCAAATGTTGGAATAGGGTAGTGAGTACCCTTTGGCTGGGGGGGGGGGGTGATTATAAATGGGAACCGTTTTCCCAGGGTGGTGGTAGGGAGAGGGCAAGTGTTCCCTTCCAAGTGGCTTTTGGGGCTCTACTGCCTGCCTGCCAAGCCCCAGTCCGATGAGGAGAGAGACAAGCTGCTGTGACTTCTGGACTGTTGCCCTACTGCTGCTCAGCATCATGTTTTCCTCTCTTACTAGTACAGCAGGCACAGCTGCTGTGGTGGGGGTGCGGTACTGAAACTACAGAGTACATTTCTTATGCTCTCCAGGGGGACTGGTTGGGGATGCAGGAAGGGAAATCTGTTTACTACGGTGGCTGCAGCTATGGCAGTTCTGAGTACACCTGCAATTGTCTGAGTGGCAGCCATTTTAGTTCTATCTCCTTGGATGGCCGAACAGTTTCACCAGTACTTCTGGATGTAGGATTTTAGCATGCATCTCTGAAACTTTTTTTTTTTTTTTTACCTGCCTCCTACTCCCCCAAACTTAACTTACTCCTGTGTTCCATGAGCATACCAGGTGAAGGATTTTAGTGAGATGATTCTTGGGGATATACCCCAAACTTAATTACTGACATTTACAGGATCTGCATTTGGTTCCCCATGCTGTAGAACAGGAGTCCAGCTGTTTGTCCTGTGTGATTTTATTTCCGTTCATTTACAGTTTTAGGGCTGTCATTGCAAGTTGGAGGCATTCTTTGATAAGTAGAAGCCGAGATTACTTTAATGGGGCTCAGAGGCTAGCTGTATTAAGAAAGGGCTCACATGAGCCCCTGCTGGCTCATCAGTGGGAACAGGGTATCCGTAAATGTCACTAATCCAGTCCAGTGTAATATACAATGTTTTAAGTATATTTTTCTTGACTTTTCCTCTGTTTCACATCTGTATATTTAATGCAATGTTATGTCTTTATGAGGTGAAAAAAGCAATAGAAAATCTAACACATGTCTTGAAGGGTTTTATGGGATTATTTTGGTCAATAGTTTCCTTATGTGTTAAATCCTTGATGTACGTTCGACATGTCTTCATGCGTTGGCAAGCACTGAGAATGCCCAACTGAGATGATTGTAAAATTGAGATAAATATAAATTCTTCCAATATAATTTGAGGATTAAACAAATGAAAAAAAATAGATTAAGAGGAAGGTAGAAGAACATATGGCTTTTATAGTAGGAACTTAATTGTTTCTCTTTTGAAACATCAGTCAAGAGCTGATGAAAACCTTTCTAGGACCAGCTTGGTGGGCCTCCCTCACTCCCACTCTTGGTAGCTATTGCCAAGTCCCCAAGCTATTAGCTTGTGTTTAATTGCTCAAAGATGTAAATCTGCATTGTTAGCCATTTTCATACAAAGATTATATTCTATAGCTTACATATTTAGAACAGTGTGGGTATAGCAATGTAACTATTGTAGTGCTCACTTATGGCTTTCAGGCCCTCTTAGGCTGTGAGTACAACATAAACTTGTGCTATTGTGAAAATACAGAGCTTTTTAGGAAAGTGTGATTATGTGAATGCCATGTATATTCCTACTCCAAGCAGCAATTAATATATTGGTATTGCTTTCCATGTGAAGTAATGTAGTATATTATTATTTCTAGGTCAAAATCTGCTTTCATTTTACAAAAATGGCTCCCATTTGCTTCAGCAGTGAGGTGTATTTAGATTTTAAAAGTAGAATTTGGCCTTTTAAATATAAAATGGGGCAGCTTTTCATGAAGCTTAAGAAGAAACAAATCATTGTTTGGAAGTACAGTAATACAGCCTGAAGATTTTTAAGTTTGTTCATTTTAATTACAGAAATAGGTTTTTTTTTTTTTCCAGTTTGGGGTGTTGGGGTTTTAATCTGAGAACAATGAAAGAACAACATTGATTTGTTCTCTAAAGCAATACAATTTTTCTTTCTGAAATACTTTAGAGACTAGGTAATTTAAACAGTCATGCTGAAGACACACGGTATTAAAATGTTTTAGAAAAAAAAAAACCTGGAAGAATGTCAGCAATTTATATACAAAGGCATGGTGACAATTTAAGTTTTGTTCTTACTTTGGCCCTTTTTGATGACAGATGAGAAAATGTGTTTCATATATAAATAAATCATATGGAAAAATACTGTTACAGCATGAGCTTCCTTCATAGATCTGAACCTTCCACACCAGAAGAGGTTACATTTCAGTGACAGATGAAATATATACTTTTTCATACCATTACTGGAATGTAACCCTTTCTGATGTGAAAAGCTGCAGATATATTTTTGCCAACTTGTCCCCTCTTGCCTCCAATGTGTTTTTTAGAATGGGGGTGAAGAATAATTTAGCTAGTTGAAAGTTCCGGGGGAAACAGGTATTTGCATTTGGCCAGCCTGATTTGGAATGTGGAA
This sequence comes from Pelodiscus sinensis, assembly GCF_049634645.1. Lineage (NCBI taxonomy): Eukaryota > Metazoa > Chordata > Testudines > Trionychidae > Pelodiscus > Pelodiscus sinensis. The sequence continues at coordinate 36,549,544 of NC_134715.1, read as the reverse complement.
AGAACACCACGGTTGTTTTATGGGGGGGAGGGGAAAGACTATGGACTCCAGCAGCACTTGGCTTTGTAAAACAAAAAAACGCTTCATATGCAGTATACCTTCTCTGTGGTCCTCCCATCCAAATACCGACTAGGCCTGACCTGAGAAAATCCAATGACATGGTTACAGACCAAACACCCTTGATAGAGAAGTTGATTTCCCAATTACTGGCATTGAGGTGGAAGGAGCATGATCATTTCTAGTTCATCAGTTGCACTTGTGCAAGTAAAATGTGCCTTCCATGAGATTTCAAAAGCTTGCACTGTATCCTCTTCACTTAATGAAAGAGTTGTTTCCTTAACATTCCAATTAAATAACTTATAGCCATTGCCCTGCATATTAAAATTCATTTGATTTTTGTCAAGACCTCCATGGCTCCGGTGAAACTTCAGCCAAGTCCAATTTTTAGGTTTGAACCGTGACCATTGGGGCCACGTGTTCATACTTTAAGATTAGTATAGAAAACAAAGCTTAAGGAAATGAAGGGGCTAACAGGAGATGCACAGTAGCTTTGTACATGGGCCTTGACACAAGAGAAAGTCCTTGAAGTGACAGAAGGCAAAAATATAATTGGCAGATTCAATAAGGGATGCATTATAAGAAGAAGTTGTTTCATGAAGTTATTTGAATAAACTGGTGGGAGAGATGAGATTCAGAGGGACAGAAGGAGAACAAAGTTATGGCCATCAAGGGTTTTAAATGGCAGGAATAAAGAGGGAGGATTCATTTGGTGATCTAGAGGCAGAAATGGAATTCAGTGAAAGTCTGAATATGGGCATGGCAGAGTAAAGTTGGTGTCAGGTAGTGAAACTGGGAAAATTGCAGGCTAGAGAAGGTGTCATTGGGATGAAGGTGAGCAAGAGTTAGAAAATTGGAATTAAAAGAAAAGATGAGTTCAGATTTGGACATGTTATGGCGAAGATGGTAAGATGGTTGCCGGTGAAAGGTAGGAAGTATTTGGAGATACAAAACTGGAGAGAGTTAGAAAGGTGGATTTGGGACATTATAGGCATGACATGGTTAGGATCACTTAGAGTATGTCTACACTACAGAGAAGATCGAAGATGCTGCTGTCGATCTTCCAGGGTTCGAATTAGCGGGTCTAGTGAAGACACGCTAATTCAAACTGAGAGGGGCACTTTGGTTGATGCTGGTAGTCCTGCTTCCACGAGGAGTAACGGAAGTCGAAGGGAGAGTGTTCTCCCTTTGACTTCCTCCAGTGTGGACAGCAGCAGAAGTCGAGTTAAGCTTACATAGACTTCAGCTTCGCAATTAATATAGCTGAAATTGTGTATCTTAATTCAACCTCATCCTGTAGTGTAGACATACCCTTAGAGAGAATGTAATGGGAGGACAGCAAGGGAATCTAGAGTAATGTCAATTAAGAGAAAGGAGGAGGATGCAGAGCTACGAAAGGAAGGAACAAAATATGGTAAAAGGCAAAATGGGAGGAAAAGATATTCAGGGAAGAGGAGAATGAGATCAGTGATGCTGAAGGCAGCTTACCAATGAAGGGACACGAGAACAGAGAGAGGTTCTTTCAGATTCTCTAGAAAAAATATGATGTTTGTGGGTGGCCTCTGTGAGGTGTCAGTAGAACAGAAATGTTGGAAGCTAAATGTGAGAGATGGAGTGAATTTAAAGAAGGAGGTGTCTTGGAGAATAAGTGGAGGGGGGAAATTGAAGGGAAAAAAATCAGGATAGACAACACATGTTTTGTAAATAGATGGGATGGAGCCAGAGGCATAAAATAATTTGGTAGGAAGAAGATAAGGAAAGAGTGGGACAAGAGACAGAAAGGGAGACCAGAAAACTAGGAGACACCAGGAGTGAAATCTTGGCATCAGAGAGATGAGGGCAGTGAACACACCTGGGGGTGGAATGGCAAAGGAGCAAGAGGAAGGCACTATGTATATGGTACAGACTGGACTTCTATAAACCAGACTTACCTTGTCCAGCAGCATCTGTGGGTGCGCCGAGGCAGGAGCATTCATGGGGGGAAAGCCAGAGGCCCTGCACTCAGTAACTCCTCCCCACCCTCCCAGAGCTTTTGGTGTGCAGCAAAGAACTCATTTGCAGCATTCAAGCTTGGAGTAAGAGCCAAGGTGGCTATGAAGCGTGGCAGTGTAGCCCTGTGGCTTACAGTGGGGGTCTGGGAATACAGCTCTGCTGCTGGCCTGGGGATTATGCAGCCACCCTGCCTCTTCCCCTGAGCACCCCGTGCCCCTGTTCTGTCATTGTTGACAACTCTGCTACCATCGGGGCAGAGCCTTGCAGCCAGCAGCAGCAGAGGGGCAAGTGTTGACCTCTCCTGGTCTGGCAAATTCTCTGGTTCAGGACAAGTCCAGTCCTAAAAGTGTAGGACCAGGGAGGTTCAACCTATATCACTTTTTGGTTTTTTTTGAAACATTTGCTAAGATCCTTATCAGAGGAAGAGTAGACGGGATAATGTTTTTCAGAGAGAAAAGAGAAGCTGATGGGGGATTGAAGCAGGGAGTCAGTCTGGAAAGAGTTCAGTAAGGAAGAAATTGAGAAAAGAAAGAATGAATGAACCTAATGGAAGAAGCTGACAAGATGGTTGGAATTGTTGAGTGATCAATCACCATGAGATATCCTAAGCAGAAAACTCATTGTGTGCTTGGGGGCGGTGGGAGGGGACAGAAGAACTGAGTATATGTCCTGAAAGCAGAATTCACCTGACAAACATCATGTGAGCTAGACACCTTCAATATCCTTGTGCTTGTATCTAAAACACAACAAAAATTTAATCCAGACCTTTTTTCTTTACATATAAGATTTAATCTTTTCTTTGCTATGAGATACTGTTTCTGGTTTTCATTTTGATCAATGGTTTTTAATATTTCAGGTTCGTGGGAGTAAAGGAGAGGTCCTTTATGTTCTGGATGCCAGCAATCCACGATATTCTAACTGGCTGCGTTTTGTCCATGAGGCCCCATCGCAGGACCAAAAGAACTTGGCTGCCATCCAGGTAAATCTGCTGATTTCTTACCATTCACTTAGTGTTCTTAATCTGCTTGTTTACTCTTCATAACTTGCAATAAAATGTGCAGATGATAAGCAGCACAGCAACTTCCCTGTCTCCCTTTTTAGAAGTGAATGTTTGTCCTCAAAGGTGTACCATAAATAAATATCTCAAACACTAACAAGCCTGAGTATCGAGGGCATTTTAAAACTTCTTTGAAAGGTTTTAATACCATTCTGAAATTTGCTGTGTAGAATTTGTAGCCACTTAAAATCCATTTCTAACACTCAATACAGCTACAGTTAGATTTTCTCTTTACAGCCCTGATTCAGGTAGGTAGGTAAGCCTCTGTTTAATTCAGTGGTACTACTCTTATGCTGGAAGATAAATGTGGGACTATATATTTAGTTGAATCAGGGCTCATTATTTAGGGGTTTATCCTCACACGAAACTCCTACTAAAATCTTTAGGCGTATGCAGAGAAAGCAGAACATAAAAGTAATTTTAAAGCAATTAGCTAAAGATATATAGAAAAATAAAAGATGCTCTAAATATTCCAGTGGAAGCTTTAAGAGAACTTAATGTATTTGCTGGGCATCAGATGGTAGTTACTGTTGGTCATTGCAAAAGATCTATCTATATAATATATATATTTTTAATCCTTCTTCATTACAGAAGAAGAGGCTAGAGACCTCCTCCTATCAGGTAGTTAAGATGAGGCTTTGTGAAACATTGAGGGGTGCAGTGAGGGAGGTGCTGCCTAAATATGTCATGTAATCGTCGAGTTGTGTTCTGTGCCCCCATGGATTAACTTGGCTTGAGTGGGGCTTAGTGTGAGCCCAGCAGTCAGCCTGCATGCTGTATGTTGCAGAACTGAGCAAAAAGTCACAAGGCGCCGATTGCTTAATACAAGGATGCTGAGAGAATTGAGGAATAAAGTGACCGAGTTCCTTAAAAACGATGTAATCTCATTAAAATCAGCTACTGTTATTACAGTCAGGTAGGTGAAGAGGTAGCATAATGGCAACTGAGAGGTTGAGTGGGCGGCTCACTCCTGGGGCAGCTGTAATACCCTGGTGGCTCCATCCCCGGAGGGACCCATGGCAGTGCCACATGGAATGGACTGTGGCTCCTTGGACTCCCTCCCCACTGCCCAGCACCTCTTGGTGCCACAAGCTGCAGAGGATTTAAAATATTTGGGGCTGCAGCCAGCTGAGTGTCTGGGTCAGGGCTGGGGGACAGCAGGGACAGCACTCTGGGAATCCCCCGTAGTCAGGGAAGGGAGGATGGAGAAAGCAGCCAGCTGCTGCCGGGATAAGGCAAGGCTGGGTGGGGCTGCTAGCCCTTGCCCTTTCCCAAACCATTGAGATTCCCTGCCCACACTCACCGTAGTTTCCCTGCCTTGACTTGGACACTCAGCCAGCTGTAACCCCTCACTCTGCCTTGTTGCCCCTTTTGTCACCAGAGAAGCATGCACTACAGTTTGAAAATGAATGTGTTAGCAGGAATAGTTGCAGTGGCTCGTACCTTTTGCTGGATTCTAAATATAGGCACTCCCTACATTACAAGCATCCAGTTTATGAACATCCTCACATACAGCCTCAGGAGAGCTGGCAAGAGGCACAGATGGTGGGAGCAGCGCAAGTGCTGGCTGGATGACTGAAGAGGAGCGGGGGGGGGGGGGGGGGGGAGTCGTGCAGCCAGCAGCTGGAAAGAAGAGCAACACTTCGAAGGAAAAACGGCCGCTTCTCTCTAGCTGCTGGCTGCATGGCTGCCCCCCTGCTCCTCCTGAGTCCTCCAGCCCACACTTGCACTACTTGCTGCTTCCTGGTGAGTGGGGGGGGAGGGGAGGAGAGCTGCTGGGGAATGGGGATGACCACAATGCAGAGCCCATGGTGGCAGTGGCTAGAGGATACCCAGTCATCCCCTTCAGAATTTTCACCTGCCTCCTCAGTCTCCTCTAATTAAACCTGTCTTTCCTCAACCACCATTGTTCAAGGTTAAATACAAAAACCATGGCTACTATTTATCATTGCAAATACACAGTATTTCAGCTACATTATGAGTTAAATAGGTTTTTTGTGGGCTAGCCTGGGAAACTAACAACCATGTATAACATTGTTTCTATGGGAAAATCCATTCCAAGTGCCAAACTATTGACTTACAAACTGGTTGTTTTTCAAAAGGTTGTAAGCTGGGGATTTCCTGTAAACTTAAGCCTTTCAGGAAAATAACCACAGGTCTCCCCGAGCAGAGATTTTAGTTGTTGGCTGCCATGTACAACAATGATTAAGTTATCTGACTGACCAACCAACCAAAAAATCCTAAGAAAATGTTAGAATGTATAAATAACTGAATAGAAATTATGCCATTGAAAAATAGCATACCCTCACCTTGAGTATGTGGTTTCTTCTTGGGCACTCGGTACTAAAAGAAGGCAAAAATAAAAAGATGGGCGACAAGAATGATTAGTGGCATGGAAAAACCCCCATGTAAAAAGACTGGTAGTGCTTAATTTAATGAAGTGACAAAGTAAACATCATAGAAGATATGAACTAATACGAAATAATGAAAGGTAATTTGGGCAGTCTCATTTCTAAATTGCTGTACAGTATAGGTCATTGGGTATCATCAGTAATGATATACTAAAAATCCCAGATGTTTTACTGATTTGTTGTAATGTAAGGTCCCACTACTGCATTTCATATATTTGCTTAACTTTATACACTGTGAGTGGTCAGAGGGGGTACTCGCAGTGCATGAAGTTTAAGTACAAAGTCTTTTCAGCATTGGAACTTTCTGTAATATATAGGTGACAGATGCCAAAGCTCTGACATGCATTGTCATACACAAATACTGACCCATACATCTTTACTGATATGCAAATGTTGAGCCAATTTCTGTAGTTACTTTAGGCACAGGATCAATGGCAGTTCTGTTTGTGGAATGGCTCCAGTAATGGAACCCTTATTTATTATTAAAACTAAATACAATCTTTCCCTGTATAGCCTCTGTGACAGACTGACAATTTCCTGCAATATCCTGAATGGACTTTATTGAATTAAGTTAAACCTTATTGAATTAGTCTTTGGAGTTCATTGCACTAAAAATGCAATTGTGTATGTGTTTTTGTGCAGTTGTATGTATTTCCACAGAAAGGGTAAATAGGAGAACAGCAGGGGGTCACTAAGCAAATTCACTCGTTACCTCTCCAGAGAAGCCACCCCCTTGAAAAGTATGCATCTACTAGTTCAAACTGGATTCTCCAGGGACCCACGGAAAAAGACAGCTTTTGGTTAAGTAGCCTGATTTAAAAAACAAACAAAAAACAACTCACGCAGGGCTTTCTTCCTGATCCAGTAAATGGATGGGGCCCTGGTCCATTCAGATCCTTAGCCCTTACAGTACCGTTGGAAGGACTAGCCTGCCAGAGTTCACGTTAGGGTTAAAGATAATTTTGGTAAGCATAGTCATGTGTGTTGGTTCTTTTATTGTTTTTGATAATATGCTGTCTCTGCGTTTAACCTTAGGAAATAAAAAGGCTTACATAGGAAGTCTGTGTGGTATTTGTAACAGCTGTAATTGTTCTCCATTTCTAAAGAGAAAGCAAGCAGGTGTCCTGTTGAGAAGGCAGGGAACTGTGCATCCTGGAAGTACCCCCCTCAAAAGAGGGAGAGATGTGGGTCACTCTCAGAAAGGCACTGGCCAGGGAATTGGAAACTTGAGATTGAGTGCCCCGATGAACTGCTGAGGGGAAATACAGATGCAATTACCCTAAACTGGGACAGCCTTCATAAAGATAATGCAATGATACTCTCTTAGACCATGTTTTGCAGTCGTTGCAAATGCGACACTACTTAATTTACATCAGCAAAGTGATTTCAGCTTTGATATCCTGAACTCCAGTTGCTTAGCTGCTGCTACTCCTGCTACTAATTCAGTTACATTGCTGAAAAAGCACTGAAACAATTAAAACATGAAAATCATTCATAATACAGATTATCTCTATCAAACACAAGAGAATCCTTATCTTAATAGTTCAATTGAGTAAAGTGGAATATGTCAGCGTAATTACATAGAGTAGAGGACTAATTTTCTAATTAACAAGAGAAAATGGAATATTTAAATTCAGATGGGGTTCCAGACCTCTTGTTCTAACTGGCACATTGTAATTACTCTCATGAAACACAGAAATTCTCATAATGTTAACCTCAAGACATTTTTATTGTACAAAAGGAGGAGTTTATTGGGTTTGTAAAGCTACTACTGGATTTTAATTTTGCCTTTCTAACCCATTGTTCAGTTTTCCAATTGTACTTGGTAAATGCTCTAATGATGATTTTCATGATCTCAAACCATAGATTTGGAAATAAAGATTTGTGACAGGTACTTATGATGAACTATAAAATATGAGAATATTAGTAATTAGAGAGCAAAGATGTCTTGGGATAGAATGCTTTTTTGGTATCATGACTGTTACAAGGTTATCCTAGCATTGACTACAAAAGTTACTTTACAGTACAGGTTGAATCTCTTAAGTTTGGCACCCTTGGGATCTGAGGAGTGCTGAACCAGAGAATCTGCTGAACCATGGGAAGTCAATATTGTCTGGCAGCATCACCAACACTTCCATTGCTTTCTGGGCTCTTTAGAAGACATTTGGGGTAAAATTACCCCTAAATGACAGCACAGAACACCAAGAGCAAGGACTGGTGTTAGTAAACAAAGTTTATATGACTCTGAAAAACTTGGCCACATCCATGATAGAAGGACATCTGGTTTAAAAAGAACCCTACAGGCTGAACCTCTGTAGTCCGGCACTCTCTGGTCTGGCAACATCCATGGGTCTGGCATGATTATAGTTAAAGTCCATTTTGTGTTCCCCACAAGAATTAATAGAAACCCAAACAGATGTTAAATTCCATCTCTTTTCACTGGCAAAGCTTGTCTTTTCAATTTTCGGAGAATCTAGGTGGAACTTACTGATCCAGCCTGTGGTAAAACCACAGAACCAGATTCTGCCCCCCATAATTGTTTGTGCAGAGTGGTATGTACTCTTTTTGGCATAGGGATGTCACACACACAAAGATCAATCACATCACTAAGTGGGCAAGAATGCATACAGAAGAGTAACTCATCTTGAGATGATTCTGTTGAAGGACTACATTTAAGAGTACTGATGTCTAGGTTCTAAGATTTGTGCAGTGTCCTTCCTTTTGAGCATATAAAAAGAACTTATTGAGAAGAAGATGCATTAAAAAAGAAACTGGTTGTGCAGTGTACTTGATTTGATAGCTCAGGTAAAAGCTGTTGGTGGTGGAGGTTATAATAATAGAATGCTTAGATACTTCTATGAGGCCAGCAACCAGAAAATATTTCGAAATAGTTGTTTCATAAGTAATACAGCCAGTCCCAGAGTTACAAACCAAGCACTTGGCCGTAACTCGACGTGTTCATAACTCAGATCCCATAGAGTTACATGGCGACAGCGCTGTTCGTAAGTGCGAAGTGCTGTTCATAACTCAGGACCAGATTTATGACCACCTTGGTAGTAAGTGCGGATGGTCGTAAGTGGAGGTGGTCGTAAGTCGGGCACCTGCTGTACTGCCATGTGAGAACTGACTGAAAGGTTGGAGTATACTTCCAGAAATGCCAATTTTCATTTGTATATTCTATTAAATGTCTTCTATGAGCTCATGCAAAAGCCTGAAAGAATATTATATTTTCAATATTCTTAGCACTGTGTACATACATATATCTGTTTGCCAATTGTCTTTTTGTGAAATGATCCTTGCTGTAGACTACTTTGCAATGAAAGCCACTGGGTTGTTAATGTTAAAACTATTTTATAAATAAAATCATAGCCAACCTGAGCTTTTAAACTCAGATACTTTGTTCATTAACAACCAGACATACTGGTGGTCTGCACTAACTCAGCGAACTATGAGTTAGAATAATGAAATGGCAAAGGTTAATGTGAAAGGAGGTATTTACTGGGAAGCAGTACAGTGGTTTAAAGTCATACTTACTAATCTTCCAGTATTACATTTGTTGTTTAAGAATCAGTCAACACTGTAATAAATATAGTACAATTGGACTATCTCAGAGTAACAGGCAAGAATGAAGGGAGAGAGAACATAAGGAAAGCAAGGACAAACTGATAAGCTGCTTAGTAAATTTACATATTGCAGGACAGTTTTGTGGAAGTCTGAAATCTGCTAGTGTTATAATAACTACAAAGACAAGATTAACTTGTTACACAATATAAGTAATAAAATGAACACAACATTAACACCTGGGGTGCTAAAAGGACAGAATTAAAATGGCTGCTTGATGCTTTATTATATTTTTCTTGAAAGACTCAATTATTTAATTCCAAGATCATTCACATTTATCGGCATGTTTAGTGCTTTTCAGATATTCTGTTACTTAAACAAACAAGCAAACAAAATGGGTAGCTTTAGATTAGAAGAATGAAACAGTTTATTTTTCTCTGGCAGGGATTTCAAACTACAGCTGGTCATCAATGTAGTCTAATACCAATAAGAGTTTGAGTTAAACTTAATGAGTGTGAACCTGAAAAACATTAAAGCTGCTTTACAGCGTTGACTATTGGACATGTCTTAAGGGGAGCGTCAGTGTAACTTGTACCTACTTTAAGACCCACTTTGCTGCCAGAGTGATGCAAAGGGAACCTTAGTGCATGTGATAATCAGGCCTCAAATTTGTATTCCTCGATGACGTTCGAAAGCCTGTAGGTGGTCACCTGTCTGCCCATCTAGCTGCTGATTGATAGTTTTTACTTTCTGAGGTACAATGTTACAAGGAAATTTTAAAAAATTAACATTTTCCAATCACTACTATAGTTTCCACTAGGGTAGGAATGTAAGTGACTAGTTGACTATCCAATTAAGCAAAAGCTTATTGGATAGTCGACTAGACTCTTGACTAGTCACTTCTCCACCTCTGCTTGCTGCTTCTATCAGAAGCAGCAAGAGGTGGGGACCAGGAGCCTTTGCTGGGGGGAACCAGCTTTTAAGGGGGATAGCAGGGATGGGGTGTAAGTCAGGACAGCTGATTCCTGACTCTCACTGGGTCCCCCTGCTGTGCTTTAGCTTTTTAAATACATTTAAGAGGCAGAGCTGCAGCGGGGTTAGCTCCTGGGTCGGGAGCTAATCCCGCTGAGGCCCCCTCTGCTTTTTGACTAATAGACTAGTTGATAGAAGATCCATCGACTAGTCGATTAAACTAAATTTAACATCCCTAGACTAGGAATGTCAATGTGTTGTCTATTATACAATTAATTGAAAAAGCCTAGGCTCATCGGTTAATCTTGTTGACTACACTCATCCCTCCCCCCACCCTGGTGTATGAGTTAACAAGGGGGAAAGCCAGGAGCCGGTGCTAGGGCAGTAGCCCTAGTTTGGAGCCCAGTCCCATGCCCTGAACTCCTCATTTCTGACTCCACCCCAGAGCTTGGTGCAGAGGCGGGGAAAATTTTCAGGGCCAGGGGCCACTGACCCACAGAAAAATCAGTTGGGGGCTGCACACAAGTGAGAAACCAAAAAAACCACCCCTCACCAGCATGGGCTCCCCAATGCTGGGGGGAGTCCTGAGCCTCAGGGATTGGATCCAGGCAAGCTGGAGGCTGCATCTGGTCCCTGAGCCATAGGTTTCTCACCTCTGTCCAAGTGGAAGCCCTGAGCCTCTGCATCTCCACAACCCCCATATGAGGCTGTGTGTTGCTCACCACTGATTTCCCCCCCCCCCCCCCGAAGGTCATTGGCACTGATGGGGAGGGGGGAGGAGTTTCCCTACTATGTGATAGCTCCAAAATTGATGTCCATTTTAAGTATAGATGACTGTGTACAAAAATAATTTGATATATGGAAAGCTGCTGTTATGATGCATGATTATTAAAAAATAAACCTGGCACACAGGAAAGATTGTAAACAAAGATACTTTCCCAAACACCAGCCATCTGAATTGCCATGTTCAAAATTTGTATCTGCTCTTTTATCTAGAATTTATGTTTAACCTTATGCTTATTTTTACTTCTGGAAGTCCCTTCTTGCTCCCCCATGTACTTTGGCATTTATCTGTATTATAAATCACTAGAAATAGTATAAAAACAAACAAGCAAAAACCAAAAACTTTGGTGTGGGTTTTAGGTGCGATGTTATTTTTTGAAAAGGTCAGTTTTATTCATCGAAAAAAATGGGAAAAAGAGAAGAAAATTGTTTAAAAGAGTTCATACGATTTTTTTTTTAACTAAAATCTCCTTATTCTACCTATTCTTTCCCTTTGTTTTCTATTAAAATAGGTGGATGCAAGAAGGAGAAACCAAAACCTTTTCTTTTGTTGGAAAAAATCAGCGTGTTAAACTTTCGTGAAGGGGGGAAAAAACAATTTTTTGTTGCTGTTGTTGCAAAACTATTGACTAGCTCTAGTCTGTTGGGTCTGATCCAGTATTTCATTTTGGACTACACATGGGCTTGGCTATAAGGATGTTAAGTAATGGTTAACTGACTAGTCGAGTAGTCAATGGAATTTCCATCGACTACTCGAGTAGTCCATAGGCACTTTTGCATTCCTCCTTTGAAATGTACCAGAGCTCCTACTGGGAAGTCCCGCTGACTCTTGGCTGCACATGCGCGCCAGCTTTGAAATGCACAAGGGTCCCCAGCTGATTTGAAATGCCATGCTGGAGCCCGGGATCAGCTGGGGAGTCCCCATCTGACCCTGGGCTCCACCATGCATGGCAGTGCTGTCTGGCACTGCCACTTTGAAGTACCCTCTTTCCCCCCTCTTTTCTGCCTCTCTTCGATAGTCGATAAGTGGAGGAGCTGCGTGGAATTAGTTCCCAGCCCTGGGAGATAACCCTGCTGCAGCTCTGTCTTTTAAATGTATTAAGAGTGGGCAGGCTTTTAATACATTTATTAAAAAGCAGAGGCACAGCATGTTGGGACTAGGCATGAGCTGCGAATCAACTGATTCCCGGTTCGCACCTGGTCCCCGCTACCCTCCTGCCTTCTCTGTCCCCCACAGAGACAATGCTGGGGGGAAACCAATTTTTCAGCTGGCTCCCCACAGCACCAGCTCCTGCTACCTCCCTTGCTGCCTCTGATGGGGCATCAAGGGGTAGGGGGCAAGTGACTAGTCAAGGAACTTGTTTATCCGATAAGTCGGTAGTCGACTAGTCGCTTACATCCCTAGTACAGGTTGTACCTCTCTTAACCTGGTCCAGCAACATCTGTGGTCCAGCAGGGTCACAGAGGTTCCTGGACCACAGAGACCTGATATAGGGAGGTCTGGCTGTGGAGCAGGAGCATAGCATGGGGGGATGGCGGCTCAGCTGGGAGCCCCGTCTCAGAAGAGGGGGGCCAGGTGGTGCGGTGGGGAGGTATGGCCCAGCAGCTGGGTAGTAGTAAGGGCCCATTCCCGGTTGCGCAGCTTCAGGCGGGGCGGTGGCCAGGGAGCTCCAGCCCCAGCTGTGGAACTCCAGCCCTAGCTTCAGCCCCATTGATCACATGGGAGGGACTTCCGCTGGTCTGGCAAATCCCCTCATGTGGAACCGATCAGGTCCCAAGGTGCTCGACCAGGGAGGTCCAGCCTGTAGTTGGGAAACTAAAAATACAGATGGCATCTAGTAGGATTATTAAAACCACCAAGATGCCTCCTGGTTGATTTCAGTGGGAGTTAGGCATCTGGGTGCTTTTGAATTTCCCACTAGACACCTATTAGCATCACTAGTGCTTAAATGCCTTTAAAAAAATCTGGCCTAGAGCCTGTGCCTTGAAGAATTTTCAGGGTCAACAGATAATGAGCAAAGAATGGAGGAAGTTACTGCAACTGAATGGTGATATTTAACATGTCTTGTAGTCCACGATGTGTATGTTTACTAAACTCCAGTGGGAATACAGTCTTTGAAGGCATAATGCCACATCCTTCATGAGAGTGCCTTAGATGCTTGGCGTGGGAGCAAATTGGAAATTATTTATTTCACTTTGGGGTTTTTTTCTTTTTCTTTTAAAATGGTATACTTTCCCCTTCCAAAAACAGCAGTTATGTCCACCTACATGTGTAAAATTGTCTTGCTTTTAAAATGAGATGAGTTGTACTAGACAATAATATAAAGACAGTGTGTGCCAGTGTTTGTGTCCTATCTGTGCCGATAATGAGTGGAGAGAGACCTTTTTACCTCACTTCAAAGTTACAGAAGATATATATATTTTTTAAACTTATGTTAAAGTTCTTTGAAGCCCACGACAGCATCATATAAAAACCAGCACCTCCTAGATGTAGTCAAGAGTTAGGATGGCAAAAGGATCGCTATCTGGATTGCACTTTGAAATTCAGATCTTGGGGAAAAAATGTATCATTAGATTTCTTTCAAATCACTGATAAAGAACAAAAAATGAGGTTGGTCCTTGAAGACTGCTGCTTCCATCTAGTTATTGAATTAAATAGTTCTCACTGTTGTTTGAAAATGAAGTATTAAAAATACTATATTCCTGTTGACAGTTTAAATTAATCTTAGCATGTTACAAAATTAAAAAACATTATCTTGTCTTTGGGTTATGAAGCTTGCTCTAATCTAGATAACTAAACCTGCTTCATAGTATAACTTTACTGCATGGTATTCAGATAAGCATTAAGATTTATGACAGCACTTGGAAGTTTTCATTAGGTAAGCATGATTCTCCTTTAGTTGCCTTGGGTAGCACTCAAAGCACTTGGCTTAGGTACAGCAGACAAGGCAGCCTAGTTGATCAGTTTATGAGAAGACAGCTGCTTTTGTCAAAAGGGTTATACATTTTTTGTTAGCTTTGGTTAAGTAAACATTGGGAGACACAGAGTTAGCTCATGGATCTGTTTGGTGGCTTACTTGTTCATTTCATATACTTCTGTAGATGATTTTTGGACTTTTTGTTTTTACTTGATACAGTATCTGGGCTATATGAGTCTGCATGCCTACAATAATTTACACCAGCTGAGGATTTGGTCGTCTTTCTCAGTATGCGAAAATATGTATTATGAATATGTCCTTTGTAATTGTATAGTTTAACCTTATGATCAGAGTAGAAGGCTTATTCGATAAGACTGGGATACTGGAAAAAAGCACTATGTAACCATATAACTGAAGGCTGTATTTGTGTGTCTGTGTGCGCGTGTGTGCGCACACACACAGCATAACTTGAGTTTCACAGGCTACTTTCACTTTGGCATTTCCTAATTTCTGAGTGCACTTTCTAATGCATCCTCAGTCCTTGGAGTGCTGAGGATGATGGTAGAGGAGGATAAAGGTACATCACCTTCATACACTCTTATCACAAGCCTATCTCTTAGCAGAGGATGTTCATCCACACACCTCCACTAGGAAAGAAGGCTGAAAAGAGCTATGCAAGCTCATTGCCAACTGGGCAATTGAGTGTCACTTGAATCCTGTAGTAGCTCTGTAAGCTAGCTTTATGACGGCAAGATCCAGGATCTGGCTCTCGCTTCTCATTTCTCTGTCTTGAGGATTCATTGCTTGTACTTTACTCATTGCAATAGGAAGGGGAAAACATTTTCTATCTGGCTGTTGAGGATATCGAAACAGATACAGAACTGCTGATTGGCTACCTTGACAGTGACATGGAAGAAGCAGAGGAAGAGGAGGAAGAAGTCATTCTTAATCAAGAAGATGAAGACAACAACAACAGCAATAATAATAATAATAACAACAACAAAGAACTACAGCAAGCTGGTGAGAGAGGTACAGATAAGAATGAGTGAGAACTATAGTAATTTTTGTATTTAAAAACAATATCAAAAGAAGAGGCACAGAAACTTCTGACTAGCAAGAAACCGAAGATATCGGTTGTATGTGTATATTGTACTCAGTTTTGTGTGAAAACTGAGGGCCCTATTCTATGCTTCCTTGTGAGCTAATGGAGTCATTTGCTTCCATTGAAAGAGTTCAAAATGGTTATAAAGCCAAAAGTGTGTAGAACCTTTATACAGGTTGGCCCTCTTTGGCCCAGCACTCTTGGGAACTGACCAATCCCAAACGAAAAGATTTACCACACCAGCAGAGGTCTCCTGTCATTTGCCCCCCCCCCCCCCCCCCGCACTGCTGACTGCTTCTGGCCTGTTCCTGGACCCGCTTTCCGTAGGCTCCGGCTTCAGCTCTGGACCCCCTCCTACCGGCTCAGCAGGGGGCTCCCCAGAGCTGGAGCTCCCTGCTGCGCCACCAGACTCGCTGCTGCGGCTGGGGCTGGGGCTGGACCTCCCCACTGCTCTGCTGGCTGCCTTCGGGGCTGGAGCTCCCCAGAGCCGGAGCTCCCCAGAGCCAGAACCCTAGATCACCCTGCCATAGACCACCCTGTCACACTTCTGGCCTTGCTGCCAGACTTCCTTATCCCTGGGCTCTGTGATCCAGCAACATCCATGGTCCGGTTGGACCAGAGATGTCCAATTTTTTGGACATATATAACTTTTTTTTTTTTTTTTAAACTCCTGTTAGTAAAGGCAACACAGCAGAGAGTGAGTGATCTGGATTCTGTTCTTTATTGTAGTACATGCGCAAATTTCAATAGTCTGTACAATCACATTGATGGGAATGATCTTGTATAGGCATAACTGAAGGCAGAATTTGGCCTTTCAGAATGTTGATTAATATGATAATGCACTTATCCTGAGATTTGGTAGGAATAATCTTTTTGAGAAACAGACTCACCCAGTGTGGTGAATCCCATGATGCTATTTTATATAGTCCCTCTTCAGAGTAAGACCTCACTTTTTTTAAAGTATTCAGAAATATAATTGCCTAGAAAGCATGCCTCTACTAATGTGTGATTATTTTTCTCTCCCCCCCCCCCCAATTGTGTAGATTCTCTTAGCTGCAAAGAGGACCACACATGTCCAAATTGTGAATCCAGTTTTGCCAGCCAGGAGATCCTAGCGGAACACCTTCAGACCCTGCACCAAAAACCTAGTGAGGAAAAGGAGTTTAAGTGCAGGAACTGTGGAAAGAAATTCCCAGTGAAACAAGCCTTACAAAGACAGTGCGTACACACAAGAATGCTTTCTTTGACCCTTTAAACGGATTAGTAAGCTTAGTCAGTTTCTGTTGCCTATAGCTTTGTGTCTTTTTTTTTTTCTTTCCACTAGTGTTGTGATTTAAGAGGCTGTGGTTGCACTAAATTTCATTACATTTACTAATTGAATTAGCCTTTCATACTTTAATTTTTTGAATATGTTGACTTCTTTAGGACATTAGTCTGAATACTTGTAGTGCCCTTAATGTTTAAATACCGTACCATTAGAAAGGCTAATATGTATTAGAGCTGTTGTGCAACGCTGGACCTTTGGTCTGCCCAAGTAGACTGATATATCAAGCAAACTCCTGGAAACCGATGGTATCCCAGCTATCTCTAACGGGTGCCGTTGTGAAATTAGAATAAAGCTTTGACGTAGAGAAATGGAGATGTAAAAGGACATAGAGGAATAAAACACTTCATGTTGATTTAATTTAACCATTGTGGGCAGAACAAAAATACATTGAAACATGAAAACAAAGCAAGATTTAAAAGCAAATCACTTGCAGTTCTCCCCATTATTTTGTGTATTTATCCTTTAAAGTAATGTAAAGTATGCTTTACATGAAAACATTATTAATTGATATTACCTGTTTTTCTTTTATTTACGCAATGCTGGTAAATCAATTACTGTAGATGAAATGGATCAGCTTTTTAATTGTAGATTTAGTTATAGAGGGTACCCCATTTAATCTCTTTTATAAGGGAAAATAATAAAAAAATACATAGCCATATAAAACTATTTCTGTAATGAAGTGATTTTTTTTTCATGCAGATATGATCATAATAATCTCTTAATGATCATCTTATACTGATAAGTAAATGCTCTGCTTGCTCTTTTGAATAATGATTTTTCTGGAGTAGTATTTTGTAGAGAGAATGAAATGTTTTCAGACAAAAATAACCTTTCATTCTTCTAATCTATAACTGCATTTGATTTGTGGTAGGTGACCAGTTAAATTTTTTAAACTAGGTGAAAGCCTCAGCTGTCATATGGATGTAATTTGCAGTGTAACTCCCCACCCCACAAAATTGCACTCAACCATGCTCTTAGCTCTTGCCATGGATTCAGTTGACAGTTGTAGAATCTTACTATGTAGATTAACAGCACCTTGAGAGGACAAAAAGACAAATGCCTTGGTAATTGAGAATATTTTTTTATATTGTATTATGGCCCCAAACTGAGGACATGTATGCATGTAATGTTGCTTTAGCATATTAGAGGGACAAAGTATGTGAGTTACTATCTTTTATTGGACCAAATTCTGTTGAGAGAGGGAGAGACACGAGCTTTCAAGTTCACATGTAGCTCTTAAGGTCTGGGAGATGTAATCAGAATGTGATAGCTAAATATAAGGTAGAACTTCCAATGGTGAGCCTAGAAGCTTAAATTCAGACCTTTGCTGGTCACTAAAAACGATGGACTATTTAGAGACACTAGATTTATGGTTTATTATAATTAGTTATAACAGTTAACCTGATAAGCCCTATAAAACTCCGAAGCTGTCTTTGCCCCACCTTTCTTTTCCTCCTGTGTTGGAGGAGCATCAATGGCAACCTGGAATGGTTGCTCAAAATATAAATGAGCTACTTATTCTGAACAATCTTTTGCACTATGTATTTTGCTGTGACATTCTGAGAGTGTTTCCAAGACATGAGGAGGAGCTCCCAAGTATTTTTGAAAGCTTGTCTCTCTCACCTAACAGACATCAGTCCAATAAAAAATACTATGTTCTCCACCTTGTCTCTCATTTTTATGCATGTGAGTAGTTCCATTGAACTCAAAGCTTATAAAGTTACACCCAGTCTTGCTAATAATGAGTATCTTTT
The DNA here is from genome assembly GCF_049634645.1 of Pelodiscus sinensis. Lineage (NCBI taxonomy): Eukaryota > Metazoa > Chordata > Testudines > Trionychidae > Pelodiscus > Pelodiscus sinensis. The sequence goes on along the minus strand of NC_134715.1, from coordinate 36,531,610 downwards.
CTAACTATTACAGTGAAAATGTTGTATAGAGAATATTTGCCTTACATTTTGTTTCTTTTTTTCCCTAGCGTCCTTCAGTGCACAGAGAATGTCAATCCAGGAGACACTTCAAGAAGTTTTCAGTGTTCTGTTTGCAATACGTCCTTCAGCTCAGAATCGAGGTTTTGTGTCCGAGTTACTGGACTGCTGTCATATCATTGCTGGCCTCCCTTTGCATGTTTGCTTTCAAGCTTATTAGTTTATGTGAATCCTAACAGTGAACGAAGTGAAATACTTTCATTCCTATCAGCTGTAAGTAATGCATGAGGTGATCCTGGAAGTCTGTTGTGTGGCATGTGTGTTAAGCTCAGAAGACTTGCTATGAGTCTGAGTTCTGTAGCTATGTCTTCATGTACTAATTTTTCCTTTATCGGGTGTCCAATATAGTTATGAGCAGCACAAAGAGGCATGCAGAGGAGATGCTAGATTCATATGCAAAGCTGACAGCTGCGGGAAGAGGTTCAAGAGTAAGGATGCTCTGAAAAAGCACAAGGAAAATGTTCACACTGGTAAGAAATGATTGAATATGACATTTTTAACAGGATTGGTGATCTGTTGCTTAATAGACAACTTTTTGTTCTCAAAACAAGAACCATCTTTCGTTTAATTTTAAACAGGTTAAATGGTATTCTTGTTACATATTAATTTAGTTACATATCCTATTTCCATAATGTCTTGATTTGAGTGACTTTAATATAACTTTCCCACTTGTTTCTGAGGCTGTGGCTTTAACTATCAGGAACAAAAGAAATCCGAACAATGGTAAATGGCAATTACTAGAAGGAGATGGAAAAATTGTTAGAAATTGTGGACAAAAGGAAGAAATGTTCCGTAATATGTCTTCTCTGTACTTCTAAATGGGGAAGAGGATGTACTTCTATCTCATGAGGTTGATTAACAACTTATATTTCTGGGTTGCTAATGGATATAAATTAGGTGCCATTTATTGGGCTACCCATTTTAAAATTAATAGCCTCATATGACTTGCACCCAAGAGTCCTAAAAGAGAAGATGTCTGTCCTCTGGACTAATTTTTAGTAAATCTTGGGATACCAGGAAAATTTCAGAAGATTGGGAGAGTGCTAATATTGAAAAGAGCAAGGCAAAGTGATCTGCATAATTATGAATCAATTAGTCCAGCATGACTCTTGGGAAAAATAATGGAAAACTGATACAGAATTCATTTAATAAAGAGCTAAAGGATGAGAATATAATTTACACCAGTCAACATGCTTTGATAGAAAATGGGCCTTATCAAAGAAACTCAGTTTCACTTTTTGATATCCTTCCAAATTTGGTTGATAAAGTTAACTGCATAGATGTTATAGACACATTTTTGTAAAGCATCTGATTTAGTATCTTATGGCATTCTAATTTCAAAAATAGCACTATACAGTATCTGTGAAGCACATCTTAAACGGATTAAAAACTGCCTGATGGATCTAAAAAAGTAGTCGTCAGGGAAGAATCATGTTGGAATGGGGTTGTTGGGATTTTCCAGGGATCGGTACTAGGTCCGGCACCATTGCAGGGGGTTGGAGTCAGTGTTCCCTCTAAGCGGATTGCTGGGGTGGTCGTCCAGGACAAATTCAAATGATTCACAACTGATTAGCACCTACAACATGTGTGGTAGTAGTGCACATTTTCACATGCTTTGGTGCATGTAACACAACTTATGCTGCACATGGATGAAAAAAAGCTAGAGGGAACATTGTTGGAGTCTGAAAAGAGGTACAGTCTCTGGGCTGGGAGTGCAGGCTCCAGGGTGGGACCAGAAATGAGGGGCTCAAGGTGTGGGAGGGGACTCTGGATAGAGCACTGGAACTTGGGGGGTGGAGGGAGGGATGAGGGTTCCAGATGGGGGATGGGCTCCATCTAGGGATGTGAGCTCTAGGGTGAAGCCAGGGATGAGGGGCTTGGAGCAAAGGAGTAGGCCTTAGGCTGGGTTTATGGGGTTGGAAGTCTGGAAGAAGGCTCAGGCCTAGAGCAGTAAGTTGGGGAATGTGCACATGAGGGCTCCAACTAGGAGTGCTGACTCTTAGGGTTGAGCCAAGTATGAGGCATTTGGAGTGCAGGAGGGGCTGCAGGCTCAGAGCATTTGAGTGTGGGAGAGGACTCAGGGTTGGGGCAGAGCATGAGGGCTCTGGGATGGGGATAGGGACGTTCTGATCCAAAATCTGGCAACCATAATCTTCAGACATATTTAGGTATCTAACTGTCTTTGAGGATCTAAGTTTTAGAATGACAAATTTTTGTTAAATAAATAAATAAATAAAAAAAAGTAAACTGAGCATTCAAGGCACTTGAAATCTCGTGCATTAATATTTACAATACGTTCATGTCATTCATTCCCACATATAGCGCATTGTGCACCATAGTTATTGACAATATTAGTGGTAGCTTTGAAATAAAACTGTAGCATAAGAAAGATCCCCTGGAAAATAATAGAACACTGTAGACTTCCATTCTTTAACTACAGGTTTTTGGTATATGCCTGTGAGATATGCAGACTTTATTTTCTAGAGTAACTTTTTTTAGTTTTATCCTAATCAATCTTCTGCAGACTGAAACACTGAGGATTAAGCCATGTTTTGTAAAATGTGGTCCCCGCAGGCTATGGACTGTTCCAGTTTCTAGCTACCTCTGGCTGTGATTTATTTGAGATTAGAACCTTTTCAGCATTTTTAAAAGAATACAACTCTGTATTTTCATATTGTGCTTAAGCTATATCTGTATTGTAGTAAGATAATGTATTTAATAATTACAGTTTTCTTATTTGAGTAAATAGTCTTTCCTATTTATCAGTTAGAATAGTATATGGTCATTTGAAGGAGAATACAGCATAGATTGTGTGTTATTGAAATTAGGCCAAGTGCGCATCTGCCTTTCTTCCATCAAAAAGCAAAGAGAGTATAAGCGTAGTCTGTGATTTAATAAGGTGCCTTGGGATACTAGATACTAGTGGGGATTATTGTGGGTGTCCAGCAGTGTTCCCTCTAGACTGCACAGCAGTACAGCTTCACAGGTGATTAATCGGCCCCACCTAGTCAGTCAGCTCCATGCACAGAGCATGGAGCCGTGAGCCTCTGACTGGATGGGACTGATTAATCACTTGAGACTGTGCTGCCGAGCAGCTTAGAGGAAACACTTGTGTCCAGGATAATGTTATTTTTCCTTTCTTTTGTTCCTTTTTCTGTGGTGTTTTGGTCATCCCAGAAACCACCTACATCCTTCTCATTATCATCCTCATCAATATTGGATGCCAATGCCCTGTAGTGGATGGTCTTGCATTAGCATTTTCATAGCTGCTAGGAAAATAGGGAAGAGGATGGGTGCCGGTACACAACTTATTTTCTGCCAATTTGGATGACAAAGAGCTCAGAGTTAGAGCCACTGCACAGGATGAAGACCGTCATCTGGTCATGGAGGAATCTTACCGTGGTGATAAATTTGCCTTGGGAAGCCAGACCTTGACATGATTTTCCACAGAGCCTCATGTTTGATTTTGGCCAGATCAATGAAGGCCTTATACAGCCCCTGGTGTTGATTCTGACACTTTTTCCTGGATCTGTTTGGTTGTGAAAATCGTGTGTAGTGCCTCGTGATGGTATGAAGCCACCTAGGACTCTGGAAATACAAGTGGGGCAGGTGATTCAGTAATTTCAGAAACAATCTTCACAGCCACAGAAAGGAAGACTCTCCTCTTTTGAAAATGGGAATGATAATAGTGTTGCATAAGTCAGCAGGGATTTCTTCTGCATACCAGATTCTGAGGAACAACAAATGAAGCTTATTTGACAGTGTTTCTCTCCCCCTTTTTGGTTCTTCAGCTCATATGTCATTAGGGCCTAATTCTTTATTGTTCTTTTGCTTAATTGTACATTAAGGTGTTGGTTGGTCCCAAACTGGAGTCAGTAGTGTCATCAGTCACAATTGATTCTTGATTTAGAAGCTTCTGGTAGTGTTCCTTCCAGTGCTCTTTGATGGATTCATTGCCTTTAAAAAGAGTGGTCCCATCTTCAGATCTCAGTGGTATGAAGCTACATGAGCTTCATCCATACAAAGTCTTTTGTCTCAGAAAAATTACTTGTTTGTTGTTTTGTTTTTGTTTTGTTTTTTTGCTTTGTCCTCCCACCACTTGTGTTTGATTTCTCGGATCCTCCTTTGAATCTCAGCTTTAAACTGATGGAAAGAGCTTTGAGTCTCACTGGATAATTGATGGTTTTGCCTATCGCAGAAAACTTTCCTCTTTTGGTTGTAGTGGGTTGTGGTCTCAGTGTATTTGTGGTCTAATAAATCCTTATGGTAGTGAGCAGGAAGGCTGATGAATTCTATTTTAAAATTCCCTGGTCATCTTCGACACATGCATTGTTTCCAGGTCTGCATGTGATCAGTTTTTCACTGAGGTGTGCTCAGTGAAAGTTCTCTAGGTGAGCTGAGGACTGAAGTCTCTGGTTGTAGTTTTGCTATCTGTATAATTCAAATTGCTTTCTGTATTTTGGTGTTCTCCTGATGTCTGATCTCACCGGGCAATTGTTGACTCCTCTCGTGACCTAGGTAATTTGGATGTCTCTTAAATCCTACATTCCTACAGTGACAGTCTATGAGGTCCCATTGTTTTGAGTATGGTTGTTGCCAAGTTTTGTTTTACTTGTTGCTTTGTCTGAAGATTGTGTTTGTGATCACAAGGCACTGCTCTGCACATTTGCTGAGTAGAATAATTAGTCTTACCTACTACTTCTTTCCCAGTGGTGTTGCTCCATACATTAGAGTCTCGTCCAACTCTCACATTAAAAGTCCCCCATCAGGATTGTTTTTTAAATGGATGACAGAATACAGGCAGTCCCCGGGTTACGTACAAGATAGGGACTGTAGGTTTGTTCTTAAGTTGAATCTGTATGTAAGTCGGAACTGGCGTCCAGCTTCAGCCTGTTGAAACTGATCAGAGGCTGATTCCAGGAAGCCCGGGGCAGAGCAAATCTGCCTCGGGCTTCCTGTAGTCAGCACTGGTCAGTTTCAGCAGCGGCTAACTTGGGGACGCCTGGGGTGCTGCTGGGTTGGTCCAGTAGCGCCCAGAGTGGTGCTGCGGAACCAACCGGCAGCGCCCCAGCTGCTCTACCACAGGCATCCGGAGAAAAGCCTGGACTGCTTGGGGGGGGGGGGCAGCGTACTAGCTGCACCACCCCCCCCCCCAGCAGACCAGGGAGACGCAGGCGGGGGACCAAGACGCACCGCGGTCCCGCCGCCCGGATCCTCCGCGGCTTTGCTCTGCGTCTCCCTGGTCTGCTGGAGACCAGCAGACCAAGGAGACGGGGAGCAAAGCTCCGGAGCACGCCGGCAGCGGGACAGCCGCGGCGCGTCTGGGCTGTCCGCTGCCCGCGTGCTCCCCGGCTTTGCTCCCGGTGTCCCTGGTCTGCTGGAGATGGTCCCCAGCAGACCAGGGACACCTGGAGCAAACCCGGGGAGGCGGAGGGGTCCCGTGCCTCTGGCAAAGCCTCAGAGGCACGGTACCCCTCCGCCTCCCCGGGTTTGCTCCAGGTGTCCCTGGTCTGCTGGAGAGGGTCCCCAGCAGACCAGGGTCACCCGGAGCAGCTTTTCTCGCCCCGGAGGTCGAGGTGGCGGGACCACTGCGCTCTGGGTGGTCCCACTGCCTGTGAGCTCCGGGGTGAGAGAGCTCCGTTCGTAAGTGCGGATCCGACATAAGTCGGATCCGCGTAACTCGGGGACTGCCTGTATTGTCAAGGTCAAGTATATTATAGACTCTATAAGAAAGAAGAGTTTTAAATATGGGAGTCCTCTTTGTTCCTAGTTGGAGCTTAGAAGTTAGCAGATTGAGCTGCAGCAAGAGTGAAAGCAGTTCCTGTCAGGAAGATGATCGTAACATTTTGTCCAGATCCTGCAGAAGTTGGGAAGAGAGGGGCAGGAGGCTTGTGTGATGAGGAAGCGTATGGGAAAATATTTGGAGATGGAGGGAAGAAGGCATAAAAGGGAACAGAGATGAGAAGAGGAAAAAATGAAAGAACAGAAGAATGACTCTCACACACATCAGTAGAAAAATAAGAAACAAGGGAGGTGTCTGAGCTCATGGAAGGGTTCTTCCTCCCCCCCCCCCCCCCCCGGGTTCGTGGGCAGCCACTCCGCCTTAGTCCACAGAGTTCCCTGGGTCTTGGGCCTGTGATCAGCCCAGAGCATGGGTTAATAATCCAGTTGCCCTCTTTAGGGCTGACAGTCTCTAGTCCCGGAGCTCCAGTCTGCACTCAGGCCAAGCCAACAGTCTAGCATCTATAGTGCACTGGCCCAGACAGAGGCTGGGGCAACAAACCGGCAGTAAATCAGAGCAGCCCATGCCTGGTTCAGAGTGGGGCAGTGAACAAACAGTTACCTTATAGTAAGTAAGAGGTCCAGGCCCTGGTGCATGGTGGAGTAGGAAACAAATAGTTACGGTATACACTGTTAGTGGTCCAGGCTCTAGGTCAGGGTGGGGCAGTGAACAGTCAGTGTTTATACAGTTAAAGGCCCAGGACCTGCTGCAGGGCAGGGCAACAATACAGACAGTACAGGGACCCAGGACCTGGTGCAGGGTGGGGCTACAAATAAACTCAGTCTAAAGTAAACAAACAGTTGGGTCACTTGTTCGGGCAGAGATCTGGCAAAGACGGGTGGTTGGCCTGAAGTGGCAGAGTGGGGGAGACTGCCATCCATCCAGGCCCACCCAGTTTATTGTGTCCCAACCCAGGGCCCTAATAGCAGCAGAATAGCCTGCTGCTGGGTCAGCGGGGATCTGCACCACAACACACTGACCCGAGCTCTGAAATGGCCTGACTACTGTTGGCTATCTCTGGGCTGCCTTTGTTCTCCCCCTCTGCGCATACTTGGGCTTCTGGCAGGTTTTCTGGGGGCATTGGAGCTTGGCAGCTCCAACCGGGGTTGACTTTCCTCCCAGTCACCATTGATTAGGGGTCCCAATGGTCCAGGCCAGTCCTCAACCTCCTGCAAGCGTGGTGGTCCAGGCCAGTCCTCAGCCTCCCAGCATGGGAGTACAGGGCAGGTGACTGGTTCCTCTGGTGTCTATCTGACCTTCTGGGCTGGCTTTTTATAGTACTAGCCATGCTTCCTGACTTCCAGTTAAGTGAGAGGTTGGGGTCAAGCTCTGCCCAAGAGGGCTCACAAAGGGGCTCTTCCCCTTCCAGGTCAGTGGGCGGCCACTCTGCCTCACTACAGGAGGACTTGGAGCCAGGAGAAGTGGAAAGAGAAGTAAAATATACACAAAGGACAAGGCAACGAGGGAAGCAGAATAAAAGTATACACTGGGCATGAGAGTAAACCATTGTCAGGGCTGTTCCCCACTCTGGCCTCTGTGGAGGCCCACAAAGATCTTAAATACCTCTTCAGGCATTGCTTACAAAAAACTCCCCAGAGTCACAGTGCTCTGATGGGAAAAAATCCAACAACCCAAAAAGCTGCCACCATCAAGTGATTTCACCCTAAGCAACAGGAGGGAACACTTGAGTTCCTTCCCCAGGGGTACCCCAAGCTCTTTTGCCCCTAAAGAGCTTGAAAAAAGGAGAGAGAGAAACAAGCTGCAGTCTCTGGTAGCTGACTGCTCATCTTAGGCGCACGCGCACACCTTCCCCTCCCCACCCCCTCTGTGTCTTTCCAGGAGACAAGAATCAAATCATCACCTTACAAAAAGTGATTTTTATTCATATATACCAAAAAAAAAAAAGATATACTTGATAAAGCTTACATGATTTCTAGGGGTTACAGAGCAACTAAGTAAACCAAATTAAAATACAGGGAAAATCTCTGGGAACAACTCTTAGGCTACGTCTAGACTACAACCAGTACTTTCGAAAAGGCAAGCCACTTTTTCAAAAGAGATCACCCAGGCAATCTGGATGCTCTCTTTCGAAAAAGCACAGTTTGCATTACATGGCATTATTCTTCGTAAAACAAGGTTTACCATGGTCAAAAAACTGTCACATTCTTTCGATTTACTTTTGAAAGAACATGGCAGGAGTCTAGACACAGGGGAAGATTTTTTTTTTTCCCCAAAAAGAGCCACTTCTTTTTGAAAAAACCCTGTAGTCACTTTGATAGTGAATGTGAGGGAAGCCATGGATTCACACAAAGAAGTTTAAACTGAGCAACTAAAATAAAGAAAATTACCCTGATTACATCTAAATACACATTTTCCCTTTATTTACTCAGAATCCCTTCCTGGTTCAATCCACTTCCATGCCCTGAATTCTTTTAGCCCTACCTGGGTTTAAATCATTCTGTGTGTGTCAACTCCTAGCTTAATTTCCCCACACAAAGAAAGGTATCTTATACAATTCAAATTTCACCAATGTATCCCCATTGGTTCTTCTGCCCATGCCCATGCTACCTACCTGTGTTTAACCCCTTAGTCACTGGGTGCAGCACTCGTCCTATCCATCATAAATATATACAGTAGAGGTGAGAGACAAGGATAGGACAATAGACAAAATGGTTTGTAAACTAAGGATGTTAATAAGCAGGTAATCGACTTATGTACTTGATACAATTTGTATCCAGTACAGAATTAGTTAAGGGGCCCCGCAGCGGCTCTGCAGTTAAAGTGTAGTAGGATCCAGGTGCGCAGGCAGCCGGACCTTTACTACATTTAAACTGCAGAGCTGCAATGAAGATAGGTCCCAGACCTGTTGAGAACCCGGACTCTTGAGTCCTGGCTCATGCTGGGTCCCGGACTCACTCTGCTGCAGTTCTGCCTTTTAAATGTAGTAAGAGCTGCCTGGCTTTTACTACATTTAAAAGGCAGAGACAGAGCTGTCAGGGACCCAGGGTGAGCCACTCATGCTGGGTCCCTGACCGCTGCGCCTCTGCTTCCCCTGTTTACCCCCCACCCCCGTTCTGTGGAGACAGTGCTGGGGGAAACCAGCTTTGAAGCTGGCTCCTCCCAACACCAGCTACTGCTGCCCTCCATTGCTGCCGGTAAGCCTAGGTTTATTGGGTAGATAACTCATTGATTACTGTTTTACATCCATATTGTAAACGTGTGTGCTCCTACATATGATTTTGAAGCCTGCAGCCCTGGCAGGCACTGAGAAAAGGGCTCATTCTGCTGCAGTGTGCCAGACATCAGAATCCCTAGGGTTAGGTCTACACAGCAAAGTTATTTCGAAATAACAGCTGTTATTCTGAAATAACTTTACTAGTGTCTACACAGCCAAACTGCTATTTTGAAATTAATTTGAAATAGTGGAGCGCTTATTTTGAAATTGGTAAACCTCATTCCAGGAGGAATAACAATGCCAAATTGGAAATAGCTATTTCAAAATAAATGCTGTGTAGACACTTATATCGAAATAGGGGGCCTCCATCCTTCCCCGGGTGCCCTGGTGGCCACTCCAGCCCTCAGCCAAGAACACTCTTCTCCCTCCCACCTCCCCGGAGCCCTTAAATGGGTTGACTCTGGCCACAGTGCCTGTGCCAGCTCCAAGCCTGCCAGCCCAGAATCAGCAGTCACTGCCCCTGACCCAGTGGCCCCAAAACATGAGCCAGCAAGCCACTGGCAGCCAGCCCTCCACTGTTCCCCAGGAGCAGCCTGCCAGCTCCCAGGAGCCTGCCAGGGCCCAGAGAAGGAGGTACCTTCCTGGTCCAGGGTGGAGATCATGGACCTTACTCAGGTTTGGGAAGGATGCCCTCAATGTCCATGATCTCCGCACTAGATGGAGGAACGCGGCCGTCTATGGCAGGATAGCTGCCAGCCTGGCCACCAAAGGCTGCATGCGAACCCAGAAGCAGGTTTGCATGACAATCAAATTGGTCTGGCAAGACCTGGTTCCGGCCGGCCTTAAATGAGATTCAGCGTCCACTCAGTGTGGATGCGCTATTCCGAAATAGCAAAATGCTATTTTGAAATGCATTTTGTGTGTAGACATGTTGTTTTGAAATAACTTATGTTGAATTAACTATTTCAAAATAAGATATTTCGAAATAAGGCTGTAGTGTAGACGTACCCTTGTTCTCTTCAACAGCTTGATGGCCTTCATAAGTACAGTATTTAGATTCAAGGAATTTGATCTCACTTGGCTGTAATCCAAAGCCCTAAATGGTCTGAGACCCGGTTTCCTAAGGGATTGGGCCTCCCTGTGATATTTTGCCACTATGGAGGGCAACAGTGGCACTAAAACTGGAGGCTGTTCAAAATAAGTAAGAGGGTGCTGCAGGCAGGGCATTTTCTGGTGTTTGGTATTTTGGGGGTGTTAATCCAGGTTTGTTACCTTCTGAGCACACTGTAAAGCCAGTCTTTATTCCCTCATTGTTAAGGCTGTTGAGGATACTGTGACTTGAGGTAGTGTGTATATTTATGGGCAGTCCTTTGTCTGTGTTTATATTATAATTTTTAAATGTATGGGATATATGCTGAAACCACTCACGTATTTTAAATATTTGAATTAATACCTGGTTGGGGAGTATCTTTATTCTCATTAAACTGGTTTATTTAACAGTTTTCAGAGAGGACAAAGCCAATGCAAATGCCAATTTAATTATTTATAAAATATTCTAAAGGAAGAAATTGGGAAAACAAATAATCAAAAGAAATATACATTCTTCAGGGGGACAACAGCAAAGATCAGACACTTTGAAGTCTGGAAGAATCTCGTGTGGAACTGGAAACCATCTGACTTGTTAATTTCTGATTTATGCTTCAGTATTCTTCCAAGAAACACTGTCTGGCCTCCTGTTTACCTTTGTGCCCTTATCTTTAGTGAAGTGTAGTGCAGTTCTGGTGGAGAAGTCAGGAGATGTCACATGGGCTTTCGGTTGTAAACGAAGAACTAAGTTTGTAGTAACTAAAGATGTGAAGTACTAATATGAATTTGAAAGCATGGTAATTAATAGACAAACCTAATTAAATGCTCAGTCACTTTTTAAACAAGCTGTGAAAAGGGAAGGGCAATACATCTTGTAGCTGAACTGTGGGTTTATAATTTTACATGATTAGATTAGATTTTTATTCATGATGCGGTTCTATTACCAAATACACTGTTAAGAAAATGTTAGTGGGATTGATTGTTTCCTACTGCACACCTTAGAAGGAAGGATACTTGGAGCTTTTAGGCCCTGTTGTCATGATAGAAAATGGAACTTTTGGTGTTGACTTCATTATAGATCTTATTTCATGTTGTTTCACTCATTCCAAATGTTCCAAATGTATAGGCTGCTTGACCTGTAACACAAAGTTTTTGTGGATGATAATTGTTTTCACTTCTGAATACTAAAGTATTTTTTTTTAGTTTGTGACAAGCAGATTGATATAAAGTGATACTTGAATTTTATTATATATATATTTTAAAAAGTGAATTTTCTAGATTTGCATTCCATTGAAAAATTAGCTTGTAGGATGCCTGTAGAGAACTCCTGTAACCTGATATCATGAAGATGGGTTACAAATATAACATTTTCTGTCAGTCAAATGACCTGTGGGGAAAAAAAAATCACGCACTCAGTAGAAACATTTGGTTCCTTTCTTTGCCTTTCCTTTTTAAGATGTTTCTTGTTAAGATGTATTTTGTTTCTGTTCTAGGAAATTCTAGGAAGAAGTTGATGTGCTCTGTGTGCAGTAAGAAGTGTTCTTCAGCTACAAATCTTCAAGAGCATCGAAAGGTCAGTAACATGAAAGTTGACCCACAGCAGGCTTTGACTTCACCAAGATGTAAGGCCAGGGAGCATGAGTCACTTGAGAGCTGCTGTAATACAAACTATTGGGTAGTCTTTTTCCTGGTTACAAAAGCAGTGCTTCTTCTTTGATTAAGAGTATTTATTTTTGTAACCACAGTTGATCAAACCAAAAATCCTGGTTTCATTCTAATGCATCTTTTACCAAATATAATTTCATGTGTGTGTCACTTTTATATTACCAAGCTAAATCACAATTACCTGCTCTTCTTTTTTTGACTGTAGTTCACAAGGAGAGAAATGTATTTTAGCCATTAAAGTAAATCTGTGAATCTCTCTTACTATGCACAAAATGCAAACAAGCTTTCTTACCACCCTGTGTGGCAAAAAAATCACAATCCAAAGGGTGTTATAGATGATCTTTTGAGTTATTTGGTTGATATAAGAAGTGCCACTTACACAATTTTAGTTTATGCACAATTTTTTTTGTAATATTTAAGAATCTGTAAAGAAAGAATTAATATCCTAAAAATAATGGCGTTCGAATAGAAATACAGGGTTATACATACAAGTTTCTGACTTCATTATACCCAAAAGGAGACCCAGTAAGATTAATTTACTAAATCATCAAAACCTTAGAGATGCTGTTTTTATCAGCATCTGTATTGTAATGTTTTTCAGATTATCTGTAAGTCTTTAATAACGTCCTACTTAAAACCTAAATCCAGTGAGGATGTACATAGTATCAATTAAAATAGGATGTTGCAAAGACAGTTATAATCCCTTGTACTAGCTGTTTGTGAATTGCTATTTCCTTGTTCATGTTGTTTTTCTTCTGTACCTTTTCTTGAAAAAACTTACAAATTCTGCCATATCTTCTCAAACCTAATCACAGTGCATCCTGTTTTGTTTTAGTACCCACAAATACTTGCTCATGAAGGGGGCTGTGGGACCCTGCAAACCAATAATGTCCCACTTTTATAGGCATGTCATTGTTAGGCTTATAAATAAGATCTTTGCTTTGTCCCAGTTGCTATAAATCCCTAAAGATCCTTACCAAAGAACCATTTGACAAGCTTTGCTGGTGACACTAATGGCAGATTGATTGAATGCCTGTTCACCACTATCTCCACCATCGTGCTTGTCACACATAGAAAATCACAGTAGGGTAATAGGAGCTACAAGATGGAACGCGGTCCCAAGACTGTCTTCTGACCGCAAAGAATCCTAGAATTTAGAGGTTCAGCCTGTAGTCTATTCTCAAGAAAAACTAATACTTAATTCCTAAAATAAGTTGTCTTAAATATTTCGGGAGGAATTATTTTATTGTTACATGGCAGGTCAGTGGAGTTTATACAGATCTGAACTTCAATGCCAGAAGAAGAAAAGCCAATGAAGCTGAGAGAGAGTACAGTAAAACCACATGTATCAATATGGAATTTGGATAAACAGGATATTTTTCAGTGCAAGTTATGTCTACCAAGGGCATGACCTAATTTTGCATAAGGATTTTTTTCACTAAGACTCGTCAGGTTCACACGGAATACAGCTTGAACACTCTCTTGCCTGGTACCCTTGGGATCTGACTGGTGGTGAGCCAGAGAATTTGCCAAACCATGGGAGGTCAACATTGTCTAGCAGCTTCCATTGTTTACTGGGATTTTAGAAGGCATTTAGGGGTAAATTAGAGCTAAATAACAGCACAGAATGCTGAGAGCCAGGTCTGGTGGCTATAAACAAACTTTATGGGACCGCAGGAAATGTGACCACACTATAAGTGGGCATCCATCCGACTAACTAAACTCGTGCCGGACCATGGATGTTGCTTGACCAGAGAGTGCGGGTCTAGAGAGGTTCAACCTGTAGTATGTAAACAGAAGGCCATGGAAGCCTTATGGAATATTATAACTGGCCTTTAGATAATTACTAGGGGCTGTGTCCCCTGTTTGCTACACTTGCCAACCCCCCTCCCGCCTCCTCAGAGCACCAGGAAGGGAGGAGGCCATAGGGGCCCCTCCCGGAGCACTGGGGAAGGCAGAGGCTGCGGGGCTCCTAACCTCCCCCACAGCACTGAAGAGCAGGGAGGCTGCATGGCTCTGGCTAATTACTCCCCCTCCCCCGGAGCACTGGACTGTGGGGAGGCCATGCTGCTCCCACCCCTCCCCCAGGGAGAGAGGCGGCCACAGGACTCTGTCCCTCTTCCCAGCACTGGGGAGGCCATGTGGCTCCCACCCTGCCCCCCAAGAGAGACCAGGGAAGCCATGTGGCTCCCGTCCCGCCTCTCCTTCCGGAGTACTAGAAAAGCCACGTGGCTGCTGCCTCCCTCCCCACAGCACCGGGGACGGAGGGAAGGTTGGAGGAAGCCAGGTGGCTGAGAAGGGATGGTAGGACACAGAGTGACATGTTGACATCACTCTGTCATCCCTCACGAAAAGTGTGGTTTTTTTTTTTTTAATGTGTGTATATATAGAAAGAAAATGTATACTTGGCTTCAAAACCCGGTCATTAGTGCAGCATCTGGTCCAGGCCCTAGGTTGATACTTGGACAGATCCATCCTTTTGGCTGCACATGCAAACTTGGTATCTTTGCTAGAATGCTCTAGAAAGTATGGCCACTGGGGCCATGTGCATCATGTGCAATGCATTTATTAATGTAGTTCAGGGAAAAGAAGTGTTTTATATCTGGATGTTATGATCATGTTGATAAAGGCTATATGAGACTAGTTCATCTGCAAATAAAGCACTAATCTTATCCTTACCCAGTTTTTTTCATTTTATTAGTCAATGGCAATGTTAGTAATCTGATACACTGATACTGTTGAAATACATTGTTTTATTTACAGTGGAAGCCAACAGTATTTCATGTTTATTACACTTTTTTGAAAATTATTGTACATGTGTTATTTTGTTGTTGGAAAGATAAAGTGGGTGAGAATATTTCTCATTGGACCAATTTCTGTTGGTGAGAGCAACGGACCTTCAAGCTCTATTTGTTATTTATAAGCCCTTTTTGCAAGGTATTCCACATTTATTTATTTTTTGCATCCAATTACCATATTGGTTGGATTTAAAATGAATGTGATATTGCATATTTAGATCATCTTCATGCCTGTGTTTGTTCAGAAGTATGAACATTTGATTTTTGAGACACACTGTTGTTCAGCACGGGATAATTAAGGAAGAAATCACAATATATCCCTGAGTATGAACATAGCTACTAGCTAGGAAATAATTACAGTCTGTTAGATGTTCAGTATATCTAAGATGTGTGATCTTGTTTGAGACACATATTTAATTATCATTAAACACTCATTTTGCAGGTTCATGAAATCTTTGAGTGTCAGGAATGTGACAAGAAATTTATTTCAGCTAACCAGCTAAAACGCCATATGATAACTCACTCAGGTAAAAAAACAAAAACAAAACTGTGGGTTTTTTTCCGTGTATACCAGAATTGGCCCCTAAGGTTTATTGCTTTTTACTTTATTTTATATCTGTTTTGATGGATTCTGAAGTGTTTAGGGGCTGGTGCAAGTAAATCTGGTGCCAACTAATACTTTTCACACCACTGAAAGGTCAAAATTTAAGTGGTGCAACCTTTGTTTCATGTCAGCTTCTTCAGGCTTCTCCTTCAGACTAGCTGGGAAGGAAGAGTGGAGTGCTATGGGGACTGGGAAAGAAATAGTGTTGCTGCTTGGTTTGTGTAGGGGTTTAGGTGCCTAGTGGTTGAATGGAAGGGGTGTGGAACTTGGATATGCCTCAGGCCGGGCTGAGAGAGAGAGATGTTCAGCTTCTCAAATGGTCTTGCATTGGGAGTGCAATGCTGCCAGTCAGAATAAAGCAGTTAATACCACACCATGCAGTAGATCACACAGTAATTTATCAGCCTTCTTAGCCTCTTTTGGAGCAAGTCAGTGACTGGCAGCATCCTGTGCCTGCAGTCTGGCAATATTATATGAATTACACTGCCAGCATTTAGATTCTGGCACTTCTAGCTCATTCACCCAGTAATTAGAAACATCAGCCAACACAATGGAAGTATGAACTTGGTTCTGTCAAATACATTAAAGTAGGAAAATACAGGATTTTTAACAGCAGAGCTTTTTAATATATCTGCTTTCTTGGTTTCAACTTACTGCAGTCACATGTAATTTTAAAATAAGCTTTATCCTCGAGGCTTTCAGCTTACTTTTGACATGTTTGGATGAGACTACAGGGTTTGGGTTCGAGTCACCAGTTCAGGCATAAAGGCTTTTTGCATAGCAACTTTTGGTTTTGGAAACTAATATATGAGATATAGTTAATTAACTTTTAAAACATTTAAACTGTCATGCCCTCTTT
Source organism: Pelodiscus sinensis (assembly GCF_049634645.1). NCBI lineage: Eukaryota > Metazoa > Chordata > Testudines > Trionychidae > Pelodiscus > Pelodiscus sinensis. The sequence goes on along the minus strand of NC_134715.1, from coordinate 36,515,563 downwards.
CACATTTGTAATCTGGAAACAGGCTTTTCCTCTTTGAAGTCATTCTCTTTTGATTTAAGCTAATTAATCAGAATTTAGTGTTAGCAATGACTATTGCAAAGAATGTGCCAATTTCTTGAGATACACCATAGCTCATCTTTTATGAAGTGACTTAACTGTCTAACATAAAGGGCATTAGATGTCTTTCTAATTGGTTTAATCTTAATTGGGTTGACTTAATTGCAAAAATCTCTCTGAGGAGATGACTGTCTCTGCCTTTCATCTTCTCCCCCTGTATAAACAGGAGATTAAATGTCCCCCACTCATTTTCTGCAGAAAAACGCCCCTACACCTGCGAGGTTTGCAATAAGTCCTTCAAACGACTTGATCAAGTGACTGCACACAAAATAATACACAGTGAAGATAAACCTTATAAATGCAAGCTTTGTGGAAAGGGATTTGCCCACAGAAATGTTTACAAGAATCACAAGAAGGTAAAGCACTCTGCTGTTGTTGTTTACAGGTCTGCCAGCCTCAGATATGCAGCTATTTTTCTTTTAAATGGTTGATCATTAAGCTCTGGCATGCTTATAAACATGATTAAAGTATTGAAAAAATGTATTTTCTAGTGTTCTTTGTTATAACCAAGATCTCAAGATAATAAATGAATTCCAGTAAAATACAAACACACACAAAAATGATTATTTTGCTAAACACACTGAGTAAATCCCTATTTTTATTTTTCTGGTTTGTTTTTATATGTTATCAAGTAAAGTTTTTTATCTGATCTAAAAGGTTTTCAGTTTTTATTAAAAAAAAAAGATATTTGAACAAAATGAGCAATAATGCAGTCATTCCTAATCACTGTAATTATGAGGAGGTACTTTCAAACAATATATTTTTTTGCACTTGGTAGTGTTAAATAATATATTATTGACACGTCATAAGAAACACTACCCTGAGAATGTACACACAAAGGGATGTTCTACTGAAACCTGCCTGTCCTAATTTCTGTAATGCTTGCCATTACTTTTAATCCCTATGTTACATTTTGAGTGGCAAAGCTGCACCCATGTCTGCTGCCTCAGAATTACATAATTGTAAAACAATTATCTGGCTGGTTTCCTGCCCAATCTTTGGAACCCTTTACTCTCCTCCCCCCCTCCCCATCTTCACTTTGATGAAACTGATATGTCCATACTTAGAAGGTTTTCAAAGTGTGGCTCATGTTATATGCCATCTGGGAATTTGGCACAGGATCTTTGCACCATCTCTTGTACGTTCAGCCATAAATCATATGAAAGTAGTAATAATGCTTCTTGCAGGATGAATCAGTGATGACTCCCCTCCCCAGCCCCGGAGCATGCTAGAAGACCAGGCTAGCTGCCATATATATTATGATCATACCTCCCACGTGTAACTTCATTTAAAAAAAAACAAAACCCAGACCTTACTAAGATAAGAAATGTCCTGAATATGGATATGAAAATTCCTGACACACACAATCTGGGCAGTCCTTCTCTTTCTAAAAATTAAGAAATCTACATATTCTGATATTGACAGTGTTTCTCAAAGTGGCCTGCAGATCCACTCAGAGAGCTTCTACCAGGCAGCTCCAGTTTGTTTGCTTACTAGCTCCGCAGCCACGGGAGCCTGGCGGCTCCCATTTGCAGCCAAGGGGAGCTGCGGGAAGCAGTAGCCCAGGTCACGCAGCTTTCTGCGGCTCTCCTTTCCTGAAAACGGTGAACTGCAGCCAATGGGAACCATGAGACCCTGTGGCTAGAGAGCCGGTAAGCAAACAAGTGGAGTGACTCAGTAGCAGCTTTCTCGGAGTGGGTCTGCAGACCACTTGGAGAAACACTGTGTTGTGATGTCCAATAGTATTTTTCCTGAATAAGAACTTCAGGATCAAGCAAGAATAATGCTATATCATTTTGTTCTCTTACTTAAATCAGTGGCCCTGCTCATGTAACTAAAGATGAATAAATCTTGCAGGATGGAATCCTATATTTTGCTGAAGATTATATATTCTGCTGAGTGAAATTTGCAAACTTTTTGGTTGATTACCTGATGAATATCTTGTTTTGTGTTTGTCATAATTATTCCCACGCTTATTTCTTGAGTCTGTGTGCTAATAATACAAAAAGTACCTTAGTGCCATTAGATAAAGACAGTGCACAGAGAAACAGAACATACATTTACTTATGCTTTCAACCCCTTCAAGTCCAACCAACATATCATTTTGAAAAACACACAGTATATGTCTGTGTACAGTGAATAAACAGCATGGCACAAATTATATGAGACAAGCGTCCCTTCTCTATTTTGAGGGAACGGCACTATTCACCAGAGGCAGAGAGGTCAGTGACTTGTTGATAGTGTAGTTATCCCAATATAGTTACCATGACTGAAAACTTCATGTTATCCCACTCCATCATGTATTTCATTTGTGCTTTTTCATTATGTTTGTGGTTTTGTTCGTTCAAATATACATTCTCCTGATTTTGTGCATGTGTGATCCAATGAGGATACTGTACTTGTTTTATTTTCTTTGGGGGAAAAGTAAATGTTTGCATCCATATTGGCTGACATCTGGGAATTTGGCTTTTTCAGTTTCAGAATACCTTTACTATTCCTATTTCTGAAGCAGCTTGGTTATAAATGTGCAGTAGGAATAATGTGTGCTAGGGTTAAAAACAGATAAACAGTAGGTAAAGGAGAACAAATGTATTGATTTGAAAAAACCTTTTTGGCTTTTACACTGCAGCTAGCAAGCAGACTTTTATTTATAAGAAGAAGCAGGTTAGAAGTGTTTTTCCCTCTTTGAATTTGATTTGTATCATTTGGATGAAGAGTTTTTTGTTTTTTTGATTAATTTTAGCAGATACTTCATCTGGTGCTGTGTGGAAGTGTCAGAATAAAGTAGAACATGGTTCACACAATGCTCAGGTTTTTTGTAAGTGCTGCCCACTGTGCAATTTAAGAATTGGCTTTTCAAAGAAGCTGAAAGGAGTTAGTTGCTGAACGGTCACGGAAGTTCAATGGGAGGTGGGAATTAACTCACCATGGCCACTGTGAGTTGTGGGAGGCGAAGCCTGCAGACAGTCAATGTCAGCAAAATGTCTTACGACCCTCAGTCAGATTACCCTGATAGATCTACAGATTGCCCACCACTGAATGGCAGTGCTAGGGGGATTCTGCTAGGATAAGAAGCTGTATGCTTGGGTTGAGGATAGAATTCCACGAGACCCGTGTTCCTAGGGAATGGTCCATAGCAGCCTGTTCCTCAGCTGCCTTGGTCTCATCACCCTCCTACGCAGATGCCAAGCCTATTTTTATAGAATGCCAAGCCTATTCCTATAGAATTCCAGTGGATAGCTGCAACCCTGGCAGCAGAATAAAAGATGTAGGTATCTTGGGTGCCACATCCTCCCTCTGTGCAGCCTTATTAATATGAGGTGCCCTGGGCCAGTCCAGATTCTGAATGACTCAAGAGTATACTATATGCATTTCTGTACCATTCAAAGCACTAGAATGATAAACATAATAATGGTTTCCTAATAAGGATAACATTCAAATGGGGGAAATTATCTTCAAGCCTCTCTGCTGGTGTTGCACTGTTCCCTAATTACATTACTGCGTGAGCCGCAGCAATGCAGTGAAATGCTTACACACATTCCATATCGATAGACTGTTCCCGTGCTGATACACTTGGGTTCAGCACTGTATCCAAATTTTCAACATATTTCAAAGCTCAGTTCATCACTGATTTTGTAGAAAAGTATGTGGCAACAACTGAGTGGATTAGATACTTTTTAAAGGCCCTGTTTGAGCTGTGTACTCAAGCACACGGATAGTGCGCTAGCCTGGGATTTGGAAGACCCGTGCTCAGTATCATGAATTTTGTGCAAGTTGCTCTGCCTGAAGGTGCCTCATTCTCCATCTTTAAAAATTAGGTTAATGATGCTTTCCTACTCAAGGGGTATTGTGGGGATAAATAGGTGAACAATTGTGAAGTGCTACGAGGTCTATGGATGAAAAACTATATATATTTAGCTTTTATTTAGGCATGTGAATAGTCCTACTGAAGTCAGTGAGGCTACTCACATTATTAGTATTAGGTAGTTGCTTAAGGACCATGGTGAATCTGAGTCTGGTAAATGCAGTTGAAGATGTTCTATAGGATAATGGGCACCTTTCTTTTGACTGCAGAAACTACAGGTCTTGGTGTTTGCTGCTTCAGCTTGATCTGAGTGGAGGTCAGCTTTAGGTGGTGCCTGATATGAAGCAGCTGCAATTTGTTCTGTTACATTCAAGTTAGGGGCATGTGCCCGTCAGCTGGAGAGGTGGGGGTGGAGGGGGCGGAATTGGACATTTTTGGAAATCTACACTTTTGTATGTTTATCTCTTGCTCACTGTTTTTGCTCCTAGGTGTATATTAATTGGGTCTTTTAAAATACCAGTTGGTAAATCCTATGTACAATACTATATTATTGTATAGTACTCTTACGCAGTAGTTTGTATATTAAATTTATTATATCCAGTTACATATAATTTTGTAACAGCAACTAAAGCCTTGTTGTTTGAACCTTCAAATTGCATGTGAGCATAATAAAAATACTAGGCCAGTTTTCTGATTTGGAGTCTCCTATTCTAGAACCCATGTGCATTTCTAGCAAATCAAAAGAACTCCTGGTATGAGAAAGTGAACATGCGATTGCATGCATTGTGTGATGAAAATGATAAATTAATCTCCAGGTGCATCTTTGCATCTATTACACATTTAGATATTTGTCTCCGTTTGAAGTTTTAGAAATACAGTTGGGCTCCTACACTATAGCTGAAAGGCCATATATGAGAAAAGCTGCAAAGAGATTTTAAGTGAGTGGAAGAGCCCTGCACCCATAGAGCTAACCAAACGGAAAAGCATTCTAGCGTAGGGTGTTTTGAAATAACTGGAAGTAACTTTTTTGCGCTCGTGAAAAGTGCCAGATTGACAGCCCTGGAGACTGAACCCTTCTATTTATCCACAGAACAGGTACAGCACAGACAGCAGCACTGCAAGCTTCCCCACAGTGTCTCATCAATATGTCTCAACCCTGTTCTGGAGGAACCACCTATTGAGGTGAGAAGGTAGTTCAGTCTCTTCATGCCCAGTCAATCCTTGGCCTCTCTGTTGAGACTGCCAGGAAAGGGTATCCACTAATACTAATTATGTTGTGAACCACTAAGAGCCAGACTTAAACAATCAATCAATTTTACATAGCCGTTTGATGGCCAGTTAGTGGCCTTTCTACTGTATGGGACTTAGACTGGATTTGAACTACACGTTAAGGCCACATCTTCACTTGCTGTGCCAGAGATTGATCTTCTGGCATTCAATTTCGCTCTAGTTAAGACCCGCTAAATGGAATGCTCAGGGCAGCTCTGGTCAGCACAAGTACTTATAGTCGCAAAGAGCCCTCTGTGAAGACCGCTCCAAGCGCGGCTTAAGGCATAGCTGGAGTCAGCTTACATTTTGTGTAGCTGGAATTGTGTACCTTAAACCGACCTTCCTGGTGTAGTGTGGACCTGGTCTTAGGGGTGAAAAGCCTCTGTATCCCATTTTCAGCCATTGCACTGTCTGAGCCATCCAGTCTCAAGGTACCTTCTTAAAAGGTACCCCTTCTCTCTTGTGGACATGCACTAATACATAGCAATGAAGTAGCAAGGCTTTGTTCCTTAATAACAAACAATAGAATGTTTGAAAGAATAAGTATCTATGAAAGAAAAGAGTCCTGTGCTGTTTTATCTAATCATTGTTTTGGCTGTAGTGTTTGCAGTCCACTACAGTCGGCTATTAGTGTATCATAACATCTTGGTATTGCTTGCCATGAGAAAAGAAGTTTGGGTTCTGTGTGTGTGTGTGTGTGTGTGTGTGTGTGTGTGTGTGTGTGTGTGTGTGTGTGTGTGTGTGTGTGTGTGTGTGTGTGTGTGTGTGTGTGTGTGTGTGTGTGTGTGTGTGTGTGTGTGTGTGTGTGTGTGTGTGTGTGTGTGTGTGTGTGTGTGTGTGTGTGCGCGCGAGAGCGAGAGATCCAAGAGCGCTAAAGGCTACATATAAATAATTTAATTGCTCTTTACCTTTTCCCCCAATTTGTAGAGTAGCTATAAATATCTTATGCCATTCGGGATTTCCCTGCCATGAGGAGAAAACAGATTGTGCACTTATGTCCCATATTAATGTTTACCCATAGGCTATGAGAATCACTCTTTAATATACATCATTTTGTTATTAATCATAATCCCTGCATGTTATACAACACTTCCAATCACTCCCCTTGAGGCACAATAGCTTTCAATTAAGGTCCTCTTGAGCTAAATGCAGTATTTAGACACTCATTCTTTAAATCTTCCCTTTATCAGAAAATTATAGGCAATTGCTTAGATAATATTGTACAGTATCATTTACTGACTATAATGGGATGGTACGACATTACAATAAAAAAAATCAGAGGAAGTTATTTGAATTTTACACAAGTAGAATAAAAGCTGACTCTTTCACAAGCTCCAGAGATCAGTGTCAGCAGTTATGAAGTTTGTTTACAAGATTCAGCCAAGCTTAGCTTTCTGTCTTGTTTATGACTTTGATGTGGCTGTTTCAGCTATGGTGAATTTTTACAGAGGTAAGCAAGGCTCTCAGTACAAATACTTCTGTCTTCTGTTTCAAATTAGCAAATGAAGGGGAGACGAGGGTAGGGATAGGTTCTAGATGTGAGAGATTTAATGTGCTAAACTTTTAAATGGTTGTGTGGAAAGTAGGCAGACCAGCAGCTGGCTAAGAGTGGACTGGAATTAACTGAGAAAATGTTGTGCTTTTGAGGGTGTACTTAATTTTTATCATTTTATGTATTATTTAGTGAAATAGCAAATCCTCTCCTGTAGCTTTCTTTCAAAATGTGTGTGTATATACATAGACACAGACAGACACAGAGGAGCGTGCACATGTACATGCTTATATACCCTTTTACATAACAGGGTTCTAAAGACTTATGGTGCACGCCTATTTAATAACTGTCCTGTTGTCTTGCAAAGTTCCACATAATGGATGTAGTTTAAGGCTTTTTCACCTAATAAGTGGAACTGCTATGATGCCCCTCTGAAAACCGCCTGCCAAGTTATCTACAATTATTGTAATAACACCTAATTGATTTCCCTGATCCTTCCCCCTGACTCATTGTCTTTCGTCTGCAGACCCACTCTGAAGAGAGACCATTCCAGTGTGAGGAATGCAAGGCTTTGTTCCGCACCCCGTTCTCTCTGCAGAGACACCTACTAATACATAACAGTAAGTGCTAATTCAGAGGGACAAAGGGCTTCATCAGTCCACATCACTGATTTGTACCCTGTGGGAGGAAATGCGCTGTTACACAGCACACAGTTGAAGTACATTCTCCTTCTGTCTTGCTCTCGAATACCCTAATTATGTTCAATGATTACTATACAGATTCAACCCACAAGAGCCAGGAGATTCAGTAAAGTCTGAAAGTTTACCTGCTGATTTACTCCTGCTGTACAACATAGAGACTTCAGATAATCCAGTGTCATTCCAAAGTCCTTTGACAAAGAACTTCTGCGTCTTTCAGATTAATTTGTAGTATTATACCCTTTTATAGATGGGTAGTTGAAACAAAGAGCTGAGTGACTTGAGCAAGGTGACAAAAGAAGTCTGTGTCAGAATTGAGAACTCACTATAGCTTCAAAGGCCCAGTCAAGATTCTTAGCCACAAACCAAGTTTTTCTGTCAGAAGCATAAATTCTAGAAGATTGGACAAGTCCCTCTGTCCTGTTTGAGTTTACAAACTATGCCATCTTAGATCTGTATCTAATCTTCTCAGTCATTGTTAAAAGACTCGGCTTTGCTTTGAGGTTTTGGAGTACGGGTGCCTTCTTTGCCTCTCTTCAGCAGAAGATAGGATTTAGTCACTTGTGAGAATCTAAATTTCTTTTATATTTTGTTAAATGAGTTAATTTAAAAAAATGAATAAAAGTATGTAGAAATTTCTTATTATTTTACTCCTAAGATCACTGTAGCTTTGAAGGTACTGCTATGTTTTGAGGGAAACTTCTGTTTCCTATGGGTTCATCTACACTATGGCATAAGATTGTGTTAATTGTATAGCTGAAGTCGAAGTATCTTAACTTGGCTTTTGGCACTGTCCACGCTGCAGGAAGTCGAAGGGAGAACACTCTTCTTTTGACTTTCCTTACTCATCATTGAAGCAGGACTATTAGCATCTACTGGAACATCCCTCTCAGTTTGAATTAGTGTGTCCTCACTAGAGCTGCTAATTCGAACCCTGGAAGATGGACAGAAGCAGCTTCAACCTTCTCTGTAGTGCAGACATACCCAAAAAATTAATATACCAGTTTTGTACTAAGTGAATATGCATTAAAGAATTTTTTTGAGCATTGTCATTTTTTCTTAGGCTTCCAAAGCTATGATCTATTCTTTCACTGAGTATTTAAGGTTGTAGAATCTTGTTCTGATGACAGCCTTAGCCAGAGTATTAAAAATCTTTATTATCTTTCTATAAATATATACTCTAACTCAGGGGTCAGCAACCTTTTCAAACCAAAGAGCTAAACTACATCAAAATTCAGAACAAGTGGTCATCTAAGAGCTGTATAAGAATGCCCATTTGCATGACTGAAAATATACAACTTAATATTATTGATGATTGACATGATTAATAACAGCATAAATGAAAGATACTCACACTTTATTTAATGGAACTTCTGCTGCTGCATCTTTTTGCACTTTTTTTTATATTTTTTGAAATTTACATCGTAACTGGTCAAATTCAGGTTCATGCACACATTTAAGTTACATAAGTAATTATGTGTTTTTAAAATTTTGAATTTTTCATTTTAATTTAAAAAGTTGCATGTATTTTAGGAATGACAAAAGAGCCATAAGCTGCACACCCCAATGCATAGAAACCTCTTTTTAAACACTTGAACCACCTTTATACTTACTGCCCTGGAGATCAATTCTCTGGCATTCAATTTAGCAGGTCTAGATAATACTTGCTAAATCGAATGCTGAGGGTGGCTCCAGCCAGCGCCAGTACTCCTGGCAGTCACGAGGAGCAAGGGAAGATGATGGGAGTGTTTGCTCCTGTCGATCTTCTACTGTAAAATTCACGCTAAGCTATGTATTTTATGTAGCTGGAGTTGCTACGTACCTTAGCCTGACCTTCTAGGTCTAGTGTAGATTGGCCTAATTTAGGGACTGATCTAAAGCCCATTGAAATAATTTTCTGTCGACTTGAGTGGGCTTTCTCCCTTCCCCCACCTCCAAAATACTCAAAAGTAGCAAAGCCCATTCAGAGTTACAGGTTCTTGCCAATCTCTTTTTAAAATACATCTTTTGTTTTTCCAATTTCTCTGAGCTCAAAATTCTTTTTGTCTTGTGCCTTAAAGATCTTGGGGGGGGGAGGATAAAACACTTTTTTATTCCAATTTCTTTAATGTTTCGGCTCCTGGACTCACTACCAGCACCATATCTGTATATAAAAATTTGCGTAAAGCAAACATTTTTTTGGTTGGGTACAACATCCTCTCTACCTGTGCAGTTATTTATAACAGAAGGACTGACAGACCATTAACAAAGTGAACGTCATCACTATTATGTACTGTATAAGAAATAGTTTAAATACAAGATAGTGGTTAAAACGAGGGTCTCTGTTATAAGATCAGAGTGTGTGTTTCAGATAAAGAACGTTAAAACTCCACCTCTTATGACCTCATCCTGAGATCGACAGGCTCTGTGGCTATTTATTTAATAACCTGTCCATTTATTTAAATAACTCAAAAATAGCTCAGAATCATAGGCATTGCCATACCAGAGCTGACCAATGGTCCCTCTTCCAGCATTGAACTCATGTGCTACTTCTGAGGAAAGAGCAAAAACAAACGAACAAAAATAAATCCACCTAATGTTTGTGAAGTTTCACAATGCTGTGTCATGGAGAAGGACTTGTGTGGGAAACTTCTTCTCCCTGAGCAATAGATTCACGAAAGCATGCAAAACTCAGAATGAAGGCTTACCTTCCTTCATAAATTCCATCTAAAATTTGATATGCAAATTATATACAGTTACCTTGAAAATGAGGTATTCTACAGATAGTGGTATCTAGCAAAGTTTAAAAAAAATCAATGGTAAATTAGTACATATGTATATTTAATAAAGGAGTGCCTGAAGTGGATCTATGGAAAATGGTATCATGGGGATTGACTTTTTTTTTTTGTCTTTCAAGATTCCAGATCAAATGTGTTTAGTTTAGTGGTAAAATATTCCCTGTGCTCCCAATTGCCAGTTCTGCAAATTCAAGCTGGGATTTAAAAGAAAACAAGAGTCCATCCCTGTTCTTGCATATCACTGTTGGTAATACTAGGTCCTGCACGCTAAATTATACTCTCACTAACAGTTATGAAACCCTCTGACCTCAACGGGTTTACACCAATATAATTTATAGAATTTCGTAATAATTCTGTTGATAATACAGTAGAAGGAATACAATCCATGTTCTATTCTCTTAGCTACGCTGACGACTCAGAGCTAACAAGAATTTAGGGCAGTGAACACTTACTTTGAACATTAAAGAAAGAAGATAGGGGGCTCTATATTATGTAAGAAGATCTATTGAGTAAGACGACACAATTTTTACGTTCTCACTTTTTTAAACCTAATAATAATAATAATACATTTAATTAATTGTTTAAAAAAAACCTCTTGTGTCCACCCGCATAATTTGTAGGAGTGAAAGCTGGGGGGCAAACACAATATTTCCTTATAATCTGTACCTGAAGGACAACAAGTAACTTAAGATACACTTACACCTTTATTCCCTAGTTTTGACTGGATTTAAGGCAGAACATTTTTATTAGCAGGTTTTTTAATTTAAAATTGATTTCTCAATCCAACAGAGCCGAAGTCTTTTGACTTGAAAATAGGGAGTGGAAATACTTTCCCAGTTTTATGTGTATGAAGTGACTTTTTAAAAGAGCCTTAGAGCATAAGTAGTAGGTGGAAGAAACTTGGCATTTGGTGGAGAGAGAGTTCTTAGTTTACAGATATGCTTTACAGTAGTCTGGTGAAAATTGGTTGTGATTTATTAAAGTAATGAGATCTTGTAAAAATATACTTTGTACGGTGTATAAAATATAGCGTGCACAGTGGATTTTGTAATGCAGTCTTTTATGAGATTTTTTTAAAGGTATCTAAGGGATTTAGGTGCACAAATATGATTTATTTTTTTAAACTAGTTGTACTTGTGCTCTTAAGTTTTGTAGGAGCTTTTGAAAATCTCTATAACTGCCTACCAATGTTCTAGTGCTTTGGTGCAGGAATATGTTGGTTAGGAAAGTTTTCCTGTTTCTTTTCTGTGATTAATGAAGAGGTGTTGTATGAATAAACTGACTAATAAAGTAGAGAAAAGTATATAAAGAAAAGAAAAATTACCTATTCAGTATAGAGTTTGGATGGCGTGCAGCTAATGAGAAATGGGGCCACATGCTGAATAATGAGGCTTAGAAGAAATAATGAATACTCTGTTTGTTTATTGAGAGTTATCCATCTTGTACATTATGGCTCTTACCCTGCATGACATGGGGCGTCCCCACTATAAGCTGCCCCGGTATACATCCGCTCGAGACTAACGTCATTGTAGCTTATAGGGACTGATGCATTATAAGTCCTCCCATTCCTCACTCTTAAGTCGCGCAAAAAAAAAATTGGGCAAATGGAAAAAAATTCCCCACTTTAAGTTGACGAGGAATCCTGTGGCACTTTATAGACTAACATTTATTGGAGCATAAGCTTTCATGGGCAAAGACCCACTTCGTCAGATGCATGTCACATGCTGCTTATCAGAAAAGAATAGGCACAAGATCTACTTCCATGACAAGAGAGTACTTTTGCTAATAGAAAAATGGTGTTTCCATTTAGAAGAGTAATGCCAGTGGAGAGGTGGATTAATTTGGTGTCAAACGAAAGTTGTGCAGTAAGGAAATGAGTGTTTCAGCACCGTTGGAATGGTCTATCAGATTGGAATTTGAAGGCCACTGAAGTAAACGGGAGTCTTTCCATTCACTGGCCTTTCAGTTGGGGATGTATTCTTGTCGGTTTCAGTTAACGATTAAACTCTGCTGCCAGCTGGATTCCAGGACTCCACTGTTGCCCTGGGAGTTGAAGCTGAGAGGAACCACAGGCACATGGGCTGGCAAGTTGCAGCCAAGCAAGATCACAGGAGCCAGCAGGCAGGAGGGCCACGGAGGGGGCAGCAGCCCAGGTCCCAGATGTAGGCAGCAGTCTGGATCCCCCCGCGTGGGGGCCAGCAGCTGAGCCCTAGGTGCAGGAACTGACAGTGAGGTCCTGTGTGAAATGTGGGGGTGCCGCAGCACAGCCCTACACTACCAGTTCTGTGGTGACACATTTGACTCTGTAACCCAGGGGTTCTCAAACTTTGTGATACTGCGACCTGCCCCCCTCTAAGTTGCTCGGGATCCACAGTCTGAGAAATGCGGGTGTAACTAATAAAAATTTTAATTGGTTACGTAGGGTTTTTTTAAACCAGTATTTACATCCCTACTTTCAATTGGGCCAGAAAGCACAAGGAACACTGAACCCAGTGGAATTGAGATGGCCATATTGTCTATTAAGTAGCATTGAGGAAGTATGTGAGCTAGAATTCAGGAGTTTGGAGATCAAAAAACTTGGATTGAGAAGTGAGATCCAAGGAATAATGACTTTCTTTTCATTTTAACGGCTCTTTTGTTTTGAAGGAAATGCATGGAAATCAATTCAGGACAGATGCACTTTGATTTCATGTTCTTTACCAAGATTTTGTGGACCTGTAAATATTTTAAATATGATGGCTTTCTGAATTAAATACAGGCAGTCCCCGGGTTACATACAAGATAGGGACTGTAGGTTTGTTCTTAAGTTGAATCTGTATGTAAGTCGGAACTGGCGTCCAGGTTCAGCCGCTGCTGAAACTGACCGCCAGTTCCGACATACATACAGAATCAACTTAAGAACCCCAAGCGTCCCCAAGTCAGCTGCTGCTGAAACTGATCAGCAGCTGATTCCAGGAAGCCCGGGGCAGAGCAACTCTGCCTCGGGCTTCCTGTAGTCAGCGCTGGTCAGTTTCAGCAGCAGCTGACTTGGGGACGCCTGGGGCAGAGCAGCTGGGGTGCTACTGGGTTGGTCCAGTAGTGCCCAGAGCGGCGCTGCGGGACCAACCCAGCAGCACCCCATCTGCTCTGCCCTAGGCGTCCTGATTCAGCCGCTGCTGAAACTGACCAGCAGCGGCTGAATCAGGACGCCTGGGGCAGAGCAGCTGGGGTGCTGCCGGGTTGGTCCAGTAGAGCCCAGAGCGGCGCTGCGGGACCAACCGGCAGCGCCCCAGCTGCTCTGCCACAGGCGTCCGGAGAAAAGTTTAGTCTGCTGGGGGGGGGGGGGCGTACTAGCTGCGCCCCCCCCCCCCCCCCCCAGCAGACCAGGAAGACGTGGGCGGCGGACCGAGACGCACCGCGGTCCTGCCACCTGGGTCCTCCGCGGCTTTGCTCCCAGTCTCCCTGGTCTGCTGGAGACCAGCAGACCAGGGAGACGGGAGCAAAGCCTCTGAGGACGCCAGCAGCGGGACAGCCACGGGGCATCTGGGCTGTCCTGCTGCCGGCTTCCCCGAGGCTTTGCAAAGCCGCGCCTGGGCTGCTCCGCTGCCGGCTTCCCCAGGCTTTGCTCCGCGTCTTCCTGGTCTGCAGACCAGGGAGACGCGGAGAAAGCCCCGGAGTACACGGGCGGCAGGACCGCGAGGTCCCGCAGTCCGTGTCCTCTGGGGCGAGCCCTGTTCGTAACCGCGGATCTGACATAAGTCGGATCCGCGTAAGTCGGGGACTGCCTGTACATCTTACAGATCAATATATAGTAACACAGTATGCATAAAGCTGAAATTCACTTCTATGTTTAAGATAATAAGAACAGTAAAATTTTGTATCTGTTTATCTCCAGTTTCACCTTCTTGGATTTTTTTAATAAAAAATTCTGTGTTGATTTTCATAATATGATACTCCCCCCCCCCCCTTTTTTAAAGCATTCACTGCAATGAATGAGGGAGTTTTAATCTCAAAGTTATTGTTAAGTATTCTTTGCAAACTCAAGCAAACATCTCTGCATCACTTATACATGCTTAAAATGTCAAAATCTTCCTTTGCACCACAATAGCTAGAACCTTACGATGTTGGGCATGCTGCTTTCCAGATTAGTTACAAAACCAAAAGTTCCTGACTACTTGTGGTCATTTTAAATCCATTCACTTTTGGCAAGGATAGCGTGGTTAATCCCAACTTCATGGCTAAATTATTTGGGTGATTACTTTCTGCCTTCTTAAATTGAAATTTATACTGGATAATGGTGTTCCTTCGCTTCTTGTTCCAGGGACATGTCAGTACAGCTTCCTCCATGTGGCAAATATATGGATCGTGTTCCCTTTCTTAAGGGATTAGAGAGTTAATATGATCCGTGATGTTAGCTGGCGTATTAACATTTTTCTTTTCTATTTTATAAGGCGAGAGGACCTTCAAGTGTGATCACTGTGATGCTACCTTCAAAAGGAAGGACACTTTAAATGTTCATATCCAAGTTGTGCATGATGGACATAAGAAATATAAATGTGATCTGTGTGACAAAGCCTTTGTTACACCTTCAGTGCTTAAGAGTCATAAAAAAGTGAGTATGATCAACTCGACTGCATTTTCATTCATTTCCTTGTTTACCCTCAAGAATGTAACTAAGCATATCTCCCAATGTGTATGATCTGTTTTTTTCCACTAAAATGTTGAGTTATTGTTAACAAGAACTAAGTTATGTTCACATATTTCAATACTGGGGGTTGGCGGTGGCATCCAGAGTCTAGAAGGTTCATAGGTAAAAGTCCTTTCTAAACACTCCAGCAATGGGTGTGTAGCAGAGGTGACTTGTTGTACTGCTCTTATAGCACTCCTGTCTACCAGTCCATAGAGCAGCATTGGTGTCTGCTTTAGAGGAAGCCACTTGCTCACCTTCCTTGCCAGAGGTAAGGTGTCAACTTAGTAGATGTTAATAGGGATAAATATGGAGAAAATAACTGAACAAAATGACTAGCCACAATAAATGGTCTTCAGAGCTGCCACCAAATGTAGAGTGTGAGAGAATCTGCTGAAAACCATTGTGCATTCTTAACTGCAACATTTGAATTGGTAAGTGTATATAAAACACAATCTATAAAAAGTTATAAGGGTGGCAGCAGCAAAGTAAAGTGTAATTATGGTATTTGTGTACAGCAATTTAAACGTGAGAGTATATTAAGCACTGATTATGTGCATTATCATTAGGGCCTTATCAGATTCACAGTCCATTTTGCTCAATTTCATGGTTATAGGATCCTAAAAATAATAAAGTTCATTATTTCAGATATTTAAATCTGAAATTTCATGGTATTGTAACTGTTGGAATCCTAAGTACAGGGTAAAAGCACACAAAATACTAGATTTCACGGTTCATGATACATTTTTCTTGGGCATGAATTTGGTGGGGCCCTATTATCATGCAAGTGAGTTGAGCATGGAGCGGGTTTGTACAAAATTAACCACAAAAGTGAATTTAAAGTCTGTTGCCCCTGTGTACTTAAGTTTACTATAGTCACTGCCTTTGCATGTGTTAGCCTGCAAAGAATAAGAGTTAGGATTAGGGTTAAACTGGGGTCAGAGACTGGAGGTCAGAAAGCAAGGTGAGATCTGGAGTCACAGCAGGCAAGAAGTCTGTGTGGCTGTCCTGACAACATCCGGGGAAACTTCCATGGTTAAGCAGTGAGCATGGACAAATCAGAAGGCAGCAGGATGCCATCGTGAGGGTTCCTTTGGGTGCAGAGCCTACTCTTCATAATGCTCTGTATGAACTCCTGGTAGCAATGCCAGCTATCCCAGGCTTTGCAAACCAGGGTTCTAGTCCGTGTTCCCACTAAGATTTCCCTGGTGTGAGTTTGGCTTTGTGCACCAATATTGCTGTGATATGTGCCACTGTGGAACCCACCAGTTACTAACAAAGTTGTGTGTGTGTATATATGTATACATATACATTTATAAATATATATACATTTAAATTATTATGAAAGGAAAAAAATACTAAAACAAGGGATAATTAACAAGGTGTTGCTAAAATGATCAGCAATGAAACAATTTGCAATGATAACATTAAAATAAACCTTTAGACTACAGAATTATGCCTCCCTGGTATAAATAGTACAGTCCATCTGATTCATAACTGTAATTCAGCTCGAAAATGTGTTGGTTTATACTGGAAAGATTATTGTGGCAGTGGATGAAGCTGTTAAAATACATTTGCTTTCTAGCGCACACAGAAGCAAATGCAATTTCATTTAAAAAAGAGACCGCTATTTTAAAAAGAAAAAGACACACATCAACTATTGTTACAAATTATTCAAAAACTGGAAGGGTCTAGAATTCAGCAAACACTTACATGGAAAACTGGCCCTTACAACATGATCAGTTTCACTGTTTCCCCAGGGTAGTAAGTGACATTTCTCCTGTTTACATAGGTCTGAAAGCAGCAAGAGCTAGACACACAGGCTGTGTCTAGACTACACTGTTTTTTTTTTGACAAAAGTTGGCTTTTTTCGAAAAAAGTCACCCGCGTCTACACTACCGCCGCATTCTGTCGACAGTAAATCAAAAGAATGCAGCTGTTTTGTCGACAGCGGTAAACCTCATTTTATGAGGAATAACGCTATTTTCCATTGAGAACTGTCGAAAAAAGGTATGTGTGGACATGGGGAAGAATTTATTTAGAAACTGAAGGCCTCCAGGAAGAAGCCCTGGTGAACACGCCTGCCAGAGCTTTCAACTCTATTGTTCCTGCCTGTAGCCATCTTCAAAAGGCACAGGCACCCAGGAGTAGCATTGTGGCAGCAAGCCAGCTCCAACCAGGACCCTGACTGTTCAGCTCTTCCTGGTAGGGCCACTCAGAGCCATGTCCCAGGGACAAGCCCTCTGAAATCCCCCTGGCCCTTCCAGGGACACATCCCCACAGCAAGCCAGGGGCACCAAACACTGGGCACCTTCCTGGTCTGGGCCCGAGATCAAAGCCCTCTTGGAGCTCTGGTCTGAGGAGGAGTGTCTTCAGGCCCCCCAGGCAGAGGAACATGGATGTTTATGCCAGAATGGCAGATGGCCTTGCTGAGAGAGGCCACCAACCCTGCACACTAGACCAGGTCAGAGCCAAGGTGAAGGAGCTGCGGCAGGGGTATGTTAGGGCCTGTGAGCGCAGCTCCCGCTCTGGGGAAGCTCTACACTATTGTGCCTATTATGAGGACCTGGACTGGATCCTGGGGGCTGGAGAAGCCCTGCCTCCCGAAAGGGTTGTGGAGTCTGGGATGGAAACCCTTGTGCAGCAGCGGCCGCAACTCCAGGGTGAGACCCCAGAGGACCAGCAGCTCTGAGGGGAGGACACCAGCAGGAGCACAGTGACCCGACCCTGGAGCCAGACACAGGAGGCCTCCCAGACAACTTCGGACAGCGGGTAGGGAACATCAGGTGAGTGCTGTGAGGGCCCAACACACACAGGGCAGAGAAGGCGGGAGCAAAGTGGATGGTGCTGTACTGTGACCTGTCATGCTGATCACAGCCTGGGGGGAGGGGGAGACACATGGCCGACCTCAGGGAGGGCCGTCCTACCCCTGCACCCGCATGGCTGCGAGGCACCACCTGCTCCAGCAGGCAGTGATGCCATGTGCAGACATGGGGTGGGAACGCTGGGATTGCCACACAGCTTCAGGCCTCTCAGCAACCTTTGGGAACCCCAACTGTGGCCTGACACTTGCCAGTGCTGCTTGGCCACAGGGTGTGTGTGTGGGGGAGGCATGGTGAGGGCCTGCACACCTTCTGGGATCCAGGGAGGACGTGGCTGCTGGCCAGGCCACACCATGCCTTACTGAGACCCACATGAGCATCCCCTGACCCTAGGACAGGCACTGACTGCTGAGAAGGAGGGCATGCCCTCAGAGAAAGTGTGAGCATGCACGAGTGACGACTTTTCCCTCTTGTCTTCCACAGCCAGACCAGCAGACCGTGAGGGGAGCTACACACCTGTCCCACCACCCAGACGGCTGCAGGGAACCCGTCGGCACTGGGGCACATATTTGGACCTGGTGTGCCAGCACATCTCAGTCCCGCAAGGGATGCAGGACACATTTAACCAAAGGATGGAGGCAGAGTGGCGCAGGTGCTTGCTGAATGAGTTAGTCCAGCAGCGCACTGCTATTTGCACTGCTATCCGGGAGGCCATGGCCTTCTCCGGTCCTGTGTCTGGTCCTGCTCCTCCTGCTCCCCACTCACCGCCTGCCATCCCAGACCCAGGTACAGCCCCACCTCCTGCCCAGCCCCCTACTGTCATCCTACTGCTCCATAACAAACCGGTCCCACCAGTCTTAACTGGTGTCCAGCCTCCAAACTCGCCTCTCCAGGAATAAGTTCAGTGACAAGGGCAGTGGGGCTGCAGCCCGAGTGAGGGGCTCAAAGCTGGGCTCTAAATCCAGCTCTTCCACAAACATCATGATGGTCTCATGAAGATGCAGCAGAACTTCCAGCATCATATTGTGGGGCCATCACTTGCCAGGGGCAGCTCAGGCTCCATGGCCAAAAATACAGTGAAAAGCACAAAAACAAACCTGAAAATAAACTGCTGTGGTGTCCGAGGAAGCAGGACAACCAGAGCAAGAACTGCAGCAGCTTTTCTTTCCCTCTAGGAGGTAGGCAAGCCAGAAGCAGGAACAGAGCGATGGCTGTCCAGGGGGATCCCTTTAAGCATGCATCTCTGCAAAGGGCATATGCAGCAGCACCTGGAAATAAAGGCTGCCCCCATGCCCTGCCAGAAGCACATCCGGGTGCCTTTTTTTTTCTGAGCTGCAGCCACCACCTGCCACAGGGAAGCTCTGGCCCTGGCCATCGGAGCAGCCATTGCCAGCTACCATGTGGTGGCGCTGGCCCCAGCTGCCGGAGCTGCTGCCGGGCTCTCGACCTGGCCACAGCTCCAGCACTGGGGAAGGGCTGAGGTTAGGGACAGAGCTGCGTGGTGGCTGCCCAGCTGCTCCTGGGGCGGGGCAGCCACCTGTCACGCTTTGTGACGTGGAGCAGCCACCGTGCAGCCCTGCTGAGGAGGTGGGCAAAACTAAAATTCTTGGTGTGCCCATGCACACCTTAGAGGGAACTATAGGTCTAGTCCCACGGATCCTTACAGGATGTGCCTATCAAACATTAAAAACTTGGACCAATCCTGCCCCCTCAAGAAAATGAATGCTAGATTTTTTTGTGGAAGAAACATAACTGAGCAGTGGGCGAAATTGGTTATATGTGTGTGTGCTTTTTTTTATGCTTTTGATTTGATGCTGGTTTACAGTAAGTTGGTTATGATTACCAAATGAAGCACATCTGCTGAAAGTGTCACTTGTTGTTTACTGCTTCAGAGCAGATTAAAATAGTAAAATAAGATATTAATTCTCTGGTATAATTTATGTTTTGCTCTTCCTTGATCTGGAAAAAGTTCATCAAATGGCTACTTAATTAGATTTGTTTGAAACTACACTTCTTTGAGTTACCACACCAAAATAGAATAAAAATCAATCTGTGGCATGGAAAGCAGTGAGTAATGATATGTTGAGGATAGAAAGGAAATTAAAGGGAGTTGTGGTCTACTCTCCATCTATAGTAGTATTGTGCTTAAGAATAAAACTATACATCATAAAACAGTATGTAAAATCTAAAAATAATCTAAATTGTATTTTTTCCACTTTGTTTCAATGAAAGAGACAGAATTTATCATGTATTATGTACTATATATCATCAGGATTGTGTGTGATCTTTTGTTTTGTTGGGGGTTTTTTTTAGTGCACAGAAAAAAATATTTTAAAAATAAGATTGTCTTTGAATGCTACAAAAATGGCAGAATCCACCCATAACAGGATGGAATAGCTAGGAATAGTTTGGGCATCTACTATCCAATCTTTTATGTAAGTAGTTGTTCAGCAGACTGGAAACTCTGATCCTTTTATAGGCACTGTTAAATTGGATAGGGAGTTTTAGGGTAGATCAAAGTTGAGCTACTTTATTCTCGCTAAACATTATCTCATATGCCACTATTTCTAAATGTATAGAACTAATTTCTAAACAGAGAAATGTTATAAATATATAATACTTTAAATATAGTATTTTAAAGTATCAAGCTAATTAGTGATATATTATATATAAATATTCATGTAAACAAACTACATCTAAGGAACAAAGAGAAGGTTATTAAAAGGAAAAAAAGACACTTCCAAGGACACTATTTATCTAAAACATGGACAGTATGTTTCTAGCTGTAGCTATGAAAATGCAAACTTGCCCTTAACACTGTCAAAACATAATGGAGGAAGATTATGCGCAGATCACCCGAACCTGGCTCTTCCGGGTTGTAATCTACTCGCCACGAGGGAGTAGATGACATAATTTGTCGAACCCTGCCTATAATACACACTGCTAGAAGTTTATTTGGATAACCTGACCATTAATCAGTCCTTGCTTCTAGTATTATACCTAGAAAGAATGTTATTCCCTGATATGCTCAGTAGGACTGATGGACGGTGGAACTCTAGTTCCATTTCCAGGAAGTGACATGAGTTTCAGGTTCGCGCTCTCTCTCTCTCTCTCTCTCAAAAAAAAAATCCCAGTGTCACCTAGGGATGTGAGACTAGTCAACTATCCTATAAGCAGAAGCGTTTCATGACTAGTTGCTTCCCCCCTCTCTTTGCTGCCTCTATTAGAAAGAGACAGCGGGGGGGAGCAGGAGCCGATGCTGTGGGAGCTGACTTAAAAGCTGTCCCCGCTAGCCCCACGCTCCCTGCAGGGCTTCCTTTTTAAATGTACAAGAACCCCGCCATGGCTCTTGTATAGTTCAAAGGCTCAGGTCCCACAGGGTTCTTGCTACATTTCAAAGGCAGAGGTACCCTTATAGGCTAATCCAATAGTCAATGGAAATCCCATCAACTGTTTGATTAGTTAATCTAAATTTAACATCCCTACTGTCACCGTTGAGCTGTAGGCAAAACCACTATATTGTTTCAGCTGGTTTCTTCTTGTTTGTTCTACTCCAGCAGAACCTCTGACTTTCAATTCTGTCTTGGCAAAAGAATGTCGTCATTCAGAATCTTCTTCAATGTGTAGATTTTTTCCCGTTATGCCAACTCTTTCTTTAATTTTGTACGTATGCTGCACTGATTAGAGCGAGGCACGTTGTAAGCATTTGCAAATAGACCTTCTTCTGTTTCTCACTGTGCATGTCTGTATATGGCTTACAATAGATGATCTGAAAACCAGAGCTGCATCCCGGGAGTTGAAGCCCAAAGCAAGCTGAGCACATGCATTGGTCTGATGTGTTTGCAGAAGCACTGCCCAGAGCCCTCAGAAGGCTCCATTTTGAAGGGTGCCGATCCCTGCTGGTGGTGCCAGCAAATACCAAGGCAGGCAGGAGCAAGGATGGGTTCAGGGAGGGGCCATTGCTCCCACCACCCAGCCATCTCAGTAGGAGGCTGTCGTGGCTTGAATTTGAGAAACACTGACCTACAACATCTCTGCTTTCCTGCTATCAGTTTTCAGCTGAAGATGGTTATCCTGCAAACTATTGAATGGTTTTGATTTGTATAACTAATTCCCATTGGAGAGTAGAAGAAAAAACCCCGTCAAATTGCTTTCCATCTGTGCCTGGTTTGGGGCACGGTTTGAACACAGGATTCCAAGGGTGAAGAACTAATGTAGAAATCCATTGTGCTACTTAACTCTTCTTTTCTTATGTCTTTTGGAACTGTTGATAAATGATCCATTATTTCTTTATCCTCAGCAAGTTGTTGAACCACTTAGCTCCCACTGGAATGGGTAGGAGACAAGGACACTTGACAAATCTCAGGATCATGGCCTAAGTGACTGTTTTTGAAGCATTTGGGTTATTTTTCTCTTATCCTTTCTATTTAAAATATTTAATTTTAATTTCAAAATGTCTCTTCACTTATTGGCTCTGATTGGAAGTCCCTTATTAAGTCTTTTTGCAGGCAGATCTCTTGTTTGAGGCTCATATGAGCTTTGCATGTATAAAACCTGAGAAGTGACCTTAAGATCAAATCTGTATGGATTATATCTTTCTGTTTTAGAATTTGTTATGCCTTAATTTTAAAATAGCTGAGATGCAGGTACTTTAGAACTCTTGATCACCGCACTAATATGGTTTGTGGGGGTGGAGGGTGAGAATGAAAAATGTTAGGAATATGAATATATTATACAAAATATCTCATTCGTACAGAATTGCCATCTGTTTCTTTTAGTTGATTTAATTCAAATTCTGAAGCTACGAAAACATTTCAGAGATTTGCTAATGATAGATATTAATTGATCTAAATTCTTGTATTTTCAAAGTTTGAATGAAATAGTAATATTTGGTCCTTTAAATTTAATGCTGATATGTTTGTGCATGTATATTTGAATCTATAGTTTATATAAGAACTCTAATACTAACTAATGAAATATTTCCCAATATTATATTGTTTTAAACAATTAACTTGGTCCTTAACTCAATTTTTGGTTGTTTTGGAAAATACAATATTTAAATGTAAATGCTTCATTTAAATCATTGCTCTGGGGTTTGGCTGGGGATGAAGAGTTCACTATGCAGACTGCACTGGGGAGAGAGGATAACCCCAGCTCCTTCTCTTTACAGCAGCTTGGGGCCAGATGAGAAGCACCTCTCCGTGGCTGCTGACGCTTCAGTGGGCACAGTTGAGAGAGGGGTGCATGCCCCCAGATAGGGCAGTCCATGTTTATCTGCCACCTGCACTCCCCACCCAGAGTGAAGAATGCAGCAAACTATGCACTTTCCCCTTGCTCTCTGAAGAAGGGGAGCAACCAGCAATGTTACCCTACGAATTAGGGTGGAGGAAGGAACTTCATCCTCCACCGCCCTCCCTAAAGTGCACCTGGCGGGTGGGAAGTTTAGGGCTCGGGAAATCCCAGAAGGATTCTGCCCCCAGCCAGTCCCTTCCACCTGCCTGGTGATTTTGTCTCTTTCCTGTATGGTTTTATGAGAAGCAGTTCCAGTCTAGGCACATCTCATTTTTCTGGCACAACCAAATCCTTACCTTGTTTTAAGTTACAATAAGATAAAGCTGTATACCGAATTTGGTGGTCCTAGTGCTTACCTTTTAGGAGGAGTTCTTGGACAGACAGACAAATATATAGTAGAGAAAATGATCAGTGGCATTAGAATATTTCTATACATACAATCATTCTGTGTGTGTGTGTGTGTGTGTGTGTGTGTGTGTGTGTGTGTGTGTTTACATATGTACACAAATGATAATTTTGTATGAGTTCACATTTTGAAAAATGGCTTCTAATTTTGAGGGTGCAATTATATGCCCCTCCCTAAAATAGTCTCTGGTTGCAAAATACAGATGCCTCGTGCGCAAATCTGAAAGATGTCTTTCTGTTCAGCTTGTGTTCATGCAGATGTTTGAAGTAATTGCACGTTTTATTGGTGCAATTAACATCAATAAAAACCGTAGGTACAAATTTACAGCATTGATGTCTGATGGAAAATATTTCTCATAATTTGCATCTAATGAAATTGGTTTTAAAAGCACATTAAATCTTTTTATTTGACAAACTGTGAGGTCACTAGATAAATTTTTTTGAGTATGCAATGTTGGTCTAATTATGCAGGGGAAAACCCTTAAGGGCCTGCCAAGTGATAGCAAATAAAAATCCCATATGAGATTTTAATAGGGTAGACAACAATTACACATGGATTAACTCCCCCCCCCCCCCCCTGAACTTTGAGCAAATTCAGATATGAATCTAGATTAAAACTTGAACCAATCTCTAATAATAAACTTTGTAACAGTTATCTGGTGAATAAAGTCCCTGTGACAGCTTTTATCCTTCTACACTCTAACTAGGAGAGTAAGGCCCAGTATCCCCAAAGAGAAGAGTCGTCCTAACTACAGATCTTGCTATCCAAACTAGTCCTTTTCATTCTGAAGAACTGGGTTGATATGAAAGAATGTCTGTCTTATTGTTGTCCCTGTGAATGCCGTGTTAAAGTCAAACAGCCAGACTCAAAAAAAAAACCCTTTATTTAAACTAAAGCTAGTTTTAGTTTTTTTACTAAATCCAACAAAAATTCCATTGAAGTCAATGTAGTTATGTTGCTGTAAGGATCAACTAAGAACTTCAAGGCATGAACTGTAATTAACTGTATTTATTGTTAAGATAATTTATATACATTTCATTTAGCCCTGGACGATGCTACGAAGTTAGATCTAAGAAACCAAATAAATCCCAATGGTTTGTTTACCTTAAGGGTTTGTAGCCATGGAGTCTCGTAGCTCCCACTGGCTCTGGTTTGCCATTTGTAGCTAAGGGGAACCATGGGAATCTGTTTGGCTGGAAATGGCACATCAGAGCCCATGGGAGCCATGAGGCTCTGTGACTAGGAACCCATTAGATAAACAAAGCAATGCGGGCCTGCTAGCAGCTTTCCCAAAATGGTCCTGAGGAACAGTTTGAGAACACTGCATTAGAGAATGAACCTACCGTTTTGTGCTGCTCGTACAAATACGACTGGCCCGTGTATTTGAGCAACCAAGAACTCCTAGGGTAGTTATGAATTGCTTCGGGAAATCCTGTGATTATGGTTGTTCAGAATGAATTAGTAGTTGTCTATCTGGAATCCCCCAATGTTGCCATAAAAGATACATAAAACTTCTAAACAACCTTACCCTAATCAAGATGGATTAAACATTCATATCCCTGGCATCCTGGAATGAACAGTGTGTGTGTTAGTTTTTGAAACTGTATCCCATTTACTTTAACTTCAACTACAGTATAATTTTTACCATGTGAGGTGAAGTATTTCAAGAAGAATAAAGAATGTATAACTTTTTAATGGCCGAGGATTTTTCAATCAAAATTTGAATTAATTTCCTGTCTTACAAAGAATTAAATTAAAAGTTTTAAAAACTGAATTTGTCAGCGGGATGAATGGTTTAATAATCTTACTTCTATCCTATTTGAAATATAGACAGTTATCCTAAATGATGTTTTTTAACCAAATCCTAAGAGAAGGGAAGGGTTGACTGATAAATCGTTCTTCATAGAAGAAGACTGAGATGGGAGTTGTTGAGGTTATTTGTGAGGTAACATGGTGATGCTCACAGTGTAGCTGGTAGGTAGAATCCCTTTCACAACATATTTTGAAAGAGTTCAGCCTTTTATTGTGGGAAGAGAATGAGTCTGAATTTATTGAAAGTCTTTTGCTTTTTTCACCATTAGTATATTGGGGGGTTACCTTTGATTTTTGAACTGAAGACATTTTGCCTAGATAATCCTGAATATTGATATCATGAGTAAGTAAATACATAGTTCAGACACAAGAATAGTAAAAAGAAATGGCTGTAACTCTTACTCTCAAATGGTAAAGTAAAGAAGTAAATAAGGGCCAGATTTTGACAGCCTTGCTGTCTTTGAATATTACCTTCCACCATGAGTAATTATTACATTCAGTAAATGTGCTTATTTGTGGAATAAGTTGCTGTTCAATGCAAATCAGTCTGGGCTATCAGTTTCAGCAAAATAGAATGGTTAGGACCAAATGGGAGGGCATCTTCTCCTGGTTAGTTGATATATATTGTTAGACTGCAGTTAAAGGAAACATCCATACTAACATTAAGCACATACTTAAACACAGGCTTAAAATGCTTTCCTGAATTCAGGCCTCAGAGCAATATGTGAAAATCTGCAAGAACTCATGCCCACAGCTTTCGCTGCAGAGTGGTTCTTCTGATACCTCTATGTTCAGGCATTGTCCCTTCAAAATAGCTATGCATAGACCAGTATGACATTCTAGCCATAAAAGGCTCAATAATGCAAAGGTACTGAACACCACCTATAAAATTCTGAATGCTCTTAGTTCCCGCTATAGTCAGTGAAAATTGCAAATGTCCAGCATATCGCTCAAGATTGGTTTTTATAGTTGTTGATAGGTAAGGGTATTGGCCAGTAAGGTAAGTCCCAGACCGACCGTGAATAGCTTTAAAAGGATCTCTCAAAACTAGGTGACTGGACAGATTAAATTTAATGTTGCAATGCACATTTTAAAACATAATCCCAATTATACATATAAAATGAATTAGCTGTTACCACTTAAGTAAGAGATTTCGGAGTCGTCATGGAGAGTTCTCTGAAAACATCCACTCAGTTGTGCAGTGGTGGTTAAAAGTGAAGAGAATGTTGGGAATCATTCAGAAAGGGAGAGATAAGAAGATAGAAAATATCCTAGTGTCTCTGTTCCCACATCTTGAATATTGTATGCAGATATGACCGTCCCATCTCAAAAAAGATGTGCAGGTTGAAACTCTCTTAACTGGGACTCTCTGGTCTGGCAACATCTGTGCTTGGGAGCCCTACAGGCTGCAAGGGCAACAGGAGGCCGATGCGTGATAGTAGGGCTACCCAATAGGGCAGCAGGAGCTCCAGGTGGTAGTGTGGCTGCGTAACAGGGCAGTGGGAGCCCAGTGCATGGAGTCACAGGGGCTGCCCGACAACAGGAGCCTGGCAAGCAGAGAGAGCAGGAGCTAGGAGCTGCAATGAGAGTCGGGAGTGCAGAGGCAGTGGGGCTGCATGATGTAGCAGCTAGAGCCTGGTGCACAGAGGTAGCAGGGTTGCCTGGCACAGCAGTGGGACCCTGGTGAGCAGAGGCAGCGGGAGCCGGGTATGGTAGTGGGAGCCTGGTGAGTGGAGATAGCAGGGCTGCCCAGTGCAGCAGCAGGACCCCAGTGCACAGATGCAGTGGGGTTGCCTGCAGGGCAGTGAAGGCTGACAGGGCAGCAGGGGCCAGCAGAGGGGGGAGCTGGCTGGTTTTAGCAGTTGGACTAGGGCTGGAGGGAGCTGGTAGCAGGAGGGGCCAGAAATTACCTCCCCTGGTCCGTCAAAATTCCTCATCCAGGACTGGTCAGGTCCTGAGGGTTCCAGACTAGGATGTTAAAGACTAGTCAACTATCCAATAAGCATTTGCTTATCGGATAGTCAGTTGACTAGTTGATTTCCCCCCCCCCCTTGCTGCCTTTATCAGTCCTAACACTGGGGACTCTTGTACTTTCAAAACTGTCACCTGCATGCAGCCCAGAGTCAGCGGGACTTCCTGCTGACCCAGGTTTGCATGGGTGTTCCACATTCCTCCTTTTGAAATGTACAAGAGCTCCTGCTGGGGCTCTTGTACATTTCAAAGGAGGAATGCGGAAGTGCCTATCGACTAGTCAAGTAGTCGATGAAAATTCCATCCACTACTTGACAAGTAAATTAACCGCAATTTAACATCCTTAGGTCCAACTTGTATTGGAATTGGAAAAGGTTCAGAAAAGAGCAACATAAATAATTAGTGATATGGAACCGTTTCCATATGAGCCAAGATTAATAAGACTAGAACTTTTCAGCATGGAAAAGAGATGACTAAGGGGGCAGGGATATGATTGTGATCAGTCATGATTTTATAGGTGTAGAGAAGGTAGATAAGTGCTATTTTCTCCTTCTAAAAAAAGTACTAGGGACCACCAAATGAAATTAATAGGCAGCAGGTTTAAAACAACTAATTCCCTCCTCCTTTCCCCTCTCCCCCCCCCCCCCCACAATGCAATCTGTGGATTGCTTTGCCAGAGGAAGTTGTGAAGGCCAACATCATCACAAAGTACAAGAAAGAGCTAGATACGTTCATGGATGATGGGTCCATCAATGTAAATTAGTCAAGATGGGCGGCGATTATGTCCCTAGCCTCTGTGTGCCAGAGCTGGGAATGAGTGACAGGAAATTGATCACTTGATGATTACCTGTTCAGTTTATTCCCTCTGGGGCACTTGGGCACTGAGAGAAGACTGAATATTGAGTTACATGGTCCTTTGTTCTGACCCAGCATGGCCATTCTTACCTTTTAAAGTAAACATGGAAATTGGATTTTTAATTGTTCTTGTTGTAGGAATAGAATTATGGGGAGAGAGGAAGTAACCTCAAGAAAGTGATGTGTCCTATCCATGTATGACTGATATCAAAGTTTCTAGTCCTAATTAGATTGCCAGTTACATTGAGTTTAAGAGAACAAATTAATATTTTCATGGTAAAACATCTGATAATAAAATACAGAAAAACTGAAGTTAAAAAAAATTGCTGCTCTTTCAGTTAATGATGAAAGCATTTTTCCCAGGAGAGGTATCTGCTCTTCTGTTACCCACAGGGAATTTACTGTATGTGTTTAAACACAAACACACACTAATGTGACTTTCCATAACTAATATTTCTTATTTATGCAATAAAAATATTAACTGTTACCTTGGTAAATAGGAATATAACTGTTTAGAATTTTTTTTTTTTTTTTTTGCGCTCTGCCTCCTAGCTGCATACAAAAATAACTCCAAATATCTGTAACTTCTTGTCTGCCTTGTTTGGGCAAAATGGTAATCTGTATTTTAGATTTGATTTCGTACATTAATTTGCGTGAGATATATACATTAAGTGACATACCTAAAATGATAAGAGTTGATCTTTTTATACAAAATTAAGATTTTTTTTTTACTGTTTTATGTCAGCTGATAATGGTTCAAATAATTTATTTTTCAAACTTTAGATTAAAATTTTTGTATGGGAAAGTGTTCTGACAAAAAAATAGGTAAAGATATTCTCATCTTAAAAGATGGTAAGAATCCAGCAGTCTGGGTTGTTATCCCAACTTTTATGGGTTTATGAATGTTAAGTATGATATTTATAAGACTTCCAAGCATTGTATTGTTTGGTTCAAACTGGAAATACCTCAAAGACTCAGTCTTTCACATCATCATTTTTCTGGCAAGTGTAGATACATATGAAAACAATTGTGTAGCATTTGAAATTGTGCCCACAGATGTCCATGATTGGCTTATAGCTATTCCTGCCTTATAGCAGACTTTCCTCTTCTAAAGCCGACAGTTAACACAAGCATACCCTGAAATAGACATTTGAGTCAATTCCTATCAAAGTACATAATATGCACAAAATATTTTACAGAAATTTCCATAAATGGATGAATCAAATATTTATTATGCATTAAACATAGAGGATCCAGTGTTGCAGCTCATGTGCACTGAAGTGAACTACAGTTTTCTATGGTGAATAGCTGTCCATGTTGATTTGAGTTGTATTTAAACTCTGCTCCAAAATATATTTCAATTAGAGCTTAAGCCAGTTAGAAAAACGAGAAATTGTGGCAAAAGTTCCCCAACCCTTTCTCCAAATGATATTCCTACAGGAAAAAAATTTCTGCAGGCCAAATCAAACTCTATTTTATTTTGTAATAAAAGAAGACAGGACATAATAGAAGCTTTTAAGCAGTAGGCTTTTATTTTATGGAGGTTAGTGGAGTCTTGAAGAAATCCATGTTTCCTGTTTTAAACTGGAAATAGCATTGGAAAAATAGGTACTCTTCCTCTCCCCCCACCATTGTGGATGTTGGCAAAGGCACATAAAGATTAATCAAAACTTTATAAACCAAACTATTTAAGGAATCATAAACTGGGTGAAACTGTAGTTAGATTTGATAAACAGGTTTATTTCACAATCAATAATGAGATTAATTTAGTAACTTTAGCTATTGTGTGGACTAAAAGAACATCCATGATTAATTCTTTAGAATCTCTGCCTGATGGCATGAAATCAAATATTAATGACTGTAGAAGGAAATATACGTTTGGAAGAAAAAAAAACAATAGAGAAAAACGAAGAAAAATAGTCAATGTCAAGTATATTGAGTCTTCTATTGAACCTAATTCTTTGAAGCAAAGCAAAATCTTTTCTTACCTTTATTTTTTCTTCCTCTTCCTTTTCCCCCCATCCAGACACACACAGGGGAAAAGGAGAAAATATGCCCATATTGTGGACAGAAGTTCGCAAGCAATGGAACATTAAGAGTTCATATTCGGAGTCATACAGGTACAGTAGTTTTATGTGGTAAAAAGAAATTAGCTCCCTAGAGCATTACAGAAATTTTCTTGCAATCTAACTACTGTGTTTACACAGGGTGACTTAATACTGCATTTTGACATTTTTTTGTACTACTCTTTTTGCCTGATTAACTTGGAGATCCACAGTTACCATGCTTCAGACAAACCAATTACAAAAATCCCATTAGACTATCTGATTACCCATCTATTTGTACATGAATTAACTTTTCTTATTAATCAGCCTGCTGTTCTGGCCTGATTAATTTAGAGCTAAATCATGCTGCCCGTGTTTGTGTAATCCCACGTGACTTCAGTGGAGCTATGGCAATTTGCATAAATTGAGGATTTGTCCCAGAGACTTGAATGAAGCAACTCTCACAGGCCCATGGAGGGGAGGGAGAGGGGGACAGTTTCCCCAGGGCCCAGCAATTTAAAAGAGCCCAGAGACCCAGTGCCTTTAAATCTCACCAGAATGCTACATGGCATGCTCCAGTCAGTGCCAAGTGCTTGGGAGGGATGGGGGAGCGTGATCCATGAGGCGCTGAGGGCTGGCTTCCCCCAGCTCCACCACTTCTGTCCCTTCCAGGTGCGCAGAGCTACCCCCGCCCCCACCTTGCCTAGAGGCCTGGAGATGCTGTTGGCTCCCTTGAACTCATATCAGTAAGGCAAGCAGGACATGGCCCTTACTGTTTTGAGACGTCACTATAGTTGCCATGGTAAAGCATAGTGCGCTATCAAATATGGGATTGACGCATCACTGGTTGACTAGACATTGATTGCAGATACATTAGATAGTCAGTTTTGTTGGTTTTGGAAGCAAAAATTGATTCTATAACTACATTATTACCATGTTAGGAATTTCTGGTTCTTGTGGAAAGTACAAGGTGAGGTGGAGTTAGAAATAGTTCACACATACCAGAATATTAGCATAAGAGACACAAGTTTGGTGAAAGAATATATTGTTTTCAGACCAACTTCTGTTAGTGGAACAGATAAGGTGGCTAGTGATTCTTTCAAAGGCAGCCATCTGTAGTGGTTAGAACAGGAACTAGGCCTAGGGACTGGAGGCTAAATGCCTGAGTGTAAGACCAAGTTAAAATCCAAACGAGGACTGGAGCTATAGGTCAAAAAAAGAATCAAAATCCAAATGCCATCACCAGAAGTTGAGACTGAGTCAGAACCAGGCTTAGGGTCATAACCAGATTGCCTTGTGTCAAGGAAGGCAAGAGGAGGACTGGTTCCAAAGCAGGAACAATTCTAGGGGCAGGTCAAAGTCTAGGCTGGGGCAGTATATGAGTAAGAAGGAGCAGGGCTTTGAATGAGATGAGCGCAGGCAGGCAGAAAATCCACAGGAGGGATGTGTGTGTGAGATGCAGCTGCTGATCCTCTACAGCTGATTTGCCTTAACAAATCGTGGAGCTCTGCTGTGGCCTTGCTGTGCTTTCTGGCTGCCTTACAATGCATTCCTGAAAGAAGCTTTCATCCTTCTACACACCTTGAACTTAGTCCAGAAACCCTCTCTAGATGAGACAAATTGCTGAGCAAAAAGGGCTTGCAGGTGCTATAGGACAGTGGTTCCCAACTGCCGGTCCACGAACTGGTGCCAAGACATGAACTGCTGGCAGCCAGGCCCCAGCACGCTGTCCATGCCTTGATGATTGGCTCGGGTACTCTGGAGCAAGGCCCCGTCAGCCCAGAAACTCCCCTTCTCCTTTCTGCAGGATTGTCTCTTCTCCCTGCGCTGCGTTGGCTTCTCTGCATGACGCTGTCTTGACATGGGGGCTGCTGCCTGAGCCCAGGGGCAGGGGCGGCAGCACGGTGGGTTGTTCTCTAGGATCCAGCTGCAGCAGGCAGGGGCTCTGGGAACCAGGGCTGGGCTCAGCCGACTCGCAGCCACTGCTCGCGGTGACTCTGGGGCCAGACTCTGGGCCAGATCCCTGAATCCCAGCAGGGACTGCTGCTGGGCTCCCAGAGCCTTGGCTGCAGCCGGAAGGAGGAATCTCCAGCAGGGCCAGTCCCGCTGCTCCCCAGGAGCCTCTCCCAGGGCAGCGCCCTCAGCCTGTCCAGCCCCAGCCCAGTCGCTGCCCCAGAGCAGGCAGCGCTTGGGGAGCAGGTAAGTGAATCCCTCCTCCCCCCCCAGGAGCAGTGCCCTGTGGCTTCAGGGGAAAGGTTTGGTCCCGGGCTGCTACCAGCATGTGTGGGGTGGGGGAAGCCAGTCCCGGGGGTTTGGGCAGGGACAGATAAGAGGAGTGAGGGGGATGCAGGAGACGCCAAAGGGAGGTTAGGGGAGACTTATGGGGTGGATGGAAGCAGGGATGCAATAGAGGAAAATTCTGAGGGGGGAGTCACAGGGAGGGAAAGGAGGGATGTGAGAGAGGAGACTGGGGGGAGACTGTGCAAGCACAAACAGCCTGGCTGGGGAAGGGAGACACACAGGGCAGGGGTTATACAGGAGATGGGGGAGATACAGCAGCCCGCAGGGAATTCTTTCTGTGAACTTTTTTTGGTGTTGTAGACCGTGCTTTTTTTTGTTTTTGTTTTTTTTTATTTAAAAAAAAAAGTGTGCCGGCACTCCAGGGGAAAAGTTGTTGAGCTCTGACTGGAGGTGCCGGTACCGCATCGGGAGGTGCCAGTATTGCATACCGGGCAGTACCATCACAAAAAAAGTACTGGTTGTAGATATCTGCAAACTCTGATCCATTACAACATGTATTGTGTGCATACAGATGTGATGTAAAATAACATATAACCTCTTAAAATTAATTACCGTAATGAATATGCAAGCAAAATGTTACTGGTCCACCAAAAGTTTGTGAATGGGTTTGCCGGTTCATGTTATAAAAAAGAGTTGGAAACCACTGCTGTAGAAGAGCACTTAAAATTAAGTAGGCAGTTAAGGGTTAGTAGTTCGTAGGGGGAATAAGAGTGCTGCTTTGATGCCAGCATTTGATTTAATCAGCTGCTCTTTGCAGTAGATTTGCATGATCAGCTTTGGCCAAGAGAGGGGAGTGCTTCCTGAAAATATTTCATTACGGTATATGCTGCATTAACATAAGTTGCCAGAGCAGGAATCATTGCACGCTGGCTACTATTCATAAAATGTAAAACAGCAAACAGATTATTTTTCTCAAATCACTCCAGTATATACTGACAGATCATTTGATATATTATATGGTATGAACAAGCTCATAGTGTCATGTGACGACAGACTTTTTGCTTTAACCAAAAAGGACAAAAAAACCCTTCCCCCCCCCCCCCCCCCCGGGAAAATGCTTAAAAAACTAAATATTTCACAAGCTTTCCAAAACTGTACTATTTTGAGGATGTAGGTCCATTATCATTTGTATTTAGAAACTATTTTGGTCAAAATTATGCTATATCTCTTTAAGCCATCATAGCCCTTTTTGTGGTTTTATGGGTTTTTTTTTTTCAGATTGGATGCCCCAGAACAATCAAACATTCCATCCCCCCTTCTCCCCCCCCCCAAAAAAAGTACAACTTCTACCATCTATTTCCACTCCAGTGATGACCATCTATGTCCTTAACATGTGGTAACAATGGCATTTTTCTAGCTGATGGGTTACCCTAAGTCTCTAAGGAGACTCCCTTTGAAATCTGCCTGGAATACAAAAGGCAGAACTTGCCAAAGAAATGAGTCCGGACTGGAACAGCGCAGGAGGCTGCAGGTCAGGACTAATGTGCATCAAGAGCTAAACTGGAGAAACTTTGTCCCAACACAGCTTTACTTTGCTTGACTTTGACCTCCTCTGTCAGGCCCACTGATGGGGTGGGGTGGGGGAACAGGAGGGAAACTGCAAAAGAGGGCAGTTGCCCTGGGGGCATGGCAATTCTAAAGGGCCCAGGGCTCCAGATGCTGCCATGGCTGGAGCCCTAGGCCCTTTAGAATCTCTGCTGGAGTGCCAGGCAGTGCCCTCCAGAACCCCATGCTGTGCGTTCTGGCAGTCTCTGAACGCCGGCAGCCTCTGAACGCCAGCGCTCCAGGCAGTGCTGTGGGCTGGCTGCCCCCGCCCTGCCCCTTCCTAGAGCATGGAGCTGCCCCCCCCCTCCCACGTTGCCCAGGGGCCTGACAATCCGTTCATCTGCACTGGCCACCCACAATCATAGTCTTTTACCACAATCATAAACACCCCCCCCCATAATGCGCATGTGATTTTCATACCAGCCAAACAGGCCCAAAAACTGAGGATGGTGATGGATGCAGTGTAAGTTTGATTTTGCGAGCTTGGTTATGCAGCTACAAAATGAAGAACTAAAAGCCACATGTCATTAAGGGTACGTCTAGACTACAGGCTTCTGTCGACAGAAGTTTTGTTGACAGATACTGTCGACAAAACTTTTGTCGACAAAGAGCGTCTACACTACATTGAGTTCTGTCGACAAAGCAAGCTGCTTTGTCGACATGGTAGTGTGGACGCAAAGGACAGTTTACATGCAATAACACCTTCTGTTGACAGAAACTCTGTCGACAGAAGGTGTTATGCCTCGTAAAATGAGGTTTACCAGCGTCGACAAAACTGCTGAGTTCTGTTGACGTTATGTCGACAGAACTCAGCGGTAATGTGGACGCAGGTATAGTTTTGTCGACAAAAGTCCACTTTTGTCGACAAAACCCTGTAGTCTAGACGCACCCTAAGAGAACTTTAGGGTTACAAGGTCAAGGACTCAAAAATTAGGAAACTCCTGAATTAAGGTTTCCTGTGCAATGCTAAGTAGACCTCTATGATCGTCTTCAGTTACATAATCACATCCTTTTTTTTCCGCAGGACCATTAGCTCAGTGCACAGGATTGACCGTGGTCACTCTGAGTAGCTATTCAATATTTACATTATTCAGGGGGTAGTACCACACTTTATTTACTGCACACCATCCCAGCATTGCACTGAGTGAAGAATCATCAGCTGTCCAGCTGATTAGCAGAGCACCCAAAACTAGGATTTTTGTTTCTGCTGGTGGTGCACGTTCGCATATCCCTTGATGCACATAAAAATGTAATCTGCACATGGATGGAAAAGAACAACGGGAACATTGTGGTAACTGTAATTCAAACATGCACCCACCAGACAGTCGAGAGCATATGCAAAAGGTGTGCATGCTGCAGGAAGTACTTCCCTAGAACACTGAAATGGCTACTTTCTTGGAGATTCCATACTTGTGTTTGAGTTGTGTTCATCATTGATCTAGTTCTGGACTACTGTCTTTATTTTAGAAAGTTGATCTATTTTAACTGAGTAGTAGTAGATCAACTTCCAAAAATAAAGACCGTAGCTTTTGCATCTGTGATGCTCCCAAAGGTGAAGCAACAGCCTGAAAACCAACCTAAGGGCAGACTATTAAAAACCAGGGCACAAACTCTTAACTGGTTCTAAGTTCTAAACTCAGATTTCACCACTCAATTGCACTAAGTGCAAACTCTTGCAGCACTTTTACAGACTCAGCATGGAGTCCCAGGCATTCCCTTTGTATACAGGCAGTCCCCGGGTTACGTACAAGATAGGGACTGTACGTTTGTTCTTAAGTTGAATCTGTATGTAAGTCGGAACTGGCGTCAGCCGCTGCTGAAACTGATCAGTTTCAACCACGGCTGAATCTGGACGCCAGTTCTGACTTACATACAGATTCAACTTAAGAAACCCAGGCGTCCCCAAGTCAGCGGCTGCTGAAACTGGTCAGCGGCTGATTCCAGGAAGCGTGGGGCAGAGGCAACTCTGCGTCGGGCTTCCTGTAGTCAGCCGCTGGTCAGTTTCAGCAGCGGCTGACTTGGGACGCCTGGGGCAGAGCAGCTGGGGTGCTGCTGGGTTGCTCCAGTAGCGCGGCTCCTCGGCGCTACTGGAGCAACCCAGCAGCACCCCAGCTGCTCTGCCTCAGGTCCTGATTCAGCCGCTGCTGGAACTGACCAGCAGCGGCTGAATCAGGACTCCTGGGGCAGAGCAGCGGGGGTGCTGCCTGGTTGGTCCGGAGCGGCGCTGCGGGACCAACCCGGCAGCCCCCAGCTGCTCTACCCCAGGGGTAGGCAAGAAAAGCCTGATCTGCTGGGGGGGGGGGCACTAGCTGCACCCCTCTCTCCCCCCAGCAGACCAGGGAGACGGGGGTGGCCGGACGCCCAAGTCCTCCACGGCTTTGCTCCGTCTCCTTGGTCTGCTGACCTGGGAGACGTGGAGCAAAGCCGCAGAGCACACGGGCAGCGGGACAGTCCAGGAGCGCTTGAGCTGTCCCCCTGCGGGCGTGCTCCACGGCTTTGCTCCCCGTCTCCCTGGTCTGCAGAGAGACTGGGAGCAAAGCCTTGGAGCACGCCCGCAGCGGGACAGCCCAGGCGTTCCTGGGCTGTCCCGCCGCCGGCTTCCCCCGAGGCTTTGCAAAGCCGCTGCGGGGCTGGGGCTGCCGGGGGAAGCCAGCGGTGGGACAGCCCAGGAGTGCCTGGGCTGCCCCGCAGCCCCAGCCCCTCCGCGGCTTTGCACCGCGTCTTCCTGGTCTGCAGACCAGGGAGACGCGGAGCAGCTTTTCTTGCCCCGGAGTACACGGGCAGCGGGACCGCGAGGTCCTGCTGTCCGTGTCCTCCGGGGCGAGAAAAGCCCCGTTCGTAACTGCGGATCCGACATAAGTCGGATCCGCGTAAGTCGGGGACTGCCTGTACTCCAATTTTTTCTTGCCACCCAAATGAGTGTGTTTCTGTCCTACATGGGTCCTTACATTAAGAATTATAGCAACATTCAAGTTACTCCTAATACCACAGGACCGGTCACTTACCCCACTTTGGGTCTCACACCAAAGACAATGCTTATAAACAGTAATACAGTAAAATATATAAAGATTTATTAAATAGGAGTTGGAAATTAGAAAGTTAGGAATATATGGACACACAAATAACTTATACTCTTTGGTATAAAAAAAAAGCCTTCTATAATCAGGAAGCCCAAATGACTATTAGGGAAAATGGAAACAGACCACCTTCATGTGACTCTTTAAATTTCATAAACGAAAAAAGTGCCAACAATAGGGTCTTTAATCGGAACTCTTTCAGACTTCCGATAGAGAAGTATGGGTTTGAATCCTAGATTTGAAGTCCCCCTATCTTTGGTATATTTTTGGTTTCTGGGTTAAATCCAGAATGATAAAGGTCTTGTTTCCTAGTTCCAGGTTTGATGGGACTGAAATCTCTCAATAAACTTGCAAAACCTCAACAGTATAAAATCCAAATTCAGAATCTAGTATTGACTCAGCCTCAGATTCTTACCCTATCCTACATGTAATGTAGATCCAATCACTCAATCATTAAACCCATCCCTACTCAGTTCTTTTTGTCACAAAGTCTTTTATTATTATGTCTTGATATCCATTTGTGTATCACCCATACCATATTATTGTCATTCTACACAGCACATATACAAACATGCTCAAAACAAATCAGTCATATTGGAGGATTTCAGTTACCACAGTCTTCATATTCAATTCAAATAATTGGCATGCACTGAAAGTTTTAGTGATGTTTTGCTTCCAGCATGAAAGGATGTAGGTTTTGTTTGACATGCAAAGCTGCTGGTAACAAATAGGCTTCCTGTAATTCTCTTCAATTTTGCATAAGCAAATTTGGGTTACAGGGAGATGACAGCATGTGTGTATTTAATCACTTGGCTTTCTACTGTGTTTGCTAGAAGTATTAATCGCTTTCCTCTATCATGGCTATCAGTTAAGATAAAAGTTATTTGTTTTGTGATACAGTTTATAGTTCTAAATGCATCTAGTGCTGAATACTGGTAATTTCAATGGCCCTATATCTGATCATGTACCCAGATGAAAATATTCCACCGTCTGGGTGACAGGATAAAATTAATTTATAGTTTTGGCTTTTATTCTCTCATGAATGTGAAAGTCACTCGTCACTGCAGGTCTGAAAAAAGGGAATTCTACTGCAATAACTGGATATTGTGTATCTGAATAAAATAACAAGCTAGAAACACAAAAGGCAGTGTCATGGCAAGCATAATAAAGAATTAGAGTGCAACCTCCCCCTTCTCCTCTTTCTATGACGACCCAACCTCCACAATCTCAGACAGTTCAGGAAGTTTCAATATTTTACTCCAGTTTTTAATTAAAAATTCTTGATTCTCACTTCTCAGTTTGTTGAATGTAAAATCTTTTCATCTTCATGGCTGCATAAATCATTATTTGACTTGCTTGCTCTGTTGATAGGTATCAAAAATAATCTTTGTAGACCATAGACTTTCTGTGAATTCCATCCCCATCTTTTAGATGAACTGCTTTAGTTTTCTCTTCTCACAATCCTATTTTTTTATTTCCATAATAGATAATGTTGTTTGTTGAATGCCACATCTTTACTGTTTACTATGAACTACAGATATTAGGCTTCAGTTTTAAAGTGTAAAGTGATGTTAGTTATTTTCAAAGCAGACAATAGATCTCTTTTGAATAGGTTGGATTTTATAGCTAGCAGACTGAAAATTCTAATTTAATGTATAGCATTATTCATGGCACTTAATACTCTGGCTCCTTCAAGCAACATTTCTAAATATTAGAAAAAGTTTCATGAACCCACTCCCTGCAAGACCTTCAACTGGAACTATGGTAAAGTAATTATTCAGAGCCATTATTATACCAGAAACAATAATTATGAGGTTTATTTGAATAATAAAGGCTTCCAAATTGGAAAATATACACACACAATTGAATCTGATGAATGAGCCTGGCTGGAAGATTGATCCATGCAAGACTGATCTGGAGAAATATGCAGGTTTATGCCATTCTTTGGTCAACAGATAATTGAAATGCTTCAATATTATTGCCCCCATTAAACTGAGGGGATAAGAACTTTGAAAGCTAGAAACTTCTCCTGCACAAAACCAGATATAAAATAATTTGCAGTGATTTGTCATGATTAAGAGCTATCTCCTTGCTTGCAATAAATTAGTTATTTATTAGTCATTAATATTTTGGATTGTGTTTGTGATTCGTGTCTTTCCTCTCTGTGGATCACAACATATATGTTCCTAGATTTTCAGAAATAGACCAGCTAGATATGAAGTTTCTTCAGACACTGATTTATGAGTTTCTTTTGTGTTCCTCTGTTACCTTGTGATGTTTGTAATAGAAGGGAATAACTTCAGAGTTAGGCACTTGGTTAAACCAATTTCAGGTTTTCTGGTGAAATACTTTTACACCATTTTTCATAGAGAGAAAAGTTCAGCTTGCCCTGGTAACCAGACACATCAGCAGTGTTAGACCATGTGTGCCACCGAGATGAATTATTGATGGAAGGTTGTCCACAGTGAAAAGCAATCAGTACTTCTCCAATTAATTGCAAGGGTCAAAGTAGTGCTTCACCTTCTGAGGGGCTACATCACTGCAAAGGGAAATATGAGTTGCCAAGGGAGGGAATCCCTATAATCAGAAAGCAATGCAGAAAGTCAAGAATTCATTTAATGGCCTTCAATAATAAAACTTATTACCTTTAACTGCTTTGGGAAAGACCTGACATGGGTTTTTAAGGTGATTTTCTGCTCAATAAGAGAGCTTAGCTGCACATTAAACAGTGAAGCCATGGTTTTCAAATGCTGCAGTAATTTTGAGTATTTCATGCTGTTGGCATCCATTAAACACCGTGGTTTTGAATTAAATCAATACAAAATTATACCCTCCTGTGTTTGTCATCACATATCCCCTTTTGTGAGTTGTGAACGAAACAATCCATCTTTCTGGATCACCCTCTCAACCAGTGCTAAGTTTTGACAACAACTGAGAACCATGGTTGTACAAGTCTCAGAAATGCCCTCAGGCCTTAGTGATTACAGCGGATGTGGCTAGTGTCCCAATTCAGTGATGTGGGTTGTCATGTTCTCTCAGCATGGGTACTGGCGATTCATGTTGTTTATAACTATATTAATTGTGGGGATTGTTTTGTTTTGTATGCGGTAAATCCAGGCAAACATAGGCTCAGATTAATTTCCCTTTGTTAGTAGGGGCTCTAGGAGTTCATGCTGAACTCCTACCTGGGATACTAGACTATAACGATACGACCGCCTGAAAGGGACATTCCAAGTCTTATGTTATGGATCAGTTATTATCATATGATATACTGAAGATTTACCTGGCATTGCTCAGCTCTTTACCTCAGTTGTTTTTTGTTTTTTGGAAAATAAAATGAAAATGTACATGCTTCATTTAAATCATTGCTCTGGGTGGGGCTAGGGATGAGGGGTTCAGGATGTAGGCTGCCCCAGGGAGAGAGAACAACACAGCCCTCTCTCTGCAGCAGCTTTGGGCCAAGTGAGAAGTGCCTCTGGCTGCTGCAGCTCCAGTGGGCATAGCCGAGGGGTGCATGTTCCCTAGCTGGGGCAGGTCCAGGTTTATCTGTCCTCTGCCCTCCCCAGCCAGAATGAGGAATGCAGCTAACTGTGCACTTTCCCTTTGCTCCCTGATGAAGGGGAACAGGCAGCAATGTTTCCAAATAAATCGGTGGTGTGGGGATGGGAGCTTCAGCCTTGCTCTCCCTAAAGGGCACCTGGAGGGTGGGAGGCTCAAGGCTGGAGCAGTCCTGGGGGAGCAAGTACCCCCAGGCCCCTTTATCTTCCTGGCAATTGTCTCTTTTCAGTATTGTTTTCTGAGAAGCAATCCCTTTCTGGGCACATTACATGTTCACAGCACAACCAAAACCTTACCTTGCTTTTAAGTTATAAGAGGAAGCTGCATACGAAATTTGGTGGTCCTAGTTCTTACCATTTAGGATGAGTTTTTGAACACACAGATAGACACACAAACTCTCTGCAATATACTGTAGACAGAATCATAGAACATTAGAACTTGAAGGGCTCTTGAGAGGTCATCAAGTTCAGTCCCCTGCCCTCAAGGCAGGACCCAGTACTGTCTAGACCATCTCTGGTAGATTTCTATTTAATCTACTCTTAAATATCTTCAGAGATGGAGATTCTACAACCTCCCTAGGCAACTTATTCCCATGTTTAACCACCCTGACAAAGTTTTCCCTGATGTCCAACCTAAACCTCTCTTGCTGCAGCTTAAGCCCATTGCTATACTCTTAGGCCAAGGAGAGCAATTTTTCTCTCTCCTCCTTGTGACACCCTTTTTAGATACCTGAAGTCTGCTTATCATCTCCCCTCTGTTTTCTCCTTTCCAAACTAAACAAGCCCAATTCATTCATTCTTCCTTCATAGCTCATATTCTCTAGACCTTTAATCATTCTTGTTGCTCTTTTCTGGACCTTCTCCAATTTCTCCACATCTTTCTTGAAATGTGGTGCCCAGAACTGGACACAATACTCCAGTTGAGGCCTACTCAGCGCAGAATAGAGCGGAAGAATAACTTATTGCGTCTTGCTCACAACACTCCTGTTAATGCATCCCAGATGGCTGTCCCTTTCTCCACCTCTGCTCCATGTTGCTCCAATGGGATTATAATTGTCCCAGTTCCCATCTCTGACCCCTTTCTGCCCACTTGTGGTCATTATAAGGTACAACTGTCCCTGCTTTCCATCCCATATATCTTGCTGCCCCCATGTGGTTATTAGCAGAGCAGAGCTCTCCCTTTCTGTTTTATGAGAAGCAATTCCATTCTAGGCACATCCCGTTTTCCTGACACAACCAGATCCCTACTTTGCTTTTAAGTTATAAGAGGAAGCGGTATACTGAATTTGATGGTCCTACCTTTTACTGTTTAGCAGGAGTTATTGAACATACACACAGACAAACTCCCTCAAATATATAGTAGATTGCAAATGGGATCAAGGTGGGCCATAATAGCTCATATAAAATAAATTCAGTCTCACCATGATCCCTAGTTTGAAAGACCCTGCTTTACAAAGCGTCTTTCACAAGCACAGTAATCCATCTCTAAAATGTTTCAAGTAAACGTCTCCACTGTTATTTAATACATGGCACATGTTCTCAGATGTTGTTATTCACAGATATGTATATGCTCCCTAAGTTAGCAGTTTTCTGTTCTCTTTTATCTTAGGACTCTGTAAATGAGGCCTAATGATACTTGCAGTTTCAGCTGAAAGGGCTAGTTTGGGGTGAGTGAAGCTGTCTGTGAATGCATGTGTATAAGAAGGTGGATGTTTGGATCTAGCCTGGCATATTGCTCTGTAATTTATCATCTGGGTTTCCAGATCTAGAATGACAGAGACAGGTCAGCTGAAACACTATAGCACATTCTCTCCCTGCTATATCCTGTTGGTTTATGGCTTCTCGGGGTCAGAGGGAGCTGGGGTTAATTCAGCAAAAGAATCTTCTGACTGTGACATAAATTCCATTGGTGGTTCATAAATTGTGAAAGAAATTCTATGAACTGCTTTTTGGGAGTTTTAAAGCTATGGGCCATGAGGTTAATTATTTGCCTATAGTTTTAGCCAACTTTCTGTGCTAACAGATACCGGCTGTTGTTTGTGCTTTCTTAGGTCTAGCTTTACACACAGTCATTTAAATGTGATGATAAATCACTATTCCATATCTTTAAAAATAGTAATCCCATTCTGGGCACATCCCATGTGGCTGGTCTCCTAATTGATAATGCCATCTACATAAAGAGTAGGAACTTTTAGGATATTGTATTTGAAGTTGTACATTACAGTTTGGTGTCTGATAATTTTATATTTATAGATACTTTTTTCAATATATAATAGTAAGGACATACTGAGTGTAAAGTTATTTTATTCTTTACCAGTTCCATTATGCAGAGTTTTGGGGCTGGCGATGGACAATCTTGCACATCAGATTTTTGAAGATATGATATCTTTCTTTGCCCCTGCCCCCTTTTTAGCCAAGGTGCTAAAGCTCAATGAAGTCATAGAAGGACTCCCAGTTACTTTGGATCAGGCCCTAAATGCTGTCCCAGCATATTTATTATTTTGTTATACTTCTAAATTAATCCATAGCATATAGTGTAGCTTTCCTGACAAACTCTGTGCAATAAGGTATCTTTTAATTCTTGAAATAATGTGAGAGTATTCAGAGTAGATAAATTACAGATAATACTAAGCAGTTGCATTAAAATCACAACATAATCTAGAATTTAGATTCTACATCTTACTTGTCAAAGTACCAGAATTTTTCTCTTATTGGTTTCTTTTCCATATTTAATAATTTTGTATTATTTTTTTTCAGGAGTTTTTAAGCTCTTTTCATACTTTTATATAATCATATTTCAAGGTGAAAGTTTCCCTTCACAAAAACCCAACCATGTTTAAAAATGGAGGCCCAAATTCTGCACTCACACTATGTAACTTATTAATATGAGTTTTGCGTATATAGTTAAGAGCAGAATTTGCTCTGCATGTCATTGTCTTTATGTATTTGTATCTAGAAAATATCTCTGAATAGGTTGTTTCTGTTGTTAATCTATTGATCAACAAAAAGTGAGACCCAAAGATAAAGACTCTGCATTCCTGAACTTTTCAGCTTATACATCATTATTCTTTTTATCTCCATGCAAGACTTCTATCTGTAAAGTCTCATGAAGTTACATCTGCAAAGTCTCATGATGCTGTCAGCTTCTTGTTGTCCATTATTAGTGGACGAGAAAGATATATTCTTAGAATAGTTTTCTTAAATGCAAGGAACTTCTTTAGATCAAATGAGTTAAACACCTAATATATTGATTAATGTGTATAGTAAAAGAATACCAGCAGTGGGTTCACTGAGGTCATAGGTTTTAATGCACCTTTCTTAGGGAAGTAAAATCACTTCATTCTACTCAGGGCACGAATCAAAATTTGACTCTTCTTATTTTAATAGTTGGTAGGGGTGTGGCAAAAATTATTGATTTGATTATACAATTAATAATGTTCTATGTCCGATTAAATTTTTGATTCTTCCTTTATTGCAATAATTCAAATAACTTATTGACTTTTGTAGAATTGAAATTTAATTGGCTTTTGAATTTTACAATAAATACAACTCCTACCATATTGTGAAGCATTTGAAGGTCCATCCTAATTGGATGCGTATCTGAAATTAATCTAGACTCATCAAACCTGTTCAGTTTGCAAAATTAAACTAGCAAACTCCAAGAACAGACTTTTTCAATTGTAAGAATGTGTGTCTGATGCCCAAGAGTAAGGGATGGCTGATCATGTAAAAAAAGGCAAAATTCTAAAAGGTCTGGTTAAAATAACCTGATTCCTTTTTTCCTTTTGGTAGCTGTAATTCTGCTTGAGAGTAGACAAAACATTTGGCTGACTCAATTAAAAACAGTTCTCGTCCCTTGTAGGC
The DNA here is from genome assembly GCF_049634645.1 of Pelodiscus sinensis. Lineage (NCBI taxonomy): Eukaryota > Metazoa > Chordata > Testudines > Trionychidae > Pelodiscus > Pelodiscus sinensis. The sequence goes on along the minus strand of NC_134715.1, from coordinate 36,471,192 downwards.
GAGGATATATACCAGTGTTGCCTCTTGGCGCGGGAACATCCACAAACACAAAGGTTCTCTGTTTTTATAATCAGGGGAGCAAAAGCAAAATACAGAACACAAGTGGCCAAGTATTTCAGATCGTGTCCCATTAGAGTCCTTATTAGAACGTAGGAAGTATAGGTCCTTTCAACAAGAAACTTCGAGTCCAAGGAACACCTCTTAATGAACCACAGCTGAAAACCTTTTCTCCATTTTTGGCAGGTAATGGAATCATTATGTCTCAATGAGAGAGCTCTTCTCTAACCCCAGTGAAGGAATATAACCCCACTTCTCATATCCAGATATGTTCAGGGTATATAATTACACAAGATTTTGCTTTTTTGGGTTCTGGTTCCAAATGGAAACCAGAAATATTGGGAAACCTATATTGCATTGTTCAGCCCTTCAAGGCCAGAACATCCACCAGTACATTTTAAATAACTGATAGAACACCAAATGAGAAAAATATTTGGGTTGGAAAGGGTAAATATACCTCTCTTATTTATTGTCTAGTCTATCCATTTAGCCTAATTCTAGAGTTTGTGAACAGAGCAGTTAGCTACAATGGTTGGCCAAACTCACTGCTGGTATACTGGCCCACTTGGTATTACGCGGTTCGGCCTTACTAGTATTTAGCAGTAACTATTTCAGATATGCCTTATTGACCTATGCCAGTGGTCCCCAACCATTTGGGGTTGCCGGGTGCCAGGGCGCGTGGCCGTTCGCCCGCCGGGCGCCCGGGGGGGCGAGGCCCCCCCATAGCTGCATTCCCGGGGCCGGCGCTCTCTTCCCCCTCTCCCCCAAGCGCCGCGCGCCCGGGGCTGGCGCTCTCTCTCAAGCGCCGCGTGCCCGGGGCCGGCGCTGGCGCTCTCCCCCTCCCCCCCCCCATGCGCCACGGGGGGTCAATCCGCGCATGCGCCACGTGCCCGGGCCCAGGCCAGCCCTGAGCACTTGGCGGGCGCAGACAAATGCCCCCGCGGGCGCCATGGCGCCCGCGGGCACCGTGTTGGGGACCATGGACCTATGCTGTGTAGGCACATTAGAAAATTTGACCCGGTAACAGTAAAACTGAGGAAATGGAAATTGCTCCTTATTTGCAATGAGTTGTTTGTCTCCTGTGAATCAGTATATCATTTTACACTGCAAGGCATAAGCGATTAATATTTGGAAATTGAAAAAGTGCTAAAGAAACCAATAATAAATTATTAATCTTCATAAAATAATTCCCTTGTGTGGTGATTTTTTTTTATCTCAGGATTCCTTAAAGTCAATGGGAGCTGTGCTACTGGGATCGGTAGACAGCGAATCATTTCTTAATTACTCTGTTTTTTTTCTTTCTTTCTCCCTCTTTATATGTGTCTATAAAACAAATTTTAAATTAATGCTGTCTCATCTTATGGACACAACTCCTATTTACTTGAGTGGGAGTTCAGTGTGCGGAACAGTAGCAGCACAGGGTAAATGTGTATAGTGAGAGACTCCACGACAGATAAAATTCTAAGCATATGCCACAGATTATAGTTTAGTTCTATCTTTTAACCTTTTGCCCATCTCAACTTGCTATTGAATGCTGTCATCACCCCACATTATCTCTGACTAAAAAAGACTCTTGCAACTCCCCTTCTGGACTGCCCTATTGATCACCTGGTAGGGGGTGTTGCATATGTGATCCAGATGTCTCTCTTGCCTCACCATTTCTCCCCAGGAGAATTGTCTCCGTTCCACCAGAATTGTGTGGTGATGGATTTTTTTAAACTCTGATCAACTCTAGGCTGCTCTCAAGTCAGGTATTTAAAACCCAGGGAATTTCAGAGTTGCAGATTAACAAAGTCCCTTTGAAAATCACCTTTTAAAAATACACTTGAAATGCCCTTTTTTAGTCATCTTTATAAAACAAATTCACTGCACATATGAGTTCATCCTCTAAGATGCCAAGTGCTTTGTGGAAGGGCCTGAGCATCCTCAACACTGGGCAGGATTGGATCCTTGAAAGTAATTTTCTGCTAGATCATTTAAAAGAAATAAAACTTATTTTACATTAAGCATATTGGGCCTGATCCAGTGCTCAGTGGAAAGGCTGCCTTTGACTTCTATGGACCCACTGTGCAAAATCTTCAACTGAACCTGTAGTCAGGGCTATAAGGCCCAGGGGTGGGCAGTAATTTTTAATGGGAGGGAGTTACAACCTGGGGGAAAGGGTGCAGAGGGTTTGGGTGGTGACGTGGGACAGGGAATGGGGTGCAGGGTCTGGGAGGGAGTTGTGACCTGGAGGAGATGGGGAGAGGGTTTGATTGGTGGCCTGGGGCAGGTAGTTGGGGGAAGAGAGAGGGGGTGGAATGCCAGAGGAAGGCTGGGAGCCTTATGTGGCTCCCAGGTAGCAGCTCTGCAGACTCCCTGCCTGTGTGCTGGGCAGCTGCTCCACGTGGCTCTGCTCCAGCAAAGGGAGGAAGGAGAGGGGAGGAAGTGAGGAGGCTTCATTTTACCTTCAGCAAAATTTCTCAGCTCCTATTGGCAGGAAACTGGCCAATGGGAGCTGGATAATTTTGTTAGGGAGTGGGGACAGTGCACGAAGCTTTCTTCTCCCTGCGAAGACTGCATAGCAATTAGAAGTCAGCTGTTGAAAGCGGCTGCAGCTCCTGTGTAGTAAGGGTATGGCGACACAGCCCCGGGCTGGATCCCGCCTGCTATCTGCCTCTTGCCCATACCTGCTATAGCCCCTTAGCCTCAGATGTGTCCCATAGAACACAACGAAGAATCACCTATCGGTGAGAGAAGAAGCATTACAGATATCTTATGGATAGATTTTTTTTTGAAGCAAAATTAAACAAAATGAATGCCAATGCATTGTAATTAGGTTTGATGTATTTGATTTTTAAAAAATTGATAAATGTAAGGAAATATTGATTTCATTGTGCATGCGCGCACACAAACTGGAAAAAAAATTCCATTGATTACTGAAATTCACAGCAAGGCAAAGAAAGAACAATGCTGCTTGAGAACTAGAGTTTGATTTAAAGTTGTTTACTTGGTATATTTTGATCCATGCAGCCGTCAATTTGTGCTTTCACAGCTGTAAACTTTAACTTTTTCAATTTCAACATCTGCTGACATGGAATAGTTGTTGTCTGTCTCTACCCATAGTACCCTATGTTAAATAGATACAAAATTTTAAAAAGCTTATAGCCCATAATTTTGTGCAACTGTGAATATTTTTTTTTAAAAATGAAATAAACACAATGCTTTAAAATATTGGTGGTATCAATTGAAATTATTTTATTTTATTTTATTTTATTTTATTTTATTTTATCTTTTATTTTGTCAAGCCTAAGAGACCAGAGATCCTCATAAAACTGTTCAATCATATGGTAGTTCAATAGATGCGCATATGTGGGTTTTGTCGCTGTCTCTCTTTCCCTTCCCACTTTTTGTCTTGTCTAATTAGATTGTAAGCTCTTTAGGGTGAGATTCTCTCCTATCTCAACTGAGACCTGTAGATCAGTGATCCCCAAGCTTTTTACCTCGTGTCCTCCCTTGTCCTTGTATATGTCCACCAGCTGTGGCTGCAGGAGTTGAGGGGTGGAGACAGTGGTATAGGAGGGCAAGGCTGGGCCCACCACAGCTGCAGGAGGAACCAGGAGTGGCTGAGGCCGTTAGCCAGGGCCCTGGGTGTGGGGCCAGCAGTGGTAGCCCAGAGCAGAGCCCTGGGCACAGGACCAATGGCCAGGTTGGGAACAGAGCTGAATGGTGCTCTTTTCCTACCCTCTATGGGGCCTGGCCTGGTCCACACCTGTAGCCCCTCACTCAAAGTTACTCTGTGCCTCCCTGCCCCCAAAACAAGTGCACCCCCCAGATTGGAGACCTTTGTTCTAGACAATACTGTAATAATTTTTTCATAAATAAATGATTTGTTTAGTCTTACACAAGCTGGTTGTTTCATACTTAGTAGCATCTAACAAAATACTATTCTAATGATTTTTTTATCTCCAGTTTTCCCTTAGATTTTTGAAAGTAAGAGTCACTTTTGGGAACTGTGGTTTATTACGTAATGTAAGTTTGGCGGTATCACCAGGTAGAATACATTTTGATCCCATGTCAGAATCCTGCTGAATCGCCAGGATCAAGACATTTGAACATATCTGCTGAACTGCTTGATAGGGAAATAACGCTTTTATACTTCCAGAAGATACAGGAAGCTGGGACCAGATTCTGATACCCAACTCCTATAGGCTGATTAAAATCAGAGCAACTGTTCATAGGTTAAGATCCTACGTGATGTGAATAAGAGTAGTGGAATCTAAATACATTTAGTTTTTAAGATTTATTATAATCCAGTACATACTGTAAATTATCTCAAATAGGGCTTGCTGGGTATTTAGTTAGATACATGAAAAGTTTTAAAATAATACATGGAAATTCGATCATGACATCTTTTCATAAAATTCACATATATAGTAGTTTTGTTTGATCCTATATTAGGATTAAATTGAAAGTTTACATTTCCAGTTTGTATTAAAATAAAACCAATGTCTAGACTATGAATTAATTCCAAATCTTAGTGCAGAGAGATTAAAAAGACTGGGACTTTTCAGTTTAGAATAGAGACGACTAAGCAGGGATAGGATAAAGGTCTATAAAATCATGACCAGTATGGAGAAAGTGAATAAGGAAAAGTTCAGTTTTTCCCATAACATAAGAACTAGGGGTCACCAAATGAAATTAATAGGTATCAGGTTTACAACAAACAAAAGGAAGTTTTTCTTCAAACAGCACATAGACAACCTGTGGAACTCCTTGCCAGAGAATGTTGTGAAGACCAGGACTTTAACGGGGTTCAAAAAAGAACTAGATAAATTAATGGAGATTAGGTCCATCAATACTTATTAGCCAGAATGGGTAGAAATGATATCCCTAGCCTCTGTTTCTCAGAGGCTGGAAATGGATGACAGGAGAGGGATCCCTTGATGATTACCTGTTCTGTTCACTCCATCTGGGGCATCTGGCATTGGCCACTGTTGGAAGACAGGATATTGCGCTAGATGGACCTGTGGTCTGACCAGTATAGCCATTCTTATGTTCTAGTGTGGCTTATCTGAGGCACTTGAAGGTTTTCTTAGAGAAATGTAAGTAATTTGTTGAACATTTTGACTTTGAACATTGGAATGTGACAGTCAGTGAAATGTAACTAAAGGAATAGATGTAACATTCACTGCATTTATGTCACTTAAACTTGTTTGTACTCTTTTTAGTGAGACAGCTGCTCTTTTCTTTAGCTGATTATTTTGGGCATCAGATATCATTTGCATTGATAACATTGTTTTGGACTTGTCTGAGGATGTTATCAAATGTAATTTGTTCAGAAACTGTGTCTGAACATTGAATGTAGGAAACCTCTAGCAGTGTTCAGAGTAGGATACACAAATCACATTCTCACATGGGCTAACTAGCAGGGGCCCAGCTATCAGTGTAAAAAAAAAATTAGACCTTCTCTTTTGAGGATAATACACATGAACAGGGCTTGACAAATTATGCAAAATCCTACTTGCCAGACAAAAAAGATACTCGCCATTTTCCCCCCCCCACCCAAGTGTTTTTTTTAATGGCATAAATTCCTAATAAGAATAAGAACAGTAATTAATAAGTTATTGATAAATATCTTATAAACCTCTACCTTTTCCCTCTGCTGCCATGTCTCCTCCCCTTGTTCCATCAGCTCCCCTGGTGATTGCTGCCCCCCAACCCCTCACCCTCCTCTGCTGTCCTGACTCCTGCCCTTCTCACTGTTCTCAGCCTTCCTGCGACCTGCCCCCCTCCACCAGCCCTTCTCTCCCCCTTGTGCCCACTTCTCTAGTAGTCCCACTCTGTGAGCTACCCCTCCTCATCCCTCTACACACCTACCCTGCCTCTCTCCTCTGGTGCTAGTCCCTCCCCTGCTTCACCCCCAGAATCCCCTGGCACCTGCACCCTCCTGGTGCCTCCCCCTTCCCTCACAGCTCCTGTCCCCTTTGCCTTCTTTTTCCCTGATGCCCACCCCTCACCACCCTCTGCCCCCGTTCCCCTCATGTCTCTGTGCCCTCACACATGCCTTGCTCCATCCCCGCCTTCCTCATGCCCATCTCTTCTTTCAAACTTTCTCCCAGCACCTCCTCCTCCCCGCTTTAACCCCCAATGCCCATAACCCTCTCCCAGCATCACCCTGTCCCCGTTCCCACTGACACCTTCCCTCCTGCCCTTTTCCTCATTGTCTCCGCTTGGCCCCCTGGCATTTGTCTCTCCTCCACCCCGTCCCTTGGTGCCTTCCCCTTACTTCTCTTGACCTGCCCCCTCCCCTCAGCACAAGTCCCTTCCCTCTATTTTCCCCCCTTCCCCTCCCCTACCTGACTTCTGCCTTCCAGTTTGCGGGGCTACCGGAGCCTTTTTGAATCCAGCGGTTGCCGGCCGTGACATCACAATGCCACGTCATGCCAGCATTTTGGCGTCTGCCGGCGTCCTGCCCTCTGGCTCACGCCTCGTGCTGGAGCTACATGCAGGCAGCCCGGTGGCGAGAGTTGCCACACTTCCCCCTCCCTGGTGGCAGATGGGGCAACACTGCCCATAGTGCGCACCTATGTCTGTAGCTACTCGCCAGCTGGTAATATCTACTCGCCATGGACTAGTGGGCGATCATATTTGTCAAGCCCTGCACATGAAGGTGTTTAAACCTTTTTTTAATCTGTTAAAAATTGGCGTTTATCATGGATGTTTCTTCAAATGTTTTTTATATATATACACACACACACACACACACACACACACACACACACACATCTTTTCTGTTATATAATTAAATTAAGATCTTTCATTTTTAAATAAAGACTAGTATTTTAAAACCTTTTAATGTGTTTGTTACAAAAAACAATGAGGCTGTCATAGACAAGACCACAAATTGATCTGTCTCCAACATTCTGACTGACCAGTTTTATTTTTACTGCCAGCTTGTCTCAAAACTTGAGCTACGTCTAGACTACAAAGAAAAGTCGGAAAAAGATACTCAAATTGTGAACCGCAAATTGCATATCTTTTTCCACTTTCTTTCAAAAGAGGCTTTTCCAAAATTTGGCGTGTCTTCATGGTGCAAAATTTTGGAAAAATCTGCTCTTTCGAGCCATCCCTTCCTTGTACAATGAGGTTTACAGGGATGGCAAAAGAACGGTGTATCTAAAAAAGAAACTGAGTGTGCAGTACAAAAACCATGCTATATTTCTAATCTTTATTTCTTTTTAAAGTTGTAACTCCTTTTTCTTTGTAGAGAGAGGAGAAAAGAGGTAAGAGATGCAAGACTTGGGCAAACATGAGTTGCTGAAGATTTCCATTTTCTAATATCCAACTTATTTTTAATCTCTTCCACAAACACAACAGATCAATTCCCTTCCTAATCAGAGAAGGTTTACACCTGTAAATCCTCAAGTATTTATTGTGGCTGAATTGATCTGAAGCAAGGCTTAGAACTCCAATTTTTACACTTAACATTTGGTGAGTTTTGGTTGATCATAGACAAATCCCGAAGGGATAATGTCACCTTCTTAGCAGTATTTATTATTAGTACTTGATCTTCCTGTTTCAATGTCTAACACATAGTAACTTTCTCAGTGAGAGAATTTCTCATTTCTAGGCTAAAGATATATTCCAGTACGAAATGCAGTGTCTGGGCAAAAACTTTACAGGCATACGCAGAAGAAATGTATCATTTTTATTTTTATTTTTTAAATACGTCTTGGAACCAAGTGGTTTTTCTACTTTTAGGCCAACTTGAAATTTAGCCAGTAGGGTCAAAAAAGGGTTTGATTGTTCGCTCTTTACGCAGATCAGAAAAACATCTATTCACTCAGTCTCATGAAGGAATCCACTATTGGGATTCCTTTGTGAACAGGTGATCATTGATGGAAATAAGGCTAGAACAATCTAGTCCAAAGTGAGGTGGGGAAATTCTGGCCAAGTATACTGAGGCTTGAGGACTGCATGTATGCCAAGTCTTGAAATTCAAATCAGGTTTCATTTATTCAAGAAGCGGGGGAAAGCATGTAATTATTTTAAGATCTGGAATACTTTTTCATTCACCATGCACACAAAAACATTGCTGGATTAGGTATAAAGAGGTTAGGATTTTTGGGTTGTTTTAAAGCAGGGGTCAGCAACCTATACCTCCCAAGTCAAATATGGCTCAGTAGGGAGCCAAATATGGCTCTTCTGCAGCTCGAGTTCCTCGCCCCCCCCTCTCCCCTCCCAACAGCAGGAAGCTTGTGCTGGCACTCCAGCCTTGCATCCACCTACAAGGTTGGAGCACAAGTGCTGGCTTTTCTTGTGGGTGGAGGAGAGAGAGCCCCAGCCTCCCCACCAAATCTGGCTTGTGGGGATGAAGCGGAGCTAGAAGCGACTCCGCACACTGCCACGTCCCTTCTACTTCCCCCTTAAAAACCTGTTTCTCTCCCCCCCCCTCCCCCCCCCCCGCCCGCACCATCTACACAGAGGGAACCAGGCATATGGAACCAGGCGTGAGTTGGGAATCAGCTGATTCCTGGCTTGTGCCCAGTCCAAGATGCTGTGCCTCTGCTTTTTAAATGTATTAAGAGCCTATTGGCTCTTAATACATTTAAGCAGCTAAAGCACAGCGGGGGAGAACCCGGCGCAAGCTGGGACAGCTGATTCCTGGCTCGCGCCACGTCCCCCCCCCCCCCCCCGGCTCTGCACCAGCCTTTCAAATGTATTAAGAGCCAACAGGCTCCCTTGCTTAGCTGATGGAAAATCCATCAACTAGTCGAGTAGTTGATTAAACTAAATTTAGCATCCCTAAAAAGATACAATAAAAATAAGAATAAACATAAAATAAATTAGGCTGTTATTAAAGATGTTTTATTTCACTGATGCTATAGTTATGGACGAGAAGACAAATATATAATTCAGTGAAATATTAGGCCATAAGAGTTGGCCCCTCCATCAACCCGCAGTCTCCATATATATTGAATGGAAAAAGACTGGAATTCTGAGCTGCCTACCAAAGAGTCGTAAGGTGACAATATATAGTGATCAAAGGCAGGCTGTATCTGGTACAATGTGCTGATATAAAGTCACAGTGTTGCCCTCTACTGGCATCTGCTGAAAGCTGTTAAACATCTATTAATCAAGAACCCTAAACAGCATGATAAATTTCTGAAGGACAGTATTAATAGATTTCAGACCAGCTCTAAGCTATCCTTGTAAGCAAAAACCTTCCTCTGTGAGAGGAATGGGGGGTAGCACTTAGCTGTCAGCACTCATCTGCTTACAGACCTCTGCAGACTTACGTTCAAAATACAAAAGCTTTAAAACATAAAAATGTCAGCTGGATTAATTAAATGTTTGAGCACCAGCAGCTCCTACAGAGTTCGAAGGCTCATGGCATGAATTAGGGACACTAGGGTCACGAGAGATAGTGTCATGTTTCAAACAGATGTGAAATGTCTAATTGAGAACACACAGAATCACACAGCCGCCTTGTTAAAAAATGCTTTGCCAAATCCAAACATTTGTACTTAATAAGATAAGGCAGGGTGGAGGAGAGAGGAGTGTTTGCATTTCACAAGTACTCCATTGCCTTTATTTCTTTTATTGTTTTCATTTAGGTGGGATCTGCTGTCCCCCCCCAGGCATTAAAGAATAGGCTAGCCTATTAAAGGCTCAGATGTTCAATTCTTACTTGAGAGTAGGCCTCACCCACATGAATAGAGTCAGTGGCTCTGAGAAGGCTCAACATGCAGCAGTGATATCCAGTGGGAAGTGTTCCCTCTAGGTTTTTGTTCCATCTGTGTGTGGAATACGTTTTATTGCATGAACTGAAGGATGTGAGGCTGTATACTACCAGTAGAAACACATGCTGCCAGTGGTGGGTCCTGTGGGCACTCTGCTAGTCAACTGGGCAGTATTAAAATCTCTCCTGGGTGGCCACCCAAGCGCTCATCTCACAGGAACATTGCCAGTGGGTTAGCTGTAATGTAATCAAAGTGTGTCACTTTAAAGAATTATTTCTCTAGACTGGCTCCAGCACACGCTTTTGGAATTCTTGAACTTCCAACATCTGTTTGTCAAGCACTAAAGGATCAGCACCTGAGACAGTGAAATGAAGGCCTTAAAAGGAGCAGGAGCAGATCTGCCTTGCTCCAAGTCAAAACGTATGCCCCATAGTCAGAAAAGTCCTCTGTATAAAGCTGTCTCTGCCCTTCACTTGCTCTGTGGCTTTGAGCAAATTATTGCAATTGATTGAGTTTTCCCATCTTTAAAATGGAGATAATTTTACTTGTTTACCTGCCATGCTGGGTTGCTGTGAAGGACACTTAATGTTTGTAAAGTGCTTGGAACATGTCAAAGCTCTGCATACATGCAAAGACTTCTTTTATTATCTGATTTTTTTTCTAGATTGGTTGAAGAGGGCTTGTATCTGCACATAAAGGTGTGTTGACCAGGCAACAATGTGATTTGCCGGAACAGATTCCAGTTAGTTAGAAAATTAGCATACATTAGCTTGAGGAAAGATACGTTTTGTGATTAAAAACAATCTGATTTTGTTTATAAGACTTTTATGTGCAATTAGCCTAGATTCGAGAGTTTTATTCCAGCACATTGCCTATAATACTCAAAATGAAAAGTTTACTTAAGAAATTGTAAAGCTTGATCACTCTTTTCAAAATCTGGAATTGCTACAGTAAACTCTTCTGAGCGAATATGAATGCCCCAACTTCTGAGTTACATGGTATAAATTCAGAATGACTTCACTGGAATCAGATGCTTACCGGTTCTAGTTAGCTGGTAGGGCATGGACCAGTTCCCTGTTCAGCCTGGGCAAGAGGCTGCTCCAGCCCCACAGGGCTCGCTGGAGAGGCGCCTGTCTGTGGAGGGCCCAGCCCCCCAGCTGCAGGTTACACGCCGGCTCCTCAGGAGTCGGTTACAAAGCCTGTAGGGAAGCCTCACCAAGAGCGGGGCTAGCAGCCCTTGCCGGCTCCACTCTTTAAGTCTTTATACTCCAGAGCCCGCAGTGCCTGTAGCCATGTAACCGCTATGATTTTTAGCAATTACACGGGTACATTTTAAACAAATTTTTATATCCCAAGCCCAAACCTATGAGTACAGCGGACTTCTTGTGAGGTGTGGAGTGCTCTTGACTCCCCCTGGGGTCTCTGAGTATCACAGAAGTTGCTGTGTCTCTTGTAGAGCAGGTCTTGCTGGTGTTCTTTTAGTTCAATGCAAGAAATGAACAGAAGTGGGTTTTGTCATTTAAATTGGCTAGTGACACCCAGATGGTTCTAATGATGAACAGATGTGAATGGAGGGAAATGTACTGTACTTTGAGAACAATTAATGACTAACCATACAAGTAACCATGTACTTGCCACAATAGAATTCATCCTAGCACAGTTGTCATCAGGACTGGGGGGCGGGGGGGAACCCTGTCTGCATCTATTCATATTTCATGACAAAAATCAAGCAGCTGAAAGTAATACTCTGATCCAGCCGTGCATGCTGTCCAAACAGATCTTTTGTTCTGTGTGGGGAGTTTATCCAATGCTCAGATCTCGTTCTGTGTTTGAACTGAACATGAACACGAGCACAAAAAAATGTTGGACACCCAACCATGCTGTGCTGCCTTGATTTATTAAAGCAATGCTTTCTTTCTTCCAGCTGCATTTGTTGACTCCAATGCTTATCTGATTTTCAGGTGAGCGCCCTTACCAGTGTCCTTACTGTGACAAGGCTTTCAGCAAGAATGATGGACTAAAGATGCACATCCGTACCCATACAAGGGTAAGCAAGGCCCACTTGCTTTAATTGTTACTTAAGAACCATGATTGCCCATGAAGAATACAGGGAGATAAATTATTGCTGTTTCAAAGACATTATTTGCACTTCGAAAGAGGGGAAGAGAGCATGCAAATTAATAATTTTAGAATTTTATTTCTGACTTCTATATTGACCTGTGATATCTTGGACAAGATGGTTTACTTTTCTGTGCCTCATTTTTCCACATGTAAAGAAGGGGTAATTATGCCTACCTTCCTAGCACAGTTGTCTTGGGATGCTTCAGTGTTTATAACCAGTTTGATAGGTTAGTATCATTATTATTAAGAGAAAGAGTTAAATATCAAACACTTTTATGTTTCTCTCGCCTCTAAACCTAATCTCTGGCAAATTCTCTCTGTCTTAATAACAGTAATGGTACTGTGCTCATGTGCAGCGCTTTAACCCTATTTATTGATTGCAAACATCAAGCAAGTCTCAAAACAACCTTGTGAAGAATGTAGGAATAATATTTGTAATGCAGGCTCGAGAAATTTCTGAAGATTAGTCGCTGACCTTAGGATCATAAATATCCTGGTTTTGTGTTGAAAGCTTATAATGTTTGAATATTTACTCAAGGCAGTCCTTACCCCCACTCTGCCCCCCCTTGTGCCTATCTAGAAAAAAGGGTGGTTTAAAATAGCTGGCTGTGAATTCTGCTTGCATAGGAGAATCCCAAGTAACCAACTGTTTGCTATTTACTCTCTGCTTTCCCTTTCTAGAAAGCATTTTGGGGACAGATTCTAGGCAGTGTGCGTGTGTGCTAAAAAACTCTTTATAGAATAGAAAAGTAATGTAAAGTTATATAGTTATATGTGTATATAGATCTTGATAACTCCTCATAATGCAGACAGCGAAGTGCTCACACATGCATATTGTGTTTGTAGTCTATTAGGAAATTAGTCACTTCAGAGAAGGCAAAACTTTTATTTGTCAAAACTGGAGTACTTACAGAATTGCTCTTCTGAGAACTCTTAATTCCTTGAGATTTTCCTTTTGTTGTTTATGCTCTTAGACAGCTGTAGTACCACACCGTTAGAGGGAATTTATGAAAAACACATTTAAAACTGGCTTAAAAAGACATGTACAAAATAGGACTGAATGAAAGATGGGCTAAGCCAAGGACTTACACGAAGGAAATGGCTTAAACTCTGCTTCTGCACGGCAGAACAACAGCTCAGGCAGACACACTCACTATTCAGTCTGCAGCAACAAGGAAACATTGGTAATTTGGATTTTACTGAGTGGAAATTTGAATTGTATAAATGTTATGCATTGCTAAAGAACATGATAAAGTTCTTCAACTGATGGTCTCTATGTGTATTCCACTTGTGCTGTGTACACACCTGAGATCGGAGGATTTTTGTGGTTCCTATGTATATCCCATTATTCACCCTTCTTTCCTCTCTGCTCTGGCATTTTATCCTGGGGTTATTTAAGGTAAAAGGATACATACAGAAGTAGTCAGTCCACACTTGTGCCCTCATGAGAAGGAGAAGGCCACAGGTACAGACCACTGGATACTGCTAGCAATAATCTTCTTGTCTCTGGCATGTATTGTGCATGCTTACCTGGAGAGGAGTACAAATAGAGTCTACACATCTTGAAGAGCTCCCTTGGTTGTACAGGGACGTAATCTTTCTTTTTTATGTTAACAATGGCTCTAATAGAATTTGTTGTAATAATACAGTTATTTAATCAAAATAGCATCAGTTCAGAAACAAGGGCACACCTCTCCACAACTGCTCAATTCATGACATATGCATTATGATGATTTCAGTACATCAGAAATGTCATGACTGCCCAATAGTAAGCTGTAATGTCATATTTCACCTCTGTTTTTGACAAGTAAATGAGTGGGATTCCTTGCAGTCATGTTATGGATAACTAGAAATATGCAGGGCAGATCTAGAATCGTGTTTGAATTCCAGGTTTTAATGCTGTAGGGTTGTTTATATACCACTTAACCCATGGTTCTGAAGTTTAAAAGTCAAGTTTGTTTATATCCGAGTGACATTTTATATAAGCTTACATCAGAATAAGGATCTTCCATTTCAAAACATGGGGTTAAGTACTGGCACGTTTGTAGTAACAAGCATATCATTATACTTAAGTTGTTCTCGTGCTCTGACACTCCCCTCCCCCATACCCCAACACCATATTTGCATGTGGATAGTAAAAAGCTTAATTTCTATGAAGATGTAATTGTTTGAAAGTGAACTAATAGTATAATATAAAATACTACAGATTTTAAGACTGGAAGGCATTATTATAATCATCTGGTCTCAAATAAGAAAAGTCATGGAATGTAACCCAGTAATTCCTGCCTCAAGCCCATAACTTCTGGTTGACTTAAGCATACTGGTTGACTTAAGCATATATGTAAGAAAGATATCCAATATTCATTTAAAGACTACATGTGATAGAGAATCCACTACTGGTTGTTCCCATAGTTAATGACCTTTGCACATGTGTAAATAGATAAACAATTTAACCACTTAAAGGGGCTTAATTCAGATAAGTTAGAAACCGATTTTCTTAAAGTGCCTTCCATCTGAAAATTCTAGAGAATTTTTGGACCATTCAACGTTCCATCTGCTGTCAAATCCTGCATCCCTGAGGTTACATATAGCCAACACCATTCTGAATAGTCAATATTTTGTTTCAATTTCAAATAGATTCAGGTTAGGGCAAAATATTGAGTAATACTTGGTTTTACGGATGCTGATTTGTTTTTTACAAGATTTTATGTAAATTTGGATACCCTTAAAATTGTAGTTCTTTATGGAGCTAGATCCATAAAGGGATCTAGGTATTTAAGGCCAACATTTAGGTGCCAGTGACAGCCTCAGAACCCCAGGTCAGTTGACAATTAACTTTGGAGGCACCTAACATTCCTAGGCTCAAAATTGAGTCCATCCTTAAAGTCCTCTGTGTGCCCCAGGATATACCTACATGGCCTCTGTAGGACTTGGGCTTGTAGATTTCTTTTTTCCAACTCCATGCTTGAGCATCCAGACTTACTGAAAACGTGAGTTGACATTTTGTAGACCCAGGTCTCACAGACATGCTAATGTGTCCACACAAAACTACATAGATCTTCTGACTCAGGTCTGCAGCTTGAGTCACATCTACACTGTAAAAGGACAGGGCTATAACCCACCCTCCTAGCAGAGTCCTCGGTGTTTACTGACCTGAGTCAGACTGATTTGTCCGTTTGTGGGCTCAAACCTGCATTAGGGTCCAGGCTTAGTGTGCCATGTGGACATGTCCTAAATCTCTGCCAGTTGGCATGTACACAGCTGTGTCAGTCTAGGCACCTGAGCCCCGATAGGATACTGAGGCAAGTACATCTGTGGAGTCAACACTTCGTAGGCATTCTCAGAGCACACCTAACCTCATGGTGGTAAGAGTGGGGGCAAGGGAAAGAGGAGCTCCTCCACCCCTTATAGCCTTTAGTACAGTGGTTAAAGCATGTGTTGAGGATGTGCCAGACCCAGGAGCATAACCCTCTACCACCTGATGTGGAGCAGGAATTTGAATTTTGGTTTCACAGAGAGTGGCCTATTATTTTGGGATGCCAGGACACTGAAAGCTTCCATGGTTCAGAGGCAGCCTATCCAGTGAACTGCTCTGGAACTGAAGATTCATTCCCTTCCAAAATTTTGGGGGTTTGTTCCAAATCTAAACTAAAACAGATTTTGAAATACTGAAGTTCTCTGCAAAACTGAATTATAACACGTCTTGGGATTCTTTTTGGGTTAGGTGGCTTAATAGACTCCTAGGTTTTTGTTTAATGCACAAAATTGACTATATAAGACTGAAGGGTCTAAACTGTGTTACCTCATCTCTAATATTCTAGTTTAACTTTAGGTATATCACGGAAGGTTAAATTTTCAGACTGATTTATGCTCCATTCCCTCTTCACCCCAATCCACCTTTACAAACATTTTTGTAGCATAGTTGATTCTCACACACGTTGCCACATAATTATTTTCAGGAGCTCCAAGTATAGGGATAACTAAAAGTCTGTCAAGTATTTTTGCATTAGCCAAGCACAGAAATGGGGAATTAAAAAAAAAAAAAAGTTTAGCACCATTGTTCAGAAGCCTTATTCATGGTTCTAATGAAAACAATGCTACAGTGTTTTGCTCAAGCCTTTAAAATGGAAAACTAAAGTATTCTAAATGTAATGCAATAACAATTCATGCAGAAGATAAGTCTGTGTGCATTTCACTAGTGGGACCAAATGGCAAATTATCCACAGACCAAGAGGGCTGCTGGAAAAATCATTGCAGAGTTCGATTTATACCTGACAGCTGCTAAAAAGTGCAGTGTGTGGGTGGCCCCAGGTGTCCAGTCTAATATTGGAATAAACAGAAGAAGACAGGAGACTAGTCAGAATTCCTCCAACAATGAAAAGAGGAGAAAATACTAGCAAACTTTACATTAAAATTTCACGTACGTGTGGATTTGTTTTAATAAAAACTACCTTACTTTTTTAAAGGAAAATAAAAGCACTCAAAGAATTGGGAAAGGATAATGCATACAAGTTCTTGAGGTAGTGAGCTTCAAATAGTTCCTCAAAGCTAATATGATTTGTATCATGCTCTCCTAACTATCCAGTGAAGTAGGTTAGGGGTTTATTTCAAAGTCGTGTGTACTGTATACCATGATGTTACTTGCTGCAGGGCGCAAAGCTTAATTGTTGAGGAAAAAAATGACTGCATTTTACTCAAATACGATTTAGAATATTATTAAATGTAACCAGATATGCATATTCAGAAGCAATCTTTATGCTGAATCAGCATTTTCATTTCTTTTTAAAACACTCTTATTCTATTAAGTTCCAGACTGTAACATGGCAATAATGGAAAACAGAAATAAGAGAAGGGCACTCCCAAATGCTGTTTCATCACTTGTATTAAATATTATATGTCCTTTGAAAATACAATAATGAGATCTATTACTTTTGCAGCTGATTTTAAATCTAATTACTCGTGGTTTGAATACCACTGACTGTAATGTTAAGAAAATGGAGACAAATTACAGTGTGAAGAGTGATATGTTTCATTCTGTTACCTTTGTAGGTTCCTAAAGATAGTCAATTAACTCAATGTTTAGGCACCATAAACAAGTTTGACTTGGTCTTCAGAGGTTCTCCCATTGAATGACCTACTCTTGCATTCAGTCACCTCTGGAAATCAAGCCACTGTTATTTAGGTGCCTGATTTTAGTTACCCAAATTTGTTTTTACCTGTATAACTATTAGACAATGACTGGGCAGTGGACTGCTGATGCAGAAAATTGCTAATGAGGTCATTTAGAATTTCACATTTAGTCTACCACGCTTGATTCTGCCTTTAGTAGCTTTAGCTTAGAGGCTAAGGCCAAGGGCTGATATGCAGAGAGAGAGGGTTTTTTTCTCTCTCTAACGTTTAATTCATTTGGACCATGCATACACCACAGATAAGATCAAAGCAGCTGCAGTCAATCTTCCAGGGTTTGAATTAGCAGGTCTAGTGAAAATGCCACTAGTACTGCTTCTAGGAGGAGTAAGGGATGTCAAAGGGAGAGTGTGCTCCCTTTGACTTGCCGCAGTGTGGATGGTGCCAAAATTCAAGTTAAGATACTTTGACCTAAGTGACTCAATGTCACTGGAGTTGCATATCTTAATTCAAATTTATCCCCTAGTGTAGATCAGGCCTTAGAGCTGTGGTCACCAAACTATCAATGACCAGTCGATCACGAGGCTTTAGGACACTCCCCCTTGCTGCCCTCCACACCCAAGATTAACGCCGTGCTGATACTACCTCCAAGGACTACGGAGGTGGCGCAAGCTCCCTGTGGGGTAGGGAGGTGTTCTGTAGCTGCATGCCAGGTCCTGGAAGTGCGCGGACTGCCCTCCGCCCACCTCCAACAGCCGGTGCGGTACCTAAATTGCCGGTCTGTCGTGCACAGGGGACTTTGTTCCCCTCCTGCATCCAAATTTCCCCCCAGAGCTTGCACCTCTCACCCTTTCCCACACCTAAATCCCTCATTCACACCCCAGAGCCCACACCTCCGGTCTCAACCCAGTGAGGGTACGGCTACACTGCAGGAGTTTTTCTGGCAAACACGCTCTTTTGGCAGCCCCAGTATTCCTCGTTCCACAAGGAATAAGGGGGCTTTGAAAAGAAGGGGTTTTTCCAACATTTGTGCTAGTCTAGACAGGCCAAATATCGGAAACATTTCTTCCAACCGAGAAGGATTGAAAAAAAGCGGCAGTGTAGCTGTACCCTGAGAGTGTATAAGGGCCGGGGAGAGCAAGTGATGGAGAGAACGGGAACAGAGAGGCGGGGCCTCAAGGAAGGAGTGGAGTCTTGGGGAAGGGATGGGGTAAATCTTGGCTTGTCCTGACATGTAAAAAGTGATCTTGGGTGTAAAAAGGTTGGAGACCACTGCCTTAGAGTTCTATCACTGACTTCAAAGGGGACAGCTTTAAGCCATGAATGAGCATGGGGGCTAAGTAATCTCCCCACTGATGCTTTCACTTCAAATCAGAGTTTCATTTTATTGGCAGGACAGTGTGGGAAGGGCTATCTCCAGGGCTTTCCTTTGGCATTTTTTTAAATGGAACCTTTTTGGGGGGGGGGGAAAGCCCAAGAGACTAGAAAAATTGTCAGCAGTGAACAAGGAAAGTGTTAAGATGTCATAACATGATCATATTGACTGTTCGGTCTACACTTCACTGCTTATGAATGCTTGGGCTTTTGGAAGTTAACAACAAAGGCTAATATTCATACTGTAAATGTAAATAGTATACCATGCCATTTCCAACAGCATTTACCATGCAAGACAGTTTTTATGACTAACAGATTGAATTCTTAAAAATGGAATTCTTCTTGTGTTTGCTCATGTTGCGTCCATACTAAGTGAGTGCTTGTACACCTGCATGGCTGCTAGAGATTTTTCCCTTTGTGTTATCTATAGGGCCATTCCTAGCATCCCCTCGGAGCACCGTATTCATGTCCTGGTATATGCTCCTCAGATCCTTCTTAGTGTCCATTATGATTGCTGGAACCTCTCTCTCTCTCTTGTGATTTACAAGTGTTCCTAGTGGTTTTTCAAGGAGTCATTCAGTTTGTGGGTTCAGGTCCAACACAGAGTCAGTTAGAACAGGCCGCCTATCAAGAGCTGGGCTTGCTAATAAATGAGCAGAAGTCCAGTCTCTTCCTAGTTCTGAGACTAGAGTTTATAGGACTGGTGCTTGACTTCGGACTCCTAGAAGCCCAGCTCCAGATGATAGTGGATTTAATCACCCGCATCAAATCTCATCCGATCACAACTGCTCGGGTATGCCCGAGGCTGCAGGGCAAATGGCAACATGCAGGTATGTGCAGTATACGTGGCTTCACATCAGACCTCTCTACAGATGTGATTGGTGTCTGTCTACTCTCTGCACCAGTCCCGCTGGCTGTTCTCAGTCATGTCCTTGGCTTGGTGGGCAGATCTGCAATCGGTGGAGACAGGGGTTCCCTTTACTACTCCATGCCAGTCAGTGACATTAGTCTCAGATGCATCAACCCTGGGGTAGTGAGCGGGTCCATCTCGGCAGTTGGAATACCTAAGATCTCTGGCAAAGGAAGAACTTTCCCTTCACATAAATGTCTAAAAACTTAGGACAGTTCACTTGCCAAGGCATTCACTTGGCTTCCACAAGGCTTCCAGGTGTTTCATCCTTACCTGTTGGGCAAGGTGGTGTGCATCCTCACAGACAATATGGCCTCGGTGTTTGTAAATAGTTGTGACTCACCACCATGGCGCCTCCTGCTGGTAACACTGGGAATTAGTTCTGTCCTCAGCAGGACACCACCTTCTGGTCGGTGTCTCACCCATCCTTGCTCCATGCTCTCTCCGTACACTTGCTCTGAATCTGTGTTGTTCCCAGGACTATGGTGGTCTCTTTGAGACACTGCCCTCTGGCAGGGCCAATCACTCTGGTCTCTCGCCTCCCTTCCAAGGATGTCAGTAGTCCTCACTCTTGCCCCTGCCACTTTGGCCAAATGCAGCCTCATTCTAGCCCCTCCTCTCAGGGGAAAGCCACAGTCCATAAAGGCCACTCCCTCAGTGTTGCTAGGTGCAGTGCAACAGGCAAAGGGGGAACCCAGGCCCAGGCAATATTCTGCATCCTGGTCCTCTGGCAGCAGGGACCCTCTGGCAGCAGGCTTGTCTTGTCCTCTTATCTCCCCCAATACTGCCTCCTCTTCCTGGGCCACTTCCTCTGTGACTCCTGCACCTCCCTGGCCCTTACATCAAGGACTGCAGCTTGGCAGGTGTCAGGCTAGAGCCTTACTCTCTCTAGCCCCCCTGAGCCTGCCCAGCACTGCTTTCTCTAACATGCTTCTCTGGAAACCAGTCCTGCTCCCTCCTTGGTCAGGATCCAGCTGCTTTCTGCTGAGCAGCTCCTTATATACAGGGCTGCCCCAGCAAGCTGCCCTCTCATTGCCTGCCTCTTAGCACACCTCTGATTGTCCTGCACTCTGTGTAGGCTCCTGTCAGCCTGCTTTAACCCCTTCTGGCCAGAGTAGGGCAGCTGCCCCACTACAGTGTTCAGTATCTAACAAAGAGCCCACTCCTCAGCCCTGTGTCAGAAGGTGGGAATTCGGGTGCAGCATTCAGTTCATCTTGAGGTATTGTATTTTCCAGAGGACCAGAATACAAAGGCGGATTACCTCAGCAGATCTTTTCCCTCTAGCTGGAGATGGTCAGCAACATCTTCCAGAAGCGTGGAACTCCCCAAATACACCTATTAGTCTAAGATGGATTGTAATGATGACCATCTGCTCCACTTAGTGCATGAAGACGTGACTTCATCATTTAAGGTCCACATGGCAGCCACCTCACCCTTCCATATTTCAGTCCATGGTAGATCAGTCTTCTTCTCTGAGGTGATAATCAGGTTCCTGAAAATATTAGACCATTCTGTCTGCAAATTTGCAACTCAGTCCCCCTTTGGAATTGAACCTGGTGCTCATGAGACTCATGGGTATACCCTTCAAACTGCTAGCTTCCTGTTCTCTGCTGCTTCTCGGGGATGGTCTCCTTGCTGGTGGGCCCCTGAAACTATGGCACTGCTGTCGGAACCCTGTTATATGATGTTCTGCAAGGACAAGGAATAACTGCACCCCCATCCCGCTTTTTAAGATGTGTTGCTCATGTCTATCATATGACCTGCCCTCCTTACCTCTCTGTTGGAGTTGACAGCAAGAAGGAACTGAGAGGGCAGGCGACTGTCAGTCAATGTCCTTTATACCAGCTCATAAGTTCAGGAGGTGCTAAGACTGCCTCCAACCGATACCAGTA
This sequence comes from Pelodiscus sinensis, assembly GCF_049634645.1. NCBI lineage: Eukaryota > Metazoa > Chordata > Testudines > Trionychidae > Pelodiscus > Pelodiscus sinensis. The sequence goes on along the minus strand of NC_134715.1, from coordinate 36,449,985 downwards.
AGGGAAAAATATCCGGCAGCTGTGTCTGGGCGCAAACACACTTAGCTTGGAATGGCCACGAGCAACACATTTAGCAGAACAACAGCAATGAAAGATAGGTAACTTTTTTCTGTTTCCCCATTGGTGAGACATGAATGAGTTCCCAAATATCTGCCCCCTTCAAGATGATGCTTTTGGCAACGCTGTGGTTGTGGTATGTAAAATCTCTTTGTTTGCATACAGGAGATAGAAGGTATGAATCCCAGAGGGCCTACATTTTCACATCCTTTAGTTTCCGGAGTTGGTTGATGATTTTTTTTTCCCAAGTAGAGGGAAAATATATTTTTCATGTAAGAGTTGCTCTCCTTTTAAGGCTAGATCAACATCTGTTCACATTTTGTTCTGATTGGTTCAATAAAGCCTCTTTTCACTGAATTCCAAGGAGAGAAATTATTTCAGAGTTATACAGAGCTGCTTTGCAGTGGATTGTCATAAACAGGCAGAGATTTTTGAAATACAAGAAATGATGTGGTGATATACTAGAGCCAGTCTGGATTGTTTGTTTGGTGAGAGAAATTTCAACATCAGAACTTTTAATTTATAGCAAACATTCTTTGAGATTTGTCAGGGTTTCTTTGAAAACGGGAAAAAAAATCACATTTCAGTTACTGAAAACCCAAACGTATTTGGTTATGAGTTGTGACAAAAAATTGAATAAAAGTTGAAATGTTTTGTAAAAAGGTCTGATTTGTTAGAAAAGTCATATTCCATAGATTGTCTCAATGGAAAAAATTCAGTCAGCTCTGTTACATACACAGTGCAGTACAGGCAGTCCCCGGGTTACGTACAAGATAGGGACTGTAGGTTTGTTCTTAAGTTGAATCTGTATGTAAGTCGGAACTGGCGTCCAGATTCAGACACTGCTGAAACTGACCGCCAGTTCTGACTTACATACAGAATCAACTTAAGAACCCCAGGCGTCCCCAAGTCAGCTGCTGCTGAAACTGATCAGCAGCTGATTCCAGGAAGCCCGGGGCAGAGCAACTCTGCCTGGGGCTTCCTGTAGTCAGCGCTGGTCAGTTTCAGCAGAAGCTGACTTGGGGACGCCTGGGGCAGAGCAGCTGGGGTGCTACTGGACCAACCCAGCAGCACCCCATCTGCTCTGCCCCAGACGTCCTGATTCAGCCGCTGCTGAAACTGACCAGCAGCGGCTGAATCAGGACCTGGGGCAGAGCAGCTGGGGTGCTGCCGGGTTGGTCCAGTAGTGCCCACGGGCGCTGCAGGACCAATCGGCAGCGCCCCAGCTGCTCTGCCCCAGAGTCCAAAACAAAAGCCTGGTCTGCTGGGGGGGGGGGGGGAGCACACTAGCTGCGCCCCCCCCCCCCCCCAGCAGACCAGGGACACGGGGAGCAGAGCCGCAGCGGCAGCGGGGTGCCGCGCCTCTGAGGCTTTGCTCTGGCAAAGCCTCTGAGGCGCGGGACCCCCCGCGGCTGCGGCTTCAGTCAGGGTGCCTGTGGTCTGCTGGGGACGGTCCCCAGCAGACCACAGGCACCCTGACTGAAGCCGCAGCCGCGGGGGGGTCCCGCGCCTCTGAGGCTTTGCCAGAGCAAAGCCTCAGAGGCGCGGGGAACCGCCGCTGCTGCCGCTCCAGTCTGGATGCCTGTGGTCTGCTGGGGACGGTCCCCAGCAGACCATAGGCACCCGGACTGAAGCCGCAGCCGCGGGGGGGTCCCGCGCCTCTGAGGCTTTGCCAGAGCAAAGCCTCAGAGGCGCGGGACCCCCCCGCGGCTGCGGCTTCAGTCCGGGTGCCTGTGGTCTGCTGGGGACCGTCCCCAGCAGACCACAGGCACCGGGTCTCATGCGGCAGCAGCGGGGGTTCCCGCGCTTCTGAGGCTTTACTCTGGCAAAGCCTCAGAAGCGCAGGAACCCGCCCGCTGCTGCCGCTTGGGTCCCGGTGCCTGTGGTCTGCTGGGGACGGTCCCCAGCAGACCACAGGCACCGGGACCCAAGCGGCAGCAGCAGCGGTTCCCGCGCTTCCGAGGCTTTGCTCTGGCAAAGCCTCAGAAGCGCGGGAACCCGCCCGGTGCCCCTGGTCTGCTGGAGACGGTCTCCAGCAGACCAGGGGCACCGGAGCAGCTTACGAACGGGGCTTTCTCGCCCCGACTTCCGGGGCGAGAAAGCTCCGTTCGTAAGTGCGGATCCGACGTAAGTCGGATCCGCGTAAGTCGGGGACTGCCTGTACAAGTAAATTTGAAGATAGATTTGTGCTCTAAATTCTAATAGAAGAGAATAGTATATTATAATTAATTTAGTAATAGAAGACATGCTACTTGAAATCTAATGTTCTCTTATCTGTGCATCTTACAGTCTCACAAAACCTTAATGTTTCTCTCTGGCCATTTCCAGTGTTAGATTAGGAAATGTTAGACTGAAGTGTATTCAGGAAGTAGGATTTCTATCACACTGATAACTGTAGATGTATCATCCACTTTATGTAGATCTCGTCTGTGAAGGAGACATTTGCTCTGATTTCTAGGTAACCTCTAATTGTTGAAAAGACAGGTTATTAGTTCTTTCAGATTTTTCATGTTACTAGAAAACTTGACCTCATTAACTCATACCATCTGTGATCTAGGCGACTTATCCTCTCTTCTCAATAGGGGATCTTATGCTGGTGGAGGGGGCTTAACAATGTATTGCCAGCGTTTTTGGGACATTTAATCAATGTAATGCTTTCTTTAAGACTGAAATTAACTATATAAAAATCAGTAGCTTTTGTTGCACCAGACACAATTCTGCCTTTCCTCCTCTCTCCCGCAACTCCTGGGCCTTTTCATTTAAAAAGGAAAGTTGGACCTTTAAACATGTTGCGTCTTACTACTTGGTAGTAAAATTATTTTAATTCCTCCTTTTTAACAAGTAAAAACACCCTGTCACTGGACTCCAGAGGCGAAAAGATCTGTTACCATAGCTGCTAAATTAGCAAGCTTGTCTTTTAAAGAACTATTCACTAGGCATGGTGCAATTCTGCATCATCTGGTAATGTCTGCAGGGGTTTCTGTGCCAAGCAGAGGGATTCTCATACTCTGCAGAGCTTCATTGCTTATTCATTGGTGGTCTGCTTAACTGTAAAGCTGTGCTGTTATGATGGATTACAAATTATTAAGCACATCTTTGAATGCAGATAGTATCTCATGCAAACAGCTCAGGATGTTTTCCCAATGAGGAAAAAGAAAACACCTTCATTTAATAATTAAGCCTTTAAAAAATCAGAACTTACTACCTAAAGGCTGCTCTGTCACAAAATTGATTAAAAATAATATAGTCACTTTTGTAAAGTCCAAGCTCATAGTTTTTCTCTAAACGTGTTCCTTACAGTGTGAGTAAATCTGCTTTTTTGCAAAAAAACCCCACTGTGAACCCACATTAGCACAGGATGTTAGAGATAATAGAGGCTCAGGTTTACACCAGCCACAGATCATCAAACCATCACAACCCATACATTGGGGCTCTGTCTACACTGGGCCACTTATTCCGGAAAATCAGCTACTTTTCCGGAATAAGCTGCGAGCTATCTACACTGGCCTTTGAATTTCCGGAAAAGCAACGATGCTCTACTGTACAAAATCAGCCGCTATTCCGGAAAAACTATTCTGCTCCCGCTCAGGCATAAGACCTTATTCCGGAACACTGTTCCAGAAAAGGGCCAGTGTAGACAGCCCAGTAGTCTTTTCCGGAAAAAAGCCCCGATCGCGAAAATGGCGATCGGGGCTCTTTTCCGGAAAAGCGCATCTACATTGGCCACAGACGCTTTTCCGGAAAAAGGGCTTTTCCGGAAAAGCAGCCTGCCAATGTAGACGCTCCTTTTCCGGAAAAACTGAAAACGGAATAGTATTCCGTTTTAAGCATTTCCGGAAATTCATGCCAGTGTAGACACAGCCAAGGGGACCACATCCTAAAAAAAACTTTCCTGAACCCCCTTTTCTTGTCTTGAAATAATCCCCACCTTCCCAAGCTCATCATCAGAAGCAAGCTCCCCACGGATCAGGACTAGGGATTTCAACAGGTCATTGACAACCTGACTTAACATATAATCCTGGGTTTATTGGTTAATCCTGTTGATTACACGCATTTCCCTCTGTATCAGAGGCAGCAAAGGAGGGGGAGTTGGGAGCGGATTTTTAAACTGGCTCCCCATGAACACTGGATCTGCAGAGCCACCTGCCTACCCTCAACCCTGCACTGCTGCCTCTGATAGAGAGGCAGCAGGGCAGAAGCTGAGGGGAGACAGGTGGGAGCTGATGCACATGGGAGCTGGCTCCACAGAGCTGCCTGCCTCCCCCTTGCTGCCTCCCAGAGAAGCCGGGGAGGGGGAGCAGGCAGGAGCCGGGGCTGGGTGGCAACCAGCTTAAAAGCCAGTTCCCTACTTGCACTGGCTCCATGGAGCCACTCCCCCTGCCCTGTGCTGCTGTTTCTATTCGAAGCAGTAGAATGGGGGCGGGAGGCAGGTGTGGCTGCCGTGGAACAGTCTCTCTATGTAGTGGGCTCAGGTTCACCATGGACAGGGGCTGCTTTGTGGGATCCGGCACAGCCTCTGTCCACAGGGAACTTGGGCCCGCTGTGGACAGGGACTGCTGCCACCCTATGCTGTTGCCTCTGATACAGAGGGAGCAGCAGGGGGCTCCCCAGGAGTGGGGCTGGGAGCACATTGGATGCTGCCCCACCCCAGGAACTATTTGATAATTGTGTAATCGATAATATTTGGTGTGGTTACACAACTGTTCAGTTACATATCATCTAACATCCCTAATCAGCAGAGCTCGACAAATCGCGGCGAAATCCACTCGCCAGCCCCACACTGTGCATGCACCAGACCTGCACGGCGCATGCGTGCACTGCTGGTGAACGGGACGACCAGCTGAAATCTACTTGCCCCAGGCAAGTAGACAAACGGATTTGTCGAGTCCCGCTAATCAGGACACACCAACTCAAAGCAGATCAGATGCTGCCAGAACAGTTGCAAAACATGCAGACCAATCTCCACTGCTATAATGATCAGTACCCATAATACACCTTTCAGGATCTATGGATCCTATGAATGGTGCACTGACTGCCCCAATAGTGAGTGAAACCAAACCATTGCTACACTCTCAAACAAATTTACACTGGAAAATAAGAAAACAAAACCACGATATCTTGTGAGTGAAAACTTTTCACACAGTCCTTTCAGCCCTCACCTTCAAAACTGCATAGTGCACTCAAAAGACAAAGCTGGGAGCCTAAATTCATGAGACTGCTAGACACTAAAACTCATGAATGCAGTAGAGACACTGGATTTATGACTACAAACCATTACCCACTAGGTACCCTCCCAGTTGCTGTACCACTTCTCCTTGCTTCTCCTCCTCATAACTGGAGGGGATACTCATGAGCCACTTCATCCTGGTCTCTTGAAGACTGTTAAATACTTATCCTAAGCATTCTTTTCTGATCAAAGTGAGACTTTGTGTTAGTTTCCCAGACACAAAGAAGAGCTCTGTGTAAGCTTCTCTCTTACCCACAGAAGTTGGTCCATTAAAAGATATTACCGCAACTACCTTATCTCTCTAATCAGCCACAGCTGACAGTCTTACATGGGGTGGGCAATAATTTTTGCCTAGGGGCCGCTTCAAAAATTTTTGAAGTAGCTCTGGATCACCCCGGAATGGGTGAGGCCTAAATGGGAAGGGGCAGGACTACCCCACCCCCAGACCATGATTTGCATGCTTCCTCACCCCTGAGCCAATCAGGGTCTGGGGGCAGGGGAGCATGGGTAGCCTCCTCCTGCCCTGTGAGGAGCACGTCACACTTTGAAATTCCGTGGGCTCCTCGCAGGACCCAGGCAGGGAGAAGGAAGCTTCACACAGCTCCTCTGCCCCCAGGTGCTGATTGGCCTGGGGGTGGGCGAGCGTGCAAAGCCTCCTCCATGCCCCCCGCCTCCCAGCCTGTGAGCACCGTGTGGCACTTCAAAGTGCCACGTGCTCCTGGCAGGGTGGGAGGAGGCTTCGCGTGCTCCCACGCCCCCAGGCCAATTAAGGCCTGCAGGTGGGAGAGCTGTGTGAAGCCTCCTCTGCTCTACCCCTGCCTTGTGAGCAATATGCGGCGCTTTGAGCCGCGCGCAGGGCAAGGGCAGAGCAGAGGTGGCTTTGGGCACTCCCCCGCAAGCCCTGATTGGCCGGGGGGAGTAGCAGGGCCTCTGCAGGCCGGATCCAGCCTACGGAGACCCTTTTGCCCACCCCTGGTCTTACATGTAATGGGACCAAGAATTAAACTCTTTACTTAAGCACATCACTTTTTGCCTCTGCGCTTGACAACTTTATACCCTTCCTATCACCATCCCGCCCCCCTGCCTCCATTGCATCCTGTTCCCCGAGGGATGTGGCCTTGGGCAGGGCAGCAGCAACTGTCAACCCTCCCACTTCTCCCCCACCCCACACACACACTCTCCATAATAGCAGGAACAGTGAGGAAGCATAGCGAGTGCACACACCAAGCGTACTCCACTTCCTCGCAGTTCCTGCCGCCACATTCCTGTGGCTGCATCCCTCGGCGGATGGGGGGGGTTGCAATTGATGGAGAGGGTGGGCCAGTGGCAGGATTTGGGGGTAAGATAGACAGCCCTCTTCCCCATCAGGACTTTCAGGCTGGACTGTGAAAATAATCCGTCTGTAGATGGTCCTGTGGGCCGTGAGTGTGAGACCCTTGTTTTAATTCCTGTTTCTTTTACCATCGATATTTCTATATACGGCCGATACACTTTAAACATGCAATGCTAATCACTTTGAGGTAAATTACATCGGGACTGTCTCATCTCTTATTTGTCTAATCAATACAAAAAATACACTCAATCCTTTTCCTTTGCTGCCATCATTGCTGTGCCTGGGCTCATGCTGCATTTCTATCACCTGGATTTCTAGTGCTAGCAACTAGATTCAAGTGAAGTCAGAATTCTGTTTGTTAACAAGTGGGCTGTGCCCACAAAAGCTCATGATACCACCTACATGTTTTGTTAGCCTACAAAGTGCTGACAGACCAGGTTTTGTTTAAGTTTATTTGTTTAACAGTTAGCAATATTTTCCTTTGCTTCATGCTTTAAATCTTAGCATTTTTTTTTTAATTTCTTCAGTCTCTCCATTGCTCTTTCCAAAGACACTTATTTTCTTTCCACTTTGTAGCTAGTTTTCAGTCTTAATTTTTTCCTGCAGATTATCTAGAGGGGAGTTTGCCATCATCTTTTTCCACATTATAAATGTCCTCTTCAAGTGCTATTTTCTTGTAATAGAAACTTGGTTAGGTTTTTGTTTTTTTCCCACAGGGTGATTGGTTTTGTTTGGGGAAAAAAAACCTTTATAATGTGAGGGCTTCTTCCAAGACAGAGAAGTTGTGCCTTTGCAGAAAGATGAAAGGCTACAATTCTGTTCTGATTTACACATGTAACTCCACTGATGTCACTATAATAGAGCTGTATGTGGCTGATAGATAGGGAACTGAATGCAGGGAGAGACATACAGGGGCTGGTGTAAATCAGGAATAAGTCTACTGGCATCAGTGAATTTATACTGATTTAAAATTGATCTAAGGAAGAAGATTAGAACTGTGGTGTCTCTACCATCTTTCCTGTGAATTGAAACATATACAGTATGCCTAAAAGAATGCAAGCTGTCTTCTCTGCAGTCAGGTCTTTCTCCTCAAGGGGCAATGTGAATAACAGCAAAAGTTAATTAATATAATTTTAAGAGAGTAAATTGAAATGTCTTATGGTTGTGGGTTTAGCCCATTGCTGTGTCCCCTGGGTGTGGAGTCCTTACTTCCTGCCCTTGTCTCCCGCAAAGAGCTCAGCCATTCCTATTACCCTTGAGTCTCTGTAAAATGGGCAAGAGACGCTGTGATGGTGTCAGTACTCTACTGACTGGGAGTGATGTAGAATTCCCTGCACCTGCAGAGAGGCGACAAGTAAAGGAGGTAGAATTTGCACTAAGATATGTTTTGACAGATCAGTGATTGCCATGGAGAATTTATAAGCCATGCAGGTGTATAGACTGTGTATAGGTTGGACCTACCTGGTCTGGCATCCTCAGGACCTGACTGGTCACGGATGAGGGAATTTGCCAGACCAGAGGAGGTCCTCTGCCACCAGGCCACCACCCCTCCCTGCCACCCGCACCTGCTGCTGTTGGGCAGCCCAGCCCCAGCTGGATTGCTAAGGCGGTGGCTTCACTGCTGGGCCACCCCTACCCCCAGCCCCATTGCTAGCTGGGTTGCTGTAGCCCTGGCCTCTCTGACTGAAAGCAGGTGGCCCTGATAGGGCTGCCACAGTCACAGCCCTGCTGTTAGGGGGCTGCAGCCCTGGCTCTGCTTCCAGGCAGCCCCACTACCAACAGATTCCTAGCTGCTGGCCCACCTGCCCAGGGCTCTCTTGTCCACAGATGTTGCTGGACCAGAGCGTCCCAGTTTAGGGAGATGCAACCTGTACTGTTTTATTTTAAGCTTTCTATGGTGTATCCTACATGGAGCACAGAATTAATATTCGGAGAGTTTATAGAAAATGTGGATTCCATTAACCACAATGCAAAACCAATTAAGGGTGTGTTATGGAAACCTGCTTTTCATATGGTTTATCCATAAGCTTCCCCCAAAATTACAGGGCCTAGCCTGTGAAGTCTCTACCCAGTCCGGCAAAATTCCCATTGACGTAAAAGCTTCAGGACTGGATGCACATTTTTTTTAACAGGCCATTGTTTGTGACAGGAGTTGTTTTCTTGTATGTTGAAAAATCAGGCAAGCCACAAAAGTAAGAGAATGATTAAAAAACCCACAAAGCATAGAAACATATGTGTGAAAGCAGTACCCTCCAGCGCACTTAGCCGTGAGACACTAGTCACTGTTTGCAGACTCAGGTACTAGCAGGCATTTGTGCTGTATATAACATTGTGTGTTTTGTTTTCTCTTTCAATTTATGTGCATTGAAAGTGAAATCTTGGAGAAAGCGTTCTTAGTAAGTGCAAAACTTGTTCCCAGATTGAAGCCTGTGCTGTGGTGCTTTGCTGGTTGGGGCCAGACTGCTCCAAACCTGGCAGCAGTACACTATACGAATCGGCCACTACTCCCTGCATACTACAGGCAAGGGATTCAACAGCTGGAGAGGCCTCAGTATCCCGGTGATTCCATCACATAAGCTTGGAGGATTGATTCTTCCCCTCACCTCCCTGAATTTGAGTGCATCTCCCAAAATGGACTAATGCTATATGATTTGTTAAAGTGAACTACAAAACTTTCTCCTCCTCAGCTGCCAGTAAAGAATTACATTCTCCACCCTGGAAAATAATTTGGACAGAAACATTATTTACATCTCTATGAACTGCACAGGCACTTATGTTACTTATAGCATTAGTAGTTTCAAACTCCCTCTGGGCATACAAACAGACTGCTAAGTAGGCTGATTTATTCTCCTGGACTCCACTTATTTTTTAATAGTTGTACTTAGTTTTAAAATTCAGTGTAAGTTCCTAAATAAATGCCATGTGCTATATAAATACACATTTATCTCTGTTCTTATGTGAGGGAAGATGTCTATTTAGGGCTGTGTATTGTTTTTTTGTAGGGGAGAGCAGATGTGTGTGTTTGTGCACATGTGCACAAAGACTGTAAGCTCCAGAAACACTGCAAAACCAATTGAAGGACTGAAACAATATGGGGAATTTTCCATTTTATTTCAGGGAGAAAGTATATCCATTTAATGTATTTTAATTATCTCTTATTTTTTTTAATTAATTACCAATAATACACTATGATGCTTAGAATCCTTTCTAAAAAGGTGCAAAGATTCATTATATAGTTTTCAAATTGTCACTAAACTCTTGTTATTCTTCTAAGGCAATGTATTTTAACCACAAATGATTCTCAGGAGACGAAGAAAACATTTCAGAACAGGTGCATGTCAGAACTACTCGACACTCTCTCATTTAAACATTTAAAATGACAGGTCTTTAACATGTTTCTTCAGTGTTCTTTAAGGACCAATACTGTGCTTGATGTTGTGGGCCAGCACAAGGCCCTCCACGTCCTTTGAACCCAAAACCAGCAGCTGCACAGAGGGACTGTAGGCAGAGCAGACACCCTGTATGCTTGTGTAACTATGTTGTAGCCAAAACTCCTGACTGTTTCAGTTGTAGTGTAGATGGGCCATCACAACATAGCTGTTTAAGTACAAACAAAAGTTAAATTGGTTAGTCTTACAAAATACCTTAGTAACTTTCTAAATATAACTCACTAAACCAGATAGGGTGAAATCTTAGCCCTCTAGAAGTTGATAGCACAAATCCCATTGATTTCAGTGGGACCAAAACTTTACTTCCAGTGTCTTAATACAAAAGGTCTCATTTCTCTACTGTATTGCAGCAGTTTTCGGCCACTGATTTCTGTGAAACTGTACTACTGAAGTAACAGCATGATGAATGAGGCCAAGAAAGAGTCCCCAGTCCAAAGCTGAGTTTGTCAGAGACCAAACACTGGAATAGTGTTCAAGTGACTTTTCTCACTCCTTAAATGACACTTTGTATATCCTGTAACTTCAGCTATGAAGTCACAACAGTGTCTTTGTATTACTAAGTTACATAGAATTTATAGTCACTTCCTAATTTACTTTATTATTGTTTTAATTCAGAAAACAAAATCTGATAATTTTTTTCTAAAATAAATCTACAGATTTTGAAACAAAAACAATATGACCTTTTGGGCCACACAAAAGTTTTGCATGAAAGTGAAAGATTAGCAGTAAGTAGACTTTGAAAGATCCTCAGTGTATTTAAAGCATTAAAAAGGATCATTGACAGCAAGAGCAGTGTCACTTTTATTTGTTCAGTCAGTTATTGTTTCTGTTGCGCCTTTGGACTACAGTACTATAAATGAGAGACCTTGCATCTTCCCATTAGGGTTGCCGGGGTCCGGTATTTACCCAGACAGTCCAGTATTTTTAGCTCCTGTCCGGTAAAAAAAAATTCAGAGAATACCGGACACCTAAAATGTCCGGTATTTTCTGAATTTTTCCCCAGCCAGGAGGCAAAAATGCTGGGCACCTGGCAGCCCTACAAACACTCAGCGCCCAGCCTTCCCTCCTGGCTCCCAACACCCCCATCTCCCCAACCCCATGCTTACCTGATACCCCAAGGCCGCTGGCACAAAATGGCTTTTTTTTCCCCCTCAACAACTTTGGTCTCCCCCCCCCCTTTTTTCCCTCTCGACAGAATTTTTTCCCTTTTGGGGGGGGGGGGGTATTTTTGTTTCAACCATCTGGCAACCCTACTTCCCATATAAGGTCTTTGATTCAATCAGATTTGGAAAAGTTGTAGGGAGCCTTGAAGAGGAAAATCACTATATAAGCAGTTCTTGGTGGATACCCCTTAAATAATTTGTAACCGGTTCAAGAAAAATCTAACTGGAATAAATAATCATGGTCTACAATAGCCACTAACCATTAGTGCCAGTGAAGATACAGAGGGCTTGGTGGTTCTGTGAGTTAGCCTTCTGTCACCAAAATTTTAAGAGATTTTTCCTCCCTACTTCCTACTCCCCAGAAGAAACTGGATAGAAATCCTGAGGGTCAAATAGATCTCACTTGTCTTTATGCTTTAACTTTTTATAAAGGAATAAGGAAAGTACATTGGGATTTTAAGTTTTTGTGCCTTTAACATTATGGAAAAACAGACCCCCAAAACTGCTGCATTTGAAAGACTGAAAAGGATAATTAATTCATAATGGGTGTGGAAGTGGAAACTGTCAGGCCACAGCTTTCCCAGCTTTCACTTAATCATTTGAAACTCATTTTCTGTTGTTTTTCACTGACTGCGATCCCTTAGAGAGAATATAAAACTTGCACCATCCAGCAGAGAATTCCACTCCCTTAATGACTTGTGCTCTGTGTTGACTCACTTTCACTCACTGTTGTCATTCCATACAGGAAAAGCCATACCAGTGCTCCGAGTGCAACAAGGCCTTCAGTCAGAAACGAGGCCTAGATGAGCATATGAGGACCCATACTGGAGAGAAACCGTTCCAGTGTGATGTGAGTTGAGCTTTCTTTCTTGAATTCAGTCCTGGAGTCAGACTTTATTTTCCATAGGAGTACTAGCCTATATGTATATTCACTTTGCAGTTACATGCAATAGCATAAACTAAAACTGTTTTATGGTCTTCGGTTGCTTAAGTAATGAGATATCACTCAAGTTTTATATAGCCTCTCGTGTTGCCAAGAGCATCCCTGAACATGTTTATTTTATGGCTCATATCCCTTAAGAGTTGTTTGCACCGTTCTTAATGAAATTTGGATTTTGTGCAGTATAAATTCATTACCATTTGAGTCACACCTTTTGTTCATTTATAAGTCTTTGACAAGTTAATACCCGGAGATTAGCCTGGATGGGAATATCATTTACAATATTATAGTGGAATCTGAATGTCTATAATACACACACACACACACACACACACACACACACACACACACACACGTACACCTATATACGTACACGTACACACATACACATACACATACACCTATATACATACACGTACACGTACACACACACACATTATAACCATTACATGTGTTATATATATTTTACATGTAATGGTTGTAATGTTGCTGAATAAGCAGAGTGCAGATTTCCAGTTTCTGCTAATATAAACCTGAATTGCAACTGATTGAACTTTGGCATATGGTCAGTTTGTTACATGGAGAAATGATAAATGATTTCTAAAAGTTATATGTCTTGGATAATAGCTCAGATGAAGTTAGTTTTTTTTTTTATAATATGTCAACAACATGCTCTTTGTGTTCTGTAACATCACACAATCATAGAACACTAGAACTGCAAGAGACCTTGAGAGGTCATCGACTCCAGTCCCCTGCCCTCACGGCAGGACCCAGTACCATCTAGATCATTCCTGATAGATGTCTATCGAACCTGCTCTTAAATATCTCCAGAGATGGAGATTCTACAACTTCTGTAGGCAACTTATTCCAGTGTTTGACCACCCTGACAGTTAGTAAGTTTTTCCTAATGTCCAACCTAAACCTCCCTTACTGCAGTTTAAGCCCATTGCTTCTTGTCCTATACTCAGAGGCTAAGGAGAACAAATTTTCTCCCTCCTCCTTGTGACACCCTTTTAGATACTTGCAAACTGCTATCATGTCCCCCCTCAGTCTTCTCCTTTCCAAACTAAACAAGCCCAATTCATTCAGTCTTTCTTCATAGCTCATTCTCTAGACCTTTAATCATTCTTGTTGCTCTTCTCTGGATCTTCTCCAGTTTCTCCACATCTTTCTTTAAATGTGGTGCCCAGAACTGGACACAATACTCCAATTGAGGCCTAATCAGTGGAGAGAGTAGGGTGGAAAAATGACTTCTCTTGTCTTGCTCACAACACTCCTGTTAATGCATCCCAGAATCATGTGTGTGTGTGTGTGTGGTTTTTTTTTTTTTTTTTTTTTTGCACCAGTGTCACACTGTTGACTCCTATTTAGCTGTGGTCCACTGTGACCCCTAGATTCTTTTCCGCAGTGCTCCTTCCTAGACAGTGGCTTCCCGTTCTGTATGTGTGAAACTGGTTGTTTCTTCCTAAGTGGAATACTTTGCATTTGTTCTTATTAAACTTCATCCTGTTTACTTCAGATCATTTTGAATTATGACTCTGTCCTCCAAAGCACTTGCAATCCCTACCAGCTTCATATCATCTGCAAACATAATAAGTGTACTCTCTATGCCAATATCTAAATTGTTGATGAAGATATTGAACAGAATATCCCAAAACAGACCCCTGTGAAACCCCACTTGTTATGCCCTTCCAGCATGATTGTGAACCGTTAATAATAACTACTTTCAGAATAGTTATCCAGCTAGTTATGCACCCACCTAATAGTAGCCCCATCTAAGTTGTATTTGCCTATTTTATTGATAAGAATATCATACAAGACCGTACCAAATGCCTTGCTAAAGTCTAGGTATATAATAAATGGTATAGAGTCCCTGTGCATGGAGTTTGCTTGTGAGAGTGCTGAATCACCCAACTTTGGAAAATTGATAGTCATGAAATGTGAGCTGGAATTTCTCACTCTAAACTTCTTGACTGGACAATACAAGGGGCTACTTCAACATTAAAGTAAGAATAACTCCCAGCAGGATGCACAGATCTTGCATGGAGAGAAGATATGTGGCACCCGTGAAATTTACATGTAACCCATAGCCAATCCTTAGGTCCCTAATATGAAGATTTCCCCCATTTTTAGCCCTGGTTTGGTCAAGTCTTGCCCCTTCAATGTGCTGGCCCAGTGCAAAGTCAGCATGTGGGACTTACTGGGGTTTGTGTGCTCAGAAGACTGTGTAATTTTACCTGGACGAGACTGTGATTCTGTAAGCCAAAAGTGTGGAGAAAATTATAATAGATTTCAGATTGGTCAGTGAACATCGTGACTTGTATGATCTAATTAAATATATAGAAACATAAGAGTCAAACAAGTGCAAGATTAATCCTTTTCCAAATGACACTGTTACAATCAATCCCAGGTTCAGTTATGATTGGAAAAATGTATTCTAAGCCACCACAATTTATTTATTTTGAAATCTCTTTACAATTGCCAAAAATATTTTGTCTTTCCAATTAGTTCTGTGTTTCTAGCCTTCTATGCTTAAAAGGAGCAAACTGGCTGCATTAATGGCAACATCTCAAATAATACACACATCTACTGATATTTAATCCCTCTTAGTGGCGCATACAGTGTTCTGTTGGAGCAATCCTATTCCAGTTTATATAGGACTGCCTTAATTCCGGTCATTGTCAATGCTTTTACAGTTTTCAGCAGTCCCCTATATTTGCATGATTAATCAGAGGCTTCTCTATCTTAAAAACCTAAAACTTAATCCATTCAAAATGGACCTTCCCCAAAGGGATGGGTTTATTTTTGGTGGTACTCCATTTCCTTTTTTTTCCATTCAGTATTCTAAAAAAACATTGATTGTCCCATCTACTCAAATTACTCTTCATTGCCATTTATTTATCAGTGCCACACTAGCAGCGGAGGGTAAAACACTGAAGTGGATAATCTGCCCATAGAAGTGTCTTCCCATCAAGTTACTGGTTGGCTTATGCACTGAAACATGCAAATTGATATTATTTGTATTTTTTGTTAGTCATATCTAAGATAATTATAGATATTCTCATTAGCTATTTAAAAAAATGACCAGGCTCTTGACCTCAAATACCTCTTGATTCCATGAGTTCCATAGGTTAATTATGCATTGAAAGCATCCAGGATAGAGTAACATTGAGTCATATGTGTTATACTCATTGAGTCCTTTTTATAAAATGGTTTTGGGTATGCGGGGATCAAGGCTGAGATGTCATATAGGGACAGTTCTAACAACTCCTTGAGTAGTCCAATAGAGCTACAGTAGTTCTAGTAGTCAGGCTTATAAAAAATCCTATTAAGGCACAACCAATTTTTGTTTCTTTCGGAGACCGTGATATTTACAATTTCAGATGTATAAGTGCTCATATTGATTGGGGGGAGGGGAAGTCTGGAATGACTGATTTTCTTACCTGGTATCAAGAGCACTCATGATGACTATTCAATGCCTTTTAAATAACCCTTTTATTGTAGGTGTCCCGCTTTACCATTGTTAATACTAATGACTTTAGCATTGAGCACCAGGAAATGCCTCTAGTGCCAAAGGGTTAAACAAGATCAGGTTTCCTCTGTTGAAATAAAGGCAATCGAAGCCTTTTCACATAAAAATGCTTTAACAGAAATAATTGATGCATCTTTACCTTCGAAAATGTTCCTTGTGGGTAAACATTGTATGCCTTCTGGAACAATGTTAAAACAACATAATAAAAATAAAATAAATGACAGGTTCTCCCCCCCCCCCCCCAAGAAAATGTGATAGCCATTATGATATTGCACTTTCGTGAGTCAAAGTAATCCATTCACTACTTTTGATTAGTATATTATGTTTATTTTGAAATCAGCTTAGTTTTTTAATCTAAAATATTGCCAAGGTTTTTTATTATTCCACCTTCATAAGTGTAATGGCTTGAAGTTGAATCCCAAACTGATTTCATTAATATTAGTGGAAATCAGCTTCCCATGTACTACAAGGGGAAACTTAGCCTATCTTCTACAGGCGAAAAAATGGACTATCCTGGAATTGAGATTGTTTTAAATGGTCTCTGCCCTCTGAAGATATGCAGGTTTTTATCTAAAAGACAAATGAACTGTAGTTGCTTTTATAAGCAACAGCTGTTTCTCCAGGGCCTAGACGGGCATGCATTGCCTATCCTGGTTTATTTCCAGTGAGGTACAATCTCTTCACGCTGTGCTTACAGTTGATCCTAAACATACCCTCATGTGTCAGATGTCAGCAACCTTCACACTAAATCAAAACATTCATCATTGTGATGAGATTGCATGAAGGTTCCTGTGAGCGTATTGCAGGAATCTTTGAAAATCAATACAACATAACAGGTTCATTACAAAATGGAAATTAAAAAGCAAACTCTTTAACCATTTTACATTCCCACTGAAAGCATGACAAGAAGGCTCATATAAACAAGTAATGATTTTTTTTATACTGTGTGGTCTCTGTTACTTTCTGAACAGGCAGCAAGTTGAATGGTTTAGGGCCTTGAAGCAAAGCCTGTAACACGTAATACTAGATCGCATCATTGTAAGGCCACTGAAAATGACACACTATTTCATTTTCAGGGGCCATACAATGATGCGATCTAGTATTATAACTTTAATATATTACATCTTATTAAGGTTATATAACTATAAAAACTTAGGGTAATTGCTCTAGAGTTCTAGGCCTTGATTCAGCACCCCACTAGGCAACACTGATTCCTATGTAAAGGAGCAGTGGTCCTAGATGTAGGGGATGTGGATTCACGTCCTAGACGTAGGGGATGTGGATTCACATCCTAGGTCTGCTATTGAGCTGCAGTGTGATATTGTTCCTCACTTTCTCCACCTATAATAATAGAAATGTCTGTCCTTTGTACACATTAAGATCTATTGATGATGAGCTAGAGGAGCAGGGAATTTTTTTTAGGTCGGGGGGCGAGGGTCTCTGATCCACAGGAAAAAAATCAGTTGGGGACTGCACAGAACGGAGAAGAAAAAACCCTCACTAAAAACTTTCAACTAAGAAACAGAAGTACTCTCCCCATGTTTCCCCCTCACACCAGAGCCTGGTGAGGGGGCGGGGGAGGAGGGTGGAGTAGGAATAGTAGATTTTGTGGGAAACCCTAGGCTCTTGGGGCCAAAACGAGGGGTTGAGTATGGGGGAGAGGGCTGCCTGGAAATGAACTTAAGGTTTGGGGTCTGGGAAGGAGGGTGCAGGAGCAGAGTGGGGGAGCAGGGTCTGGGTGGGAGGGATGTGCAGGAGTAAGGCAGGGGTGGGGAGTATGGCACTGAAGGGGTGCCAGGAGTGGGCAAGGTGGGAGGTTAGGTGTCTGGGCAACAGGGGGTATAGGAGCGAAGTGGAAGTGTGGAGTCCATGTGGGAAGAGATGCAGGAGCAGGGTGGAGGGTTTGGGAGTACAGGGGTGGGAGTATAGAGAGTGTGGGTGGTAGGGAGGCACTTACTTGGCACGGCTCCCTGGGGATGCACAGGGCTCTGTCCCCTGCCACTCCTAGGCACCAACCCCTGCTGTTCCTATTGGCCATGATTAAAGCCAATCAGAGTAGTGCGGGGGGAAAAAAGCTTCCAGGCAGCACTTTGTTTCCCCAGATGGCAGGTAGGGGGAGCTTGGTGGCAGTGTGCAGAGCTGCTACCTCCCCCTGCTGGGTGGGGAAGTATTTCTGGCCCTGGCTTGCCTTTCTCCAGCCTGTAGCGCTCAACTCCTCCTCCTCCTCCTCCTCCCCCCCCCCCCCCCACAGATTTTTACCATATGTAACTGTAGCAGAAATCAGGAAATGGTGCATTTCATTTTAGGTGAATTTCATTTGCAGTTTAAAGCAATATTTCTGACTGGTTAAGCTTATTCTTAGCACTCCTATATTTTGTGGCCTCATTCTAAGCTTTAATCTTGGTAATGCTCTCTTATTTTTGTATGGAATTTTGCCATCACTGAATTTCAAGAGGAATTAACATAGGATAACCTGTGCCTCTAAGCAGTTTATCCTTCTCTTATGGCAGACAATCTGCCATTGTTAAGTTGTGGTCGCTAGACAATGGGGATTCATTAGAAATTACTTACTCAAAGGTGAATTTGACACACCGTGTTGTATTCATGGAAATATTCAAATAGTGTGTGTGTAATATCTGACTGGGTTTATGGCTATCACGATTAAAATGTTAATGGTAATGGATATTTTTGTAATAAAGATTTGTGTAGGTGCATGTGTTTTCAGCAAAACATATCACAGCTGGACAAACTGTTCTCAAACCTTGAGAGCTACAAGGTTACTTCCTGGGTTGTATGAGAATGTAGGAGAAAACAAGAGATCAGCAAAAGCCACTGTAACAATATCAGAGCAGAACAATGGCCTCTATAATGACTTGTAATTTTAGGGGATGCAAGGTTCTCTGGTTGCCTGGGGTAAAGAGATAATTGCTTGATCACCACATTTGCTATTCAAAGGTCAGCACTGTTCCATCTCCTATATTTAACAATGCTTCATTGTAATAACTTATTTTTCCAAAAAAGACTAGTACATATGCTATTTTGGATACAGACTATTGCCCCTTTCTCTGACCATCCTGGGACTTCTCCTTAATTGGCATAAAGCAATTATAGTCCAGGTGAGAATAACCTATCAAGATAAACATCCTGAACTGCTCAGACTGGAGTCAGAGGGAAACCGCACCATCACTAGTTGCTACAACTGCAGCTTTACAACTCCACTTCTCTTGTGGTGAATTCCATGGCTAATACTGTCCCATACTGATAAGGTGCTGAAGGTGGATGTCTGTGATCCCAGGACTGCAGTTAGTCCAAGAGTGCAACAAATTTCACTCTTCAGTCACTACAAGGCCATACTTGCTTTAAAAAGTTACCATGTAAGAAATCCACATGTGCATTCCAGCATACCAAGAGAAAAGTCAGTATGTAAAACTATACCTGCAGTCTTTCAAAACAAAAATTAAGCCATCCTTCAAACAGAACAATTAATTTCTGAGACTGGATATGCAAAATCAGTCTCTCTTAAAATGATGGCAACAGAACTTCTTGCTATGGTTTAGATACAAACTGGTGGCATAAAGCCTAATACAGTGAATCCAACTCCCCCTCCCCATGCTACAACAATACAAATTAATAATAATGAGCGCTTACTGTGAAACCTTATGCAGGAGAAGCATTTTTGTATCATGACACAGCTAGTGTGCTCATGTACTGTAGACTGCAGGCTACTATTCTGAGATCAAGGTCTGGATTCACATTGGCTACGTCTACACTGTCCCCTTTTTCGGAAGGGGCATGCTAATTTTGAAAGTGGGAATAGGGAAATCCGCGGGGGATTTAAATATCCCCCGCGGATTTAAATAAACATGTCCGCGGCTTTTTTTCCTACTTCGAAGTAGGAATAAGAGATCCTCCGGAATAGGGCTTTATTCTGGAGGATCGGGCCACTCTAGATGCTTTTTTTCCGGCTTTTCCCCAAGCCAGAAAAAAAGCAGCGGACATGTTTATTTAAATCCGCGGGGGGATATTTAAATCCCCCGCGGATTTCCCTATTCCCACTTTCAAAATTAGCATGCCCCTTCCGAAAAAGGGGACAGTGTAGACGTAGCCTCTGTGTATGTATTTCAGCACGCTGTTTTTTAAACAACTTTCCATGAAATTTAAATAAATGCTTACTATGTTTGTCTGTCTGCTTTGTATGTGTATTCGTTCCTTTTTCTCCACTGGCCGATAGTATTTCCTCAGTGTTAGTATATTTTATTGCCAGTTAAGTTTCCTTTTCCCTCTTTCCATTCTTTAACTAGCTGCCACTGTTCCCTTTTGTTCTTTCACTTCCCCTTATTAATTACTATTTCCCGTCATCCTTCTATTCCCATTAAACTTCAGCGGTCTTTTATGTATGTAGAGCTAAGAGTCCTATTTCTGTGGCATCCTATTGACATTGCTCTTAAAACTATACAATACAATAGATAAAAATTATAGCAGGAATAATAAATTAACTATGTCTAGGATAATCATGCCCAAATTCCTAGTATGTGTGTTTTAAGCTAAGTGTCTATTGAACAGAAATATATAAAGGGGCCTTTGGTTGCTGGCCAACCTCATTTTGTTCTGCACATTGCTGTGCTTATATTAGTTAAGAGGAACAGTATTGTGATTCTACTCCATGTTCATGCACATGAAGTTTATTTCATGAGTGAGAACAATCTACCTCTGACAACCTTTACAGCATGAAGAATACAGAATTTGCTGACAAAACAATGTGCTTTCTGTACAAATGTTCTTTTGTTTGTCACAACAATGAAAGTCCTTTAAAGTATATACATAGCAAGTACTTGAAAGTGCAGTGCCTTTCATTCATACTTGCCTCTATATGTCTAATTTGGTTCCAAAGTGTTGTGAAAAGGATTCTAGGCAAGCATCCACACAGTGAGTTTCTCTCAGTTGTTGGCTATGGGGTTATAGGAGTATTTCTTTCTTGACTTCTTGCAGTGACATTTACTAGTACAGTACTACTCAACATGAAAAAGGGTTTCAGAAGCTCAGTTAAGGGACTACTGAATGAGCACTAGGGTCTCTGTGGATTATTCCCAACTGGAGTATTTTTAGATTCAAATGCAGCTCAAGTGCCCAGGCCAGAAAATTGGCAGATATACAGGAAGTAGATACAAATGGGAGGCAAATGGAATGGGTGCAGATCCACTCTATAGAAGCTATGCAGGTGGAGGAGGAACAGAAATAGCACCATGTGAACAATGTAGTTCTTCTTTCATATGACAACTAGCTACACTGTACAAGCTACACAGAGTTTTTGAAGTCCTTGAAAGCTGATAAATCATTTGGAAGAAATTGCAAGTGGAGTGTTCTGTGCAGGAAAGCTAAATTTGTCAATTAACACGTTTTGTTCAATTATTATATTGGGCTTCTTTGGTGAATCTGCAATATGCAAGACATATATACATTTAGGGCCTAATTTTGCAAACATGTACACATGAGTACTTCACCCATAAGAGCAATCCTGTCCACTTCAATGCAATTCTTTAGAAGGACAAGGAAGGCATTGAGTTCAATAACTGTGCACAAAGTAAATTCCTTGCTGCTTCCAGGTATGTGGTTTGTTTATTTTAATTCCCATGTTGCCAACTGTTAAACTACAAAGATACAAGAAATAGAGCCATATAACTTAATGCTCAACTTTTCAAAAACCAACTCCCTTTATTTGCAAAACGGAAGACATGAGCTAAGAACTCAATTATCATTGCATTTATTTAAAATAAATAAAATGTCTTGCCCACTTTCAGGATTTTTATATGTAGTTATTTTGTCTTGTTTTTCCTGCATTAGGTTTGTGATTTATCCTTCAGCCTGAAGAAAATGTTGATCCGACACAAACTGACGCACAATCCCAATCGTCCAATGGCTGAATGCCAGCTTTGCCACAAGAAGTTTACAAGAAATGACTACCTCAAAGTTCACATGGAAAATGTCCATGGAGAAACTGACAGCTAACTGTGGCTTATGCAAGAAGAGTATGTCTACTGTTGAGTGTTCCATTTGTCATGTACAAAATCCAGACTGCTCACCTGTGTACTGAGCAGAGTCAGGCAAAATAACTGTCATATGTTCAAAGTCTTTTTTTCCATGTTACTAACTAAAGGGGTTTTTTAAATCAAGTAAAACAGTTTGAAGATTTAAAAAAATATATAAACTTTTCTTTCTCTTAACCAATTATGTTTCCAGCCTTGGTATCTTCAATCTTGGGGGTATTATCATGAGACTTTACATACATTGAGTTGTCCAAAGTTGCTGGAGCACAATAAAAGCAACTGGATGCCTTCTTAAATTCAATTTCATCTTGACTAAACAGTGATCTCACCCAAAGCCATTTTATACAGATATTATCACCACATTTTAGTGGAACTGTTTCTTTACACTTTTAGTGCCTTTAATTATTAGATAAGTTGATCTTGAGATGCCATGATGCATGGTACAGAAACTGCACTCTCGGGCACTTTAACTAGAAGAAATTACATCTTGCTTGCTGATTGTTAGTCTAGTTCTAGACATAAGTTCTTCTCATTGTGTGAGACAAGCCAAGAGCAAAAGATGTGAACAATTTAGTTTTAAAAACCATATTCATGCCCTCAGTAGTAACTGGCCTGGGCAAATACAATTGTCTTTTTAAGGCAAAATAAATGTGTATTCAATTTTCTGGGGAAAATGATGTTCCCTGAAGTTTTACTCTGTGCAAAGCAGCTGCCTTGATTATCCCATTTAAACAACTTTAGTTTTCATAAAACTGTTAATGAGCACCAGGAAAAAAAATACAGCCGCCAACTGAGTAATACTCAAATTCTCCCAGATGTTAGATTAAGATTTGTATTCCACCAGTTCTCACAAAGAAAATAATTTTCATATGCTATCCATGTTTGCTACTGCATAATGAAGAGCCCATTTTAACCTAGCGAGACAGTAAAAAGCATAACTCTAGAAGTAGAGTGCATTTGAGAGGTCCAATACAATCCTGGAGGGGGTGTCACAGTTAAACATTAGGGCGCTTTGCCTCTGTGCTCTCATTCATTTTAATTTATGCGGATAAATAGTCATGAATAATTTGAAACTATATACCCTGTTCATGCTAGAAGCTTATCTCAGGTGCTGATGGAAAATGTAAACTTGCTCCTGGACTGCAACAGCGACCAGACAGACGAGCAAAAGGAAACAAGGCAAAATCCTGGCCCCACTGAAGTCTTCACTAGGGACAGAATTTCAATGGTTTTGCGTGTGTTTTGGCTCCTGTTCCATTGGATAGCTAACAGTCAGTTCTCAGTAAAATAGTTAATTTTTCAAAATATGAACAGAACACCTCATGAGTCCCAAAAGAAAGCACAGCCTGGCTAAGTGTGGTCCCAGGAAAGGAGTGCAAGGGGTTGTCCACATTTCCCTGGTTGGCACCATATTTACTACAAGACTATTTTTTGAACCCACCTCCATGCATACAATTATGTAACACCATGTGGCAACTGTGGCAATGGGTTAAAATACATTGTAAAATGTCATTGTGTAACTTGTCTTTTTCCTTATTTTCAGCTAGTTAATTGCATTAAAAGTGCCATCATTTTGGGTCAGAACTAAAGTCCATTGAAATCTGTGGCCTTTTGTTCAGGCACCATGTGAACAGCCATGTGACAAGGAACCCTGTGCTTTATATGAATGATATATGGTCAGTAAGAAACTACAGTGCATCATCCAAAAACTAAAAACAGACACAGTAACAAGGCAACACATAGGATGCCACACTTACATGTAATTATAATGCTTGGCCAGTCCCAAGTTATGCTACTGTGTCACGTAACTGACTATCGGATTCATTAGTTTAACTGAGGAAAAAATGATCACCATGCATATGTTGTCATTTTATATTTGACATTAACCTATGATGACAATTTTAATTAAAATCGAACTTATTTTCCTATATTTTATAACAGTTTGTCTCAATGTCATATTTTAGGTGCAAAGTATGTGTTTCTTTTTATAATTCAGTATTGAACAATGGTTGATGCATTTTATTGTCTTAAGTCAGGAAGATTCAATTAAATATATATTTTGAAAATCAAACTCGAGTGGGACATCTGTAAATTTGGAAAGTGGAGAATAATTGGGAATGTTTTCTTAGTTTGGCATCACAAAGACTTAAGCGTGTGCATATAAAAAATCAAAACAACAAAATTAAAACTCTCAAATGCCAAAATATGCAGGAAGAAACCTACATTATAGAAGTTTCACAAAGATATTTGAGATATTTGTCTCACTCACATGCAATAAGTTGTTTCTTCTTTTGGGAAAAGTTCTTATGAAGAAGTTTACTGGCAAGGCTATTTGCGAAGCAAATTTTAAATGATCTTGCTCCTGGTATTAGTACTAGAAACCTGATACCAAGAGTTACATAACCTATATTACTATATTTACAATATTGAACTGTATACTGAGTTTATATCTAGTACTGAGCACAATTATAAACCTTGTTTTCAATTGGCCATAACTTTTATTTAAAGAAAACCCTCTTCTTTCAAAGTAAAAAGCTTTCCATTGTTTGCCTGATACCACATATGATTTTTTTTTAATTTAAAGAAAATGCCCTTAAATCAATTAGAAGCATCCCATTCTATACATATCCTCCCATCCCCAACACATGTACACATTTTTTTTGGCTCTTTGATAGTCCAGTGAAGCAAAACAAAAGGATTAATTTATTGACATGATTCATATCATATGTCTTGGGTCAGACACAGCCAACTCTTCCAAAACAAAACATCACTAAAAGGAGACAATCATGTGAGGGAAGAAATTATACACTAACAAGTGTAGATAGCTGCGTTTGTGCCTGTATTGTGTAACTTCGTAATGGGGAATATAAAAAGGGAAAAATGGAAAGCTAAGATATGAACAAAGTCCATCCCAATGTAAACTGACGTACTCTTAAAGTTTTGTCTACGTAGAGTGCTGAGAATGCTTGTAAGTGTAAACTACCTCCATGAGGGGAACAGTTAACAGCTCTGGGAGCATGGCTTTCAGGCTGGGTCTACACTATAGAGTTTTTGTGCAAAAACTCGGAGTGTCCATACCTCCTGTGCGTTTTTGTGCAAGTAAAATGAAAGAACGAGGGTTTTTCCTGCTGTAGGTATTCCTCCTTCTAAACTCCTTTTTGCGCAAGAGCTCTTGCACACAAAGGTGTGGTTGGACGGGGAACAGAGCCTTTTGCGCAAAAAGAGGCAATCGAAAAAAGCCCAGGTGCCCTGGTGGCCATTCTGTAAACAGCGATCAGAGTTTTCTTTCGAGAGCATCCATGCAGTCTGGACGCTCTCTTGCGCAAAAGCGCATCGTTTTTGCTATGCGCTTCTGCTCTGTGGATGCGCTTTTGTGCAAGAAGCATGCAATGTAGACATAGTCTCAATGACGTAGCACCGTCCGCACTGACACTTTATAGCTCTGTAACTAGCTGTGCTCAGGGGATTGTTTTTCCACACTCTAGTGCAAGACCGTTACAGCACAGTAACTTGTCAGTGTAGAAAAGTCGTAAGAAACCCATCTTGCAGAAAACTCTTCCCATCTAACATTAGTAACAACAAAGATGTGAAGTCACCTCTCCCTTAACCTCATCCTTCCAATGAAGTGAATGCTCCAAAGCTGTCATGAGTATAAAATACTAACAATATGCATAAACAAAATGGTTCCATTATGTAATGAATAAATGTATTAAGTATGTTTAATTTGTCATTCATTTCTACAAACAAGGAAAGGAAAATAGTAGAGTAAGTAACATCACATGTACACAATCTTCAATATATTTGAGAGTCTGTGTGTTCAAGAACTCCTAAACAATAAGAGCTAGGAGCACCAAGTTCGGCATACAGCTTTCTCTATCATAACTTAAGGCAAAGTAAGGATTTGGTTTTACCAGGAAAATAGGAAGTGCCTGGAATGGGATTGCTTTTCATAAAACCATACAGCAAAAAGACAGAATCACCAGGCAAGCGAAAGAGGCTGGATGGAGATGCCTATTTTCCCCAGGACTGCCCCAAACGCCCGCGTCCCCTCCCCCCCCCCCCATTATTTGTACATGAACATTGCTGGCTGTTTGTCCTTTTTGTCAGGGAGCAAGGAGAAAGTGCATAGTTTGCTGCATTCCTCACTCTGGCAGGGGGAAAGGGGGAGTAGAGGCAGATGAACCTAGACTTGCTCCAGGAGACATACACACTTGCCCCAGCTATGTCTGCTGGAGCTGCAAAGGTCAGGTGAGGCACTTCTTACCTGGCCCCAAGCTGCTGTGGTGAGAGGGGGCTGGGGTAGTCCTCTCTCCCCCAAGCAACCTGCAAACTCAACCACTCATCGCCAGCCCCACCCCAAAGCAATGATTTAAATGAAGCATGCACATTTTCTTTTCCAAAAAAACCCAACTCAAGTAATTTTTGTTTAAGAACCTGAGCCATACTGGCTAAATCTAGTATATTTTATAAGTACTTTTAGATATACAGTAATAGTTGAATATGTTAAATACATGTCCTAGATTAAGGAATTAATTATATTATTCTGGGAACATAATAGCTGACCCATGTTTTAAAATTAAAACTTTTTGCAATTAACGTAATTTTTGTTTTGTATGTATGTAGGCCACTACTCTGCTTAATTCAATTTATTAGGACATGCACAGTACATCAAATTAAGCATGCACAATTTGAAGAACTGATGTCATAATTTGTGTTTATGTAAATTATCTTGAGGCCTGAAGGAAATTTTACATTATTTGCTTATCAATCAGTGTTATGATCTGAGGCTCTTTACTTTTCTAGGATATTGTTTAGAATAACTCGTTATTTTAAAAAAGGCGAAACATTCTGATCAACTGAAGAGGCAAGTGATTCTTCTCTAACAAGACAAAAAAGTTAAAAGAACATTTTAACCAAGGATTTATGTTTTTGTATGTTAATATGCTATATTAAAAAGAGGGAAAAGTTCACTATTTATTGCTGCTCTCTGTGACATGGCATGCACTGTGGCATCCTGCACAAAGACAGCTATTGTGTTTGCACAGAGTCAGCGGGCAGGGCCCAACCCTTCCTTTGTCAAATTCAGTAATCTAGTGTGGGTTCAAATAGTGTTTTACACACTCTGGCTTCTGTGTAAGCGTAACTGGTGATGTAGTACTCTGTTGTACCTAGTCTACATTCAGATAGTCATACATGGACCGTCTGCTGTCACTTGTGTTGACAGCCATACCTGGACATTCTAGTTTAAAAGACTTCATGCATACTGCACCTTGCTTTATTTGGTCACGCTCCTGCTCACAACTATTAACCTGTTAAGAGCAAGTTCAGAGTGTTGAACTCTATAGTCAGTGCTACGTAATCAGGTGACATGTGGTGGTGGCACAATATGTTAAGATTCAGGTATATGAACGCCGTATTCAGAAGTAAAATACAGAAGCAATCCACCCAGTGAGTTCTGACTTTTTCCAGAATGTTCCCAGTAAAGTGCACTATAAAACTACAGCATATCCAGTATTAGCAACAAAAGAAAAGTATTTGGGGAGGAAATATAAGCTTCTCCAAGTGTGCCATGTATTTTTTGGGAGGGGGGGGAGTTAGTCTTTTGCTGCCCATTGACAAGCTAGAACTTTCTGGCTATTGCTGCCAAGCACATAACATTTGCACGAATCCTACATTAAGAACAGCATAGTCACACATCCCCCAAAGGGAACTCTGGGAACATTGCCTCTCCAGAAGACATAATGCCTCTTAGACTTCCCCAAAGCACATGGGAATTACAGCATGTCCACCCTCCTTTGACTGGCCACCTCTGAGAAATGGAGGAGGGAGAAGGCAATGGCTGTCATGACATGGGCACTTGCAGTCTGTTCTATTTGTTCTGCTCAAGTGACATTTTTCAGGCTACTAAGTCACTGCTTAACCTTAGATATATCTGTCTCCAGTTACTCTAGAAGTGAGAACAGAAGCTCTATGTAACATGCACTCTGTCATCACCCGGAAGGAAACCACCACCCAGAATGGTAGATAGGAAGAGCAGATGCTCTGTTTCACCCTTTGGATTCTGACTGAGGTAAGAAGGAGAGCATTTCTGGGCCTCCCCGTCACTCAGAATGAAACAGGCAGCAAGATGGGGAATAAAAGCCAACAAAGCTTATTTAATGTTTAGCTTTTTGGGGGGAGGGAGAAAGCAAATAGTCATACAGCATTTTGTACCATGCTCTGGAAAGGCACTTTAAAAAAATAATCAGGAAAGTAAGTCACCATTTAAAAAAAAACACACTAAGACAGATAAACCATGGTCTAAACTAACGGCCAGAGAGAATTTTTTTTAAGTTTAAACCTTCAGCACATTTCTGAGAGTCTAGTTCTTTTGATGATTTAAAAGAAGCTGAGCAGCGATCAATAGCAACAAAAGGAATCAACTTAAGTTTTGAAAAGATTCTAAGGAATGGAGGTTTACATGTCTTATTGTAAGCCGAATAGAATGTCAGGAAAGGAGAGCAACTTGGTACAGTATAACAAATGCTTGGTACAAAACAGTCGAAACTACATTATCCAAGGAAACTACCTATGTGCCTATGATTCTTCTGCACCCCCCTCCACATACCCTTTATAACAGAAACAAAAAGCTGCCCTTACTGGAGTTAACAGCCCTGAGTTATGCCTCAAATCATCAACTCCTTCCAACAAATTGTTAATCTCAGGAAATCCCCCAAGTTTAGTCATTGTTTAATTGAAATGAAGAGCAACAGATCCAAGAACTGTCATCGAGATTTCTGAAAGCAACCTTAAATCATGGCTCTAACCCTGCAAGCACCAGAGGAGACGTATTCAGACAAAGCACATCATTACAGTAATTTATTAAGCGAGATACCTTTTTCTAAAGAGGCATAAAGCCCCAATTAAGCAAAAGCATGTATTTAAGTCTATTGGGGGAAGACATGCTACAGATTAAATGTTCGGCTGCATCAGGTTGCAACGTTGCATTAGGGCGGTGGGTCATGGCTACACTACAAATACTACCATGACACTGTTACACACTCTATGTCCTCTATGGCCATAGTGTAGAAATAGTTCAACAATGGAAAAAACCCTCAGTTGCTGTAGTCTAACGCTAAGGGTACGTCTAGACCGCTAGAATCGTTTTCAGATACTTTTGTCAGAAGAGGCTTTTCCAAAATGTGGCCCATCTATACTGGGCCAAATTCCGGAAACTCCACCTCTTTTGAAAGCCCCCTTCTTCCTCGTGGAACAAGGTATACAGGGACTTCTGAAAGAGCATATTTGCTCTTCTGCCAAAAAAAAAAAAAAAAAGCGGAAGAGCACATGGGTTCCCTGGACACGGTGGAGGGTTTTTTTGGAATACCTCTGGTATCCTGAACCCCTCCCCCCCCAGTCTAGCCGTACCCTGAGTAATGGTAACTAGGTTGAAGGAGGCATGGTTCCATTGAGCTAGTTAGATCAACAGGAACTGGAGATTTAGGTCAATATAGTTTTGCAACTCAGGGATCTGAATTTTTCACACTCCTGAACACTGAAATGATTTCAATGTTTTTAAGTTTAGGCCAGGCCTTAAATCTGATCTCTCACCAATTTGGAAGTGATTCCATGAGGAGTCTTGCCAAAATAAGAAAAAGGACTTGTACTCTGTCAGTGTGGCTTCTATGCAGCTTAACATATTATAGCTGCCGATGGAGAATCAAGATAACTCACAAAAACAGTATTAGTAGTAATTAAGCAAAAATGAGGTTCTGAGCATGGACTAATATAGGAGTCAGGAGCCCTGGATTCTATTCCAGGCATAGCCTGTGAATGACTCTGGGTACGTCACTTCACCTTTGTGTCTCTCTTTCCTGTCTCACCCTTTATCTTCTCTATTTAGGCTGCCAGCTCTTTAGAACAGGTGCCTTCTCACCATCTGTTTGTACCATTCCTTGTATGTGAGGGCCCTCATTTTGGTTGGTGTCTCCAGGCGTAACTAATACAAATAACTGTTGTTAATAGTAATAAAAATAGGAGCATTACCTTGAAATTACTAATGAGAGAGCAGGACTTGTTTGCTAAAAGTGAGGCAGAGGAGTATTCATTTCAGTTAGTCACTAATCCCCAGGGAAATGGGGTTGTTGCTATTGTTAAATAAAGGTCCTTCTATAAGCAGTTATTGTCCTTTCCAATTAACAGATTATGTCTTTGTTAGCTCAGAAGTAATACCTCATAAATGCCACCCAAAAAAGTAATACAAAGTTTGCCTCATTAAACATGCTTTCTTTGAAAAATAGGATTTAATCCATAAATGTTTTGTTGCATTGTTCTCAGCATGTAAGCTCTTTGGAGCAGGGACCGAATCTTGCTAATGCTTCTGCACTATGCCTAGCACAGAGGGGTCCCAGGAACACTATCCTATAAATAACATTATTTTTCTATTGGTATTTTGAATAGTGGAGGAAGCACTTATACAGTTTGCCAAACAATGCTTTATTGGACGGAGTTTATTTTAATTTGTGTTCCTCTCCAATCAAGGCATTTAACAAAAAGGGGACCATTAATAAAAAGGAGTCGTATTATTCTTTTTTGAAGGCAGAGACTATAAGCCGTTAAATCCACAAACTCATTTCCAGTTTGACAGCTGTTTAAACAAAACTGGGAGGAAGTTCTACAACAGGTAGGGCTGCTGTTAGATTATAGGCCTTCACTGGTGTTTTGTCAAGGTTAACCCTTTGGTGTGTACCATAGACTCATCTGAACATATTCTTGAACCTATCACAGACACTTTCTCTTATTAGCTTTCAAGTGAATGGAATCTAGAATTCTTTCACCAACTAAACTCAACATCTTTGTAGATATACCAGGCTTGAAATTCCATTTATCTTTACCTAGTACAACATGGGCAGGACAAGAGCTAACTTTCCCAGTCATGTCATTTATACTGTGATAAAAACAGGGAAATGTCTGTGTTTGCATCTGTGGGGAACATGTTCATTTGCACAGCAGACAGATTGAATGCTCCACCTACAGAGACTAGATATTAAGAACTTCTGAATCAGGGCGTCTTCTCTAACTCATATTTAATTGTAGCCTACTTACTTTTTTCTCTTATGAAGAAGAGTTTTGCAGTTAGATATTTCCAGTATCAGATTTTATTATTCTATGATATTTACAACTCAACGCCAATATCTAAATGATTGGCCTTTAATGCTTAGGATTTGCCTGTGCTGCCCGTTGTCAGATACTTAGCCTAATACACCATTTATCATGTTCAAACATTTGCTAATTAATTCAAATTAAAATACAGTAACAAACATGAATGCAGCTGGTAAGAAAACAGCTGATAAAGATGACCAGTTTGCCCCAGAACAGCATCATTTTTCCCATGTTCTTTAATCATTAAGGGCCAAATTGTGAAGTTTTTATTCCTTTTTGGTGAGCTCCTACTAAAGTCATTGAGTCGATGCACATGAGTATAATCCAGCCCTAAGAAGGAAAGACCTCCTACAGAAATAAAAATGTTTCCTACTAGACTGGCTTTTATAGTGCTTGCTCATCTCTTTCATGAGCATGAAAGCCCAGGCCAGCACTAAATTTTGTTCCTAATTACACGTTTCTTCTAGTTGATGCTGCCGTTTCCTAAATTAGAGCTCCAGCTAGGTCTGGTCAGGATATGGGTTACTGTCATATCCACAAGGATGTGGTTCATCTAGCGATGGTTCATCTCACCATCAATGGAGGATAAATATTTGGATGTTTTGCTTCAAAAGATCTCTTCAGAGAGATAAAAACAACCTTTACGGGCATTTACTCCAAAGGAATTTAGAGCCCACATAATTATTGTGTGCTCCAAATGGCTCTAGGGTTAGCCTTTTTCTAAAAGCAGATCCTTGCTAGATAAAGCAGCTGGTTTTAACTGCTCTTTCTTCACCCAGTATCCCTCATGACATGACTTTGAGAAGAGCCAGACCAAAAGAACAAAAAAAAAAAATCATACGTTTTCTAAAATCCAAATAAAATGGATCACAGATGAGCCCTTGGGTCTTTATTATATTTCAGACTTGTAGTAGGTGAATCCACAGCTGTTCTAGATTTTGGCAGTATGTTTGTAGACATACTGAGTGCATCGTCTGAGAATCACAAAAATCATATTCTCGTCTCACACTGGTTTACTTCCACTGACTTAAAAAAGAGGAATTGTTTAATATATTGACACACAGTAGCTACAAGATTTTTCTCAAATTCAGAATTATATTTAAAAGATAAGGGTTAAAATTAAATCTGCCTGTATCTCTTGGAAGATGGAAACACTGCTTACATATGTGGTGATTTTTGTTTTAGTCTGCTTGGCATTTTATCTTCATTTTAATCAAATGGGAACACAACTAACTAAAGTTAGACGGGCCCCTTCCAAAGAAAATGCATCAAATCAAACTGTAGGAAGAAACAACACTCAGCTCTGAGTGTATGACAACTCCACCTATCCCACAAAACACCTAGGCTATGTCTACACTGGCAGGATCTTGCGCCAGAAATATGCAAATGAGGCTAAGCGTGGAATATTGCTGAGCCTCATTTGCAAATCTAATGAGCCGCCATTTTGTGGAAGAGGCTCTTGCACCAGAAGGAGCTGTCTACACTGCCCCTTATTGCGCAAGAAAAACCCTCTTGCGCAATGCCGCTACGCTGATTATTTTCAGGAATAATGGCATTGTGTGAGAGGGTTTTTCTTGCGCAAGAAGGGGCAGTGTAGACAGCTCCTTCTGGTGCAAGAGCCTCTTCCACAAAATGGCGGCTCATTAGATATGCAAATGAGGCTTGGCGATATTCCATGCTTAGCCTCATTTGCATATTTCTGGCGCAAGATCCCGCCAGCGTAGACATAGCCCTAGTGTTTGAATAAAATTTTTATACTACCAAAGTCCTATTTGCAAAAGTAATTGTAGGCATTCAAGGTGAGATTTTGGAATTTGCAGCCCCTGTGGGTTCCGTGTCCCCAGGCTCCCTACAGCATTCACAAAGCTAGCTAACCTCTGAAGGGAAGGATTTTCAGAAGCCAGCCAGCTCTCTGAGACTTACTCCCTCTGTTCCTTGCAGTCTTTTGTATAGGTACTGGGCTGTTCTCCCCCGTCAGTTATGACCTGCATACAGCCCTGCAGCTTCAGCATCTGACAGATATTAGATCTTAAGTGTATTCTCTGCATGCCTAGACCTAAAGGACAGGCCCCACTGAAGAGATAGGGGTTCCCAACCTAGGGAGCCTCTCAAGTTTTGACTTGACCTAGGGCTCCGAGCAGCTCCTTCCTGTTGGCAGTGATAGCAAGGCATGGGCTGCTTTTGTAAATGCTGACTAGCAAAAACTTAGGTCCTTGAGAACCTAGGAGAGGTAAGTGGCATCTAAGCTGTGGCTTTGAAAATGTCAGTGGAAAGTACATGGTGGACTTATGCATGTATCTGCCTCTTTAGGTACTTGAACACTTTTAAAAATCTGGCTCCTAATTCCCATTGAAATGTTAGGATTTACAGCCAGATGTTAAAGGTGACTAGTGATGCAGACAGGTCCCACACTGAACTCTCGCTCATGGTCAATGAGACATAAGCATCTAAGTGCCTGAGTCCCTTTTGAAAATTTAAGCCTCACAATGCCTACTTCAGCAATGCTTTAATGCTGTTAACATTCTAAGGTTATATCTACACTACAGCCTGGATCAGTTTTCTCAGATGAATCCACCGATGGTTGATTTAGCAGGTCTAGTGAAGACCTGCCAAATCAACCACAGATCACTCTCCCAGATGAGAAGAGTAAGGAAGTCAATGGGAAAATTTCTCCTGTTAACCCCTCCCCCCATGGTGTAGACCCCACAATAACTTGACTTAAGGCGTATTAACTACAGCTACCTTATTCGTGTAGCTAGAACTGTGTACCTAACGTCAACTTTCCATGATGGTGTGGATATAGCTTAAGTGTTAAGTACATCTGAAAACTTTACCCAACAAACAGGGTAGGATATCACAGGAGAGAAACAAGCTTCTCCAATTCCAGCTTTGAATTGGGGAAGCTGCTCTACAAACTGATCTGAATTATTTCCAAAAGGATGATCACACTTATGTACATTTTTCAGGGATAGTAGTTCGTCTCACATCTGTACATTGGTTTCAACTGCAAAGATGCTATTAACATTGTCATCATTGTCTGTGGAATCGTTGTTATGGATTTCAGAACAAAGGAAAAACTGGGACAGCATACGATAATGTCCTTCATATTTTCAACATGTGGGAAGTTTGAGTTTGAGCAAACACAATGGCAACAAGTTTTCCATAGTACATGATTAGTTCTGCATTAAATACGGTAAAATCATTAAGTACATAGAAAATAAACAGCTTAATGGTATATGCTCTTTCTCCTGGTATGTTTTGTCTATTCCACATGCACTAGTTTCACTATGTTTCTGCCCTCTTGTGGATTTGAAATGTAATAAATAGTGTAAGTTTATATTTATTGGATTTAAGTATCTGTAAGCATTTTATGGTTGTCTAATTTAAATAATATAGGGCAAACTAAATGAAATAATTGTGCACTATGGCTCTTTTGTATTTATTTGCCAAAATATTACCTAGTCACTTTCAAAAAATTTTTAAGACACAGATTAGTCTAATTGGTATAATTCATCAGAAACTTCAAATGTGGTCTCGCTGATCCTGCCAATTCTCATGCAGTTGCTCTTCCAATTCTGACTGCTTCAGGAAGTCAGAAATACAAACAAGAATGAGATGTATGAACTATCATTCATTTATTCTTGAGGCTCATAAAGCCATGGGAAACTTTTCTAAGGTCACTAAGAGATCAGAGCCTTTCACAACCTAATCTTGCATATAATATATAACCTGTGTCTTGAAAATTGTGGCTTGTGCAGAAGAAGAAAGCTTCAAAGCTGGATACAGAGAGCTTAGGGTCTATACTAGTAAGAGCCAAGAGGATCAGGACTATGTCAAGCCACAAGGTGAAATTCTGAAAATCATGCCAAGAAATCTGAAACCGAGACACTATTAACATAAATACAATGTGTGGCTGTTTAGAGTTATTCAAAATGCCTTGGCTATGTTTATTTTATTTCTTTGTATGTTAAACATGCAGATAGTCCCATAACTTTGCATAGCATTACACAACTTTAAAAAGCCATAGTCCCTGCTCCAAAGCATTCATAATCAAAGGTCTGGGCCCTTTAAGAAGAATCACTGAACGTTGAGAATGCTTCATTGACTTCAGTGGAGCTCTGCATGACTGCAGTGGTCCACTCCTGCAGTTCAAGCAAGACCACGTTATAACCAAACACCTTTTATATAGTATGATGTTTTTAACCAGAGGTTAAGATACAGCAAGAGGGGAGGATAGCCCAGGAATGGGATTCAGCAACAGAGGTGGGTTTTAAAGAAGTATTTGATGGCGGAAAGGATTCTTGGAGAAAAATTAAACACTTCTCCTTTCTTGTGTCCCAAGTCTAGTGAACAGAAGGAATAAAGCTCCTATGGCAAGAGGGCGAAGAGATGACAAGAGATTTGTCTTCACCAGTTTATTCCTCTACTGTTTTCTACCATTGCTACCACCAGTTCAGCTCTACTGGTGGTAGTAAGAGGAGAACACGAACATATACAAGACACTGGGAACTATTGGTGTTTTTCAGCACCATGCTGTGTAAACCTAATATAAGGAGGTTATGCACCATAGTGGCCATGTATGTCCTCCTCATCACTAACCCTACCACCAGTGGAGCTGAACTGGTGGGAAAAGTGGAAACTCTTTGTATTGTGTACATTTTTATCTGTACCTAGTGTTTATTATTCGCAAACCCATACTGCCCAAGGTGCTGATGACATCTTTTGAGATGAGTAATATCAATCTTGCATAAACTATGTCCTGCTTTCTGGAGCAAGCAGGCACACAGCATTTGAGGCAGAGATGGACAGTTATCTCCCAAAGGGCTCTTGTTACCAATCCTTCCTAACAGAGGGTTTTAACGCATTAACTGGTATTTCAGATAAATGCTTTAGAATTTCTTAACTGCAGTCATCAATTATGAATTTCAGTGGAACTTAGGCGCTTACATCAATTAGGCATTTAAAAATTGCCTTTGAATCCACTAATATATGAAGAACAACTGTCCAGTGGCTGTTTCTGTTTTAGAATGTGTCTGCGTGTACAAGGACAGTGAGTTCAATTCTTAAGAGCTTTTTCAAAGAAATAAATATATGAAAGTTCAGTGTTAGCTTTCACTTACACTGGTGTAAACAAAAGGACAATTTAGGCCACTGAAGTTAGTAACCTAACACCAAAAGCTAGTGTGCCTGCTTGCTCCAGAAAGCACGATACAGTTTATGTAAGATTGATATTACATATCTCAAAAGGTGTCATCAGCACCTTGGGCAGTGCAGGTTTGTGAATAATAAACACTAGGTACAGATAAAAATGTACACATTTATTGAAAATATGAACACAATCTTAAAACAGACACACATTAATTCATAGTGAAGTCTTCAAAATACGTTACATCACTAAATTTAAAAAAAATGGTCTCCTACATGCAAATCACATTTTTTTCAATGTTGTATTTATTTTCATCCCTATTTACACTAGGAGCACATTGAAATAAAAATAAATAAATAAATAAATAAAGATAGATAGATTGCACAGAAACTTAAGTCTCATTACGTTTCCAACCAAGGAGAGGCACAGATGTTCTAGAATTTCTTTTTCTGCCCCATCCCTCTCTTTTCAACATTCAGAAGGTCTTATCTATGAAGTTCTTGACAAACTGCTACAGCTACAACAAAAGACAGAACTATGTAGCACTTTAAAGACTAACAAGATGGTTTATTAGGTTATGAGCTTTCGTGGGCCAGACCCACTTCCTCAGATCAATATGTGGAAGAAAATCGGCACAACCATATATTTTGTTTAAACCCATACATTAAGTGTCAAATTTAAGCATGAATGACAATTCTGAAGCTTCTCCTTGAAGTCTGGAGTTAAAGTCTCTTTGAAGCAATATGCATGTTTTAAGGTCATTAAGTGAATGATCAGTCTGTGTATGGGTTTAAACAAAGACTCTAATTATCTCACCCATTACAAAGATAGCTTCCCCAATTATCACCCCAATGTCATTACCTCACAGAAACTTCCCCTATTATCACCCCTATGTCACTACTTCACAGAAACTTACCTTCCCCCCTCACCCCCACTCTGTTCTAAAATTTGATTTGTCAATTTCACACGCATTCACTTTTTTTGATTGTATCACTTTGGTATATATGGTTGTGCCGATTTTCTTCCACATATTGATCTGAGGAAGTGGGTCTGGCCCACGAAAGCTCATCACCTAATAAACCATCTTGTTAGTCTTTAAAGTGCTACATAGTCCTGTTTTTTGTTTCACCTACACCAGACTAACACATTTCTATCCCTTTAATTAGTGTGTTATTCAAGGTATTGGGGATAAATTCATAACAGAGGAAGCTATAATACAGATGATCAGAACATGTAACATTAATGCAATGTACATAATATGCCACGTTAATGCTTGAATTTAAGGTTAAAATAAAGTAAACTGTTAACTTCCATATTGTTTAATAAGTTACACTAATCAAGTATTCATAAATGGAACCGTACCAGGAAATGTCACTAAATTCTCATTGTGCCAGTTTTCAAAACAGCACCTGCCTTGTACACAGAGCGCACATTTGTTTGTAGTTAGCTGACTGACAAATGGGAAAGCCAGAAGTTTTGGCAGAAGAATTAAAGACTTCAGACAGTAATTAGTTTTTATGTACTTGATATATTTTTACTAAATTTGCTAATTTTAATAACATGAGGCTGGGCTGGGTGGCCTCAAGGAGTAAGTAACAAACTGGAAGCCATGTTTTAACGGAGTTCTCATCCGGACTCTGTTACTAATACACTGGGTGGCCTTGGGCAAATCACTTAATCTCTGCCTTACTTTCCTTGCTTGCTCTAGGTTAACAGTACACATTCAGGGTATGTCTACACTACCCCGCTAGTTCGAACTAGGGTGGTAATGTAGGCATACCACAATTGCAAATGAAGCCCGGGATTTGAATTTCCCGGGCTTCATTTGCATAAGCCGGGCGCCGCCATTTTTAAATCCCGGCTGGTTCGAACCCCGTGCCGCGTGTAGCATGGAGTAACGGTAGTTCGAGCTAGGAAGCCTAGTTCGAACTACCTAGTTCGTGCCACGTGTTGCCGCGCGGCACGGGGTTCGAACCAGCCGGGATTTAAAAATGGCGGCGCCCGGCTTATGCAAATGAAGCCCGGGAAATTCAAATCCCGGGCTTCATTTGCAATTGTGGTATGCCTACATTACCCTCCTATTTCGAAATTATGAGACTGGATAACAAGACAAAGGAGCTTAAATAAACACTCATTTATTTTTATTTTCCCTCTGGGCAATGAGCCTTCAAGGCTAGAAATTGACTTAAAAAAAGGCAGAGATTCTCACATAATTACACTCGGGCTTTAAGAAAACCACCAAAGCATGAGAGACTTGTAGCAAAATCACAACAGCTGGCAAGATCTCATCTACAAAATGGGAATGATATGTGCTCATCCAGCATCATACAGCAGATTCAGTTTATCATCTGAAAATAGGGTGATCGTATTTTTCCAAAGGGAAAACAGGCCTTTGAACAGTGCCAGTCCCCTTCCCATGTGAGACCAGCCCATGCCCATCTTTCCCTGCCTGCTTGGAACCAGCCTGAGGTCCCCCTCTACCTCTTGTCCGCTTGGACCAACCTGAGCACCCCTTCTTCCCCTGCATGTGAGATTGGCCTGTCCTGAGCTGCTCTCTGGAACCCTCCCTCATGAGTTGTCTGTTTATTGCCACCTGCCGCCTCTCCTCTTGAATGTTCCTCCATGCCTCACTATGGGTTGCATTGCACTTCCTTTGACAAAGCCGGGCATTTGTTCAATTCACTCTTGCCAAATGACCATCAGCTGGCAAGAGCAAACTGAACAAATGCCGAGTTTTGCCAAAAAAGTTAGAACAGCTGGGAGAGGGCTTAAGAAAAGGAGATGCCCCAAACAAAATGGGACATATGGTCACCCTAGAAATGGACTATAAAGTCTAAGTATTATGATGATTTCTGATTACAATAGTTCTAACGACATCATCTCAGAGTATAATATCGAAGGCCGCATTGTTATGCTGCTATTTAAAACTCTACCCACTGTCTGGGAGGTTACTATTCAATCTCTGTGTTCTCACTAACAAACACACCAGAAGAAGAAAGGACTAAAAGACTGTGCTTAAGTTCCACGAAGTCAGTGTGGCTTCAGCACACACTGGCTGTTTGTTAATCTTGTGCACGAGTGTCCCCCGGAATTGGAACCTTAGGATCAGACTCTGCCATCCTTACTCTTGCTGCGTAGCGGCTTTATGTTTGCTGCAGTAAGAAGCCTCTTTGTAAAGTGCTATACGGTGTGAATTGGGGGTTTAGACTCCATCCTCTAGTACTGACTGGAAAAAAAAAACCCTCTTCATCTCTAATCATAACATTTGTCCCTCAAGTGAAGAAAGATAGCTCCTAATCCACCAACCTCCCACTGCATCTCATCTTGCAGTTCCAATAAATCATTCTTTCAGCCACCTCTCTTTACATCTTTATTTTCACCACATTTATGTGCTCTGGGGGGGTTTGCGTTGTGCTAGCCTGGACTCGTTGTGAGACATTAATGTAGCTTTGACAAGGTATATGAAGTGGAACAGTTTGGTCTAGAGCACCAATGAAAACAGATGGGGAAGCAGAGCCACATGTGACGTAAGACGTGAAGAAATGTGCATCTTGCCAATTAATCACGGGAGGCTGCTGACAAATAGGTGACAGTAATTGATGCAGACCTTTGAGAAGCAATCTAACGTCTGCACTCTGGGAGAGCTTCCTTTTGCTTCTTTGCAGCACTAATGACAAATAACTGCCCTGTTTAATTGCTGCCCAGCATTGCTTTATGAGATAACAGTGCCAGTGACAAGCCCTACACCAATGGTCACTAACCAGTAGATCAGGATCTACTGGTAGGTCTTGGAGCCTCTGACAGGTGATCCTGACAGGTTTGGCCTGGAAGCTATCAAGCACTGACATCAGTTGCCCTCCCCCCCCCCCCGCCCCGGTCATGCTGCTCCTGCCCTCTGCCTTAGAACTGAAAACCTGTGAGCCTCCTGCTTGCTGTGCAGGGTTTGCGAGGGACAAGATAAGAGAGTTCTGATGTCAGTGTCCCTCCTACCCCCA
This sequence comes from Pelodiscus sinensis, assembly GCF_049634645.1. NCBI lineage: Eukaryota > Metazoa > Chordata > Testudines > Trionychidae > Pelodiscus > Pelodiscus sinensis. The sequence goes on along the minus strand of NC_134715.1, from coordinate 36,409,958 downwards.
CTCCTGTACTCTATCTCCACCCAGAGAGAAGGGAGCTTGGCAATGCAAACCTCTGTCACTCTCACACAGAGAGAGAGAGAGAGAGAGAGAGAGAGAGAGAGAGTGTGTGTGTGTGTGTGTGTGTGTGTGTGTGTGTGTGTGTGTGTGTGTGTGTGTGTGTCAGTCTCTCTCTCTCTCTCTCTCTCTCCCCCCCCCCCCTTCCTTCTCATGTCCCCACCCAGCACATACGTGGGGAGGTTGTTACTACTTGCTGTGACGTAGTGGGGGTACTTGCTGGGCTGTGGTGACCCCTGCTGTCTGGAGCAAGACCCAGCAGGGAAAACCTCACTAGGCCAAGGTAATGCCAAACTTGTTGAGCCAGGGGCCAGACACCCCCCATGGAGAGGAACAAAGGAAGGTGGAATGCTGCCCTGGCTGGGGGGCAGGGCTGGAAGTTAGTGAGTTGGTTGCTGGCTGTCGGAGGGCATGGAGGAGAGCCTAGGGGAAGGGGCTGGAGTTTAGGGGCCCAGTCTCCCCCATCTCAAGGGGGCCTGAGGCATCCTAGCCCAGTTCCTGTAACCAGATTACATCTGTGCTGCGCTGTGCTGGAGGAGCAATAAACCACCCTCAATTCCACTGGCTGGTGCAGTCTGTTTGTGCCATTTCGGGGTGCAGGAGACGGGGAACCCCCTACGCGCCGTCACACTTGCAAAGTGGGTTATTTTTGCTTTTTGGTCTGTGCAGTTCAAAATGTTCATTTCTCTCCAACTCTTAAATGTAATTCTTTGAGCAGCGAGTTCTAAAATGCCAAACCTGGCATGGCTGGATTATTTATCCCTGTAGTAATTGCTGCTCCTGGATGTAGCCGGCATGTTCCTGCAGCCCCTAAGAAAGGCAGAGCAGCAGGGGGATCTCCATATGCCGTCCTTGCCTGAAGACGCCACTCCTGCAGCTCCCAGTGATCTGTAATGAAGAGCCATGGCTAGTAGAAGCTGTGGGCTCAGTGCCTGTAGATGAGGGGGAGCACATGGTGCCAGGTGCCATGGAACCACTGCTGTACATGCCAGCTGTTTTCGCAAGTGGTGCAGGGCCAGGGCAGGAGTGAGCCTACCTTAACCTCACTGTTCTACCACCCGGAAGCCATCTCAGTTAAACGGTGCGCAGTCAGAGCCTGCTTCCTGAACTCCTGTCCCAGTCTTGAACCACCTCCTGCACCCAGCCTCCTGCCCCAGACGTGAATCCCCCTGCACACAAACTCCTTCACAGAGCTTGCACCATGAAACCCCGCCTGGCCCCCTGGACTAAGCCCGGACGCCCTCCCACACTCTAAGTCCCTTGGCCCAAGACCAGAGCCTGCACCCCAACCCTGTACCCCAGCCTGGTGAAAGTGAGTGAGGATGGGGAAGGAAGGGAGATGGAGTGAGCAGGGGGAGGTCTCAGAGAAGGGGTGGGGCAGTGGCGGAGCCTCAAAGGAGGAAGTGGGGGGTGGGTATTTGGAGTTGAGGTAGATCTTGCATTGCACTTAAATTGAAAAAGTGATCTTGTGGTTAAAGAGGTTGGAGACCACTCTCCTACACTAACTAAAGTTTATCATCACTGAGAAAGTTGCAGGTGACACAAAAATTGGTAGAATGGATAACAACTGAAGAGGATAGGTCACCAATTCGGCGCAAGATTGCTTGGTAAACTAGCAAAAGCAAACAATATACATTTTAACATGGGTAACCCATAGAATCATAGAATAACAGGACTGAAAGAGACCTTGAGAGGTCATCGAATCCAGTCCCCTGCCCTCCTGGCAGGACCTAGTACTATCTAGACCCTCCCTGATAGATGTCTATCCATTCTGCTCTTAAATATCTCCAGAGATGGAGATTCTACAACCTTCTTAGGAAACATATTCCAGTATTTAACCACCCTGACGGGAAGTTTTTCCTAACATCCAACCTAAACCTCTCTTGCTGCAATTTAAGCCCATTGCTTCTTGTTCTATCCTCAATGGCCAAGGAGAACAATTTTTCTCCCTCCTCCTTGTGACACCCTTTTAGATACCTGAAAACCGCTATCATGTCCCCTTTCAGTCTTCTCCTTTCCAAACTAAACAAGCCCAAATGTAAATGTACAGCCCTGGGAAAGAAGAATGTAGGTCATACCTACGCTATTCTGGGAAGCAGTGACTAAGAACATAAGAACAGCTGTACTGGGTCAGACCAAAGGTCCATCTAGCCCAGTAGCCTGTCTGCCGACACTGGCCAGCACCAGGTGCCCCAGAGAGGGTGGACCGAAGACAATGATCAAGCGATTTGTCTCCTGCCATCCTTCTGCAGCCTCTGACAAACAGAGGCCAGGGACACCATTTTATCCCCTGGCTAATAGCCTTTTATGGACCTAACCTCCATGAAATTATCTAGCTTCTCTTTAAACTCAGCTCTTTTCCTCAGAGCCTCTCCAAGTGCTTCACAAAGAAATCTCTCTCTACTCCCATCTCACAATGGTGAAAATGGAGACACAGGGTGACTTCTGGGTGCTCAGGACCTCGATGAATTGCAATTATATTTATATTACAATTGACCTGTCCAAAGCTATGCAGTGCATCAATGACCAAGCTGAGAATAGAACCAAAGGGCAAATTCTCCACTGCCCTGCATCAAATAAGAATGGTAGGATTTCCTCCCCACTTTACACGGGTATAAATGGCTACAAGTAAAATAAATAAAGATGAGGGAGAATAGCATCAATACTATGAGGCTGTAAGAACACCATGCACAACCCTTCCACCGGTCCAACTGCAGGTGTAGACCAGCAGAATGACATCTCCTTTCTACAAGTGGAATCAGTCTGACCAGCTGCAGCTGTTAGTTCTTTACTACAGTGTTTCTCAACCTTTTTTTTTTGTTATTATAAAGGACCCCTTTTTCAAAATAATAAAATTATAAGTACCCCCAGTACCCCCAGTTTTCAGAGACACAAAACTTTTTTCTACCATTGCAACACATTTGTTTAAACAACTTAATCATAGCTGGGCGAGCGATTAAATTTTTGGGTGTTAAAAGTACAAAAATAATAAAGCACTGTAAAACTTAAAACAAAAATTCAGTTTTCTTCAAATTTCAGTTGTGTGGACAGAAACCCCCTCCCCCCCAGACTTCTCTCAAGTACCCTCAAGGGTACGCATACCATTGGTTGGGAAACACTGCACTACTATACAAGAGCAGTGCAAAGATTGCCTACCACTGCTTGCTATCCACCAGGGAGACTGCAATTGCTACATAGGTGAGCTATGGAGCAGTGGTTGTGGGGAGGGAGAGAAGCAGTATCTGCTTCACAGCTTCTATGGGCTTAGTTTCCTTCTTTCTGGTACATCCTGCTAGGATGAAGTACAGCATCCAGGCTGTTATGTTATGCATACAGGAGTTATCTTGGTAAAGGATTCAAAACCCTAGCTTTAGGACAGCAGGGCTCCTGCAAAGCAAGATGTATGCGGTTTTGGGCAAATTTCCATAACCCAAGCAACATGACTAGAGGAAGCAGGGACTTCACAGCTGGGCAGATCAAGGACAGTGGCCTTTAAGGGAACAGAAGAAAAGTAAGCAGCTGGGAAATGAGGCTTAGGGAATTTGTCATTACAGATGAAACAGAAATGTTTCATAAGTGAAATGGGGGTGCGGGGAGGGGGAGCAGGGAGGGCTTTGGATATTGTAAGCATGCTGGTCCAGCGCAATCTCTCTTTCAAGGTTTCTCCCCAGTTATTTTCTCTGTTCTCTCTCTCTCTCTCACACACACACACACACACACACACACACACACACACACACACACACACACACACACACACACACACACACACCCCTCCTCCTCCCCCCCCACAAGCCCTCTACTGTGCTCAAAATAAATCAGAATCCTCTCAGTGCTTCCCCAATAGACCTTCTTCCTCTTCCCATGTCCCTTCTTTGCCTTTTCCCTCCATGTTGTTCCTGTTGCAAAATTCAGGTCTCAACCCTTCGTTCCCTGGCTCCCATCTTCTGTGTTTAGATCTTCCTCCAAGAAATCTGGAAAGATGCACTCATCTGTTTTCCTTCCAAGTACAAGAACAAAAGCACTAAATGAGCGCCCCCTTCCCTGCTGATTTCCCACCTTGATCCAATATGTTTAACAGTGTTTAGGCAAGCTTTTCTCCTGAGACACCTGCCAGAGCTCTTACTGTTGTGATCAGGCACTGCTGCTGATTCCTGGGATAAGAGCTGAACTATGGGAGGAGGGGGGGGGGAGTAACTCCCTTAATTCACACACGAGCCTGTTCCGCCATCATGAAGTTGAGTTGAGTTTGAACGGTCAGAAAAGTGACATTTCACAACGGCTGTGACTGGCCATGTTTCAAAGTCTTTTTTGTTACGTCACAGAGTAATCACTGATTAAATTCTTGCTATATGATGAATGTAATTAACTATTTCACTAAACTGCACATACTATCAGATTTTTGAAAGTGAGGCTTTTATAATATTCTCAAAAGTACATAACTACATGCAAGTGAGCAGCCTCCTCAGATTTCTTTCCAATACACTGTGCTATACATTGATCGACATCTTCAACCCATTCAAGCAAGCATCCCAATAACACACAGGCTGCTGTTCTGGACCAGCTGACTTTGGCTTGCAGGGCTCAGGCTGCTGGGCTGTCAAATTGCTCTGGGATGCTCGTGGAAGTAATGGACCCTGCTCAGACTTGAACAGCCATACTACAGTTTTATAGCCACACTATCTGAGCCCAAGAGGTGAATCAGCTGGCATGGGCCAGCCATGCTTTTTTATCACAGTGTAGACATACCCTAAGACAGGGATGCTGATGGGGGGAAAAAGGAAAGTGCCCTGGGACCTGGTGATTCAAAAGGGCCAACAACAGCAGCTGTGCCCAGAGCCCTTTAAATCATCGCCAGAGCAGCACTTAGCATGCTCCAGGCAGCACTGAGGCCTGGCTGCCCTTGGCCCTGCCCCTTCTACCTGAGGAGCCGCCCCTCCTAGGAGGGGGGTGCCAGCTCCCCCCCCCCTTGCCAAGGGGCTCAGCATGGCTGGCCTGCACTCAGACTACAGCAACTCTTTTTTAATCAAGGTCTCAGTGTGGGAACGTATGATGATAATGGTCTGGAATCCATGCCAGTTGCCTGTTGGTCTCTGGGTGGAGTATAAGGTGTTGGTTATGATAAATAAAGCTCTCAGTGGCCCATGATTTGGCTTTTTGACAGGCACATTATCACATTTGAGAAGAGGCACTTGTGTTTGACCTTCTTTCCTCACAATTTTGTTAGGAAATAATGGTGGAAAATCTGAAACATGTCATCGGTTGGCAAAAGCAACCTTTTTAATGGGATCCATGGCGATGTTGCAGTATTGGGGCTATTTTATTCATTATTCTGTAATCCTATTGAAGATTCAATTCAGAATGGTGATCACAGGTTATGTGAATCATCAGGCATTTATAAGATCCGTGAATCAGGTACATTTGTGAAACTGAATTCATAAATCTAGAGAGAGATTGCTACTCTATGAATCATGACTTAGGCTCCTAAGCCAAAGAAAAATCATAGCTTTTTATCTAAGCCCATTCACTTTCAACAGAACTTGGGAACTAAGCCATTTAGGTGCTGTTGAAAAGTTAGCCTTATTGTGCATAGTATTCATTCCAGATTATTGATAGTGGTATTATGGTAGTATGCTTGGTCCTAGCCAAAAGCAGGAAACACATTGTGTTAATCAGTATTCACACATGTAGTAAGATATTACCCCAGGTCCAGAGAGTTTACAATCTAAATTGATCCAGCTGACAAAGGAAGGATTAGCATCTCCATTTTACAGATGAAGAATTAAGGCACAGAGAGATTAAATGACTGGGCCAAGATCTCACAGGAAGTTTGAGACAGAACTAGAAATTGAACCCATATTTCCTGAGTGCAAGTCAGATGCCTTAACTTCAAGGCCAGCCTCCCTCACTGGAAGAGAACAACAACTATTTGAAAAACTGATCGCTGTTGGGCAGTTACAGTTTCATTTTTATAGGATGGAACTCACTTAGGCCAAATTCTATTCTAATTTATACACATGTAACTGTGAATCTCCCTTTCCTGAAAGGCTTTTTAATTTAGTTATTTAAAAAAAAAAAAAAAACATGATTAGACCCCCTGCCAAGTAGCCTGCACATGCACACGGTTTGAGTGCACTGACTGCCCAGCAGTGTGACATTCTCTGTGATGCTGGGCCATCAAAAAAAAAAGCATGACGTGAAGTTTGGAGGTGACTAACGCAGCCAGTGTTTATGCAGAAGAAACAATGATCTTCTTGTTATGGAGATCATTAATGAAACATCAGCACTGATCTGCAAATGCTACCACGTTGTGATCCAGCTGGAAAAGCAGCCTTGTGTAATATGAGTATGTTGAGTAACTTACAAACTGGGGGAAAAAAACTGTTTGACTTTTCAAGGACTATTTATTTTTTAACTCAAGCTGAATGTATAATCCAAAATGAATAATGTATTTGATTAATTTAGCTTATTTTCTGCTCAAAGTATATCTGTCTGGGGACCCTCACAGGTATTTGTAATTCTAATATTTTGACAAATATCTTTTTAAAATCTTTTTATTATATGATGACTCTCAAATATTTGAAACACAGCTGTATTTCTGATTGGTCAGATAAGTCACATGGTCTTACTTTCAATGTTTGACTGGATGAGGTACACAAAACACTTCTGGAGTAAATATATGCCCGCGTATCAAAATTTGGTTTTTGTATATATTCAGCTAAACTGCAACTTTGAAATTTGTCGTTAACTTATTAATTCTTTCGATGGACTAAAAAGTGTTCATTCAAATGTTTGTAATATACAATGCACGGTTCAATTAATTCATTAAAACATTCTTATAATTATTTACCCCGCTGTAATTAAACATTTTCAATGCAAATACAACAAAACCAGTTTTCCTCAAGCTTACTCCTAATTTCTTTATTCTGTAATTTTTTTTTCCTGGAATAAAATAAACACCTGTTGCCAAACACATCATCAGGGGAGAGCATTTCATTTATAGTGAAACCAACAAAGCTTTAAATCCTCTTCTTAGAACACTCACCCTTTCAAAATTGCTGCATACCTATACTACCAGCTCCTCAGTGAAGGAAGTATCACTTACGAAGTCTAGTTTTATGCATTGATGTTTGAAAATTTTTATCAATGTTAAAACACCTCCTCTGATGTTTTCCAAAGCTCCTGGGTGGGGGAGGGGAGGGAAACTTTCTTGGGATGAGATATGGCATGTGAAATTTCATTTAATTACTGAGTCTCTTTTGGGAAGGGGCACAACATTGGGGAAAGAAGAATAAAAATCCCATTTTATTTTTAACAGGAGTGGTTGATGCTGTGTAATAGTATTAGTAATAATGAGTACACTTCTGATATGGACAAAGTTTGCAGGCCAGATCCTCAAATGATGTAAAATTGACATATATGCATTGTGTTCAATAAACTTATGTTGTTTTGCATTCGCTAAGGACCTGGCTTTGTGACTCCATTAATGAGAATGGGACAATTTTTGTCACCCAAGGAAAGACTGATCTACCATAATTAAGGGTGTGTAACCTATGAAATGGGAATCAGTCTGTGTAATTGCTAGCTCTTCATAGTCACACAACTTTCATTCTTACACTTGCACTAGCAATAGTGCTCTGAGTAGCACCTCCATGAAATGCCGCTCATCACTGAAGACATTACAGTATTCAGAAAACCATGAGATCCAGCCTGCAGCCAATAATCCATTTGCTCTAATTCAAGCTACCACACTGTATTCCTGTGAGCTCTTTGGCAAGCCACCAAATTTCTCTGCCTCATTTTCCCCATGTGTAAAAAATGGTGATGAACTTTGAAATAAAATGGAAACTATTATGCTTGAAACAGCCAGAGAACACATTCCAAAAAGTCAATGCCAGACCGCACCATGGTTAACTGAGAAGGTGGCAGAGCAGGTGGACAAATGAAACAGGGTAAAAGAAAATGGCTTCGAGATGGAGGAACGCAGGAGAGAATATAAAGACTAAGCAGACAGATTCAAAGGCAAACTAGAGAAAACAACTGCAAATATATAAGGGCAAAATGTATGAACTTCAGAATCATAAAGAAAGTAATAGTAAAGAAAGTAACCGTACAACTGGAATGTTCACATGGTCAGATTTCTTACCACAAAAGGTTTTCCTGGTAATCAAACAGAATAAAAGATCATGACAGCAGAGTCCTCACTGAGGCTGATATTAAATGCAGGTGGAAAGACTATGCTGCCAATCTGTATGAATCACCAGAGCCACACATAATACAGGATGACAGAGAAGAGAGTAGAGAGCCGGAGCCATCAATCCTAAGAGAGGAAGTGGTGTATGCTATTACAAAAATGAAGTGTGGGAAAGCAGCAGGGGGAGATAACATGCCTACAAATTTGTTAAAAGCAATTTGTGAATGTGGTGCTGATTTTATGTGGAAAATTTGTAATGAAGTAAGAATGACTAGAACTTGGCTAGAGACCTGGATAAAGGGAATTTTCCTGCCCTTATAAGAAGGGAGATTACTACACTGTTATTAGGGGTCGCGAAATGAAATTAATAGGTAGCAGGTAGCAAGACTTGATGGCCTCTCGAGGTCCCTTCTTGTTCTAGTGTTCTATGATTCTTCACACAGCACACAGTCAACCTGTGGAACTCCTTGCCAGAGGATGTTGTGAAGACCAGGACTTTAACAGCATTCAAAAAAGAACTAGATAAATTCATGGAGATTAGGTCCATCAATACTTATTAGCCAGAATGGGTAGGAATGGTGTTTCTAGCCTCTGTCAGGGGCTTGATATGGATGACAGGAGAGGGATCATTTTACCTTGGGCATTCCTCTGGCTACTGTCAGAAGACAGGATACTGGGCTAGATAGACTATTGGTCTGACCCAGTAGAGCCATTTTTATGCTCCTATACCATCCTCATTATATTGCACCTGAACAGTTCTATATAATCAAGGATTGCATGAAATGAAGGACAGAAGCAGAGCTACTATCACCACAAACTCCTTTCAGGGTGGGCCCAAGCACACATGACCAAACCATTAATATCCATCATATCATTGACAAAAGCAGAGTGTACCATACCCATTGGTCATGTGTTTCATTGACTCCCATGGACCCTCAAAAGTGTTTGATGTCCTCAGGAGGATGCTGGTAGATATGGGGACTCCAAGGTATTACACTGAATTCATGGCAAGTCACTTCATCCATCAGCAGATCACTACAGATTTCGACTGGAGAGGATGAGACACAACATTATATTTTATCCCCAACCCTTTTTAACCATCTATGCAGAATTTATTAAGAGCTTTGGAAAGTTTCGGCAAACTGGAGGATGCTGAGGAGGGACACTTCTTAGCCAGCTTCAGATATGCTGGGAATACAATGCTCCTAGTTACAACTACCGAGACAAGGCAGCAAATGCTGGAGTCCATCAAAACAATTCATGAAGAATATGGAATGTTCCTGAATGCGACAAAAGCAATATGCATGCATACTGACACAGATGACAAAAAAGAGGCATAAGGAGTCATTCACAATTAATGGACAAGCTGTAATGTAGTACATTACTTAAAATTACCTGGGATCATATAGATCCAAGCAAGAAGGGTGTTCCAAAGAAATCAAAAGAGGACTGGTTATTACTTGCTCATTGATGACCTCTCAATAAAATATGGAAAAGCTGTGGCATTTCAAAATGTACAAATCCCAACTGGGTGAATCTACGTCATGGAAATGTTTGGATATGTATCTCCTGATGCTGCTGACAAGGAGAAAACTAAGCTTTTGAAAGGTACTGCTGAGAAAGACACTTGCATATCTACTGGATAGGGGGAAAAGGCAAAGGCCTATAGTAAAAATACTGTTGGAGAGAAGCAGACTCTAATGTCAGAATTCAACAAACATTTGCATGCGCTGTACTTACGTACATGACAGAAAAATAAGCTGAAGGAGGAATGGTGAAGGGTCATTTTAGTAGGGGATGATGAGTAAAGAGATAGATGAATGGTGTATGTCAGATCACTGGAAAAGTTAGCTGCTGAGTTCTCAAAGTTATGATTTCCAAAAAATCATGATGGCTTCCAAAATATCGGTGACATCAGCATTGAATTTCAGACATAATTAAAATGATTCACTTACTTTAAATTGATGATAATAATCCTCACCTATCTACCAAGAGTGTCAAAAGATTCACTCATATTATTAGTGTTACAATACAAAGAAGAAATGTAATATGTTAAAGCTAAGCACTTTACAGAGGACATAAGAAAAGGTGCTTTAAAGCTGAGGGTATAGGAAAGACAGGAACGTATGTGTAAAGTTAAAAAATTAACTTTTTGTGTTATGTTTAGTTATCCCATTTTAAAATGTTTTTCTCCAAATCTGGCAGTTATCCAGGATATTTTTATTGGCTCTAAGGGTGAATTAATTATAAATGGTAGAGACTTTGTTTTACGACTCTCTCCAATAAATGTTAGCATGCTAAAGCTCTTTATAGTTTCAAAGCTGGACAGAACTGCCAGGCACATTTTCATTACAACTTTTTAACTTCTGTTTTGTTACTGTTGCAGTGGATAGTTATTTTACAAGTCTCAGCTGCAGTACAAGTCAGAGTGGAAAGGTCTCTTGTCTGGTGCAATCAGCAGTCACTGTAGGTGAGAAATGCTCATAGTTAGGAATATGTACAGTTGGATCTGAATCTACCAGATGTCTCCATGCATCAGATGCCGCCCATCCCATCAGTCATGTGTGCGAGTGATTAGAAAACATTGTACAGTGGATATAATTATTCTATGCTGTATAGAAGAATTAAATGCTTCCTGTTCACATTATCTGTGCTCACACCAATATTATAAACTAATCACTAAGTATTGTGGTTTATTTGAAATGCCCTCTTTCCCTGACCATGGCTGCAGCAGTGGTTTTAAAGCTGGGTGAGGAGATCATAGAATTTATGGTTGCTGGGGATTATTTTATGGACAAGTATCTAACTTTTAAAATTTAGCTTTTTTCAATTATTTTCCATTTTAATTTCCTCATATGGAAAAATATGGTTTTGATGAATGTTACTGCACATATATTTTAAATGGGACAATATGCAAACTACATTTTACAGACTGTTTTATATTTATGTAATGCCAATACAGTCATAGTCTTATGCCAAAATACAGTAAACTTCCGATAATGCGTCACCTTTAGGACCCAGGGGTGCCGGATTATCAGATATGCTGGACTGTCAGAAGGGGGGGCTATGAGGGGTCTGGAGTGGGGTGGGAGGGGATGCCACCCCAGACTCCTCATAGCCCCCCCTTACAATAGTCCGGCTCTGCCCCAGGCGTCCCTGATTCAGCTGCTGCTGGTCAGTTTCAGCAGCAGCTGAATCGGGGATGCCTGCAATAGAGCAGCTGGGGTGCTTCCGGGTTGGTCCCGCAGCGCCGAGGGGCACCAACCCAGCAGCACCCCAGCTGCTCTTGGGGACGCCTGGGGCAGACCAGCTCGAGTGCTGCCGGGTTGGTACCGCAGCACCAAAGGACGGCGCTGCGGGACCAACCCGGCAGGACTCTAGCTGCTCTGCCCCAGGAGTCCCCAAGAGCAGCTGGGGTGCTGATGGGTTGGTCCCGCTGTCCCTCGGGGCTGCGGGACCAACCCATCAGCACTCCAGCTGCTCTGCTCCCGGCTTCCCAGATTCAGCTGCTGGTCAGTTTCAGCAGCAGCTGAATGGGGGAAGCCTGTCCGGCTGCCCCAACACTTCCGGGTTCCTGATGGTGCCGGACCATCAGGAGTCCCAGAGCATTGGATGCCGGACTAATGGAGTTTTACTGTATTTGAAATTTGGCTAATTTCTGCATTTTTATATACATGTCTACATAATAAGCGTTATCAAAGATGAAAGCTTTTCTTCATTACAAAAGACCTGATGTTTTAGAGAAACCATTCTATTCAAAACACAATTTCAGTGCAACACTCAACTGAGTGTTTTGTGAGTTCTTCTGTTTCTTATTATCTGTATTGCAATACCACCCAGAGATCCCAGCTACAATGAGAAGATGGTCCTCACCCCCAGAGGATTTATAGTCTAAATAAAAGAAAAAGAGGTAGTTACCATGAATGGGATTGTGTGGGAGCACAGTGTGACCTTGGATACATTCTTTGTTGACACCACTTATTTGGGTTTAATTTCTCATTTGAAGTCACAATCCTATCTCTGCAACACGAACAGCCATTTCCATAGCAAGTAACTGTAAAGTCACAAATAGAGGATTCCATAACCTCAGGTGGGAAACAGGCAGCAGAAGCAAATGACCTAAATAATAAAAGACTTTGGGTGAAATCCTGGCTCCACTGAAGTCAATGGGAGTTTTGTTGCTGACTTCAGTTGGGCTAGAATTTACTCCCATCTTTCCTTTCAGATGACACAGGAAGAAACGGCTCTCACTAGAACACTTTTCAAAGTTTTCCAGGAGAGATCAATGGATTTTGTAAACACTTTTTCACTTTTTTCATTCCTATGTCCTGTGAAGGTGTAACCACATATCTTATAGCAAGATATTGTTAGACAATGCCATGTATTAGTGGGCTGATTCATACTTTCACTGAAATTAATTTCCATAAAAGTAAGACAGAAGCAAGATTTGGCTAATGATGAGCAAATATGTAAGCAGCATTCTTTTACAAAGGGTAAACAAAGTCTTACTATGTCAGTTGTCTCAGAGTCTCAATTTGTTTCCTGCCCAGCTTTGGGGGTCTCCCAGCTATATACAGATTCTTACTTAGGGCTGATTTGTAACCTTACAATCTAGCTTTAGTAAATGCCTGTAAGATAAAATTGAAAAGACAAGAATGGCATGGAAGATGAAAACCTTAAAAGGCATAAGCAAGAATGTAGGCCATTCTGACACCTGTGAATACAAAGAATATTTGACACCCCAAAGCCAGTGAAAGCAGCATCTGAGACACAAACTGTAAAAGTGTGGGTCCTAATTCTATGAAAAGTTGAGTAGACTGGGTCAGTCTTGGAGTTCACTTACTGCTGGTGGCACCTCCTGCTGGCTGTCCTGAGACTTAGCTCCATCAGGTGCTGGGCTTCCCCTCCGGAAGTGACTTCCCCTGACCTGTCTTGCTCTGCAGCCCCTCTCACCCCAGAGCTGCAGTCTCTTCGTGGCCCTCCTGCCATATCCCTAATGTCTTCCCTTTCCAGGGAATTCAAAGCTCTTCCAGACCCACTGAATGGCTGGCAACTCCAATGCCCTTGCCATTTCCCAGCAGCTAGTAGGGAAACCCAGGCCTTCCCTCTTCACTCATTTCCAGCTTACAGGGCCCTATAAGTAGGCAAGTCTCTGCAAGGTCTGACCCCTTGCTATTGTTCCCATGGGTTTCTGCCTACTCATCTGGCTTCTCTTACCTCTGGGCTTGTCAGCCCCCTCCCCCCAAAGCTCCCTCCACTCAGCTGATTTCCCTGCTTTCCTGCCTATGTCTTTCATGCTTTGTACTGGCCCTACCTGTTGCTGTCTCACTGAGCCTACTTCTAAGTACAGGTTGAATCTCTCTAGTGCAGCACTCTGTGATCCGACGTGATTTTAGTGAGCTGGATGTCCATTTATCATGGGGGTGGACATTTTTCTTGCAGTCCCATAGAGTTTGTTTACAGCCACCAGTCCTGGCTCTCAGTGTTCTGTGCTGTTATTTAGCTCTAATTTACCCCTAAATGTCTTCTAAGAGCCTAGGAAGTAGTGGAAGTGTTGGCAACACTGCCAGACAATACTGACCTCCCAGTGTCTGGCAAATTCTCTACTTTAGCACCGCTCCGGTGCCAAGGGTGTCAGACTAGAGAGATTCAACATGTGCGGCATATTCACTGATTCCTCCTCCAGGAGCACCCAGTAGAGTTAATTGGCCCGCCTGGCCACCTTAAGCTCTTTCATTCCTGGATGGGACAGATTCCTTGTCACATGGTAAAAATTGGATATAAAAAAAAAAATGTTGAATTTTTTTTTTAAATTTCAAAGACATCATTCCACACATTTAAAAAAAGGAACAATTTTAGATTTTTGAAAGATTGGGTGAAAATTTGCACAGGCTCATCTTTGCTTAGCATACAACTTGAAGGCACTCAACTACTAGGGGGGAAAGCGTGGTTTAAAAGCCTTATACAGGTTGAAACTCTGAAAGCCAGGACTCTCTGGTCCAGCAACGTCTGTGGTCTGGCAGGACTATGGATATTTCTGGATCAGAAAGAGCCAGCAGTCAGGAGGCCAGCAGCAGGAGGGCCAGTGACTGGGAGCCCTGCTGGGGCTGGCAGCAATGGGGTCGGCAACTAGCAGCCCTGCTGTGCCGGTGGCAATGGGGCTAGTGACAGCAGGACCAGCAGCTCTGCTGAGGCCAGTGGAAGTAGGGCCAGCATTGACCTCCCATGGTCTGGCAAGCTCCCTCTTCAAGACTGGTCAGTTCCCAAGGGTGCCAGACCAGGGAGGTCCAACCTGTAAAGAAGCGACAAGAGAAAATATTCAGTTTCAAACTTTTAATTTAATTTTTCTTTTCCTTTTTCCATTTCTTCCCTTCCCTTTTTCCCCACTGCAAAATTTGAAAGGGGTAAAAATTATTTTAAAAAATCAGAAAACCGAGACAGAAAATGAAAATGACATTATTTTCCACTGTTTTATTTCTCTTTAAAAATCTCCTGTTTTGGAAAAAGGCCATTTTTCAATGAAAACATTGGATATCTCCTGTGGGGTCGTGAATACCCTCAATTTTCTGCAAGTTGACTGGGAGAACTTTGAAAGTATAGACTATCTAGAAGTACTTTGTTTTTAAATGCAATTTACTGTAACTACTTTACTCTGTGATCTATCAGACTGAGGAAACAGTAATTGAAGCAGAAGTAGCTTAGCCACTGGAAAGGAATAAGACAATCAGGATGAATGTATCTGGGCAAAATATAAGGATTTGATCAAAGTTCTGTGTATTATCAAAAGTAATTCCTTATTGTAATAGGTGGTTACATGCTGGTAGTGAAGTTATGTGATTATAACATGACCATAAAAATAATGCTGCTACCATTGTTCTATAATTGTAAAAAATCTTATGCCAGAGGTCACAAACTCCAAGTTCACAGGCCAGTCTCAGCCAGGGACCCCCAGCAGGCCTGGAGGACTTGTCTGTTACCAGCCCCCAAATTCTATCCCTTCCAACCATCATTCCGCCCTCTTCCCTCTATAGTATTCTGCCCCCTAAGCTCACAGCTGTGGGGATCACTGGGAGAGGGGGCTGGCACCACTTGGTGGAAGGATCTGCGGGGGAAGTGAAGGAGTGCACTGAGGTCAATTTAGCCGATGTAGTGAATTTGAACTCAGTGCCCCCAGTGGCACCGGTACTCCTGCTCTTCACAAGCAGTAGGGAAACTAAGAGGATGGTGATTTAAGACATATCAACTCCAGCTACGTAATTAAGATACGCAACTCCAGCTACAATAAGTCGACCTTCCCCTTCTGTGTAGACGTGCCCTATGATCTGGCTGAGTGACTGAAGTCCTCATATCATGATTTCGGTAGGTAAATTCACCACTTACACTAGCATAAACGATCAAGTGACCTGTGCCTCCTGCAGAGGAAGGCAAGACATCTCCAGGGTCTCTGCCAATCAGACCCAGGCGAAAATTCTTTCCCAACCCCAAACTATGGCAGCCAGTTACATTTTGGCACAACACCAGTAAAGAATTATGTGCAGGAGCTTAGAGCCCTCCAAATCTAGTCTCATCATCAGCCATTGGGGATATTTGCTACCAGCAGTCACAAATTGGCTAAATGTCACCATAAGCAGTCTCTTCACATATCCCCTCCATACACTTATCAGTCTTGAAGAAAGCTATGCTTTTTGCCCCTCCACTGCTCCCTGGAAAAGCTGTTTCAGAAATTCACTCCGAGGTTCGTTAAACACCTTTATCCAATGTCAAGTCTAAGCTTGCGATGGCCACTTTATAGCCATTTGTTTTTGTGTCAGCACTGGAGCTCCCTGTATTTATAGAGAACAATCACATCTCCCCTCAGCCTTCATTTGGTTGGTCTCCGAGTCTCTTTTATAAGGTAGGTTTTCCATTCCTCTGATCCTCCTCCTCTCTGCACCTGTTCCAGTTTGAATTAATCTTTCGTAAACATTGGAGACCAGAATTGCACATCCTCTTCCAGAGGAGTCTCACCAATAGAGGCCTGCATGGATACAAATTTGGTATCTTCATCTGCAAAAATGATCCACAGATATCCACACCCACGTCTGCAGATGCGGATATGTACAGATTTGCGGAGCTCTACTCACCAGTGCCCTGTATGATGGTACTAGCTCTTCCCTGTCTTTACTGGAAATACCTCACCTAACATCTCTTAGGATTGCATTAGCCTCTCTCACAGTTACATCACACCAGCAGCTCATAGCCATCCTGTGATCAATCAATGCCCCCAGATTTTTATCCTCTTTCACTTCCAACTGATAAATCCCTAGCTCATTGCCAGTGAAAATGATGGGAAATTCTTTAAGGACATCCTTCTAACTTTCATATAAGGAAACTGGCAGTAATGAGAAAAATCGAGTTTAACTTTTTTGGCACCTGAAGATAGCTGAAAAGCTTTCTAATGTGATGTAACTCAATGGAATCATGACTCCATTGGCAAACAAAGGGCTTAAAGCAGCAGCCACCAAGCAGTAGATCAGGATTTACTGGTAGATCTTGAAGCCTCTGAAAGGTGATCCTGACTGGTTTGTCTGGGAAGCTATCAAGCGCTGGCACTTCACTTGCTCCTCCACACACCTGTCATGCTACTCCTGCCCTCTGCCTTGGAGCTGCCCCCCTGGGAGCTTCCTGCTTGCAGTGCAGGATGTGGGAGGGAGAAGGGGGGGCACTGATCTCAAGGTGTCTCTTCTCCCCTTTCTTCTGTACCCTATCTCCACACAGAGAAGGGGATGGAGGGAGCTTGGCAATGCAAATCTCTGTCACTCTCTCACATACACAGTCTTTCACTCTCATCTCCTGACCCAACACATATGTGGGGGGTTGTTATTATTGTTGGTGGTGGTGGTGGTGGTACTGGTACTGCTTGCAAAGTGGGTTATTTTTGCTTTTTGATTGGTCTGTGCATTTCATAATTTTCATTTCGCTCTTACATTTAAATTGAATTCTTTGAACAGTGAGTTCTAAAATGCCTAACCTGTCATGGCTGAAGTAATCATCGCTGTGGTAACTGCTGCTCCTGGAAGAGGCTGGCATGTCTCTGAGAAAGGCAGAGCAGCAGCGTGGTCTCCACATGCCGTCTTTGCCTGCAGACACCACTCCTGCTACTGTGATCAGTACTGGGGAACTGTGTTCAGTAGAAACTGTGAGCTCAGTGTGTGTAGATGAGGGGCAGCACATGGTGCCATGGAGCCATCGCTGTACAGGCCAGCTTCTTTCAGGAGTGCTGCAGGGCCAGGATAGGAGTAAGCCTGCCATAACCCCACTGCTCCACCACCCGGAAACCATCTCAGTTAAGTGGTGCCCAGCCAGAGACTGCATCCTGAATCCCTGACCCAGTCCTGAAATACCTCCTGCACCCAACCTCCTGCCCCAGATGTGTGTTATCCTCACCCAAACTCCTTCCTAAAGCTTGCACCCTGAACCTCCTCCTAGACCCGCAATCCCTCACCCTGGGCTAAGTCCGGAGCCCCTCCCACTCTCTGAACTCTTTGGCCCAATACCAGGGCCTGCACCCCAAGCTCCTACCCCAGCCTGGTGACAGTGAATGAGGTTCAGGGAGGAAGGGAGAAGGAATAAGCAGAGTGAGGCCTAGGAGAAGGGATGGAGAGGGGCGGGGCCTCAGAGAAGGGGCAGGAAGGAAGCAGGGCAAGAGTATTTGGGTTTGAGGTAGATCTTACATTGCACTTAAATTGAAAAAGTGATCTTGTGGTTAAAAAGGTTGGAGACCATTGGCTTAAAGACAGCTAAAAAGACAACTAAATAACATATTAAGGGCACCTAGTAGAAGCATTATTATGGTGTTGTTACATTCAGACACTTTACGTCTCTGCTTGCACTCCAGGGTGTAGAAATGTATTGCAATGCATTGTCACAGAAGCATACCTCTGGGGGAAATGCCTAGAGAGACCTATAAAAAATAGCCTATTTTATGGTAGTTGGGTCTTTGTTACCTTTCCCTACACTGTCTGCTAAAAAGTTGCATAAAAGGACTTTGACACATTTTAGTATAATTCTAGCAAGCAGGAACCCACTTTATGGCAATTAACACAGTTGACAGCCAGATATTATGTGCTTAGCACATTTCCTATTGAACATACCAGGTAAAACTCTGGGGTTCTCAGGTGGTGTTCAGTAGCATAAAGAACCAGATTAATAATTAGGACTAAGGTATATAGAACCGAAAAAAGCTCCATTGCATAGGAAAGAGATAATCCACTGATACAGAATCAATTAATGATACTGCATGTAATGTTAATCAGCCATTTGGTTGAGCTGTCAAATATTAACTATTGGGGACCTGATTCACCATTTCCCCATCTCTTATGCGGTCATATAGTGCAAAATGAGCATGATCCCCTGCCAACTCAGAGCAATAGTGTTTGACACCAGCTTCCATACTCAGTTACAGCCCGCCAAATGGGATAGCGACAGTGAATTGAGACCAAAATATCTGCCAGTTTTAAACACTTATCATCTAAACCTGACACTTTTAGGAGCTTATGCTATGCCCATAGTTGTCTACAATCTGAAATGTCTCAAACAGGAGCAAAAACCTAATCAAGGTCCATTACAGTGAAAAGAAACTTAAGGCTTGATTTGTGTTAGAGCTCATATTTGTGATGATCTCTGAGAGCAGTGCTCTGAGCAAAGACTGTGTCACAGGCAATGGTTCTGTAATGCCCCGGCAAAGAAAGTAGTCCTGCATCCTGAAGTATGAACAAAAATAAATCCCATATGGACACTGCTTTCACATTCTTTTACAAGGTCCTGGAAAAACACAGAACCCCCTCAATAGATAGCTTGCATGCAGTCACGCCATAGGACATCAGAGCTTTTCATCCCCCTGCTGACACCAAGAATATCCAGTGCTCAGGAAACATATTAAACTATTGAGCGAACAAGGGTAAAATTAAAGAAAAACAACAGGAATTGATGTAAAATGACATTTGCCACTGGAACCTCCATGCAGCACACACAGTATTCCTCCTCTAATCAGAAGCAGACTCCCCCCTTCCAGTTGAGCCACATGCTCTGTTGATTCACTTTTTGCATTAGGAATATGGACCCTTCAGTGAAAACTTCATTTCCCATATCTTGAGGGAAATCCATGAGGCTGCTAACAGATTATCACCCCCTTTTAACAGTCAATTCTGTCCCATTCTGCTATGTGAAATAGTCTAGCGGTGTTAACTGCAGTGATGATAAAGCAGGTGCTCAATGGATGGCCACAGGACAGCAGCAGCAGCTTCACAGACATGGACTTGCCTACCCAGTCATCAAAGCCCGGATTCTAGAAATTCAATAGAGCACCAGGTAGCCCTGAATCCAGATACCAAGACAATGAGCTGAGTCCACCTGCTTGTCATACATCACCCTCTTCCACTTGATCCTGACATTCTCTCTCCATCCCATGTCCTCTCGCACCTCAGGACACCACCCGCCATCTCCCTGAGTCCCCTGTATTTATTTGTTGCTCCCACACAACTTCCTACCCTTCAGTCAGCTCCAATCATTGTCTATTCTCCTCCCCCACAATCTACTCCCTAAATTTAAATGATTGAAAATCATGAGTGTGTGCGTGCACATATGTTAAAAAACAAGAGCTGCACATGAGATATAAAATAACTGCCTAATAGAGATGGTAGAAAAAATTGTTGTTTAAAATCTTTTCGGTGCAAGTTGAATTTTTGATTAACCAATTTTTTGGGGGAAATGTCTGCTTTCTGTGAACATTTTTTATTTTTAAACTGCATTTTTTTTACTTAAAATGTTTTATAATAATTTTCCAACCAACTCTACTGAACAGACTATTTGTAACTGTGGAGAAATCCCTCCCACCCGCCCAAATCTTCAGTCTGGTCTTATAACTAAGTATTCAACAGTTTAGACCACTAACTGTGTCTTATTTGTTTGTGCACACTTTTCATAGTCCAAGAACAAATAATAGCAGGACTGTCCATCCACTACTGTAATAACTTACACTGCCTATGCAGTGACTCATAAGGAGGAATCAAACGATTTTTTAAAAATCTACAGAATTATTAGTTATATACAAATAAATCTGTGGGCATATTACTGTAACAAGTTCTTTTGGCCTCCTTGCTTATTTATTTTCTGACTGCATGATCATGTAGGTTGTCTTTGGAATTTGTAAACATTTGTTTAGAAATCTAGGCACAAATCCTATGGATCTTTATGTAAGTTCAGTGGTCTGCCTGTGCAGCATTCATTGCTGGATCAGGGTATTATTTGGGGGGGAAAAAAATCTAAACCAGACTGATTCTATGTTCCTGATATTTCTTCATGTGGTTATGGTGGTGTGTGGTTCTCTCCCCTTGTTTAGGATAGGGTTTCCCATTATTGGTCTAACTGTGCTCCCCCAAAAGCCATTGGTAAAATTCCCATGACTTAATGAGAGCTGTTTTAAAGACAGAAAATAAAATAGGATAGCAATATTTTCTACATATCCTGCCAAATTTTGTAGCGAATATAATTTATTCAATAATTCATCATGTGACCAGAATGGTTATGTTAGTCAGTTCTGGTCAAGTGTTTATTTAACAGGTTTTGTAATTGTTCAGAATGGAAGTGTAGGATGAGAGATATAGAACTAAACATTAATAGTTACAAGAATAATACTAAATTGTAATGGTCTCAGAATATAACAGAACAGAATATTCTGGCCTAAATCGTAAGGGTCAGAATATAGTTACCTTAGCCACATTGATTAACAAGAACAGTCCCATTCACCAGTGCTCTGGTCCCAAATGTGTTTTCCAAATCTGGGATTAGTGTTCCCTATAAACTGAGCATTTGGGTGGCCATACAGAAGATATTCAAATGCCACCTATATGATAAGCAGAGAGCCCACAGCTGTCCATAGTTGGTAGCATCTGTTTCTATTAATTGTGCACATCTGCACGTCTCGGTGCACATAAATTTATTCTGCACACAGAAAAAATAGAGGGAACGTTGTCTGGGATTATTATAAATTTTGTCTGGCAATCATACAAGTTATCACAAATAAAACTAATGACTTTTTTTAAAAGGTTTTGGAAGTTCCTTCTTAGGAATATTATTCTCATACCATTTGGACCAATATTTATTCTTTTAGATCTGTAGTCTAGAAAATACAGAAGCCACTGCCACTTTTTTTCTTATCATAGAATCATAGAATAATAGGACTGGAAGGGACCTCGAGAGGTCATCGAGTCCAGCCCCCTGCCCTCAAGGCAGGACCAAGCTCCGTCTACACCATCCCTGACAGATGTCGATCTAACCTGTTCTTAAATATCTTCAGAGAGGGAGATTCCACCACCTCCCTTGGCAATTTATTCCAATATTTGACCACCCTGACAGTTAGGAATTTTTTCCTAATGTCCAATCTAAACCTCCCCTGCTGCACTTTAAGCCCATTACTCCTTGTTCTGTCCTCAGAAACCAAGAGGAACAAATTTTCTCCTTCCTCCTTGTGACACCCTTTTAGATATTTAAAAACCGCTATCATTTTACCCCTTAATCTTCTTTTTTCCAAACTAAACAAGTCCAGTTCATGAAGCCTGGCTTCATAGGTCATGTTCTCTAAACCTTTAATCATTCTTGTCGCTCTTCTCTGTACCCTTTCCAATTTCTCCACATCTTTCTTGAAATGTGGCGCCCAGAACTGGACACAGTACTCCAGCTGAGGCCTAACTAGTGCAAAGTAGAGCGGCAGAATGACTTCATGAGTTTTGCTTACAACACACCTGTTGATACAACCTAGAATCATATTTGCTTTTTTTGCAACAGCATCACACTGTTGACTCATATTCAACTTGTAGTCCACTATGACCCCAGATCCCTTTCCGCCATGCTCCTTCCTAGACAGTCGCTTCCCATCTTGTATGTATGGAACTGATTGTTCCTTCCTAAGTGGAGCACTTTGCATTTCTCTTTATTAAACCTCATTCTGTTTACCTCTGACCATTTCTCTAACTTGCTAAGGTCATTTTGAATTATGTCCCTATCCTCCAAAGAAGTTGCAACCCCACCCAGTTTGGTATCATCTGCAAACTTAATAAGCGTACTCTCTATCCCAATATCTACATCACTCATGAAGATATTGAACAGTACGGGTCCCAAAACAGACCCTTGAGGAACTCCACTTGTTATCCCTTTCCAGCAGGATTTAGAACCGTTAACAACAACTCTCTGACTACGGTTATCCAGCCAATTATGCACCCACCTTATCGTGGCCCTATCTAAGTTATATTTGCCTAGTTTGTCAATAAGAATATCATGCGAGACCGTATCAAATGCCTTACTAAAGTCTAGGTATATGACATCCACCACTTCTCCCTTATCCACAAGGCTCATTATCCTATCAAAGAAAGCTATCAGATTAGTTTGGCATGACTTGTTCTTCACAAACCCATGCTGGCTATTCCCTATCACTTTATTACCTTCCAAGTGTTTGCATATGATTTCCTTAATTACCTGCTCCATTATCTTCCCTGGGACAGACGTTAAACTGACCGGTCTGTAGTTTCCTGGGTTGTTCTTATTCCCCTTTTTATAGATGGGCACAATATTTGCCCTTTTCCAGTCTTCTGGAATCTCCCCTGTCTGCCATGATTTTTCAAAAATCATAGCTAAAGGCTCAGATACCTCCTCTATCAGCTCCTTGAGTATCCTGGGATGCATTTCATCAGGACCTGGTGACTTGCTGACATCTAACTTTCCTAAGTGATTTTTAACCTGTTCTTTGTGTATCCTATCTTCTAAACTTACCCTCTCTCTGCTTGTATTCACTACGTTAGGCACACCTCCAGACTTCTCGGTGAAGACCGAAACAAAGAAGTCATTGAGCATCTCTGCCATTTCCAAGTTTCCTGTTACTGCTTCTCCCTCCTCACTAAGCAGTGGGCCTACCCTGTCCTTGGTCTTCCTCTTGCTTTTAATGTATTTATAAAAGGTCTTCTTGTTTCCCTTTATGCCTGTAGCTAGTTTGATCTCATTTTGTGCCTTTGCCTTTCTAATCTTGCCCCTGCATTCCCGTGTTGCTTGCCTATATTCATCCTTTGTTATTTGTCCTAGTTTCCATTTTTATATGACTCCTTTTTTATTTTGAGATCATGCAATATCTCCTTGTTAAGCCAAGCTGGTCTTTTGCCATATTTTCTGTCTTTCCTATACAGCGGAATTGTTTGCTTTTGGGCCCTTAACAACGTCCCTTTGAAATACTTCCAACTCTCCTCAGTTGTTTTTCCCTTCAGTCTTGCTTCCCATGGGACCTTACCTACAAGTTCTCTGAGCTTATCAAAATCTGCCTTCCTGAAATCCATTACCTCAATTGTGCTGGTCTCCCTTCTACCTTTCCTTAAGATCATGAACTCTATTATTTCATGATCACTGTCCCCTATACTGTCTTCCACTTTCAAGTTCTCAACTAGTTCCTCCCTATTTGTTAAAACCAAATCCAGAACAGCTTCTCCTCTGGTAGCTTTTTCAACCTTCTGAAACAGAAAGTGGTCTCCAATGCAGTCCAGAAACTTATTGGATAGCCTGTGCCCCGCTGTGTTAGTTTCCCAACATATGTCTGGATAGTTGAAGTCCCCCATCACCACCATATCTTGGGGTTTGGATAGTTTTGTTAATTGTTTAAAAAAGGCCTCATCCACCTCTTCCACCTGGCTAGGTGGCCTGTAGTAGACTCCTAGCATGATATCACCCTCGTTTTTTACCCCTTTTAGCTTAACCCAGAGACTCTCTACACAGCTATCTCCTACGTTCATCTCCACTTCAGTCCATATATCATGTTGAAAATCCAAATTCTATAACTACTTCACTTACAGACCATAAATGGAGCTTATGTACCACAAATGGAAATGTTGCTGATGCGTAACTATGGATTGTAAAAACCCAGCAAACTAGATTTTCTATTTTGATTCATGTATCAGCAGGGTAGGATCTTAGTCTGTTTCTGCAAAAATAATGAGGAGTCCTGACACACATTAAAGACAAAGATTTATTTGGGCATAAGCTTTCGTGGGCAAAGACCCACTTCATCAGATGCATCCCATTAGCCCATTGTTATTCATGTTTCTTGTAATTTTCTGAATATGCCAATTGACTACCATTAATGCTATATACACTAGAATCATTTTTATTGTTCAAAGATAATTAAATACTTGTTAAGTTTATACATGTTGCAGATATAGCATTAATGACTAATTTGAGTATACTGTGAATAAACACTGAAGGGAAAATAGTGGACATCCTTATCTTGCTCACAATTTTAGCCTAGGCTAGGTATCTACATACAGCATACAACAATGTATGCTGTACAGTATCTCAATTTTTTTTACATTAGGCCCAAACCCAAATTCCTTGATTATAGCTAGAAGACACTGTATGGCCATTCAACTCTATCAAATGCCTTCTGGCAGCCTGTGATGCAGCAATTGCAAAGTGTTCCGATGATTAGGCTTCAAATATTAACTGTATTATTCCTTGAGAAGAGTCAGTTCCTGACCTTCCATTTATAAAAAACACTCAACCTTTTTATGTAATTGTGGAAATATGGCTGTTTAATCTGGCAGACAAGATTTGTTGCTAACCTTTTCCAATTTACATTTAAGAAAGCAGTTGGCTGGAAACCTCTGCGCTGGTTTCCCATTTATCCTATTCTGGAATTAGTGTAATCAGAGCTGTTTTCATATTCTCTGGGATAGTGCCAATGCTGAAAAATTTCAACTACGTTTGTACTAACATAAAGTTATGTGATATTTAAAGGCTTTACGAATATTGTACAAAACTATAAAGCCCAGGTAATTGTGGGCTTCAATTCTCATTTGTGCCAACTATACAGAATCACATTCCATTGTTTTCACTGAGTGATAGTACCACTTTCAATATTCTGTCTTTCATAGACATTCATATAAAAGTCAGTTCAACCGTGATAAAAATAAAAAAATAAAAATATTACTTGTATCAGCAGGTTATTCATACAAATGTAAGCAGCGGAGGAGTTTTCCCATCTTTAGGATTGATTTTTTAAAGGTTCTGGTAACAAATGAAATTACAATTTATTTTTACTTGAAATTTTAAAGAAAATAATCACTAAAGTTCATTTTTAACCATTACTATCACGTAATGTATCAGCACCTAGTTAGGTGATCAGGCAACTAAGTTGCCAAACCTGGGAAAGTAAAGTAGAGAGAATTGTTGCTTCTCAGTTATGAAAAACCAGACAGCTGAAGCTCTAAATATGGTGCAGAGGGCAAAGGGGGGTACAAGGGCAGAAAAGGAAGAAAAATATAACCTGGACATGTGCTAGATTTGTAGAGTTCAGTTCTGCACTGTGAACCTTAACTGAACTCAGGTATGCCCAGATTTGGAGTTCTAATTCAAGCCCATTGTTAAGGCATTTTTGAGTTGTGAAATTCCAATCCAGACCTGAGAGAAAGAGGTAGGTTCCTGTTAATGCAATGAAGTATAGCTAGAAGTGGAGGGAGAAAATGGAGGCCTCCCTTAAAACTTACAAGCCAGTGGTTAAGTATGCACCCAGGCTGTATGAGCCTCTGGTTCACTCTACTCTCCTGTCCATTCAATATCCAACACAGTCTCCTGCCTCTCAAATATGTCCTTCAACCATCTGCCTATAGAATTTTGGATCAAATTAATATTTATTACAAATTGCAACGGCTTCAACAAGAGTGATGAAGAGTGACTCACATCTGACTAGTCAATTAGTTCAGTGATTAGGATACTCACCTGAAAGGTGGTGAATCTTGTTCAAATCTCTTCCCCTCAGGCAATGCGGGGAAATGAACTGGGCGTTCCCACGTCCCAGAAGCATACCCACAGTACTGGACTAAAATGTATTTATATGGAAGACTGCGACCTCTCCTTTTCTGAGTGGAATTAGGCATTCTCTGAGTCTGAGCATTCGAACCAAGATTGGGACCTATGGCTGAGCAAGATGGGTTAACACCTGTTTTCTCCACATTTGAGAATGGCACTAAGGGTACATCTAGACGACATGCCTCTGGTGACAGAGGAATGTAGATTAGGCTGCCCGACATAGGAAAATGAAGCGGCGATTTAAATAATTTAAATAATCGCCGCTTAATTTAAATTTCAATGGCTGCCACGCTGAGCCAATCAGCTGTTTGTCGGCTCAGCGCGGTAGTCTGGACGCTCCGCGGTCGACATCAAAGGCATTTGTTGACCTCCCAGGTAAGCCTCATCCCAGGAGGCATACCTGGGAGGTCGACAAATGCCTTTGATGTCGACCGCGGAGTGTCCAGGCTACCGCATCCAGACTACAGCGTGGCAGCCATTTAAATTTAAATTAAGCGGCGATTATTTAAATTATTTAAATCGCCGCTTCATTTTTCTATGCCAGGTAGTCTAATCTACAAGCCTCTGTCGCCAGAGGCATGTAGTCTAGATGTACCCTAAGGCTTAAGAGATGAGATAAGTATCTAGACAATTGCCTGAGGCTGCAGAACACCTTCTGAGGCAGAATCTAAAATTGTCTTGGGGATTTTGCAGCAAAAATTTAGGTAACTGACTAAATTCAGATACCTCCAGGATTAGATAGCAGCTAAGAGCAGATTTTGTGGATCACAATGAACTTCAAGTCTGGATTTTAGGCACCTAAATTCAGCATTTAGGTAGTTAAAATGAATCTATGCCAGTGACCCTGAGCTAACTGAATTTTAGGAGGACTACAGGATTTATGGGGATGACAACAGATGGGTCTTAACAGACTAATGGTAAAATGGGAAGTAAAAAAGGAGATAATTATAATGTTTACCTTGATGCAAATCCAGGGTTATAATAGGTTGAAAAAAAAAAGTACTGTACAGATGGTGACCATGCACAATTATGTCCACATTTTCATAATGTCTATGCAATTTAGTAAAATTTCACACACAAAATTTCTGAGAGTGCATGCAAAAGTCACACAACTCATAGGCTTCTGGGGGAAAATATTGCTAATTTACTGAAGTGGCAACACAAAGCTGTGGAACAATGATCATTGCATTATTTTTTAATGTTTAAAGTGATTAATTCCAGGTTTTCCAGATAGTCTATATAATATGTCGAGGAAATGGGACAACGTAATACCAGAATGCAAAATATACAAGATAGACAGAGTAGGTCACACTAGTGTGATGGGGGACATTATATGTTTAAAAAAAAAGCAAAGAGTTGAATCTGAAATGTTAAAGGAATCAAATGGTACCAAAGAATCTTTGTTGGTCTAAATTCCATGCTTAAACAATACGAGTATAGCAGTAGGAATATACTGCTGACCACTATTGTGACTAGTTTTCTGAAAACTTTTGCTCAATGCACAGTAGTCAAAAAGGCTAACTTATGTTAGGAACTATTAAGAACAGGATAGAAAATATGACAGAAAATATGAATTCCACTATCTAAATTCATACTGCACTCATATAATGTCTAGTTCTTGTCACCCCATGTCAAAAAAGATGGCATAAGACTTGAAAAGGTTTAGAGAAAGGCAACAAAGGTAATCCAGGAAATGAAATGGCTTCCATGCAAGAAGAAACAGATATCAGAAGGGGTAGGATAGAGGACTCTAAAATCATGAATGAAGTGGAAAAACAGAAAATGGAATAGAGGTGAGCTATTTATCCTTTCACACAATACAAATGCCAGGGCTCACCCAGTGATTATATTAAACTAGCAATCAGGCAGATCGTTTAATACAAACAAGTACTTTTTCGTCTAATGTGGAACTCATTCGTGGGGAATGATGTGATGGCCAAAAATATAACTGGTAAATTCAGGGCCAATAGGTCCACCCGTTTCTATTAGTCAAGATGGCAAGGAATGCAACTCCATGCTCAGGGTGACCTTAAACCTGACTGGCAGGAGTGTAAAATAGGTGGACCACTGTCCTGTTCTATATTCCCCTTCTGAAGCTGGTTTTCAACAGTGGCCTGTAACAGGATATTGAGCAAGATCTTATGTTCTTATCTTGTGTGCTTTTGGAAAGCATTCCCATATGAACGCTGTGTGTTTATTGCGTGTCGGAATAAACACCTCGGGATGTTTGTAAAGAGACATGTACCAACTTGCAGCAAGAGAGAGCACATTAGTGGTTTGAAAGTATGTTCACCGTAGGCACTTAGACTGAATATACTTGAAGGACAAATGCATGATATAATTGTGATTGTTCTTGTGTGTCACATGCCTGGACCACTATGCCTCAAAATGAAACTCTCAAGGAAAAATCCACAGTAGATAAGGCAGGAAACCAGGAGTGACTGTGCACAAGAAAATAATAGGCATCACTAACTCTCAAGCCACATGCCAAGATTTCTGAACCAGGACTGATTTTGTTTCATAAACCAAATCTTAGAGGTGTAGAGCTGGAAAGCATATACAAAAGGGGCATTACAGAACATAGTGTCAAAGGAAAATGCTGATGTGTTGGCTTCTACAAGCTTCCACAAGGGGGATTTTACAGTATCCATTACTTCCTGTCTCAGTGCACATGCTGAATTTCTGAAGACAGCCATTTTTCTCAAAATAAACATGGGTCCAGCAGCAAGATTATTCATTCATTTATTTGCTACTGGAAAATCTATTTCACCATTGCCATCAGCCTTTCTAAAGTTTGTCCCACAAACTTTTAGGAGTTTGCTCATATGAGGAACTTTTCACAGAAGCTTATTTAATTCAGTTCTTTAAATGTACAGAAGTTGAAATTGTATTTATCGTGTATGCAGATTCTTATTGAAAAGGAGGGCAGGGCACATCTCGATCAACATTGTCTGTAAGCTTCTGCAAAGTTTACAACAGGAAGTGGGACTGAAATGGGTTTAAAAACTACAGATTTCACAAGATCCTCTCTTCATAATAAAATTTCCTAGCCAAAAAACACCATCCCTTTTGCTAGGGCGATTGCAGGGTGGCCAACAGAATTACCTGGCTCCTGGGCTCTAACTCCCCATGCGTGTTGCCTGGGGAGGAATTTCTGATTTCTCACATCAGAATGTGAGCCAGCAACAGACTTTCACTTGTGGGTGGGTGGGAAAGAATGGGAGCTGCTTCCAGTCAAAGGGGGTGGAGGAAAGGGATGACCTATCCTGTATCTTTGCAGAGTTTCTCTCTTCCTCCCCTTTCCCTTGTGGCTGGAAGCAGCTGGTCCTTTCCTGCCTGCACAGTGTTCCAGGGCCCAAGGAACCTAACTGCAAGGGCTGCAGGGAACTGGCTAGAGAGGTGGCACAGCAAAGGAGAATTCCTAATAGAGATGTAAGTGACTAGTGACTCGACTAGTCAATTCCTCCCCACCTTGCTGCATCTATCAGAAAGACACAGCAAGGAGGGGCGGGAGCAGGAGCCGGTGCTGGGGGACAGAGGAGCACAGGCATAGCTGGGACCAGGCACGAGCCAGGAATCAGCTGATTCCCAGCTCTCACTCAGTCCCCTCACTATGTCTCTGCCTTTTAAAAGGCAGAGCCGCAGTGGGCTTAAAGCTCCCCAGGCTGGTAGCTAACCCTGTGGTTTCCCTCCTTTTCAACTAATTGATGAAAATTCCACTGACTACTCCATTATCTGATTACACGCCATTTAACATCCCTAGTTCCTAGCGGATGAAGCATCCCCTTGGTTCCCTGGGGGCAGAACATAGGGCAGGGGGGCAGCAGAAAGAGAGTGCTAAGCCTCTGCTGGGGAGCTGCTGTCAAGCCTGCACAGTCAGGGCATGAACAGGCTAGAAATTGTTGCCCCCACCCGCTATTCCAGAGCTTAGCTGAGGGACTTCCCTGTGCCAGCGCTATCCAGGGGTTTGGATCCTCCTGGCCTGTGCCCCAGGCCAGAGGGCCTTGGGGTCTCCTGTGGCACTGGCCCAGCCAGAGACAGTGGTGAAGGAAGTAGCCTACCAGTCAGGCTGCTGGTGAGCTGGGCTCTCTGACCAAGGGCTGGCTCTCTGCACATCACTGGGAGTGGGATGTGCCCTGTTGCGAGAAGAAAGATATGGAGGAGCAGTGGGGCTGGACAGAGTATGAAGGGACAAAGCAGGGAGAGGACAGCAAGAAAGGGAGCACTTAAAGGGCCAGCAGAGGCGACATGTAACTGGCTGGCACCTTGCACCTGCCCGCCTGCACTCATCAGCCCCTCACCTCCACCCCAACTAGCATTGTGTAGCCAGTGCTAGCCAGAGACAGGATGGAGAGCGTAGGACATTGCTAGATGACAGATAGCATGTAGCCCCATGTGCTACAGTTTTGCCTGACCATCAGCTTTGTACACGCCTCCATCGTTAGCCCTGGACTTCCCCACTCCCCAATCACCACTGGTGGGCTGGCAAGCAGCCACTTGGACAGCAGCAGGATCTTCCAGTACTGATGGGGGAAGAGAAAGAAAATATAGGACAATCTGCCCATAAAAAAAAAAAAAAAAAAAGAGAGAGAGAAAGAGAGAGAGAGGACACCTGCAAGAGGGCTTGAAAATACAGGACTGTCCTTTTAAAAATTCAATGTCTGATCACCCTATCCTTTCAACTACTGAGACAAATTGAAGCTTTTCCCCATCCTTATCTCTTTAGTCTAAGACAATCATTTCTCTCACACACACACAGATCCAAAGATGATAGCTACACGGGAAAACAAGTGATGACCAAGAAACTTACATTCACAAGAACCTTCAAATTCATGAAGGCATGTTATCAAGGGTACTGTAAAGGACTGTAAAGTACTGTAATGACCAATTTCATACACCCATAAATACTTGTACATGTACACATGGGATAATTAAATATATTACCTGCTTGATTTGCACATGAAAAATTCATACAAAGTTGGAAGCATTTTTGAAAATATGGTCTGTAACATCTACATTTTAAAACATGCAGTACACATTTGTAGGGTAAACTGAGGCAGCCCTAAATGTGCTAGTAGGCCTCTAAACAGCAGGACTCCATCCTGGGATCAGGCCTGGGAACACCACAGTCAGGATAAGAGCTGCAGGCAGTAAAAAGACCCTAGGCACGATAGCAACCACATTCTAAGACACTCAGACAGGACTCCAGTTAGTAACGTAACACATTTTGCTTAAGATAACATTCATAAAATTTGCTTAACTGTCTTGTTTCACTCCTAGATAATGAGCCTGAGAACCAAGCGCTGCACCAACTCAAGGCCATACCCGCCTGCTATAGAAACATCATCTATGCATACTAAAATGTTATTACTGTTTTGCTGACATGTTTTGGCATTTTAACAGTAACTACCTGTATATTAATTAATGAGTTGTTACTTTGCAATGGGCGGAGATATTATGTAATCTTTAGTAGTTCTATTGGCTTATGTGCTCATTTCATCTTGCTGCTAGACCTATCAAATAATTTTTCCTCCGTCCACCTGCTGACTATATAACCTATTGTATTGTGTTAATTAACCAGTGTTCACCAGGGTAACCCCTGCGTGTCACTCCATCAGCTGGTGTATAATAAATCCTCCGCTTGTTTTCACCTGCATCCAGAGTGTCCTGGATTATTTCCAACAACATTGAACCTATGTATTTTGGCACTCTCAGGACCTGACCAGCACCTCACCAGAGAATTTGCTGACCAAGGGAGGTCATTATTGTCGAGCAGCATTACCAACACTTCCACTGCTTACTGAGATGTTAGAAGACATTTAGGGGTAAATTAGAACTAAAGAACAGCACAGAACAATGAGAGCCAGGACTGGTTGCTGTAAACAAATATAAGGAACTGCGGGAAACTTGGCCACACCTATGATAAGTGGACATCAGGCTAACTACAATCGTGCCGGACCATGGATGTTGCCAGGAAACAGAGTGACAGATTAGAGAGGTTCAGCCTGTACAATGGAGAGGGCCCTGCATAGATACAAAATTCTTATCCACGTCTCATCTGCACAAACAGTCATTCACCGAGACAGAAATCAGCAAATGTAAAGTGGGTATGAGCAGATTTTCAGGGCCCTAACTATAAAATTTGGGTCTGAATCCATCTGTGATCCACAAACATAGCCTGCAGATATCTGCAGGTCTTTGGCAGTAGATGTTATTTTGGGCAGAAGACAAATTGGGAAGGGAGAGAAATATGTTTTACTTCTCATCAGAAAATAATTCACAAGCATGTTTTTTCTGTTTCCACAGATGAAGTATTTTTTGTTCTCGTTTTGAACTTTTTACAGAAGCAAAAGGTGACATTTATAGGTGGTAAACTCACTTAACCATGAAAAATGAGGAGTGGGTCCCCTTTGTACCCTGCATTGTC
This sequence comes from Pelodiscus sinensis, assembly GCF_049634645.1. NCBI lineage: Eukaryota > Metazoa > Chordata > Testudines > Trionychidae > Pelodiscus > Pelodiscus sinensis. The sequence continues at coordinate 36,377,403 of NC_134715.1, read as the reverse complement.
CTTTTCCTTCCAATGAATCCTTGCGCCACAGAAAAATTATTTCTTGAAATTATGATATTTAAAAAGGCCCTTTTTAAATCAAACTAAAACTAAGGAGCTAGGATGATGAGAAGAATGAAAAAACATGTACAAAATCTCACTGTTTTATAAATCGTAAGTGAGCCCAATCCCATCCAATTGTCTGATATTTCTCTTTGTGTCCTGTCATGCCTTGTCTGGACATAGTATAAGAGCCATATCTTTTAAATCCGAAGCACCATAACACGAATAGCACTGTGTAAATCACGAATAATCATAGCCAAGGGAAAATCTTAACATGTTTGGGTCAATTTAAATGTTAACTGGTTTCTGTTTTTTCTTGGTAATTCTGAGGTCGGAATTTTTAACTGGACTTCACTTGTATTTTGTAAATGCCGGATCTACAGAACACTTGAGCTAGGAATGAAAGAGGCGCTCACTCATCCAGCTGAAAGTGCAGGTAGAATTTTATAAAAGCAGAATATAACTGCCTATGCTGGAATTTCACCAAGAAAAGAATAAGCTAACAATGCTCTTCTTGGAAGAAATACGATGGGATCTTTAAAGACAAATGGCCTCTGTTTAATATCCCATCTGAAAGCATTGTGATCAAAGGAATAAAACAGGAATATTTAGTACTAAACTCCACTCTGCCCAGGGATATCACTTGCAAGTTGGGATTCTCTCTCTTCGACATTCACATGATTGTTTCAGTGTGTGAGACACAAATATTCTAAAGAGCATGTTCACCTTCCACCAAGATATCTTAAACAGCAGAAACTGGGATGCAGAACATCACAGAAGTGTCAGAACATGAAATATGGTTTCAATTTCTCAGTCTGGTGCAGATTAATACAAAAAGTGAGGGGTCTTTTAAAAAGACAAAATTTTTAGTTTAGGAAAATATTGTTTTAAGGGTGATTTTATAAAGCAGATGTTCATAAAAGCTGAACAACAAGGAAATGTTTACGATTGAAAGTAAACATAAGACTAGTGTTGGCCTACGTATAGTGAGAAAGACACTTGTCTATAGTAGCTGTATTGCTGGAATCTGACAACTGTCTCCTATGTACATCAGGGATTAAAATTTCTGAACTAGTTCAAGCAATTGTCTTGGGTCTAAAAGCTATTGATACAGTCTTCAAAACGATACTGTCCTGCTACCATATTATTTTGTGATAACAGCCACACATGTTCTTTGAATTGATTTGTAAGGTTATGGAGACAATATATAGTGTAGGGATTGGATAAAACCCTAGGAAATTCAGATTCTAGATTTTATTTCATAAACTTGGAATCTATCCCCCTTTCCAAAGACCTGATACATGCACTTTCTGTTTTGAATATTGCATTTTATTCACATATGATCTTGTTCTCTGATGATCTGGCACGATGCCTTAGCACTATTCAATGATCTACTGAATACCATGATTCTGCCATGTGGAAAACTATAAAAAACATGCGGCATCAATTAGACTTCACTATTTCCCTGAGAATTCAAATACAAATTTGTGTGTGTGTGTGTGTGTGTGTGTGTGTGTGTGTAGATATATTTATATAAAGACTGCTTATAAAGTTTGGATTTCCATTAACCAGAAACAGTTTGTGTAAGTAATTTCTATTCAAACTATTCTACCAGTCCTAGGTAATAAAAAAGAATATATCCTCTGCATTTGTTGGACTGTAGACATAGAGTATTTCATGCTCTTAGGAACATGAAAATACAAGATTGTCAGGCACACTATAAAATTACTTTACTAAACATCACAATTTTTCATAACACCGAGGAGACATTTGGAAGACTAAACCTATTATTGTTTGTGCTTATTTTTATACACCTTTAGCATGCATGGTGATTTACAGATGCGAATGAAGACAAGAACCTTAGCCTGAGGATTTTACTGTCTAAATTAGATAGCATAATAAATAACAGTAGACAATAGGAGGGAAAAGGAGAAACTCACATGACAATAAGACTTCCATTGTTATTAACAAAGAAAGTAAGGGGTGGATTAGGTGTGATGCTAGCACAGGTGGGGTACCAGGAAGGCATTACGGAATCTCTCCTCCTCCCCACTACTCTCTGCAGTGCACAAGTTGGCCCTAAACACCCAATTCAGCAAGGTATGTATGTTTAACTCTAAGTAGGTGCTTACGTACCATTGAAGTCAAAGGTTTTTTTTTTTCATATCGCAAGAGAGGGGATTAACCTACACAACATTAAATAACCAGTCCAGATTAGCAAGACAGTGAAGAGCTTTTGAAGTGGCTTGGAGTAATCCTGTGATGCTACTGACAAAAACTGACCCAGCTGCCAGTTTGCCACCATTGTCCGAACTAACATTGTGTAGAAGATGGCAGCATCTGCCATGTGAGAGTCTGAAATGGCTCAATGAGGACCGCTGTTTCCATGCTTGACAGTTCTTTAGTGGGTTTGGCAATGAGGTACTTGTTTGGGACAGTAGCATTATCCCAGAATTCTCTTTCATATTTCTCAGGATGGTAATGTCTAAGAAGCACCTTGAAGCAAGCCTCCTAGACCTGTTGACAGACAGCCTGACAGGGCATACAGTGGTGCTCTAAAAATAACTGGATATACAGCATTTTGAAACTGAGGCTCAGTCTCCTAAATTCACTCTATCCCCTCCATCCCTGTCCCCACCCCCACCACCAGACATCAGAACCTTAGCTGCAACTTCAACGCACTGTCCATACTTTTTAAAGCACTAGTGCTAGCCTGAGCCTGTGGGAAGATCCCCAAAAGCAGTTAAGAACTTCAGCCAGATTTTAAAAAGTTGTGTGAGATCTCAGATGCACCTTCAGAAGGTTACAGAGGATCTCATGAATTGGTGAGTTCAAGATGGCCGTCATTCAGTTGTAGTCATGAGCTTTGTGTGTGTGTGTGTGTGTTGCTGTCTCCGGATTTGAGAGGGAGTATATATGCTTCTTTGCAGTGAGCACTAACCAAAACACTTGGGTGTAATCTTGCACAGAAGCTTGGCTCTTGAAACTCATCTGGAAAAGAGATGAGAAATAGCAAAAGCAAGGACTAGCCTGGTCCGAAAACATGCAGGCATAACAAGGGGTATTGAAGCACACAGAATTCAGACACCAACTCTAGCGCTGGTACACTGGATTGCTGAATATTGCACCCCAGGCTGGGCAGGTAGCTCACATACCATATATCTGGACTCTCAAGCTCAATGCCATAATGAAAATTTTAACTGGAATCACAGAATCATGGAATACTAGAACTGGAAGGGACTTTGAGAGATCCTCAAGTCCAGTCCCCTGCCCTCACAGCAGGACCAAGCACTGTAGATCATCCCTGAGAGATGTCTATCCAACCAGCTCTTAAATATCTCTAGTGATGGAGATTCTACACCCTCCCTAGGCAATTTAACCACCCTGACAGTTAGGAAGTTTTTCCTAATGTCCAACCTAAATTTCTCTTGCTGCAATTTAAGCCCATTGCTTCTTGTCTCATCACAGGAGTGAATAGAGCGGGTGAAGAGACCATTGGCCGAAGCAGAGTGAACCCTAGTGACAAGGCTTTGTGAGGACACAGGCAACCCAGGGCATCAGAAGAGATTAATTACAAATTATAAACCAATAAATTGGGGAATTTATTCAGCTGATGGGGCTGGAGGCAAGCCAGAGCTAGCTCTGTTCAAGGGCCTCTTTTAAATACAAACACCAAAGAGGTTAAAATGCTGTTGAAGGCTGTAACTGTTATCTCCATTATAAGTCCAAGTGTTGTATAAAAACACACATATCATATACTTAGCATTTGCTGTACATCTTTTAGGATACTTGCTTTAGTTGCAGAGTGGTGAAATAAAGCATGCTACTCAATATGTCAGTCTTAGTGAGAATGAAATTACGATGCTGTAACAGTAATTAACATCTATTCTACTACATGAAGCTAATATAACAAACGGCACAGTAAAGAGCTGTTCTATTATTTATAAATAGTACAAAAAAGATGATTTAATAGCACAAATCATGTTTGTCTATTTCTTACTGAACCCATCTGGTTGTTATAGCTAGAGCCTGAATAGACATAATTATTTATAGCACAAGGTATGCAACCTTTGAATTATGAAGTCCAAGTCAATGGTGTAAGATAATCATGGGTTATACTAAAAAATACTCACTATAAAATAACACCTACCAGCTGAATTACCATATTTGTTCCTCGTTATTCAGAGATGCTAAATTATTAGCACTAAAAAGGAATCTCCCTCCCTCAAACAAACAAAATCTCAGGAAACATGCCACTTCACAAAATTTTTCTTCTTGGGTTAAATCCATAATGCCTGTGGACTTTTACATTCATTTACCTCTAGTCCTTGATTTGGTTAAAAAAATAAAAATATGCTTAGGTTTAGTGTGCAAGTGCCACTGAAGTCACTGCAAGGGACAACACATTCATTCAGACTTCAGTGGGACTTGTCTAAGTATTTGTCTGCACTTGAATCACACAGCAGGGCCCTGCTGCAGTGAACCATATTATGATGAACTGAGGTCAACAGATGCAGATCTGAGGACAGAATCTGGCTTCTGATAAGTCAATCTATCATTATTCTGGACAATGCCTTGGTAGCACAGGCTATTGTAAACAAAGACCAGTTTAAGACTATTCTTTTCCTCTTTTCTTCCCTTTAATTAAAACTGGCAGATTCAGTTGGCAAATGACATATTTGGAACATAAAGCAAATGTGAGGCATTTAAATGAATATTGACTATCTTATATTCATTCCAAAGATACATGGAAAATGTAAGTTTACTTTATGGGCTAGGCTACAACCTGTAGAAAAATGTTCCTAGATAAACTTTGGCTGCTTTCAACTTAGAATGCAAACTCTGTCCATCCGTCTCTTCATTATATGTTTATACAGCACCTACCACAATGAGGAGCTGGTCTATGGCTAGGACTCCTACACATATAGTTACACAAATAATAAAACCCAGGGCAATATATTAACTTTCTTTCCTTTTTCTCACACTAGTTAACGTCCATCACAATTCGAGACACAAATTGGAGGAAAGATGGGGTCCTTTCACAGAGTAGTTTTATCATGGCAAATAAGAATTCACTTTAAGCACATCTTTTAGGTCTTCTCATTTTCTTCAGCAATCTTTGGTCCTAATTCTTATGCCACTAACTAATGACTAGTTTATATCAATACTAGAAGATGTACATTATATTAAGTATACAGGCTCTGACCTAGTGTAAGGGAACTTGTCTTTTGCCTTAACAGAATAGAAATCATGGTTTTAGTCCCAGAATAATTATCACTGTACAAAAATATGATAATTAGAGTGTGCCATCATCCATCATCATTGTAATGAAAGCCTCAGAATTTCTATAATGGGTCAACCGTGATAAGAAATATCCTTACAACATGCTAAACAAAAGCACACAGGTTCTGAGAGGACTATCAATTAGTATTTTAAGCATGCTCATCAATAGCTTTTAATATGGATCCATTGCATTCAACGCCCATTATACATGCTGTTCCACTACCAGCACTTTTTTTTTGGGGGGGGGGGGGGGGGGGCAACAGGGACAGTATATTACTACATGTCCTCCATGCTGGTCTGCTTTTCTTCTGTGTGATCCTGTGCATAAAACATTTTTCCATTTAGGCCTCTAGTGACTGGGTGTGTGTGGGGGGAGGAGGGGGGGGGGAAGGGGGTTGTTTGTTTTTGTTTAGATAGAAAATCTATTCTAAAACTATAGCTATTTGTAGGGAACACATAACAATAAGGCACAATAACTAAAAATGGCTTTAAATGACTTTAGAAGGCTGTAAAGTTACATAAACTCTTCGCAAGACTCTCGATACACAGTGATTCATACAATAAGAATAGCGTTGTATTGGAAGAACACAAATGATTTGTTCAACTACTATTAAATAGGAAGTTCACTTCCATAATTTTGCAATATAAATAACCTGCCACCCTCCAGGATTTTTTTATTAAGCTTCTATTGACATTTTATAGAATTTAGTTCAATGGCAATTGACTTAATGGAATTCTAAGCCAGAAAGCCATATCATTGGAGAGATACTGGAAGGCTTTTCCACCATAAGAACGATGCTCACATAAAAGAAACCCCCTTTCTAGCCAAAAAATACTGATCAATCCCACCCACCAAAAACGTTACCTGAAACAAATCAGCCCAACAAAACATAAATTAATAAAAATCTAACCCCCCCCCCCCCGAATTCCTACTTATTGAACACCATTTTTAGCCCAACAAATGAGATTTCATGAAGTCATTGCTGATTTTATATGGATGATAAGTTTGGTAATGGCTACCAGTATAAAATCCTGGAAGACAGAAGATAGGTAAGTGAGATCAGAGGAATTTCACAAAGCTACTGCATTCAAAGAGCAAATTGATTCTCAGGGTAACTTAGTGCACATGCAGATAATTTTACAACATATAGCTCATTTTCTAAAGACAAAATCTGTAGCTGATAGACAGCGATTATAAAAAAGAAATCTAAGACTTAAATTCTTGGGTAGGGTAATCTAATTATAGTTACACAAGAAAGAATACATGTTGATTTGGCAAGTACATTTTCTTACAGGCTTCTATAAATGGAGAAGATATTAGCAAATTTCTCTTGGATAGGTTATGTGATACTGACAAATTTTTAAGTTTTTGTAATAGTTCTCTAGTGAAGTTGTTTTCTATTCATTCAAGCTGAGTAAAATTTGTATTATTTATAACTATGTAATATTTATCATGTGCTTTTTTCCAATTATTTTTCAGAGAGAAGAGGATCTGTATCTACAGAACTAACATCTCTGACATACATTCCATATCTATTTAGTCTTGTTATTTTTACCCAAACACGTACGTATATAAGATCTTTCACTGGAGTAAGTTATTATATGTATGTGATGTGTTTATTCAGTGGTCCTAACAAATTTCCCTCTTCTGTGGGTGTAACTATGAGCTTCTCTCTCACACACACCAGATGTGTTACTCCTCTGGGAAAAGAAAAAAAAAACTAAGTGGCCTCTAAAAGTTACATTTTTATGATCCTATACTACATAAAATATAGTCCTTCATTGTTTCTTGGGGCTTTTGTCTTAACCTCAACATTTTACCGCACATTTATGTTCTCAAAAGAGAATGATACCACTGAGCTATCCAGAGAAAAAAAACAAACCACAAAAGAGGTTTGCACATTTGAAAAGTGCCTCTCAGGTGGGCTCATAAATGACTGTGTGTGTGTGCGTGCGCACATGTACTCCCTTGAGATTCAGATTTATAAAAGACTTGGGACTTTGAGACTCTTGGGCCAAAATTAGAACTGATTTTTTTTTAAGAGAGACTTCACTTTACAGCCTTATTAAGATTCCAGAACTATATTTATTTATTTACAAAATGTTGAGAGGTTACATCATTCAAAACTCTCATGTGCATTCTATCATATACATCACTGGATGTATTTGAACATGCATACCTGTGTTTGTTATCAATGTTGCCAAGATAAAACCTCCTTCTCAAGGCTATGTACACTGTCTCTCAGAATAATACTGGAGAAACTGCAGGTTAGATAGGGAGATGAGCTAGATCAGAAGAAGCTAACCACCAGCATAATTAGAGATTTCTGTCACCATCACTGGACAAGCACAAGAGTAAGGCAACTGTTATGGTCTGGAACCAGTATGCATCTGCCGTACCAAACTCTGGATGCATGAAAAACAGAGTTAGCAGCAATAAGTGAATTCTAATGATGCTTCATTATTCTTTTATTGCTCTTTTTCTTTCTTAAGTACAAGTTTCTCTTATCCGATTCAGATGGTGACAGTAGTCTTTAGTACTCTGATAGCGCCTTTACATTGACAAAAGCACATTATATCCACACGGAGTAGTATTGTGTGAACTGTGGCATCAACTGGAATACATGTTCATGTGGCAAGAGAGCAGAAGACCTAAGGTGGGTGAATCTAAAATTAAATAAAAAGAAAAATCCTTTACACACTTTTAAAATTTGCAGATGATACAAAGGTGGAAGCGGTTGCAAGTGCTTTGGAGGATAGGGTCAAAATTCAAAATGATCTGGGTACACTGGAGAAATGGTCTGAGGTAAATAGAATGAAATTCAACAAGGAACAATCAGTTTCACACATACAAAATAGGAAGTGACTGCCTAGGAAGTACTATTGCAGAAAGGGGTACAGAGTTCATAGTAGGGATGTTAACTAACTAACTATTAATTTACTGGTTGAGTCGTCGATGGAATTTCCATTGACAACTCAACTAGTCAATAGGCACTTCCGCATTCCTCCTTTGAAATGTACAAGAGCCCCCTCGGGCATACCAGCTTTAAAATCTACAAGACTCTCGTATATTTCAAAGTGGAAGCACCCTCATGGAGCCTGGGGTCAGCAGGGGACTCAGAGCCACTGACTCAGGGCTCCATGCTGCCCTGCTGCTTTGAAATGCCATGTGGAGCTGCTGCTTTGGGAGCATGGCGGCATTTCAAAGGGTCAGCTCCGCACAACTGAGCCCGGGATCAGATGAGCAGAGCTACCCCCTTTGAAATGTCATGCCGTACTGCTGCTTTGAAATGCAATGCGGAGCTGCCACTTTGGCAGCATGCCATAGCGGCGTTTCAAAGGGGCAGCGCCGCACAGAGCCCAAGCTCAGCTGTACGGCGCTGCCCCTTTGAAACATCCCCTCGGTATTAAAGGGGCAGCGCTGCATGGAGTCTGGGGTCAGCTCCTTGCAGTGCTGCTTTGAAACGCTGAGGCGGTGTTTCAAAGGAGCAGTGCCACACGGAGCATGGGTAAAGGACTCCGTGCGGCACTGCCACTTTGAAGTACCGTCTCTTTCCCTCCTTGCTGCCTCTATCTGGTAGAGGCAGCAAGGGGGGGGGTGTGTGTGGAAGGAATCGACTAGTCAACTCGACTATCCAATAAACATTTGCTTATCGGATAGTCGACTAGTCCTTAACATTCTTAGTTCATAGTGGACTAACATTCTTAGTTCAATAGTTAGATCTATGAGGAAAGATTAAAAAAACAGGATTTGTTTAGTCTGGAAAAAAAAGGGGACAAAACAGCTTTCAAGTCCCTAAAAGTTTGTTAGAAGGAGGAGGGAGAAAATTAATCTCTTTTACCTCTTATGATAGGACAAGAAGCAATGGGCTTAAATTGCAGCAAGGGAGGTTGAGATTGGACAGCAGGAAAGCCACCCTGACAGTTAGGAAGTTAAGCACTGGAATAATTTGCCTAGGGAGGTTGTGGATCCATCACCGCATATTTTTAAAACAAGTCAGACAAACACCTGTCAGCAATGGTCTAGATGGTGTTTGGTCCTGCAATGAGTGCAGGGGACCAGACTTCCAGATCTCAAGGTTTCTTCCAGTTCTGTGATACTATGAAGATATGAGAGTATAGGTCTATATTATTCAGCTTCCCCCAGGGGAAGGAAAATATTACAGGTTAGGGCTGAGCATTTGTTATGTGCATATGGGGTAGAAGAGAAGGAAAAGAGAGATATAGCTAATATAGTTCAATATAAATAAGAGTGCCAACTGACTTTCTTTTTTTTTTCTTATATGAGCTAAAATATTGGGTAGCACTAGTATGCTTATTTGGATAGTGTACAGTAAAGGCTATTTCCAGACCTGATGTGTCCATATTACAGCAGTGTAAATATTGGAAAAACTGGCACATTCTCATTTAACAACTGATGTCTGGCCAATTCCATAAATAAAACAAAATTAAATTATACTGTGAAGAGTAAACAGTTTTGTTTTGTGCAGTTTTTCTCAAGACACTTAAAAATACAGAAACAGATGAAAAGTAAAATTACACTGCGTACAATATAGCCTAAGGGATAAATCACTGAGTGGAGATCCAGGAGGCCTGAATTCCCAGCTCTCCCACCTACTTCTTGGGTTATCTCGGGCAAATGAGTGCACTTCTGTGCCCCATTTCCCCCACTTTAAAGGTGTGATACTGACCTCTTTTGAGAGCAAAGGATAAAAGGCATGACAACAGAGCTAGGTATTATCATTATTACAACAGAGCAGTGGTTCTCAAACTTTAGCGATGGTCATCGCCATTTTAGCGATGGTCATCACAAACTTTAGTGATTTAAAATTTTTTTTAGACCCCCTCCATCCTGCTTCCAGTTTTCTTTGGGGGTGCTCAACCCCTGCTCAATCCAAAGCCCTGCTCCTACCCCTCCTCTTCCTCACCTCTTTGTCCCCTTCCCCCCAGAGTCTCTTGTATGCTGCTGAACAGCTGTTCCAAGGCATGCAAGAGGTACTAGGAAGGAGGGGGAGGAGTTGATCTAAGGGATAGCTCAGTGGTTTGAGCATTGGTGTGCTAAATCCAGGGTTGTGAGTTCAATCCTTGCAGAGGCCATTTGGGGCAAAAATTCATCAGGGATGGTACTTGGTCCTGCTGTGAAAGCAGGGGACTGCACTCAATGACCTTTCAAGGTCCCTTCCAGTTCTAGGAGATAGGCAATCTCCATTATTATGCTGACCTGACAAAATAGCTCCAGGAAAGGAAATGCAAGTGAGTCTTTTAACGGTGAGGGAGACATAACTACTTCATTGGGTCTAGCCTTAAATTCTGGACAGGATCTTCTTTTCTAATCCACCAGATCTCTTCTTTGCCTTTGGATATGCAGGTAACCTTAGCTCCCTAACAAGTTCACTAACAAAAATAGCTAGGGGATGCCAAAGGCCTCCAAAACACAGCTGATGACAAAATGGCTGGAAGAACATTTTATTTCAACTGGGTTTTAAATTGTCAGTTTGTTATTTCAAGTTTATTCTTGGAAGAGTGAAAATGACAGTTCTAAGGCAACAACGTCTGTAAACTTTTCCCAGTTAAACTGAAACTTTTCAATGAGTTTCCATATTTATGAGTATATCAGAGTCTCCCAGTGCTGGGACTACCTTAGAACTAGTTCACCACCTCCAAGACCAATGAAATTTACCCTGAGATGCTATTGTGCTTCTAAAATACACAGAGTACTCATACTGTGGAAACAACTATTCATTTTCAACAGTCATTGACTAAAAATTGGTGATGCAGTTCTTCAGAATCACAAGTGTTGGTGAATGTAAACAATGGACTGACAAAGGAAACCTAAAAAAACTGTTTGTGCATCTTAAAAAAATGCCCATTAACCCCAATTTTCCCACTACGCTTCTTAAAGACTGTTAAGTAACCAGAATTCTCTCATCTGACAATGAATGTGGTAGGAGAGGGCAACTCAAGAGTTCCTTAAGACTAGAGTGGTGAAGGAAACCACTATAAGAACTTTTCACGCAGGAAAGAGTCTTTTACAAGGCCACTTAGAAAGGGGCATATAATTTGCAGACATGAATAAACCTGGGGTTTAGGTTTTAACCTGAATAGAAAGTTTGGTCTAAGTTCTGAACAAGGATTCAGAACATTTGCATAAATGATCCTACTTCCTGAGCACACAAAATTATCGTTGAATTTAATGGCGGTTTGCACTATACAAGCAATGGGGTTTGGGCCCAAAGTCAGATGTCTATATTTAGTTCCTCTAAGATGATATTGAGGAAACTCATGTTATTCCAAAGACTACATATTCAGAGAACTCTGGTGAGGATAAGCCCTGTATTTATTGAATAACTTAATACAGTGACAGAGAAAATAAATGCTGCGTGCAAAAATATACTGTCCTGTAAAATACGCGCTACCTGTAGCACAAATAAAATACCTTGTGACTCAATGATATCTTTTATCATTTAAGATGTTGCATGTGTTAGCTGTTGTGTCTATTCCTTGAAAAAAGTATATGCGATGTAACACTAGGTATCATGTTCATACAAAGCTACCAGTATAAATCAACTGTATTTACAAATTAAAAAACAGGCATGAAATATCTCAGAAGCCCTAGGTCTTATGACCTCTTAAACTGCAAAATGTGTCAGCAGCAATAAATTCCATTTCCTAGGTTCAAAGTGCAGCTGATTATATTCAACAGTGACAAGGTTCACCCATGCTTAATGCTCATCGTCAAATGATGAACAACACAGTCATGAACTCCTGAAATATACACCACAGTGTGACAAGATGCACCTGTCACCACTGGTTAAGATATGAAAATGGATAAGCCTCCTGACAGCTGGGTGCAAATGTCCCATTCTCAGTGGACCAGCAAGGCAAAACTAGTAAAAACACTCCTAAATTTAATCAAGCCTGGATGCCACCATAGCTTGATAATTTTCAGTTTTTCAGCCCTTAGCTTTATGAAATAATTTAGGACTGAAAAATCCTGGCTGAAGTCCTGTGTTGATTACACAGATGAGAAAGAAATCAGATGGATCCCTTAACATCTTCTGTATATTTGAATCTTGGTTTTATATTGACCACCTTACTTCTAGAAATAGTAAATCTCAATTTCAGGATAAAATTTGTGGGCACAAATGATTTCGACCAAAAAAAACCCCAACCCTTCAAAAATATGCACTGTATGATTCACACCTGCAATGAACTTCATGTGTAGCACTTAGATGTCTAAATATTTGATTTGTTTCCATGAATAAGCAGCTAAATGTGTAACTGCTCACACCTGTGCCCACATTTTAAATTGCAGACACAAAAAATGCAGGAGCAAATTGTGCAGGTGTAAATTGCTCCCGCAACAGGGAAACCACATTTATTAAAAAGTAGTTCTAATGAAAAGTATAATTATACAAAACCATGAATTCTGGTTTCCAAGGTTATTTTGAAGTAATAAGATAGTAAATCAGAGACTATCTGCTAAATTTACTCTGTGCCATGTAAGTGCCAAGGGAATTTTCCACTGGCTATTTCTAGTAATTTTAAGGTCACAATCGGTTCCCTCCCCCTGCTTCTTTCTAACCAAAAATCTTGTTCAGGTCCTCATCACCTCCCATCTTGATTCCTAATTCTTACGATTCTTTGGCCATTTGAGCACTCATCTTCCACACACTCATCCACTCAGAATCTCTCCCCTAAGACAGTCTTCCCTTGTTCTTCTGACAACATGAATACTCCTCCCCCCATCAATAAATCTACTAGTTCCTCTTTCCTGACATGAGCAGCCTCGCTGAAGAGCTACAGCCAGGTTCAACACCTGAAAGTAAGTCAAAATGAGCCATTTAAAAATGTTTCGAATTGACATTTCATTTAACACGTCAACTTGTAATGAAACAACTCATTTGGATGTTTTTGAAAAACTTGTTTTCACTACATTTTTTTGTGAAAATAATTTGCCAAATTTATGAATAGGATCGGTGTTCCAAAAATGTTTTTTTCCCAATCCAGGCTATTTCTACCTACAAGAATTTATATATGTTTCATATCTCAGATCAGTTATATCAACATAATTTTGGTTCTTAGTCTCTTTTAATCATTTTATTATTCTCAATGAAGAACCCCGAGCTGCAGTTTTTTCCTTCTTGTATCATCCTAAATTGAACCTTCAGAGTCAACACTGTGACTATGCAAAAGTCTGCCAGTATCCTTAAACACATGAAAGATGTACATGTTGTCCTCTCAGACAATTCTCATTTCACAAGGAAACAAAATTACTGTGTCAGCCCTTATCCTGGCAAGTCCAGATTTAAACAGCTAGTCTCCAGAACGTCATTTTTTTTGCCAGCCTTACCATGTCGGGAACAATATAAATTACTGTCCTACCCAACGTCCATGTTGTCCCAATGGAATACTTTGACTGTAACTCTCTCATCCATCACTGAACAAGACAACAGTTTTGGAGACCCCTCCAGGAATCACCGGGCAAAACAAGAATTAAACTCTCAGGTTACGTCTACACTATGAGTTTTCTCGGCAAAAAAATATGTCGAGAGACTCATTTGCATGATTCGCGATCTCATTTGCATATTTTCTGCCAATCCGTTTTTGCACTGGGGTTTTTGTGCAAAAACAAGCAGTATTGATGTTTTCTTTTTGTGCAAAACTCTCTTTTCCCACAAGTTCCTACTGATTTTGCAAAAAGAATATGTCCACACTGCTTGTTTTTGCACAAAAACCCCAGTGCAAAAACAGATCGGCAGAAAATACACAAATGAGATCGCAAATCATGCAGATGAGTCCCTCATTAACATATTTTTTTGCTGAGAAAACTCATAGCATAGACATAGCCTCAGAGTTTCACCTGTTGATAGACTTAAATCCACAAAGCTTTGTGGTATGCAGTGACAACGGAGAAGGTCACGATCTACTAATGTATTCAGATCATTCAAATAAACAAAAGAAGAATTAAACAGAGATCTCAGTTTGATCTCAGTTTGCATAACATTTCATACCAGTTGTTTTATAGTTCTTGGACCTTCTATTGATCCTGCAAACACTTACTCAGCTGTTGTGCTTGACCATAGGAGCTGCAGCAGAACTGCTCATATGAGTAAAGTTACTAACAGGTGTAAGTGTGCACAGGATTGAGCCTCGTTATTAATGATCAAGCTCTGAGGAAATGATCCTGTATCCACTGAAGTGAACGACAAACCTCCCACTGGTTTCAAATGGGTGCAGGATCAAGCTTTAAGTCCAGACTATCTTGTCATAAAATAAACTTATTGGAGATACCAGCACTCCAAAAGTCTAGTAGTCATTCACAGCAAACAGAAACTAGGCTGCCAAAGTACAGCCCTGAATAAATGCAGAGTAAGAGCTGGAAATCTTGTCTAACACAGATTCCACCTTTCATCCTGCCATTGCCACCATTTTCTGATCTCTCTTGAAATCATTTTCTTCTTTTATTTTGAGATATGAAACAGAACATTGGCTATGGTTTCAATGAACAACAGAGTTTTGCATCGGTGTTCCACCTTTCATCTGAGAAACTCAAAGCATTTTATTTGCTTTAAACATTAATGTTTTTGAATATGTATTTCACCTCAGAGATGTGTCTGTATCTCATCGGTATGGTTCATGTGTTTGTTTAGTACAACCTGCTCATCCTTCTGATAGGCATGAGTGATATAATTTTATTTAATTGGGGGATTTCAGAATAGGAATGATCATCTTCATCAGCTACAATAATTAACTTTGCCAACTAGAGTTAATTAAGATGAAGTCTGTCAAACCAATGTAAAAATAATCAGTAGCTAATGCTAATAGATAATGGAAAAGGTTTTTGTGGTGGTGTTTTTTGTTTTTTTGGCTTTATTTTGGTCAGAGCAGTTAGCGCTATTTTTGAAGGACTATCAATGTTACAAACTTTAATGAAAACATTTGATATTAGCTAGCTCTTTTGATATTTTAAATTTCTCACATCCATTACAGCATGTGAAATTCTACTGTGTTCATATTACCATGTTATTCAAATAGTTTATAAATCTTAATTTCAACTAGAAAAATTATTTGTGCATTGGGTCTGTATGAGGGACTACCTTATATTTATTGAAACCTTAGAACCAAAACAGACATCTAGGCATATAACAGATGCATAGGGCCAGCTAAAGGTCTAGGTAACAATAAAGTCCCACTCAAAATAGGAAGTGAGATTCTATGCTGTACCTGTGAGAAAGAGGAAGGGATGGAGGACTCTATCATAGTTCTAAGCCATCTTTGTCTCCTCCCTATCCTGGGTTGCTCTTGGTACTCAACTGGTTCTCCGTGTACCTTATGATGACTAAATTGTGTCAGCCTCCCCAGAACTGTGGGTCTTAGCTGTAATGCTGCTATCAGAGGACTGCCTCATAGGCCTAACATATGGAATCATGCCTGGGGGGCGCCACGGCAGTGTCCAAGAATGCAACTTTGTGGAAATTCCAGGCAGTGCTGTCTTCTGCAGTGTTACAGTGAGGGAATTCAACTTTGTCCAGAATTAGAGTTTTTAGGGCCCCCTAATGCCAGGCATGAAAGGGCCAAAGTCAGAGTGAGCATCTCATGCAGGTTATAGTGGTATTTAAATTGTATTTAAACTGTGTTGGCCACTGTGAATATAATATGGTGCGACAGAAATTATATTAAAACGTCGAAGGACAGATTTGATAGAAGACGAAGAAACACCTTATAAATATTGCTAATTAAAATGTTTCATTTTGCAATGTCACCTGACTAGAATGTCAATTTTCTGTTGGGACCTAAAGTTGCCTACCCAGGATTACTCATATGGCAGAGTAATACATTCTTATTTTCCTTCAAGACATTTATCCATGGAGCCACTAATGAGTTATGCAGCCAAGCAAACCAACCTTTACTTATTTTAAGTGTACTATATTACCCACCGTCATGCACAGCAGTTTGTCTTGTTACATAAGCACACAAGACACATTAGTTCACGGTTAAGTGACACTGTTTTTCCTAGTATAGGTTTGAAATGTTTATTTTTAGGACATCTGCCTTTCTTTGCTTCATACTCTCATTCCAAATATTACACACACACCCCAACTCCCTCAGACTTGTGAAAGTAGTACATTTTTTGCTGTTCCACTATGGTTTACATATGAATGTCTCAGCATGTTGTAAGATGTGTAAAAAAGCTCATTTGGGGAAATTTGTCATCAGAGAATGTGCAAATAAATCTCAATTAAAAAGAAGTGTGAGAACCTTTCCACGTGTTATGCCGGCTAGTGACTTACATGAAACCACTACAAATGCAACATGAGTGTATCCAGATATAGAACATTGGGGCAATAAGACTGCAGCAATCAATTATTTAAAGAAAGCCTGTCTGAAGATAGTCATGCCAAGCACCTGAATCCACTTTAATAGTGGAAGTGGACACATATGCTTGGGGAGTTCAAACCCTTTATGAGTAGCACTCGCTTATGATATATGAACAGAGACCCAACATTAGGGAAGATTTTAGCAAGTATGTGGTAGTTGAGAGTGCATCGTTTAAGCTTCCTTTTTTTAGTGTGGTTCTGTTGTAGTGGTTATAATTTAGTAACAGTCAATCTGAATCCTACTCTGTTGTTGAAGACATAAAAACTTAGGACTGGCAAATGCCGTGGCATAACAATGTTTCCTTACACCAGCTGTTTACCTTAGTAGTAGTTAGGTAAAAGGAGCTAATGAAAAATTAAGTGAATGATGTTGCATGCTGAAGGAGTGCTCCTTTTGACAACCTGATGGGCTAGAAACTTTTCATCACCATTTCTTGGATTCATTCCCAGGAAAATCTGTTGCGTCAATGCCGTTCTTTATCCTATAGAGGTAGGTGAATACAGAAATAGAACTTGTCAAACTTCGAAGAATTGTCTACACAGACAGGAATATGTTGATGCTACCTAATTTTCAAATGAAAACACTCAGCCTGATAGAAGAGATGGTGCCTAATGCTATCCAACTTGTTTTTAGTATAATCAGAGAGCTCCATTTTTATTTAACATCAACAGTAATAGAATGTCTGTGGTACATAAGGTTTTATCCCCACATTAATTCTTATTAGTTTTCATTCCAAAATACAACAGCTTGAAGTCGCCCTGATAGGTATCTAATAAGACTACAGCAGTTGTAAATAGTGATGGTTACATATAGTAAAAATGCTTTGAAATCAATTTGCACATCCTTGCTTTGGAAGGATCTAAATCCTGTAAAGGTTTATGTGTCATGGAGGTATTAGGCAAGGTCATCTGGGAAAATGGAGTCTAACTGATAGTTGTCACAAATAGCCTTGGAAATCCATTTAGAATGTAGCCTGTAGATGAGTAACAGAATGGAGTATGATTTAAGCAGGGGCATGACAGCATTACAATCCCCTCCTCCCCAGACTCAGAGCGAAGATGTGTAGTACATGTAACAAAGCTTAGGAGTGGGAGGGGGCTGGGGAGAACAGAAAGCTAGAGGAATCTTGAAATGAAAGAGGAAGGACCAAACAGATGCTCGGAACAAAGAAAGAAGTCTGATGATCAAGAAGAGGCAGAATGCATGGTAAATGAAAGGCATCAGGCTTGGCAGCAGAAACAGAGAGCGACGCCTTGAAAAATCAGAGCGAAACAACAGACTTACAAAAAGTGTCTGACCACAAGAGAGAACTTTTCAGCCTGTCCTAGCTAATAAGGACTGAAAATGCAGTCAACACTTGAAGATCCATCCAGCCAAGAAGACTATGAGGTTAAAACAACTGCATATATTACAATATTCTAATATTCTGTCCCTAGATTTAGAGTTGTAAGAACAATGAGCTAGATTTGTACTGTATTCCACTTTTGCTACTGTAAAAATAGTGTCATGATTCATAACTTCCTGTTCTTATACTCTTCATTGGAATGTTCAGAATAGACTATTGCAGGGTAGTTGCTATGCAGTTAATGGATAGGTGCATTCTGGATTGTGCAATGCTGTTCTGCATACAATAATACAGTAGGTAGTTGCATATGCCAGAATGCCCAGGAAAGCAAACATACTGCAGTGGGCCCTCAAAAGTGAAATACTGTTGGAGAGAAAAAGTGGTTTCAGGTCTGGAAAAGCAGGGAGGATGAAAGAACACAATGCCCCAGCAGAAATCACACATAGCCATGACCAGCACACATCTTCTGAGAACACAGTGCCTAGCAATGGCTATTTCATGCCTGCAGGAGGAAGCAGAGTTTGGATTCTCAGATTTCTCAGTTCCTATAAACTTTACATAGGACCTGTCAGAAATATCAAAGATGAACAGAATGATGGTATATAGATCATGTACTTCCTCCATCTAACACAGCTGCTAGGGCTCACTCTATTGCTCTGCTGTGTCCAGCTCACTGATGCTAGTTTTGTGCCATTAACAATACATTGAAAGTTACAGCTGCTCACACCAGCCTCAACTAGAGAGTCTATTTATCCTGCTCCATCTGAAACTTCCCCTGGGTTATCTTAGTTGTCCATCTGAGGCCAACTGTTCCCACCTTCTATACGGCTGTGATGTCACTGGGGCAGCCTATGTGTGGGGCATTTTGAGGATTGTGTTCCAGCATCATATAATCAATCATAAAATTATAGGGTTAGAAGGGACCGCAAGGGCATCATAGCACTTACGCTCTTCTTTTCCATGTAGGGGGGCTGTGCAGCCTTTTCTTCTACACACGTGATATATTTATTTCACAAAGCATAATGGCAGAAGCCATCTCTACCTCTGTGTATGCAAGAGGCAGTGGTATTCCTTAAGCTGGGCTGTGAGTTTAAACAGAGGATTAACAGCCTTTAGATATTCGTTTCCTCCTGGATCCACTTCAATACTTAATGGTTACTAAGGGACAGGCTGTCTGTCTTGTAGTTAGGAGGTTCTAAATCAGCCCTAAGATCCCTGTACAGTAAGAGATTCTGCCCAATCTGATTCAGGAAACATGTTGTGTTTTGGAGGGTGAGGAAGAAGGAGAGGTCTAGGAAAAGAGAGAGGCCACATTAAAATCTTTTTGCCTCTCTGTAGGAGCCAACAAGCTGTTATAGCCTATCTTCCAGCTGAATAAGCTGGCATGAAAAGAATAGTGTTCTTCAAGCCTCTGTGTGAGCCTAATGGGTAGCATAACAAGCTGTGTAGCCTGAAGTCAAAATAAAACCCAATAAAAACGTGCAATTCAACTAAATCTCCATACACTAAAAGCTAGCTGCATAATCAACAGAAAATTATTCCACTTGCCATGCTGAAAATTCTATTTCCTGGATTTAAACCTGAGCAACAAGGATGACATCTAACTCCCTCCCCGCAAAAAAAGTCTGTGTTTCTTGGATAGTTAATTATGGTTCTCTCATTTATAAACATCTTGGAAATGTAACCACTTGATGGAAACACGGGGTACAAATAACAATTGCATCACGAAAAAAATGCATACTGAAATGCTTGTAAGAATTTTCCTGATTTGAAACATTTCTATAGCTTTACATTAGCAAAACTCTTTTCCAGGTCTCAATGGTGTTCAAGAACCCTGTGAGAAAACACGAAATGTTTTAGCTTACGTATCCAACCATTTTAAATTTTACTTCTTTGATATTAGATCAATCATAGAATATACTGACACAAACAACCCGGAATTTGAAATCAGCTTCTAAAATTGTACCTGAAAGTTTAGTATGTTCAAAACTTGCTCTTGGGGACACATACTTGATTTAGGAGTTTTAGTGTCAGTCCTCTTATACAAGACAGATTTTGTGCACGCCACATTTGTACATGCAAAACTTTGTAGGGGCTTTTCTAAGACTAGCTGAAGATTACACTCTTGGAATTGCTATGTTGCATTTTGAATAATGGCTTTTTTTAAAAATTACCCAGAGCCTTCCTTACCCATACACAAAATATGCAGCTGTGTAGGGCACCCAAAAATGTGGGGCATGGCTGGGTCTTAAATGTCCGCTTCTTATGCTGGTTCTGTGGCTCTGCTTTCTTGGGAGCAGATCTAGTTAACTCAAAAGTGAAAAAAGTCTGCCAGGCCTATTATCAGACATTGAAACTGAAAGACATTTAACAGGCATTTGCCAACCCCTGTTAGTCCCTGAATTTACTAGGTTAGTCTATAGGACCTTAGTTTAAGCTATTTCCTTAGGGCACATATAGACTATGTTTTTTTCAAAAGGAGATGTGCAAATTTGGTGCTAATTTGCATATCTTCTTCCAATCGCATTTTCGAAAGTGGGTCTTTCGAAAGTGAAAGTAGTCTGGATGCGGGGGGGGGGGGGGGAGGAAGAGGGGTTGAAAAAACCCTTTTTTGAAAAACTGTGTAAACCTTTTTTTAGGAAGAGCTTTTTTTTTTTTCCCAAAAAAGAGGTTTTGTTTAAAAAACAAAAACAAAACCTTGTCCAGACTTTCACTTTCGAAAGACCCGCTTTTGAAAATGCGATCAGAAGATATGCAAATTAGCACTGTATTGGCATACCTCCTTTCGGAAAACAACCCCATAGTCTAGATGTGCCCTTAGTCTATGGCTGAAGATTATAAAATCATCTCTGTAAAGAATTGTCATACCCCCCTGAGCTGCAATTGGTTATGGGACCCTGAAATTGCCTCTTGTAGTTTACTAACTACTACTTTATACTCGTGCCTATGCTTTGAAATGCTAACTGTTCCTTAATTTGCAAGTCGATTTACTTCTTCAGATTCCAAGATTACTGCTACAAACCAACACTACGTCACATTGCTATGCAACATAAAAACTACTAGCGTACAGGGCCTTCTCCAGGAATATGCCTTATTTACCAAGAACTTTTTGTAATACTCTCAACAAGGACTACATTATTTCACATGCATCCCTACTGCAAGATTGCAGTGACTGACAATTTGGACCTAAATTCTTTAGCAAGGTCCCTGGATTTTGCAGAATTCTCAGGTGGCAGCCTAGAAGATCTGTAACAACTTAAGTTAAAAAAAATAGTTTTTCATTGGTTAAATGTGAAAGTGAATAATACATACAGTACAGTAGAATTCTGTTCATATATAGCATTCATCAGGATTAGCATCTCAGTGTTTATTTTGAGACTATTCTGTTCTACCATCTCTACATTGCCCATGCATATCAGGGGTAGTGGGATAGTTTTGATTATTTCATTGCCCAAAACCCAATGCTGATGCAGGCATTGCCAACATGAGGTTTCACAAGTTAACATACAAGCATGCTGAACAGGCAAATGAACACTTATCAGAATTATTGTTTGAGGCTGTCTGCAGATGCAAACTATTATAATCTCTAGTAGCTCACACATGAATAATATTTTCAAGGTTATTTTTTTAAATAACTGTCCACAGCTCTCAGAGATTAAATGGAAGCTCTGATTTTTGGAGCATACTTTCACAACAAAAATGTTGAGTCTGCTGCATATCTGCAGCCAGGATCAGAGAATACATGTTGTCCAAGCTTTATACCCTGGAGTAATTTGATTATCTTGTCATTATCTTTGTTTGCTTAGCTACTGCTATATTATTAGTAATAAATAACCCTTTAGAAATCCAGTCTCATTTGTTTGAATTATTTCCAGTACCAGTGAATTCCATATTGAATACTGACTAAATATTTCAGTTAAGCTGCTGGTACTTCAGCAAAATAAAATTTGGATTTGGAGGAAAACAACATAGCAGCTAGTTAACTGAACACTGCTCCACATGAGCAATGTAAGAACAAAAAGACAAAACTGTAAACAGATTGTTTCCTCTTGATTAGAAGTGGCATGTGTTTTCTGTATCACAGAAAGTGCAGCAGAGATTATCCATATTTAATAAATACAAGACTGAAAATGAATTTAAATACCCTGATTGCTAAACATGAAGCAAGCAAGATTAGTTATTCTCATTTTGGAATTTCCTCTTGGTCTTGTGCATCTGTGTGGTGCCCATATAGAATAAAAATTATTTACACTGTATTTTGTGTGTTTAAAAGCTATAGAATTTACTTAGTTTTGGTGCTCATTAATACACTCTTCTCTAAACAGGTATATAAGCATTTAACTGAATTAGATCAAAACGATAGTAATTGTACAGATAAATTCTGCTACCATATTAGGTGGATGGACCACTAGTGTAACCGAAATCTATTAAAGTTCTCAGATCCCCTACTTTTCTTTTTAAATATATCCAGTTTCCGAACAAAATGATAAACTCTGCAGATTAAAACATCTGTGCCTGATATCAGCTCTCCAGTCTGTGGAGTTCAGGGGAGCAGGCTAGATTTTAGTTCATGTGCTCCATTTTGCCATTCCATTTTATGTTTTGTGTATATTAACAAAAGGACTACTTTACTGCCTTTCAAACTTTAAATTGCATAAAAAAAATCGCTATTGTGCTATCAAAAACATTTGCAGATCTCAGCTCATTTGGCATATATACTTTCACCATTTTTATATACAGAGCAACAGTGGATGAGCATAGGAGGGATTTGGTGCATTAGCACAATCCATAAGAAAAGCAAAGACTTTTTTTTAAGGCAATATTTTATTAGGGCCAAAATCCTTTATTGGCCTTGATCCTCCAAACACTTCCATTTGTAGCTAGCTTTGCACACATGATTAATTCCATTAAATTAAACGGGGTTACCAATGAGTAATTGTTTGCGAGATCACTGCTATGAAATATAGTGTCCATGATCCAGCGTCCAGACACTCAGAAATTGCTCGCAATTGAGTTGCTCACAAAAGGACAGCAAGAAAAGCAGGCAGGTGAGTGGTACGGGAATAACAATTTATACACAAGTCAATACGATTCATTGCAGGCAACACGCAGAATGGTTGGAAGGTTGAAAGGATTTAGGTGTGAGAATAGGCCTTGCATATGAGCTGTGGAAGGTTGCACTCTGCATAGGAAGCCAGAGAGAAGAAAGCAAAGAGGTGACTGCAATAGAGTTTGACAAATAGGCGGACAAGGTTGAGACGGAACAGAAGGGACAGGGCAATGTGAAGCTTGACAAGGGAGTAGACGTACTGGGAGGAAAGAATTACGTCTAGCTCTGAAGACGGTTACATATGGCTTAAATGATAACTGAGAAGTCAACGAAGGAATTCAAAGGAGGAAGTGACGGTCAAATTGACAGGCAAGGAAAAGGACTTTAGTAGCTGTATTTGGGAGGATTAAGGGGTGTGTGAGTAACAAGTGTGTTGTCAGGAAGGCCAAAGAGAAAGATGCTGTAATACTCAAGATGTGATATAATGAGAACTCAAACAAGACATGTATCTGTGGTGACAGGAAGATAAAAGGACAGCTCTCAGAGATGTAGTGGAAGCAGCAACGGCAGCTTAGCTTTTTTCTTTGCAGATGGGCAGTCTGCTAATGGATCTACAGAAAGCCCCAAGGAGATTGGGACAAGGAGGAGAAAATGAAGTGATGCACAAACAAGAGCTGAAAAAAACCCTACAATAAATCCGTCTTAAAACATATTTTATATTCAGAAAATGTTGGGAGAAATACAGTGTGGATTTGCCAGGGGGAGGATACAGTATGAAATCCGTATCTTAGAACATCTGGGAGAAATAAAATTAGTTTGATGGAGGGCCTTTGACATCTATTCCCACTTCTAATCAGAAATATTTCATAATCCTAATTCCCTAATGGAATTTGGGACAAAAATTACAACAGCTATCACAGACTCACAGTGGAATAATATTTGTGTTTGCTTTATGCATTCTACAGCTGATCTAATATTACAGGCAATCCATCAAAAAATTAATCTTTTGGACTCTCTCAAAAATGGCCGCTGCTGCTGTAAGAATATCTAACAAGTACTAAGTTGTCCTACAGAAGATGAAAGTATCATTCCCAACCCTCATGGGGTAATAAGAATAAAGTCAATAGTTTGTGGGAGGATAACAGCAGTGGAATCTATGGAATACTTAACTTCATCTCTTGAGGTGATCCTGGGAGGGAATTTTTCACTTTGGTCGGTTTAGACTGAAAATAAATAAATGTTAAGTAAATACCATTAACAATACAGCATGAAGACTGCTAGGATTTTTTTTGATAGACAGTGAAATTCATTCATTTTTCTGGGGGAGTGCACATGTATTTGCTTGGAAGTCTTCTTGTCCCAAAGATTAAACCTCTTCAGTGCAGTCATAAAGATTGTCATTTCTCCCTTTGCCATTAATGATCAAACAAGGTGGCCCACTGAACAAGGAATTTCACCACACTCAGTAAGAAGAGTCTGGCCCCAAACCCAGCAAAGTCAAGAAGAATCTTACCATTGATTTCAGTTGGGCAATGGATCAGGCCTAAATATGTGAATCTGAAGTAGCAGCCAGTGAAGAGCAGGGTCAAATGAAGAACAACAAATCCATGCAGGCAAGCCCCAGGAGCTTTTGTGCCTTTGCTCTTGTAGATTACTAGTGTTTTGTATTTCAAAATACCTTACTTTGCTTGTAAGAGCGTGTGCTTGGTACCGTAAGTGTAATGAGCAACAGCAGAGTGTATTAGTAGTTGTAATTCATTCCTTTTCCAGTACAGGCAGTCCCCGGGTTACGTACAAGATAGGGACTATAGGTTTGTTCTTAAGTTGAATTTGTACGTAAGTCGGAACTGGCTCCAGATTCAGCTGCTGCTGCTGAAACGGACCAGGGGCTGACTACAGGAAGCTGGAGGCAGAATTGCTCTGCCCCCAGCTTCCTGGAATCAGCCACTGATCAGTTTCAACAGTGGCTGAATCTCGAGCCTGGGACAGAACAGCTGGGCTGCCAGGTAGGTCCCTGCAGGACCAACCCGGCAGCACCCCAGCTGCTCTACCCCAGGGTCCACAACAAAAGCCTGGTCTGTTGGGGGGGGGGCGCGCACCCAGCAGACCAGGGACACGGGGAGCAAAGCCGCAGCGGCGGCGGGGTGCCGCGCTTCTGAGGCTTTGCTCTGGCAAAGCCTCAGAGGCGCGGCACCCCGCCGCCGCTGAGGCTTCGCTCCCCGTGTCCCTGGTCTGCTGGAGACGGTCCCCAGCAGACCAGAGGCACTGGGAGCAAAGCGGCAGCAGCAGACCAGGGACGGTCCCCAGCAGACCAGGGGAACCCGGAGCAGCTTTTCTCGCCCCGGAGGTCGAAGTGGCGGGACCGCTGCGCTCTGGGCGGTCCCGCTGCCTGCGAGCTCTGGGGTGAGAAAGCCCCGTTCGTAAGTGTGGATCTGACATAAGTCAGATCCGCGTAACTCAGGGACTGCCTGTACTGTAAAAATGGCAGATCCTTGAAATCACAGTAAATTATCTTTTTTCCCCTAGCCACCACTGCTTGAGCTATTTTCTATGCAAGGGTTTTCACAATGCCTCTGTGGCTGCATGAAGTAGGATAACTAGTATTTCTTCAGCCATCATATAATGTGCATAAATCTAAAAAAGGAAAAAAGTTTAGGCTAGCCATCAGGATATTTTTCTTAGTGGAGCTATTGGACACTGGAAAAACTCTAAAAGCAGCTGGTTGAGGCCATCTCTTTGGCAGTATCCTAAAGAGGCAATCTCAGTAGGGTTTATACAGGGAGGAAATAATCCTGAAAAACACAAGTGTGGAAACTGGAAACTCTTTTCTGGTCAGGTCTTTATCTGGTTATACAGTGGATGAAGAAAATGTCTATGCAGTGAAGATGATGGAAGAGGGGAGTTCAGTGTTTGCAAAATTCTTGGAATTTGGGCCATGACATTGTTTCCAGTGGAAGAGAAGTACAGGCAGTCCCCGAGTTACGTGGATCCGACTTATGTGGATCCGCAGTTACGAATGGGGCTTTTCTCGCCCCGGAGGACTGGAGCGAGAAAAGCTGCTCCACATCTCCCTGGTCATCTCCCCCCCCCCCCCCCCCCCCCAGCAGACCAGGGAGACGGGGAGCAAAGCCGCGGAGCACGCCCGCAGCGGGACAGCCCGGGCACGCTTGGGCTGTCCCGCTGAGGGCGTACTCCAAGTCTTTGCTCCCCGTCTCCCTGCAGACCAGGGAGACGCAGAGCAAAGCGCGGAGCACGCCTGCAGCGGGACAGCCCGGGCGCGCCTGGGCTGTCCCACTGTGGGCGTGCTCCGCGGCTTTGCTCCCCGTCTCCCTGCAGACCAGGGAGACCGGGAGCAAAGCCGCAGAGGACGCGGGCAGTCCCGCCACCCGCGTCTCCCTGGTCTGCTGGGGGGGGGGGGGGCGTGCAGCTAGTGCCCCTGCTTTCCCCCCCCAGCAGACCAGGCTTTTCTTGCCTACACCTGGGGTAGAGCACCTGGGGCGCTGCCGGGTTGGTCCCGCAGCGCCGCTCCTCGGCGCTACTGGAGCAACCCAGCAGCACCCCAGCTGCTCTGCCCCAGGCGTCCCCAAGTCAGCCGCTGCTGAAACTGACCAGGGGCTGACTACAGGAAGCCCGAGGCAGAATTGCTCTGCCCCGGGCTTCCTGGAATCAGCCGCTGATCAGTTTCAGCAGCAGCTGACTTGGGAACGCCTGGGTTTCTTAAGATGAATCTGTATATAAGGGTGTGTCTAGACTACCTAGTTTTGTCGACAAAAGTGGACTTTTGTCGACAAAACAATACCATCGTCTACACTCCGCGGTTTTGTCGACGCTGGTATACCTCATTTTACGAGGCATAACACTTTCTGTCGACAGAACTCTGTCGACAGAAGGTGTTATTGCCTGTAACACTGCGTCCAGACTACGGAGTTCTGTCGACAAAGCGGCTTGCTTTGTCGACAGAACTCCATGTGTCTGGACGCAAATTGTCGACGGAAGTTTTGTCGACAGTATCTGTCGACAAAACTTCCGTCGACAAAACGCGGTAGTCTAGACGTACCCTAAGTCAGAACTGGCGTCCAGATTCAGCTGCGGTTGAAACTGATCAGTTTCAGCAGCGGCTGACGCCAGTTCCGACTTACATACAGATTCAACTTAAGAATAAACCTACAGTCCCTATCTTGTACGTAACCCGGGGACTGCCTGTACAGGAACTGAAATACTCTTATTTACTCCAAAGCACCATATACACCTCCCTGTGAATGCACGGATTTACCTGCTCTAGAGGTTCCTGAACAATGGTATCCAAAGAAGCCCTTACTGTTTAACAGCCAGCCAGCAATTCCAACACTGTCATATGAAACCTAGAAGCAAAGGCTTCTTTAGGTCAGCATGGGGGGGAAGGGGAGACAGGCAGGAGGAGGTTTATAACACTAAAAAAGGCACTTTCACACTTCCGGTATTATATAGTCTAGTGCAGTGTTTCTCAACCTTTTTTTTTTTTTTTTTTTTTTTAATAAAGTACCCCCAGTTTTCAGAGAGAGAATTTTTTTTCCTAACATTGCAACACATTTGTTTAAACAACTTAATCATAGCCAGGCAGACGATGACATTTTTGGGTGTAAAAGGTACAAAAATAATAAAGCGCTGTAAAACTTAAAACAAATTCAGTTTTCTCCAGATTTTAGTTGTATTGATGTACCTCCTCAGACTTCTCTCAAGTACCCCCAAGGGTACTCATACCACTGGTTGAGAAACACTGGTCTAGTGGAAACAGTCTACATGATTGGTTCTTTTCCTTTCTGCCCTACGTTGTCAGGCACAGCTTGCAAGACACAATTTAGGACTGACATCATACTTCCAAGGGAGTTAACACAAAATACCTCATCTATGGATTGATATGCTCACTGAGGCTATGTCTAGAGTGCAGAGTTTTATTGGAAAAAGATATGCAAATTCATTCTCTCTTTCTTTCTTACTAAAAGAGGCTTTTCTGAAATTTGGCCAATTGTCTTCCACTATTTGATCTGAGGAAATGGGTCTGGCCCACAAAAGCTCATCTTGTTAGTCTTTAAAGTGCTACACAGTCCTGTTTTTTGTTTCAGCTGCACCAGACTAACACGGCTACATTTCCACTACTTCTCTTTTGGAACATCCCTAATTCCTCTCATTGAGAGGAATACAGGGATGCCAAAAGAATGCATCTGCTTTTTCAGAAACTGTTCCAAAAAAGCAGACGCGTTGCCTGGACATGGAAGAGCTTTTCCGGGATACCTCCAGTATCCCAGAAAAACTCTGCAGTCTAGACATAGCCTAAGATATGAATGTTCTTGGCTGCATCTGCCAGCTTACTAATTAAAGGAATGGTGAGGTAGCCTTTGCCTGTGGGGAGCATTGCCTAGAGGTTCTGTACAGGGGGATTTGGTAGAGAAGCTCAGCATTCCTACTCCAGTTGTCTTTGGCCCATGGGAGTTATTAAAAGGTTTGACAGCCTTGAGACTACTTCCTAGCATGTTACGATTGTCCCAAGTTCTCCATGTGTGGCCAGGTGGCGTGCAGGCCACTGATCCACATTTGGCACCTCCTTGTGGCCACGTGTGGCCTGGTAGGTCCCTCTCTCTTGGGACAACTGCTGCCTCCTCCTTTGGCTTGGCCCTTTGCCAGATCAATTCCAAGTCTGGCACCTGATGAAGTACTGCATGAAGGAAACAAAGAACATTAAACTCAAACTTAGTGAGTTTATACAGGGGGAGTGGGAGAGAATATCTCCCTCCCAGCATGTATCTGAAGCAGGTCCTCCCATGCCTCAGGGAGGGACTTCTGGGAAATTGTAGGGAGAGATCCTACCGTCCCTCAGGTCTCTGCCTGAGAGTTGCAAGTCTGTTCTCTTTCCTAGCCTGTACCCAACTGAGCTTCTCTGCTTCCTTTTAACTCCTCCTGTCTATGCATCTCTTGCAGGTGCGGCAACAGCAGCTCCTTAACCCCTTGTTGTCCAGCATGGGGTTTGAATACCCCCATCACAAATGGTTAAAGAATAGGCTCACATTGATTTACAGGGAAAAAAAAAAACTTTTGACAGTAAAATGATACATCTTTGTTGATTTTGTTTGACTTTCGGGCTGTGAGCGCTTATATTTCTAGAAGAGCACTTAGCAACCTGTTCTGTGTATTTTTCCAATATATTAAAAAAACTGGAACTTTTTTTTAACTACATTTTAATTCTTGGTGTTTTAGAGGAAAAAGGGCTATCTGGCCATTACAAATGTCATCAACTTTTGTCTAACAGATACTTAGGACTGTATTCTACTCAAAAGTTGCACAGAATGGTTTGAATTATCAATAAGTAATGTGAGGTTTGGCCATTAAGATCTAGCATATGGGAGAAAAATCTTACCACCTGCTGCCGCTTTAAAAATCCATTTTTTAAGTTGAATTTTCCCTTCTAATTTAAACTCCCAAAATATTTTAAAAATTAAAAAAGTGAATTCAAACACTTGTTAGAAAGTACAGTCTAATGATAAGCAGAAAACATCGATTAATCTCTTTATTTGACATACAGGAAATTAGTTGCCAACAGAATCCATCTTTTCAAAATAAAAAACTCTCTGTGGCCTATTTTATCATGGGGGTGACTAGCTCAATATGATAGATGGCATCAATACTGCTTCGGTTTACATACAAATCCTAAACCTATTAACACTTGCTTGTTTTCAGAAAACAAGGAAGGCTACAGGATTCACCTGCTTTTGTTTCAAGATATAAAGAGCTGAGAGAGGAGATATCTGAGCCTTTAGCGATCATCTTTGAAAAGTTATGGAAGTCAGGAGAGACTCCAGAAGATTGGAAAGGGACAAATAATGCCCATCTATAAAAAAGAGAAATAAAAACAACTGCGGTAACTACAGACCAGTCAGTTTAACTTCTGTGCCAGGGAAGGTAATGGACCAAGTAATTAAGGAATTCATCTGCAAACTTCTAGAAGATAATAAGGCAATAAGTAACAGCAAGCATGGATTTGTAAAGGACAAATCATGTCATGACAAATCAATCTAATAGCTTTCTTTAATAGGATAACAAGTCTTGTGGATAAAGGAGAAACGGTGGACATAGTATACCTAGACTTTAGTAAAACATTTGACACAGTCTCTCATGATCTTCTTATCAATAAACTAGGGAAATACAACCTAGATGGGGCTACTATAAAGGTGGGTGCATAATTGGCTGTATAAGAATTCTCAGAGAGTAGTTAATGGTTCACAGTCATGCTGGAAAGGCATAACAAGTGGGTTTCTGCAGGGGTCTGTTTTGAGACCAGTTCTGTTCAATATCTTCATCAACAATTTAGATGTTGGCATAGAAAATATGATTATTAAGTTTGCAGATGACAGTAAGCCGGGAGGGGTTGCAACTGCTTTGGAGGATAGGATCATAATTCCAGACGATCAGAACAAACTGGAGAAATGGTCTGAGGTAAATAGGATGAAGTTTAATAAGGACAAATGCAAAGTACTCCACTTAGGAAGGAACAATCAGTTTCACACATACAGAATGGGAAGCGACTATCTAGGAAGGAGTACTGCAAAAAGGGATCTAGGGGTCATAGTGGATCACAAGCTAAACATGAGTCAGTGTGACACTGTTGCAAAAAAAGCAAACATGATTCTGGGATGCATTAACAGGAGTGTTGTGAACGAGACACAGGAAGTCATTCTTCTGCTCTACTCTGTGATGATTAGGCCTCGATTGGGGTACTGTGTCCAGTTCGGAGCACCACATTTCAAGAAAGATGTGGAGAAAGTGGATAAGGTGGAGAGAAGGGCAACAAGAACGATTGAAGGTCTAGAAAACATGAGCTATGAGGGAAGTCTGAAAGGATTGGGATTGTTTAGTTTAGAAAAGAGAAGACTGAGAGGGGACATGATAGCTGTTTGCAAGTATCTAAAAGGGTGTTACAAGGAAGCGGGAGAAAAACAAGGCCTCTCCTTGGCCTCAGAGGATAGGACAAGAAGCAATGAGCTTAAATTGCAGAAAAGGAAGTTTAGGTTGGACACCAGGAAAAAATTCCTATCCATCAGGGTGGTTAAACACTGGGATAAATGTAAGTATAAATTAAAGCCTAGGGAAGTTGTGGAATCTCCAACACTGGAGCTATTTAAGAGCAGGTTGGATAGATGTCTATCAGGGAAGATCTAGACGGTGCTTGGTCCTGCCATGAGGGCAGAGGACTGGACTTGATGATCTCTCGAGGTGCCTTTCAGTTCTAGTATTCTATGAGATTGGAAGATCACACTGAACCAACAGAAATGCCAATATTATTTATTTCAAGACAAAAAAACCCTATTTAGTATGTGTCCTTTATACAATCTGTATTCCAAACTGAGGCCTTATCACAAGTCCAATGAAGTCAGTCAATGGAAGTTTTCTCACTGACCTCAATGGTCTTTGAATCAGGCCCAGAAAGTACATTGTATTGAACATCTATGACACGATAGAGCATACTGTTTTGAACTGTACCTGAGGTAACTTTATAGACTTAGCAGTTTGTGAGGTTAAAAACTTGAGGAACAGATACAAAACTCTTAACTGCCTGGATGTGAGCTAAATCATATTTTTAAACATGATATAATTGTAAAAAATTGTTTTATAAAATTAACTCCACAGACAGTGCTTTAGTGCATTTCACTCTTAAAGGTTGTACTGATTCATTTCTATTTTGCCTTCTTGTGAGCACATTCTTCTGTCTTTTTCTGTGCCATTTCATAGCCCTCTTACAATCCTTTCCTTTTGTTAAATCATTTAAATATAGATATTGCACCTACTTAAATACCTTTTAAACTACCCCTAAAAATACTTAAATCTACAACAGATGCACATTGGAACACTGCAGGGATGAAATGTATTATGGACACCAAGTTGTCATCAATTATCTCACCAGCAAGTTTCCACCTGCTCATGTGGTGTCCACCTGTGGCTTGTTGGCATTATGCTTGTAGTACAAGACTGAGGTTCAAAACTAGCCTTGCTGCTTTTCACAAGGATTTTGCATCACTCTTTAGGCAGTATCAGTGTAGGATGTTCAGGCTCTAGCTGGAGCGTGGGTTCTGGGATTCTGTTGCCTGGAAAGGTCCCAGAGCCTGAATGTCTTCACTGCAAGCGTCACAGCCTCCTAGTCAAAGCCCAGGTCACCTGGCATGGGCCAGCCATTGCTATCTACATGCAGTGTAGACATACCTTTAATGTTCTTATAAGTATTTCTGTAGTATTGTTTTAAAGTGCACTAAAGTAATAAATACAGACACTAAAAAAAAAAAACCTATCTGGATAAGGAAGCATAACTGGTGCAATTAAAAAAAATCAATCTTTGATAATTCTGGAATTCAGGATCTTTACCTGTTTTACATTATAGTTCAGTGTGTTAATACTTGGCCACAATACGCTGTACTTCCTAATGCATTGGGATTGTACAAACATCTGGGCTAAACAGCTTCATTCCAATCCACTGAGAAAATTCACAAAGGGTTTAATACTTTTAAATGTTTTCCTTTCTATAGCTAGGATAGTGGATTGCACATTGGAGTTATATAACCCTTCATGAAATACACAGGAACACTCTACATCAGTGCCTACAGAGTACATCTGACGTGCTTTATTAAGGGCTCATTTGTGGCTGATCTTTGCATGGCTACACAGTATTTGGGGGGTGGGGGGGAGGAGAGAAGAGGGGTGGACTCAAAGAGCTCACTCCCCCTTTTTGCAGGCCATCTCCTGAGCTCTCTCCTGAGGCAAGCGTGACCCCAAGAGAGATAGTAATGCTCTACACCTCTGACCAGATCCTGTGACTCTGGGACAGTGCCTTAGCCTGTCGCCATTCCTTTTAGGGTGGGTCTACACAGCAAAGTTACTTCGGAATAACGGCAGTTGTTCTGAAATAACTATGCGAGCATCTACACAGCAATTCCGTTATTTTAAAATAATTTCGAAATAACGGATGGCTTATTCCAACTTCTGTAAACCTCATGCTATGAAGAATAATGCCTATTCCAAAATAAGCTCCACTTCTGCTACTTCAAAATAGTCCCTCACCAGGGCCATTCTAATTATTCCTCCTGGATGCTAAATCGAGATAGCACATCTACATTAGGGAAGCCTGCACCAGAC
The DNA here is from genome assembly GCF_049634645.1 of Pelodiscus sinensis. NCBI lineage: Eukaryota > Metazoa > Chordata > Testudines > Trionychidae > Pelodiscus > Pelodiscus sinensis. The sequence continues at coordinate 36,344,146 of NC_134715.1, read as the reverse complement.
TATTTATGAGGCTCTCTGAAGTGTAAATGTGCTATTTTGAAATAAGGTTTTTTGGAATAAATATTCCAGAATAGCTTATTCTGAAATAACTGTGCAGTGTAGATATACCTGAGGCTACGGCTACACTGCCTTTTTTTGCATAAGAGTATATGCAAATTGCGCTTGCATTTGCATATTTTCTTCTGATTCTTTTTGTGGAAAAGGTTTTTCTGATAAAAAGCCCCGTGTAGACAGGGGCATTTATTGGAAAAAACCCTCTTTTGCAAGACCCTGTAAATCCCGATTTACAAGGAATAAGGGATCTTATGAAAGAGGGCTTTTTTCTACATGGGGCATATTGGAAAACCTTTCCCGCAAAAAGAATTAGAAGATGACATGCAAATGAACATGATTTGCATATCCTCTTTCACAAAAAAAAACGGCAGTGTAGCTGTAGCCTCCGTGCGCTGGGCTGCAAGAACCCACATGGAGGCTATGGGCCTACCCCTGGGGAACAAAGACTGGGTCTTTGGGCACCAGCAATCCCAGTGACTCTTCATGCCTCCCTCCAGTGCAACCAGCCAACTAGACGTGTGGAAGACTTGTATTGTGCCTGTGGGCACAATGCTCTCCTGAAGAATTTGTAGCAGCAGTAATCAGATGTTTAAAACAAGGAAACAGTTTATTATTCATCTGGCATACAGAATCTCATACTCCTTAGGTTAATCTGTATCTCTCAACGCAAAGACAAAGTCTATCTGGCCAAACCAGAGCAATACACCAGCCAACCTATAGTGGACTCCATTTTAGACTCTGCCTCTCTCTAGTCCCAGAGGAGAGCTGCCAGCCTTTTCCAGAAGCAATACTGTATGTTGCTGGGATATCGCAAGAGATCTGTAGTGGGAGCTAGTACCTGATCCGAGATCTCTGATATAGCAAATCCATGTCTCCAATTGTTGGTTCCCGTAGAAAATAGCAGCCTATTCCTGCTACCGATTACTCCTTTATTTCAAATAGTAGAGGTCTGCTGTTGATCTGAAGGTCTAAGCATCTCATTCCACAAGGAGTAACAGTTAATTAGAACTAAGGGGTTTATCATGGAATCCTGTTTCTCTGCCACGCGTAGATGCAAGCAGTTACTTCGGGCTAGTCAGTTTCCAAAATGGCGACCGTCCGGGAATATGCTAATCAAGCACGGGATAGTTAAATCCCATGCTTCATTAGCAATTTTGGTCACCCTCATTAGCCTCCCTAGTTCAAACTAGGGGGCTAGTGTAGACGTACCCTTATAGACTAAAATCAAAATATCCTCTCCATCATCATTTTGTTAAACTAAAAGAGCTTAATCCACTTACTGAATCACTATAAGGCATGTTTTCAAATTCTTTAATCATTCTTGTGAACTTCTGAGCTGGACCCAGAATTCAGCAGCAGTAGCACCAGCGCAACTATAGAGGTAAAATAACCTTCCTGTCTCCTCCTCAAGATTCACCTGTTTATACATCCAAGGATTCCATTAGTCCTATTGGCTGCAGTATTGCATTAGGAGCACATGTTCAGCTGATTATTCACCATCAACTCTCAGTCCTTTTCAGAGTCACTGCTTCCTGGGTTAGACTTTTCCATTCTATGTTCATTGTTGCATGCATTTACTTGTACTGAAATACATATTGTTGGTTTACACCCTGCTTACCAAGCAATCCTGAGCACTCTGTAGTAATGATCTGTCGTCAGCATTACTTACCACTGCCCCAAATGTGCATCTGTCAACTGCAAACTTTATCAATGACCATTTAAAGTTTCCTTTCAGGTCACCGAAAAAAATGTTAAAAAGCAAAGGGCCAATTACAGTTAGTTTTTTTCTTTTGAAAGCCTAGAAAGTTACAGGTTAACAATAACAAAAACTACCACTATGTAAAAAAACCATTAATGTTGCAAAGCCAAGTAAAGAAACACCAGAAATAGGACTGTCACACAACCTTTATTCTGACCCTCTACTTTATACCCATAATGGTAGAGCCCTTAATAACCTATCACACTGTTAGGTCTCTAGGACCTCTGCTTCATTCAGTGCACAGAGTAGATGATGAATAAGACAGCGGCTTGAAGGAAAAGACAGAATGTTCTGTTTCGTTTGAGGCACTGGATTGGAGTGCAGGAAAGACAGGGTTCTGTTGCTGACTGTGCCATAGAGTATTTGTGTGACGGTGGGCCTGTATAAAGTGCCCATGCTAAAGGAACCTGAACAAAGATTGCACAGACAGCCTTAAACTAGCATTTTCCAACTGTTGAGAGTTTGTCTTGGCAACCAGAACATTATTTTAATAGTGTAGCATTATGTGTGGAATTTCTATAAAACCTTCCATACATTGAAACCTGAGGTCCACGAATATTTACACAGATATTAGCTCATCCACTCTTGCCAACTCATACACTTCATCTGTGAGAGGCTGCCTCTGATTTCCAGACACAAAGTGTGGTAAGTGCACATGTAAAAATTAGTTCAAAATGCACAAACCTCATCCCTTGCAAGTCAGCGCGACTGAGTCTGGACTAGGGCATCTGGAAGCACCTGACATAGGAAGCAGTTCAAATGAACTGAGTCAGGAAAGAAGGGTATGTCTACACTGCATTCCTCTTTCGAGAGAGGAATGCAAATGCAGGCGAGCGAAATTGCAAATGAAGCACGGATTTGAATTTCCCATGCTTCATTTGCATAATGGCATCCTGGCGCTTTTTTGCAATACCCTATTTCGAAAGAACAAATGCAGTCTAGACAAGGTTATTTCGAAAAAAAACCCTTTTCAAAATAACCCTTAAACCTCATTTTTTAAGAAGGGTTATTTTGAAAGAAGGGTTTTTTCCAAAATAACCCCGTCTAGACTGCGTTTGCTCTTTCAAAATAGGGTGTTTCGAAAAAGCGCCTGGACGCCATTATGCAAATAAAGCGTAGGAAATTCAAATCCGCGCTTCATTTGCAATTCCACTCACCTGCATTTTCATTCCTCTCTCGAAAGAGAAATGCAGTGTAGACATACCCAAAGCGAGGAAGGATGAGGGAACTGGATCCATAATGGGATGAATGTCTCCCTGAAACAGAAAATGATACAAACCCTTCCCCCATTTTTTAAAAAATAGTCAAACTCTTGCAGTGAAAATAAATGGTAAATCCTCATCAGGTGGCCTGAACAAGCTCGCAGAATCATAGTAGGTTATCTGTGTGGTTTTTCACAGTGATTATTTCCAGTGAGAATCATTTTTAATGTACTATTAGATAGATTTTCAAGTATTCATCACAAGGGCATATTTTCAAGAAGGAACTCAAGTCCCATTCACATTCCGCGCATGGAAACCTTATATTGACTTAATACGGTGCTATATGCCTCCTTTCCTCTGCTCTTGATGAATCATGGAGCACCCAGGAAGGAATTATGCAGCATGTATTTTATAAAATAAAATAGCAGGCTATATAATGTGAATTTTGAACCCAACAACAGGCCATGCTGATGGAGACTTGCGGCAAAACTAGACATACGCACACACAACAAGATGAACTCCCACACAGATGGAAATGACAAAATACCAGTAAGGACTTTCAGTGGCACAGAAAAAAAGAGGCTTAATGTCTACAATTTAATTCTGTTTTGTATCAGTGATTTCTACGACTGTACTTTAGTTAATATGGTGTTAGCTTAGTCTAACAAAGAAGGAATCGGGGAAGAGGATTAACGAGTATCAGCTTTTGATTTTAAAAGTGCATGACAATTTATTTGATGGCTGGGGGGAAGCTGTGAGTACAGCAGTTAGGGTAATACTTTATATCAACTGAAATATTAAATACTTCAGTCTTAAACCACAAAAGGTGTGACTGGAGAGATGTATGGCCTTCATGATGAATCCAATAATAACCCTATGTCTATTTTAGTTGTGAAATAGGTTTGTTCTATAGATCTCTTCTATAGAATAACCCTATGTCTATTTTAGTTGTGAAATAGATTTGTTCTAGTTAGAACAAACTTGTTAACAGTCTGAAAGAACTGTAGCATTTTCACATATTCAACAATTCAACCTGCAGCTTCTTAGCATTAACATCAAGAAAAGCTTCAAATAAATCTTAGCCTTCAGCTTTCAGATTTGTCTTAATAAAATGTTTATTTAAATGTAATTAAATATAGTAGTGCTGACAACAAACCCAGGCACCTGCCATGGTCATATCTGCTAGGTGGTTAGAAAAGTCCTGCAGCATATAAAAGAAATATATGAAATCCTCAGATAAGAATAAAATAATTTGTAAGTGCACAAGTCAGTAAAAAAGCAAAGTGCTTGGGATATTAGAAGATAAGAAGTATCACCAAGTGTCTTTTCTGTACCAATGAAAGCCCCCACTGGTCTTTTGTTATTTTCATCTGTGTGGGAGTTCATCTTGTTGTGTGTGCATATCTCCAGTTTCGTCCACTGTTAGGTACAAAATTCACATTATATCCTACTATTTCATTTTATAAAAATACATGCTGCATAAGCTATTTTCTGGGAGCTACACAATTCATCAACAGAGGAAGGGGGGGACATATAGCACCTTATTAGGTGAATGTGAGTTTCCATGTGCAGAACATGAACGGGACGTCGCTTCCTTCTTGAAAATATGACCCATGTGACAAATATTACAGCTGCCAGAAAATAGCACTTCCAACAACAATGGCTTTTTCAATAAGCAGAAATTTTCTTGTTAAAGTCTTCAAGTTTGTGCACATATAGTTTGGGGGTTTCCTGAAAAAAAAAAATCAAGATTTTAGTTCTCATGTGTGGAAGGAGAGAATGGGGGGAGAAAACCAATTTTTCACTTTGAGAAGAAAAAAAAAGGGTAGTTTTGATTTTTCATCTTTTCAAACAGCAGCAAAAATCCACAAAAATGGTCAGTGCATATGGCAAAATGTTTATTTTTCTTGAAAAATTAAAACAAACAACTGTAAGTCAAACTATAACAAGCTGTCAGGGTAGCTGTTTTCCCCCTCCTGCTGCTATTAATTTGCCTTTTGAGGATACTGATGCTGCTGGCCCTGTTACAGTTTGATCGAATGTTGCTTCCACAGCTTTCCAAAGCAGGCAACGCAGCCAGCTTTCTATTGGAAAGCTACTATGACAAATTACTGCTTTGTTCTGCTTATGCCCCAAATATTGAATACTTTAAGGTATTGCATAGAATGTTATTGAGATATACTCATCCCCAAAGTCCTTTTGTAACATCTCTCACAAATTTAATTTGTGTAATGTATTTTGTGGATGATTCTGGAATTATTGAAAGATGGCTCCATTAAAATAGAGACATTTGTTTCTTATTTTCCAACAGCAACTCACAGCATGTACTATTTGGGTACAGCAGAAACCTGTGTATGGTCAATCTTGTGAAAAGAATGTTTTCTTGCCTGGGACAACTGCCAAGAAAGAGATAGCATAGTGCATTTCACCATCTCTAAATGGGAGATAAATGGCACAGCTAAACTGTTTAAGTGGCACACCAGATGTCTTCAAGTCACAATTAGTGTATCTATTAGCGTAAGTGTCCAATTTTTCTTGCTATGCATTGTTTAGCTTTGTGCTGTTTTCTGCTCTATTTTCAGTTCTAAACAAACCCATCCAACCTTTTAAAAAAGATGTAGTGCATATATGGGAATCACACTATTTAAAAAATAGCATGAAAAGAATATTCTTTTCCAATGCAATGAATACCTTTTGATCTCTGCTTGTCCGATGATCATATTATTGGCACGTTTGTTTCCATGAGTGAAATCCTCTAAATATCTGACCTTTTCTCCACAGTTATCACCTAGATCAGGTGTTCCCAAAAGTTTTCATAATGACAACCACAATTTAATACATAAAAAGGGAGAGAGTCCACAAAGCAACCTATTTACCTGAGCTCTGCCATTCAAATTGCATGATATCTCTGCAACAACTACTGTATATGTTAAAGTGATATATTATAAAGAAAACATTTAATGCATCAGTCTTTTAATGATGTTTAGCAGCTGGAAGTAAGGACTTGTCATTTGCTAATAGCTAGTTCAAATTAAAAACAATAATGTTACAAAGATGGTAGTATCTTCCTGAGCAGATTCAGAATGTTGTATTAAAAAAAAAAAAAAAAAAAAAAGAGAGAGAGAGATGCTGACACAAAGTCTTCTTGCAAGCAATTGGAAATAGTCCAGTACTGGCAGAGGAATGGACTAGATGACTCCATATAAAGCTTTCCATCTCTTATGAAAAACTAATTTTTAAAATCATAGAAATTAAAAACAAGGCTCTGAAATATTTCAGTGTGAACTACTTCACTGTTCACATAATGAATCATGGCTTGTGAAACTTGCACTCGGAAACATATCAGTGAGTGATAAATAGTAGATATTGGTCCTCGTGTTTTTGAGAGGTAACAGAACATTAAAGATTTGCACATACCTCACAGGTACTTGAGTGAACACAATGTTGTGCACTTCCTAGTGTGTTACCAAGAGCACTTGTACAACAACATGAGGCCGCCACTATTCCATTTCTATCAGACATCAGAGAGAGCAGAGTATAGAAAAATCAATGTACAAGGACGCCGTCAGAAACAGTATAGCACACCACATCATAAGCTGCTAGCACAGTTGAAGAGAACTGTTTGAAGGATGAAGTCCACCCTGGCCCTGAAAACTCCTATTTCTGAGGAGTAACAGCTGCTGCATTTTCAACTGGTCACCAAATGCTTTAATCCTGTTCCTAAGTGACCACCTGACTAGAAAATTTTGGGGTGGTTAGATTACAGCTATAAACCATTCTCACATCTACAGAGGAGTAAAAGTTTTATCACACCATATGGCAGCATAACAAAGTTTATATCCTTTATGAGACTTCATTCTGAAACAGCCATAGCTCACTGTATATTATAAGATAGCCTCAAACGGTTCTCTTTCCAGGGCTTCCATGGAATGCAATAAATAATGACAATATTCTTAGCATTTATAAAGCACCTTACAAAAATGGCTGAGCATTATTCTCCCTATATTACAGATGGCCAACACAGACCATAGAAAGTTGAGTGATTTGTCTGAAGGCCACACAATGAGTAGACCAAGGTTTTACTGTAGTAAAAAACATTAAAAAAAACCCACCCACACAACATGCACACTAGATGCCTGTACTGTAATCACGAGTTTGGATACTTCCTTTGACCTAGAAAGCAAAGGCCTTGAAATCAGTCATAGGGGTTACATTTTCCATGGTAGATTTGAAATAATCAATTCTGTCAGTCTGTCATTTTCATGGATTATTGGAACAATAGAAAGAGTTGATTGAGTTGGGGGTTGGGATTGCCCACTTATGAATTGCAGGCCTGACATGAGTATTATGCCCATACAATGGATCGTTTTGTAAATAAAAGATTGTGCCAATGTTGTTGCCATTTGATGCTGAAGTCACTTGGTCAGAAGCTTGGGACTGGCCAGGGCTACCTAATGCAATTTAAAGCCCTAGGATCAGGGAGCTGCAAAGACGGCTAAAGGAGACTTAAGCCAACCTCTGGGTCCAGTGAAGACCTGACCTAGGGTACACAGCTCCAGCTACGTAAAGAACGCAGGTGGAGTTGGCTTACCTTCCATTGAGCTTGGCTCAGTCTCCACAGTGGGAGGTCCACAGGAGCCAACGCTCCTGCTGGCTTCCCTTACTCTTCACAAACAGAGGAGCACCAGTGATGACCAGGAGTGCCCTTAGAGTTCTATTAGAGGGTCCTTACTAGACGCTCTAAAATCGAATGCCAAAAGATTGTACAGCAATTGGAGACATAGCCTCATACAGTCTCAAGAAACAATGCAGGACAGCCAGGGGAAAAGAAACCTTTCAGAGAGTGGGGGTACCGAAATCCAGTCCTTTTACCCTTCCAGATCTAAGCCCCAAGTACATGGGGCAGCAGCCAGGACCCTGCACTCCACACCCTGGTCTACGAGGAAAGCTCTGACACGTTTTGACAGCCAGGGCTCACCAAAATATAGCAATGCTCTGGTACACCCCTTACACTGTGGCAGGCCTAGTGCTGGCTACACCAGCTCTGCTCTTTGTAGCAACTTCCCTGCACTAGCAGAATCCCTAGGGAACCAGTAAAACCAGCTCAACCGTCATGAGGCGCCATCACAGTGGTGTAAAACAGTCTCAGACATAACACTGAAAATGCTCGCTCCCTCCCGCCCCCCATGAACATTTCGTTAAATAATTACAAGGCAATAAAGAATCCATTTTAACATTTTATTTATGCTTCAAACTTGGACACTGGGTTTTCCTTCTCTTGTGTAGGAAAATAGCTATTTATCTGATGCATGCGGCTCCTGCAGTTTCTTTTCTTTAATCATTATTGAATAAATTCAGGGCTTGAAGCAGTGAGAGGTAACAGGACTGACTCCAAGGGGACAGTGTGTAGGAGCCCATGCTGGGGATTATGTAGCTCATTCCTGACCTTGCCACCTATGTCTGTCTGATCACAGCCTCCTGAACACAGATATCCAGCCAGGCTGAATTCTGTGGTGATTTTGAGATGAGAACAAACGAAGAGGAGGCCGAGAAACATCCGCCTTTTTTTTTTTTTTTTTTTTAAAGAGTGATCTAACCTTGGCTTTAAATCCAACCCCTTTGTGTACTTGCAGCTTTAGGCCTTCACTGTATAAGCATCCGGTTGTTTTAGTAGCTTATGGTATATAAAGATAACTCAGCCTGATCTGTTTCATCAGTGATTCCTGTCTTCGTGCAGTTTATCTACTTGGATAACAGGATCTACTTGGATAAATCTTTAATTTGTTTGCAGTATACTCTGGGATATTTGTAGTAGATGTACTTATACTAAAAGCAATATTTAGATATGCTGGAGCTGCAAAACACAGACTTGAAAGTACAGTGGACCAGTTGTAGGGCAAGACTTTCAGACTACAGCCTCTACTTTGGTGCCAGATAATTGCTGGAGAAATTCTGGTAACTTCGTATTTTATATATCTGCTTTGTGCCTGCAGACCAAATACAAGCAGATGACTTGGGTATGTACAAATAAGTGTCTCCACAATTCTGCAGATACAAGAAAGAAGCCCAAGTTAAATTTGAGCTGAAAATTTGGATTATACAGAGCTGGAAGTCAGGAATTCCTAAATACTAATCCTAATGGACTGTTTCTCACTCTTTACTTTTGAGAATTTAGCTGTAAATAACATCATCATTGACTCTGAGTGCTTGCCATCCTTGAAAAGCCAGGTGACAGGTTTCTGAAGCTAGGAACTATAAATCTTCTGAAAAATTATTTGTAATCCATTTAGCAAGGCCACACAGTGAAGCAGTGGCCTTGATCCTGTAAACAAACTACTCTAACTTTGTTCAAATACATTTCCACTGTGTTTAGCGTAGTAGGCACATTACTTCAAAAACAGATCCTCTAGCATGTTGTTAACTTTATTTTATCTTTTATGTTTAATTTTACCCTAATGACAAGGCAGCATCCCAAATATGGACCTGATAACAGAACACTAATATTGATGAAGCCCCAAGATTCAGGAGAATGAATAAAAATGGTCAAGTTATTATAATTTGTTTTACTTTTAATGTATCTTCAACAGCAGTGAAACAAATAGTTAACAAGATATGACCTAAATATATTTATCAAACTCACTGCTACATCTGAAGTTCCTAGTAGAGGCACTCTCTCAGGTGCTAGAAAGAATTATACTTTGCTGCTTAGGATGCTTAAGTATGTGTATTCAGAATGCCAGAATTTTAACTTTCCAAATGGAATGGCTCTCAAGATTTCAGAGCAGATCTCATCTTGGGTAGTGACTTGCTAAAAGGTGACAAGCATAAAGAATTTTTAGTACAATATAAACAACGGAATAAGAAAACACTCCTCCAACTTGGAAAGAAAGATGGTCTTGTCTCACCTCAACAACACTTTTAATAACTGCAGTGGCACTGGAACTATTTTTAGAGTGTGGGGACTGAGCTAAGCTGAGTCCTCCTCTCATTTGCCACTGCAGCAAATAGAGAATGTCGAGGATTGCCAACTCTTTCCAAACAGGACAACATTGCTGTAAATAGCATCTGTACATCTGGACCAGGAGAATTGGCAACCCTAGAGGCAGCTGTGGAGCCCTAGGCCAGTGGCAGGACCCTGAGAGGCAGTCTCCAAGGGTGGAGGCATGGACCCCCAGGGGATGGCAGGCTGCAGAGCCCACAGGGACAAGGGTGCCATTTTGGGAGGATGGGGGGCTGTAGCCACGTGTACTGGGACACTGGTTGCTCTCCCCCGCTCCCAATCAGGGAGCGAGGGGAAAGCACACAGCTTGCCTGAATTACTCCTCTGCCCCCTCCCCTCACCTACCCGAAGTGAGAGGAATGCACACAAGTTGTGGACTTTTTCCTTGCTCCCTGATAGTCAGGGTAACAGGAAGAAGAGCAAGCTGCACCATGGTATGTGCCACTGCAGGCCCCCGCCCTCTCCAAATGTTGCTTTTGCCAGGGGCAGTGGGACTCCAAGAGGTGGCAGGGCATTGGAAGCTGGATAAAAAAAACCTGGAGGTGCTGCAGCACCCCCACACCACTTCCAATGCCTGTGAGTGACTGGATAGCAGTCTAGACTACGATGTAAATTGCCATTACAATGTTTAATATAAAGTGATGAACACGGGAAAAAATATTCCCAACTATACATACAGTATGATGGAGACTAGCTTAGCTACAATTACTCAAGAGAGAGATCTTGACATCATTGTGGATAGTTCTCTGAAAAACATCCACTCAGGGTGCAGCAGCAGTCAGTCAAAAAGGCAAATAGAATGTTAGGAATCATTAAAGAAGGGCTAGAGAACAAGACAGAAAATATCTTATTGTCTATCTAAAGCCATGGTATGCCCACATTTTGAATACTGCGTACAGATGTGGTCATCTCAAAAAGATATATTGGCATTGGAAAAGGTTCAGAAAAGGGCAACAAAATGCAGGGCCGGCCCACAACACTTTGGCACCTGAAGCAGGGAGCTCAAATCTCACCCCCATCCCCCCTTGCTTGGTCCAAAACTTTGAAAGGTCTCAATTCTGCCTGCCACCATCTCTGTGCATCTAGAGCAGAGAGAATACATATGCACCAGCAGCAGACACAATTTTCTACACTCTGGGTCTTAGTGGGGCCTCCCCCACAATCGGACACCTGAGGCGGCCGCCTCAGTTCGCCTCATGGTAAGGTCTGCCCTGGCAAAATGATTAGGGGTTTGGAACGGGTCCCAAATGAAGCAAGATTAAAAATACAGGGACTTTTCAGCTTAGAAAAGAGGAGAGAAGGGGGGGCATAAGATAGAGGTCTATAAAATTATGAGTGGTGTGGAAAAAGCAAAAAAGGAAAAGTTATTTACTTGTTCCCCTAACATAAGAAGTAGGGGCCACCAAATGAAATGAGCAGCAGGCTTAAAAACAACAACAACAAAAAGTTTTTCTTCACATAGCACACAGTCAACCTCTGGAAGTCCTTGCCAGATGATGTGGTGAAGACTAGGACTTTTACAGGGTTCAAAAAAAAGAGCTAGACAGATTCATGGAGATTAGGTACATCAATGGCTATCAGCCAGGATGGGTAGGAATGGTGTCCCTAGCCTCTATTTGTCTGGAAATGGGTGACGGGGAGGGATCACATGAGGGTTACCTGTTGTGTTCTCTCCCTCTGGGCCATCTGGTATTGGCCACTGTTGGCAGACAGGATACTGGCCTAAATGGACTGTTGGTCTGACCCAGTATGGCCATTCTTATGTTCTTATGAAACTGGTAAGCATCACCTGCTAAAGGTGAAGCTTACCTCTTAATCAGCTAACTATTCACAGCCCTAATCTAGAATCTTTGGTCCCTTAATCAGGGCATACTCCCATGGAAGCCAATGGCCCTTTTTTTTCCTGAGCGCTGTGTCCTGATGGTGTTTGAATTGTGAGAGACACACAGCCAAAACCCAGCACACTCCACCCTTCACTTTCCCACTTCAGGATTTGTGAACCCATGAAAACTTAGCATGTTTTTGGAATGAAAAAAACATTTTATTGTTACCCTATAACACAAACAAAACAGGCAGCTTTAGAAAAATGAGAACATGTGAATTCAAAAGTTGGAATAATTTCTGTCCATGATTTCTTACAAGGCCAACATTTAGAAAGATTCTTTTGATTAAAAACATAGCATTGGAAGGGGCTTACGCACCATAGCAGGCAACTGTGATTCACTGAAGGATTTACATTCTACAGACATGATTTTTTACAGGAAAAAAAGTCACTTTTTCCAAAGTGCGCAGACAGATTTATATAAAAATGGAGTTTATTAGTGTTTGGGCAGTTTTGTAACCCTATTCGGTTGCATGGCTCACAATGCACCTTAGCAAAAATTCAAGTTTGGCTCTGGCTCTCAATTTAGGGAATAAATCAATCCCTGTAACTCTGTCCTATCTGTAGGATTAAAATAAAGTATCATGTGCCATTCTCACCAGTTATTTCTCTCCGACCACTGGCATAATTCACCTGGCTAGTGAGGGTAGCTAAGGTGAGACATATGAAAACAATTACATATTCCACATATGCATTTGAAACTAAACCTTTCAGCATCAGTTCCCACACTTCCATAATTATGAGGTTTACTGGACAGCATAATAATTTTCCAAGGAAAATGGTGCAAAGTATGAGTAAATTAAATCTATAGTACACATTGAACACACTGTAGCATACACCACAAGGACCAATCCGGCAGGGTGGAGGTTAGAGAAGTTCTCTTTCAGCCATAATTTCTAGGATTCTGCTGTGAAGTTTGCAATCTGAGTTGGTGTCCAAAAATGCATAAGTTTTGCAAGCAACTGTACATACTAACATAAGAACTGGAGCAATTTTTATAGTGGGGGTGCTGAGAGCAAATCGTGAACAGTGAATAAAATATATTCCATGTCAAGTCCGGGGATGTAGCAGCGCCCCCAGCACCTATGGCTACTAACATAATCAAAGGGTCTGGTGAAACAACTGATGCCAGAAAACAATTGATTCTACAGCTATTGGGAAATTTGTGTGTGTGTGTTTAATCTTAACCTTTCTGCTTGACGATCAGAATTGAAACAGACAAGGATACAGCTCAATATGCTCCTTAAGTAATTTACAAAGGCTTATAACTTGGGCAAGTCAGCCACATTTCTTCCAGAGGTGACACCACTGCATCAAATTGGTTTGGATAGATTACTAGCCTGGAAATATTTCTGGACAGCAGAGGGACCATAAAAAGAATGTATTGACAAATGTGGAAGAAGATGTGGTTAAGTCAGGAATCTTACGTTCGTCTCATTACTACTGAAATGGTTTCATTTTTGATCAAAGACCACCTGCCTGTTTAGCTTCTGATAGTGTTCTTACACAGAAAATAAATAAATCTCCAGTACAGGTGTTACTTTATTTTTGACTTGTGGTCATTAAGGCCCTGGTCCTGAAAACAAACACTTAACTCACATGAGTACCTCCATTGGTGACAATAGGTCTAATCACGGGGGCCTAGGATTAGTGTCAGGGCAGGTTTGCTGGTAATAGATCTGAAAGTAATAAAAACGTCAAGGAAAGCAGCAGCTTACTGCTTAAACCACCTATTTTTCCTATATCTTTTAAAACAAACAAGCCAGCCAGCCAACCATAACTCTAACCATATAAGAAATAAAATCCCATTGGACTGAATATAGCATCAACTCTTTCTGAGGCTTTCCTTTGATTTCAAATTTGTTAGCTCACGTTGTAGTGGTCTTACTTTGGGGCAAGGTAAAGAGTTCCCTGGTATGCTCATGGTGCCTCCCCCCCAGTTCAGTGCTGAGTATATGGAGATTGACCCTGACCATAGGATGTACAAGACAAGCTCCTTATGCCCTTTGTCTGGAACACCAGCACACACACCAGTAACAATCTAGCCCTTGTTTTTATATCCATAGGCTGTAATGACTGAGACCTACATTCAAGGATCGAGTTTCACTGCATGCCAAGTGTGTGATCAAAACATCTGAACACTGAGGTCAGTACAAAGATTCCCACTGATTTCAGTTGGCATGAGATGTAAACAAGACTGTTTAGTGACTGAAGGGAGGGGAGAATCACTACTTTATCAGATTTGTAATTTCTGGGAAATCACTCTCGAAACTCTGCATTCTTAAAATACAATTGTGTCGGGTTGAATCACAAAGGTCCCCTTAAGGTTGTCCCCTGATGTGATGATCATGCTACTGACACCCACATTCTTGCTCTCTGGGAGTCCCACCATCCTGTCCTGCTGAGCTCTTGTCTCCTCCAGCCAAGGCAAAGAGTTGGGGCTATTTCCCCCTGGCAAAGCAACACAGACATTGACTCCAGGAGGGCTCAACTATAAAGGGTTTAGCATCCAGGAAACCAACCCCTAAAAGGGACCAAAACTCCACATAAGTCCATCTCACTCTGTGTAAAGCTTTTATAGTGTCTATCCCCTTTATCAATGGAAGAGAGATATGCGCAGTGATTGCTCTCCCTAGATAATCATTTGCACTAGGTTTGATAATAAGCAAGAGTGTTTTAAGTATAAAAAGTAGGATTTAAGTAGCTGAAAGTGAAAACAGTCAGATCCAAGTAAGTTACTAAATTAAAATGAACAAAAAACTGACTTAACTGGTTCTAATCCACTAAAGAATTTGTTAAATGCACATTCTTATCCTAAACAGCTGATCTCATCTCAGGTAAAAAAAACTTGGAGTCAGAGTTATCTTTACTCTGGCCTGGGTTTACAGCTTCTTCAATGTTCTTTGTAACAGCTTGGGGTGGGGCAGGTAGTTTCAAAGGCCAGCTGAAGAGAAAGAACGGATAGCTTCCCATTGTTTAAACAGACTTTTCCCCAGGGTGGGAACCCTTTGTTCAGCCCTCTCCCCCCCCCCCCCATGGAAAAATACCAGGTTCAAGATGGATTCCAGTACCAGGTGGCATGGTCACATATCTTTCTAGGACCAACCACAGTTTGGGCTTTCAGGACAGACAAGACTATTCATAGGTCATTGATTTCAGTACTGAGTAATTAAGATCTGGAGCATCAACAATGGTTCTAAATGTGCTAACGAGAACTATAAACGGATCCACACTTCATATTTCTAACTTCACATACAAGAATAATACATGCACAAAAATAGAATACAGTAATTCCTCATTTAACACTATAGATGCTAAGCGAAAACATGCTAACCGAGGTCACTTTTTCCATTAAAAATCATGGAAAAAGTGGGGGTTGCGTTTCCATCGGTGGCGGCAAAGTCAATTTTTTGTGGGTGCTGAATTGTCAACATCAACATTAGCTATCTAGCAACACACGTCGCCACAGTTTGTTAAAACACAAAGATAAACACGAGTGAGCAGAGGAGCACTGTGACCACGTGTATTCATCCACTCACGCATATTACTACTATTTTCACCAACTTACACCGCCGCACGAAGTAGTCGGCCACTGGAATATTTTTGTATTATTTCAAGGACGGTCGTGTTATTTGAAAAATGTTCCCTAAAAAAAATCATGTTATTATGAAAACGTGTTAAGCGGCAGCGTGTTAAACGAGCAATTACTGTATACAGATTCACCAGATTGGAACTTTAAAATTGAAAGGTTGCTTAAATGGTTTTGCATATTCATATCCAGAAGCCAATTTTCATAAGGCATAGAGGGAGACTAGTGACAACAATTAGCAAAAGAGTCTCTAGACCCACAAGTGATAAAAGCTGAATTATATTACTATTGCACAATCTTTTGTCATATTGGCCAGATTCTCACATGGTATAAATTGAAGTCGTTGCACTGTTTTCAAAACCCCAGGATATTTGTTTAAAAAAATATTATTTACATGCTAATTATGTCAATTTAATATGGGCTTTATAAGGTCCAGATCCTGAAAACACACAAATACAACAAATCACTTATGCGGGATTACTTAAGTGAATAAAATTTACACACGTGCCCGTCTGTTTGCAGGAACAGAAAACTAAAGCCTTAAATGATAGGCTCCCAAACCAGGGTTCTATTTCCAAAAAAGCAAATGTCATTTCTTTTTACATTCTTTCTAAGAGATATTCATATTGATGAGACGTATCAGACCATCAACCCGGATGTCCACACAGTGGTTTTCATTTCTGAGATGAACTTCTAGCCGGCAAAGGCAAGTCAACATATGATGTTTATTCTGTAGCATTTTACATTCCACATTCGTTTGCTCACTTATCTAAAGTAGATTGTATTTTAATTCTGTTTGCTTTTTGGTAGGGTATGGAGACGGGGGACTAAACATTTGAGAGTGTGATGGCGAACATGCTGTCAGCATCTAAGAACTCACCATTTTGCTCATGTGCAGGCAGCTGCATTATGAACTCCACCAGCTCCCTCAGCGCAGACCAAGAGACGCCCCCTTACCTCACTGAGGTGAAAAGTGATTCAATCCCCTTGCTAACCATATGGAGTCTTATCTAAACAGACTCTGCCCACAGTGCCAAACGTGATGAGAACTACTGACTGCCAGACAAAGTTTACCATCAAAACATTTGAGTTCACAGACTTGACACGCACTGGAGATTCTAAGTGAAGAGCCACATGCTTTATAGGGTTTTTTTATTCTATGTATTTTCAGACATTGCTATTTGGGGTTATCTAAGCTCAGTGCTACAATTCAGCTGCTGCTTAACCTATCACATCATTAGTTTCTGGCCAAACATATTGCACAGAATGACTTCAGCTCATATTTGGAAAGTAATATATATGAAGAATCAAAAATTTGACTCCTGGGAGGAAAAAGTGGCTGGAAAAAATATTACAAAAATGATCAATGAATATTCATTCAAAAAAAGATTGAAGTATATAAGAGACATGTAAAAAAATTAAGTTAAGGTCCTCCAAGAGCATTGTAAGTTAGGTAAAGTTAAATCTAACTGTGATGCAGGACTACATAAGGAAATGAAAAAATACAGTTCTTTAGTAGAACAAAAAAAAAGAAAAAGAAAAAAGGCATGTAGGCAATGTTCCTACTATTCTTTTCATTCTATGTGGGGAATAATTATGTACATGGACGCATATGCAAATGTGCACAAATCAACAAAACCTAGCTCGGCTAATCAGTTGGTCAGCATTTGAATTTCTCGTGAGCATTTGCACAAGCACACACCTTCAAAGCTGGACCACTTTTGACAACGGCTCTGATGTACACATGTGTGCAAATCTTAAGTATGAAAGTTTTATTAAGAATGCTTTGTTAAGATCTACTCATGAACGTGACTGGCATCAATGACTCCAAGGATAGGTGTTGTTTTCATTACTTTACTGGATCAGGGCCAATGTGAGGTTAGGATGGGAAAAGGAATTAAACCACCAACTGACTGCCTACAGAGGATTAGGGAAGAGTGCAATGCTAGCCACTACAAATAGAAGAAGTTTTCCTTTATGGTAAGAATACCAGTGATTTTCACATACCAGTTTTGAAAAATAAAATAGATATAATTCACAACAACATTCTGGAGAGGATACCTAGGACCCAAACATAATTTTTGGGGGGCCAATACTAGCTTGTAACAGGCCCCTCCCACACATGTACCAGTTTGCAACCTGGACCAGCCCCCCCATTCCCTGTAAAATGTATTCTCCTTCCACCATGTGTGGACCCTGAAGATACTAAGGTATACAAAAGTCAGCTTCATCTCTTCTGCAGGCTCACAAAATTGAAAGGCAGTGCCAAGGATACTAAGAACCAAATTAACGGGTTCTTTCTGGGATGTTCTGATAAAATTTTATTGCCAAGATGGGAAAGCAAAAATGGTCTGCTTGCTCACATTAAAGATAGAAAGATATAACTCCAGGGAACGCTCTGCAGCTTGGAGTAGAAGATCCTTTGAGCTCTAGAACCATTTCCAGCTGAAGACCAGGACCCAGCTGACCTGTCTACCCTCCCCCTCCAAATAAAGGAACAGGTGCTCCAAAAAAATCTCTGAAATAGCAACAGGCATTTGTCTACTAGGAGCTCTACAAGTAGCCAAGAACCCCAAGGAGAGCAGAGGTCACCACTCTTCAAGATGGCTGCTGCTGAGCATAGTGCCTATAACGGTCCTGATGGAGAAAGTTGCTGCAACTGGCTGTAATCTCAGTTAGCTTCTCTCTCCAAATGCTGACATGATGGGTGAATGAAAAAGGAAGATCATCATCGGGAAAGATCAGGTACAAGAGTTCTCTGCCCAGTGCACAGGAGAGATGGATTTATCTCCTCTTAAAGCTAGCTTAGCCAACCTCAAAGGATGGTTTTGCCACCCTATCTTGAAAATTAAAGAGCCTCAAAGAGCAGAAAAGGACAATCCCCTACAATTTATCATCAACTCCTTTCAGCAGTGCTGAGCCTGCCTGATTAGTTTAAAATTGGTTTTAGAGAAAGCATCTAGGTCCCTGCTTCCTAAACCAGCTTCAAAACGTCAAACCTCATGCACTTATAAAGTCTGACAATGTAAGAGAAAAAATTATGCAGCTAGCTCATGGGAGAAGAGTACTGTTTGGGGTAGGGAAATGTAATCAGACAAGAATGATTTTTCAAGATTTGGCAAGAGACCTGGTTCAACAGAGATCAACCTCTGGAAAATTAAGGGAAGCTTGCCAAGTAGCTCAACTATTTGATAAAGTCTGCAGCTCGGTTTCTTGTCAGGATCAGCAAGGAAGTACATCTGTTCCAAAAACCACAAGAAGCAAAACATTTTTAAAAATAACCTGCAGTGAATTGAGGACCTGTTCTACTTTATACCAAATTTCCTTCCCAGTTAGGAGGCTTGGCCCACTGGCAATTATGAACTTATCCATCATTGTAGCCAAACTTACTTGGGACCTCATATGCTCCATGCTTATCTTTTAACTTTAGGATATAGACATCAATTCTCAAATGACTGGAAAAGCAGCACCTCAGCATGAGCGTTAAGGGTCCAAACTGATCTCATGGGAGCAAGCTGACTGTGGAAAGAATGTGTTTCAATTGTGCATTAGATATATCTAATTGTTCTTAGATATATACATCTGTTATATTTTTTCCTAGGGAGGAGCTAAGACACATTAACAAGCCAGAGAGAACTTAGATGCGGAGATTGACAAGTACAAAGCTGTCAAGGGGCATGGGTACCCAGGGTCAATGTGTGCATCAGAATACCCTTTAGGCCAGAGGTTAGGGCATTCAGAGTGATGTCCAAATTTGTTCCCTTCATCAAGTGAGAATAGACACTTACTCTAACTGGGTGCATAAATCTTGGTGTTTGCACCTACGTAAGTCTCTTGGTAGATCTGTTCTTATGTGCCTAAATATATATAATTTACTAAAAGACTATCCTGGCATTGTTTGGGTAATTCAGGGCAAGAGGGTGGTGACATCTATCAGGGATGGTCTAGACAGTACTGGGTCCTGCCATGAGGGCAGGGGACTGGACTCCATGACCTCTCGAGGTCCCTTCCAGTCCTAGTATTCTATGATTCTATGTGGGGATATGCAGAAGTCAGGGCAGGTGGTTGTGGGGGGGCCTCAAGAGTCAGAGAAAGGGGTAGAGGATTCAGGCTGGGGGAGGTTTAGGGCAGGAGGTTGGGGGGCCTCACTGGGGTCACCCGCAGTAGTGAAGATGGCACTGCAGATGCTGGCTCCCCAGGTCCTCCGGGGGGGAGGGGCAGTGCTGTGTGCCCTCCATGATGAATAAGAGGGTCAGGGATGTGGTGCTCTGCCCTGGATGCCAGCTCCTTTGTGTGGGGAGGCTGTGTGGCTCAGCCCCAGCAGTATTCTTCGGGGCAAGTGGGGCTGAACTGACTGGCTCCCCCTCCAGTCTGTCTGTGGGGGGCACTGGTGCTACAATACCTGGCCCTGTCTATGGCTCTGAAGTGGCGAGGCTGCTAGGGTTCCCAACCTGGTCTGGTCCTGCAGCTGAGTGGAAGGATCTCGAGCAAGGAGGCGACTTCCCTGGACCAGTGGCTGGAAACATTGAGTGGCTGCAGCTGGCCACTCTTGGTAATCCTGGCTCTTCCATTTAGGAGAAGTTTCTGAACAAACGCACTCTCAGACTGATGGATAGACTCATGGACAGACAGAAGCACAAATGCAATAAATTTATCTATAGCTCAGAAAGAATGGCATAGGCTGAGGAAGAAACCCATCTTAGGAACTGGGGAAACTTTTGGGAAAGGGGAAGCCTATATAGGAAGGATGGGCTCCACGTAAACCAAAATGGAAACAGATTGCTGGCACTTAACATTAAAAAGGTCATAGAGGTGTTTTTAAAATTAAGGGCTGGGGGAAAGCCAATGGGTGCAGAGGAGCATATGATCGGACAGCAACATCTCCTGGGGAGGGTCTATTAATAGAGATTCTCTATGTTCTAGTAAAGGAGAGAGGATAGAAGAGGACAAAGTATGGGTAAGATCAGATGAGAAACAATCTCATGAAAAAGAGTAACACATTAAGAAGTGGCAGACAAATAGTGACAAATTTCTGAAGTGCTTATACACAAATGCTAGAAGTCTAAACAATAAGATAACACTCTAGTTCACCCTCTTATTAAAGGAGGATATTGATATAATAGGCATCACAGAAACTTGGTGGAATGAGGACAATCAATGGACACAGCCATACCAGGATACAAAATATATCAGGAGGACAGAATAGGTCATGCTGATGGCAGAGTGGCATTATACGTGAAAGAAAATGTAGAATCAAGTGAAGTAAAAATCTTAAGTGAACCAAAATGTTCTATGGAATCTATATGGATAGTAATTCCATACTCCAATAATAAGAATATAGCAGTGGGGTTATATTATTGACCACCTGACCAAGATAGTGGTAGCAACTATGAAATTCTAAGGGAGATTAGAGAGGCCATTAAAAACTCAATAGTGGGGGATTTCAACTACCCCCATTTTGACTGGATACGTGTCACCTCAGGATGGGATGCAGAGACAAAGTTTCTTGATACTTTAAATGACTGCTTCTTGAAGCAGCTGGTTCTGGAATGCACAAGAGGAGACGCAATTCTTGATTTAGTCCTAAGTGGCGCGCAGGATCTTGTCCAAAAGGTAAATATAACTGGACTGCTTGAAAATGAGAATAATGTCATAAAATTTAACAGCCCCGTGGAGGGAAAAAACACCTCAGCAGCCCAACTTTTGGCATTTAATTTCAGAAAGGGGAACTACACAAAAATGGGGTGGATAGTTAAACAGAAATTAAAAGGTACAGTGATAAAACTAAAATCCCTGCAAGCTGCATGGAAACTTCTCAAAGACACCATAATAGAGGCCCAACTTAAATGTATACCCACATTTAATAAAAAAAAAAAAAAAAAAACACACCCCCCGTAAGCATACCAAAAAAGTGCTACCATAGCTTAACCAAGCAAAAGAAGCAGTGAGAGATAAAAAGGCATCATTTAAAAAGTGTAAGTTAACTGTCGAATTAAGTGAAAAAATATAATTGCAGCACTATTAATGGAGTTATTAACTGTTGGTTGTATATTAGGTACACAAGCTGATGTGATGCCAATATTTAAAAAGTCCTCTAGAGGTGATCCTGGCCATTATAAACCAGTAAATCTAATGTCGGTACCAGGCAAATTAGTTGAAACTATAGTAAAGAATAAAATTGTCAGAACATAATTTGTTAAGGAAAAGTCAATATAGTTTCTGTAAAGGGACATCATGCCTTACTAAACTACTAGAGTTCTTTGGGGGGGGGGGGGTGTCAAGTAGATATAGTATGTAGATTTAGTATGTACAGTAGATATAGTATGTAGATTTCCAGAAAGCCTTTGACAAGGTCCCTCACCAAAAGCTCTTAAGTAATTTGTCATCTGATAAGAGGGAATGTCCTCTCATGGATTGATAACTGGTTAAAGGACAGGAAACAAAGGGTAGGAATAAATGGTAAGTTAAAACTTGTGGTGGCCCCCAAGGGTACATACGGGGACCAATCCTATTCAACCTATTTATGAATATTCTGGAGAAAAGGGTAAACAGTGAGGTGACAAAATGTGCAGATGATGCTATACTGCTCAAGATAGTTAAGACCAAAGCAGACTGAAGAGCTTCAAAAAGATCTCATCAAATTAAGTGATTGGGCAACAAAATGACAAATGAAATTTAATGTTGGTAAATGTAAAGTAATGCACATTGGAAAAAATAATCCAAACTATACATGTAATATTATGGGAACTAATTTAGCTATAACTGCTCGAGAGAGATCTTGGAGTTGTTGTGGATAGTTCTCTGAAAACATTTACTCAATGTGCAGTGGCAGGCAGAATGTAAGGAATATTTCAAAAAGGGATAGAGAATAAGACACAGAATATCTTATTGCCTCTATATAAAGCCATGGCATGCCCCTATCTTGAATACTGTGTACAGATGTGGTCATCTCATCTCAAAAGAGATATACATTGGCATTGAGAAAAAGGCAACAAAAATGTTTAGCGATTTAGAACAGGTCCCATATGAAGAAAGATTAAAAATACAGCGACTTTTCTCCTTAAAAAAGAGGAGACTAAAGGGGGATATGACAGAGGTCTATAAAATCATGACTGGTGTGGAAAAAGTGAATAAGGAAAAGTGATTTACTTGTTCCCCTAACATAAGAACTAGGGGTACCCAAATTAAATTAATTGGTAGCAGGTTTAAAACAAAATGAAAGTTGTTCTTCACAGTGCACAGTCGGCCTGTGGAACTCTTTGCCAGAGGAGGTTGTGAAGACCAGGACTAACAGGGTTCAAGAAAAAAAAATAGGTAAATTCTTGGAGGTTAGGTTCATCAGTGGCTCGCAGCCAGGATGGGTAGGAATGGTGTCCTTAGCCTCTGTTTGTCTGGAAATGGATGATAGGGGAGGGATCATATGATGATTACATGTTGTGTTCACTCTCTCTGGGGAACCTGGTATTGGCCACTGTTGGAAGACAGGATACTGGGCTAGATGGACCGCTGGTCTGACCCAGAATCATCATTTTTATCTTTGCACACAGTGTCCATTTAATTAGCTAAGAAGCAGACAGACCAGGTTCCAAAGCTAGCAATAGCAATACTACTACAAATAAATGGAAGCATTTACATTTTCTGATTCATTGGTGTTCTCTTGGAAGAGGTTGTGATTTTTGGCAGAAGTGGGGAGCAAGGCAGCTGTACCAGAGTAAGGAATGGTTTCTATTTTCTATAGATCAGTCAGCTTGTGGCTGCTGCTGCCTGGATTGTAGACTTTACTATAAACTAAATGAAAAAAAAAAAAAGCCAGCTCCGGTGTCTTATTTTCAATTAAAATTTAATTGAAGAAAATATTGTGGAGTAAATGCTCCTCGGGTGACTCCATAGACTTCAGTGGAGCTACCCTGTTACAGTAGAAACTGGTCCTATGTCTACAGTAATTCCTCATTTAACACTATAGATGCGTTTCTGAAAATGTTCATGCTAAGCGAAAACGTGCTATGCGGGGTCAATTTTCCCATTAAAAAATTGGAAAAGGTGGGTGTCGGGTGTCAGGTGCTGGTGGCAAAGTCAATTTTTTGTTGGAGCTGGGTTGTCAATGTCAGCATTAGATATCTAGCAATCCAAGATAACTAGCAAAACAAGCTGCCACAGTTTGTTAAAACACAAAGATAAACACGTGAGTGAGCAGAGGAGTGCTGTGACCACGCGTATTGATCCGCTCATGCATATTACCACTGTTTCTGCCAAGTTATACCATCGCATGAAGTAGTCTTGATTATTTGTGTTATTTTGAGGACGGTCATATTATTCAAAAAACATTCCCTTAAAAAAAAAAACTGTACTCTTGTGAAAACGTGTTAAGCGGGCACGTGTTAAATGAGTAATTACTGTATATGGGAATCTCGTGTCTTACTCAAGGTTCGCTGTTTAAATGGGTCAAATGTGAGCAAAAGTGGGGAAAAGGAAAGACCTGGAATATGCAAACTGGTTCCATTTGGAGCGAGCCTCAGATTTGGTCTCTTCCCAAACTCATCAAGCTGTGTTCAGTTCGAGAAAGTGGGTCAAACATTTTAAAGATGTTCATGCTCCTAACATATTGGTTCCAGTTGGAAACAGAAGAGGAATGCAAAAATGTCCTAAGAAACAATGTTTAAGGTATTTACAGCTGAATCAAAACTTAGAAAAAAATTGAGAGGGTCTGAGCCTAGTTTTCATAGAAAAGAGGATCTGAACTCAAACACTGATCTTTCAACATTCCCTAATTTTCTAAAAATTACAAAGTAAATTGAAAAAAAATTGTATCAATGACTAAAAAAGGATAAGCTTTAATTAACAAGGCCAACTCACATTACAGATAAAGATAGTTTCCCGTGTATTTAATTCGTGTAAAAGAAGAACATCTCTTATGTTTTCTAACATAGGTCCAATTTCAGCAAGTTACTTTAAGCATGAGTCCCACTGAAATGTAAGGGCCCAAATTCAAAGCTGTTCTTATTTCTTAGCTGTAAAGCCTTATAGTAAGCCTACTTAATTCCTAGGTTGAGGTTTGGATCAGTGAGAATAGGGAAGGCTGATTTATGTATAAAAAAATACAAAGGAGGGGAGACTGGGTGCAGACACAAACTTTGAAAATAAACTTATATAAAAAAAACATTCCATAAATAGAAGTCCCTCATTAAAAAAAAGGTTCAAAATAATTCTCAACTTTACGTGAGGGTTGCCAACCTCTGGAATCCTCCTGGAGGATCTCCAAGAAAAGGTGACTTTTTAATGAAAGATTAGG
The DNA here is from genome assembly GCF_049634645.1 of Pelodiscus sinensis. Classification (NCBI taxonomy): domain Eukaryota; kingdom Metazoa; phylum Chordata; order Testudines; family Trionychidae; genus Pelodiscus; species Pelodiscus sinensis. The sequence goes on along the minus strand of NC_134715.1, from coordinate 36,319,371 downwards.
TCACATGATGAAGCTTCCAGGAATAGATCTAACCAAAGCTGGCAACTCTCCTTTACATACATAGCTAGCTAACTTCTTCTGAAGTCTCACCTGAAAAGCTGCTTAATCAATACTCATCCTGAACAATATGAGACAGATCCTCAGCTGCTGAAAGTGTCCAGAGCTCGGTTGACATCAGTTTTGTTTAGTTTGGGAATGAAAAGACTGAGAGGAGACATGATAGCAGTTTTCAAGTATCTAAAAGGGTGTCACAAGGAGGAGGGAGAAAAATTGTTCTCCTTGACCTCTGATGATAGGAAAAGAAGCAATAGGCTTAAATTGCAGCAAGGGAAGTTTAGGCTGGACATTAAGAAAACTTCCTAACTGTCAGGGTGGTTGAACACTGGAATAAATTGCCTAGGGAGGTTGTGGAATCTCCATTCCTGGAAATATTTAAGAGCAGGTTAGACATCTATCAAGAATGGTCTAGACGGTGCTTGGTCCTGCCTTGAGGGCAGGGGACTGGACTCAACCTCTCCAGGTCCCTTCCAGTTCCAGTATTCTATGAATAGTGGTTTGAGTTTGTTCTGTTCCATCTCATGCCATTATCCATTATGTAGCCCAAACACCAACTTCACTTCCAGAGTAAGCAGAAAGTGACAAACAAAAGCAAGCCATCCGTAGAAAAGTATATCGGAAGAATGTCCTCATCATAGCACACACAGCTTCACCACAGACAAATGTTTACAAGCTCACTGTGTTAAATATGAATTTAGAGCAAAGTAAGTGTAAGTTTCCAAAACTACGAGAGGAAATGAGAAACTTTTTCCAGCTATTCTGTAGGCTTATCCCACTCATGTTTTTACGAGCAACTAACATTGCTTTATGAGCCTATGGTAACATTTTCAAAAGCACTTAAGCGACTGAGGGGCCAAAGTTCTTTTTTCAAAAGCGATTTATACACAACTGAAAAAATATTAAATGGATCTCAGTGGCCAGATTATTAATGGCATTACAGGCAGTCCCCGGGTTACGTGGATCCAACTTATGTCGGATCCCTACATACGAACGGGGCTTTTGGGCCCGCGTCCATTTGAGTTGGTGTTTGGGCCCGCATCCTCCGTGGCGAGAAAAGCTGCTCCGCGTCTCCATGCTGGGGGGCCCCCAGCAGACTAGGGAGACGCGCAGCAAAGCCGCGGAGGACGCGGGCGGCGGGACCGCGGCGCGTCGCATCTCCCTGGTTTGCTGGGGGGGGCGCAGCTAGTGCGCCCCCCCCCCCCGACCATGCTTTTCTTGCCGCAGAGGATGCGGGTGGCGGGACTGCCCGCGTCCTCCGCAGCGAGAAAAGCCTCTCCGCATCTCCCTGGTCTGCTGGAGGGGGCCCCCCAGCAGACTAGGGAGACACGGAGCAAAGCCGCCCGCTCTGACTCGGGCTTCCTGTAGACAGCGGCTGAATCTGGATGCCAGTTCTGACTTACATACAAATTCAACTTAAGAACAAACCTACAGTCCCTATCTTGTACGTAACCCGGGGACTGCCTGTATTATAAATGGCATTTATAATGTTTCAAAAGCAACAAGGTATTTTCAAAAGCCACAAGGTGCCTACCAGCAGTTTTAGATGGCTAAATTATCATAGAATACTAGGACTGGAAGGGACCTCAAGAGGTCATCGAGTCCAGTCCCCTGCCCTCATGGCCTTTACAAATCTGGTCCCAAGTGCATAAGTGACTTTTTAAACTGGCTTGCAATGGTCCCTATTAATCAACATTTGTTCACGTTTACCACAGTAGAATTCAAGATGCCACGAGGTTTCTCAGAGAGTATGGACAGCTTACATTTAAAAGAGATAATGTAATCTGATATTACAGTGCAGTACACTAAATATTGGCACTTTATATCACAGTCAGCATTACTTCTGAATTTTAAGGCCTAATTCAATCCTTACAAAGAATTTAAACCTAAATTTACAGCATGCAGATGGAAATCTCCAGTGAGAGAAACTTTGAGTTTAGGGTTTCCACTTTTCCTTTATTAATGACAGCAAACATTAAGAGTGCTGATATCACTAAACTGTAAAAAGAAAAGTCAGGAAGTAAACATGAAGTATTACTAAACAGCGAGCCTTTCTAGTACCATTTCTTTCAGTTGAGGGAAAAGAAATCAACATAGCTAGAACAATGTGAAGTGATCATAATCAGAGGAGGAGAAAAAAAAGATTAAATTTGGGGATGCAAAAATGAGATGGACATATTAGTAGCTCTGAAAATGTGATGTCATGGTAGATATTGACTTTAATTTCCAAAATTTCAATTTGTATCAACGGAGGGAGAAAATTCTAGCTGACATTTAGAATAAAATAATAAAAAGATGACATGTAGGGCCAGGTTATGATACTTTCACACAGTCAACTGTACCTCCTTTGAAGTCAGTCTCATATTCTGTCCAGCCTCATGTTGTCCCAGTTTTAGAATTAATTATTTTGCTAGCATTTTAAAGTTTCTTTTTTTTAAAAGAAAAAAGTTACAGATTTCCTCAGTGAGCATCAATTAAAAACAGAGCATGTACCCATTTAAAAAAAAACACACACTATTGCTTGGTTGGGTTGGTTTATATGGTAACAGGGACACTTGGCAAGTTAGATTTTTACAAACTCTCTCCAAATACAGATTCAGACACTCTTAATAGCTTGACATTTCCCATTACCAATCATTTTACAAACTTTACAGCACTTTTTAATATTTACAGTAAGAATTCCACACACTTCACTATTATTTTATCCATCTCTAGTCACACCAGAAATTTTAACAGTGGCAAGTAGCCACATGGCATAACAAACCTGACCCATTTGATCGACCTCACATTTTTCTGCTTTCCTATCGCATCCATTCACCAATTCTCTATTTCAAAAAATTAGGTGGGATTTTACACCTACAGTCAGTAATTGCTTGTGTGGCCTCCTCTAGCACCACATTCCATTCGGAGCAAATGCTGCATTCCAAGGAATGTTTGCCTGAGTGAGGACTCTGCTTCCTTCCTGCTCCTTTTAAAGTAATTGGAGATATTTCCCAAATGACTAAAGAGGAACAGAACTGGGCTGCAAGGTTTAGGCCAACATTTGTTTGTTATAGGCTGAATACAGTCCTTTAGCTTGTTGGCAGCCTCTTGTAGGTCTCCTAAAGGCCAGAATCCCACTGTGATGCCCTGCCTCTATTTCCCCTTTCTTCAGAGCTTCTTAAATTCTCAACAGTCCAAAGGAAGTTCCAATATTCTCCACCGAGTGTCCAATTTATTGAGTCATTAAGTATACAGTGGGCCACCAGGCCTCAACTCAGTTTGGCTGATCTTCCCCTTTAATTGGGGTGCTGTAGCCCGCTCTTTCAGAGCTGGGCCACAGTTCGATATCTCTGACAGAGTCAATGTTGTCCCTTGCAATTGCTTCTTCAAGCCTGCTACTACTCCACAAGCCTCTGTTTCCTGAGCATCCTCTCCCTTCACTACAGCCATGAGAGCTTCATGGCCTTTTTCTCCTCTACCCTCTGTGTTGGGATCTCCTTCCCTCTGTGTAAGGATCTCCTGAATCCTGTCCTCCACTTTGGCTTTGGAATTTGACCTCAGTAACCTATCCCTCTTGAAGGGGTGGACTTCACTTTGTGCCTGTTCTTTTCACCTTCTCCTTCCCCTCCTGGTCCCCCCTCCTTCTACTTTCCTCCGTTTCTGAGGTGACCAATCCCCAGGAACAAGTTGGCACCCACCTCCACAGACTGGAAACAGAAACCCAGGCATACCTCATCTGCTGCTGATGGTGGTGGTCCGCCTGCCACAGCTGCTGATTCCACTAGGTCACCTGTAGCACCACCTATCACCTCTGCTGATCCTGTAGAGGTTGCAAGATAAAAGTTGGGGTCAGCTATTGTCAGGTGTGGCACAGTATCTCCTTCAGCTAGCTCTCTGCCACTGAGTCACTGCCCATCCTGATAAGAGATGGGTCAGAGAGGCTGGTGACTACACCAGCTGCTAACATAATTGGCTGCCTCCCATACACTCCATTGTGGCCAGAGTTTCTCTGCAGTGCACTGCCTCTATTCTCCCCCCCCCCACACACACACACACACTTCTTCTTTGCACCTCAGGCTCTCCACAGGGCCCCCAACTCCAGTTCAGTCACTCTCTCCCCATTTATTTGAGAGTTTTCCAGCCTTCTCTGTCAGAATTGGGTCACAAGTCAGTGTCTCTGCAGGAGCCAAACTGCTCCCTGCAGTAACTTCGCCTAGCCAGCTACAACTCCTTGGGCTTCTGTTTCTTGAACATTATCTCTGCTTCTCTCTGCCCCCACTACAGTCACCTGCTGCCATTTTATTGAGAATTACCTAATGCTCCTCAGGTAGAACTCATCTTATAATCAGAGGTAGCTTAGCCCCAGACTTGCCAGCCCATGAAGCAAGTTCCTCTGTTACAAAACCCACATCCATGTGCAGACATCCCATTGACACAAATGGGAAGTTATCTGCTGCCAGATTAGATTAGGAAATAGCTCCACATGAGTGAATAATCAGCACTTTGTAACTGCATTGTACATACATTATGAATAAGTGTGAGCTTGGTGTGGAAGCTGCTATTCAGATAAATTAGAGTTTTGATCCTGACCTAAACTGATCCCATGTGTTCCTGGAGTTCCCCAATATCAAACTGCTTAATAAATCAGCTGTAACCTTTGTCTTTTATTATGAAATAATGAACAGAGCAGATTGGAAGGTATATGACCTTGGCATCTGTTTATCACATAATCCTAAACTATTTGATATCTTTTAAATCTAAAAGTTTTTAAATGAAGTTAAAGCTAGGTTTAGAAGAAAAAAAAAACAGGATAAATCTCCATAGCTGTAATGAATCTAATTGACTAATCAGCATCTGTTTGGAGTTTCCATGAACTATTCAAAGATTCCAAAGAATGTTCAGGTTTCAAAGCAACCAGTGTTTCTGCAAAGAATGGTAGGATCTGTTACAGTTATAATTGTTAAGAGCTTTATTAATAAATCCTCATTGTCTGTATTTAACTTTTATACTCACCAAGGTTTTTTGTATTATCTGCTGCATGCAGAAATAATATTCACATTAGCATTCCTTTAAGAGACGTGTGTAATATATTCCTCCCCAATTTTTTTCAACCAATCTATGAACCTGCTGCATTACAAACTCATGTTCATGAAAATGTCACCTCAGCATGCCACATTTTCAGCAATTTTCTCCCCAAAAACGGGTATCAGCATTTCTCCACTCTTTAAGTGAGGCCATCGCAGGCTTCTTGTATTCTAGGACCAAGATCCAATCCTAAGCTGATAAAGAAAATTGTGGCAATCCTCTTTTTTTTTTTGGTCTTCACTATTTCAATGTTGTTTCATTCAGTTTCCTCCTCCAGTCTTTGGTTCATTTTTATGTATTTACCATCTTCTGATGCTTACTCTGTATCTTCATATTTCCTTGTGTTCTTCGATTTAGTAGCATTTCTGAATTGCTCAAAAGTACATTTTAACTATTTGCTTTCCTCTTGGGGGACATCTGCCTTGCAATGCGACGTGCAGGGTCCTGCCAGGATGTATCTGAAGCCCCACTGCTTTATATTGGACAGGAAACCCATAGGCAGTCCTATTATTTGTTGGCGCTGGTGGTATGTGTGGTTTTATTTATTTTGCTATTTTACTATAAAAGAGCAATCCTGGGCTCTCAAACCAATCTATCAATTATTCATATAAAATCAAATAAACCCTCCAGCAACAAATCTAATAATCCCCAAGCCATTGTTGGCCAGCCTTACCTAGCCAGAAAGGAGAAAAGATGAACCATGCAGAATGCTCTGAAAGCTAACCAATTCAGGGTGCTAATAGTCCAAAGTGAAAAAACAAGCTCCAAAAATCCCAGGGCCCTAACGGAAAACACCCAACAAGCTGCTGTCCCCTCTCTCCCACTCTTGTTGGAGCAGATCTGTTCATGTCATGGTGTGAGGCATGCTATAAAGAAAGCAAGCCCATCATTAGATCTCCCCTGTACTCCCTCCCTGTCAATAAAAAACAGTGAATTCCAAACATATTGTAGCTAACTCCACAGCAGGGATCTCTGTGAGTATTGAGGTATGCCAGTCCCCTAGATGGTTAGTAGCATATTAAGTGTACCACATACCCAAAGGCAAATGCTGCAAATGCTAGGATCTTCGAGTTGTAATCCTTGGTGGATCCATATAAACACTCTAAGTCAGATGAACAGGAAAAGGGTGGCTTGACTGCCCCAGAAATGAACTTCAATTACCCTTGAAGTTACAAAAAACACAACACATGGGTCTGACATTTCCTCTAATTTTTTCCATCCATGTGCAGATTTTTCCCATCATTGTGTGCAGTGTGCACCGAGACGTGTGTGAAAACGCACCACCAGTAGAAACATAAATCCTGGCTGAGGGCCCTCTACTAATCAGCTGGGCAGTGTTTGAATGTCTTCCGAGTGGTCGCACAAGCACTCAGCTTACAGGGAACATTGCACAGGTCCCAGGCCATCACCCAGTTACGTCCAGCACAGGTATATGAAGGTGGGAATTCTTCTCACTTTAGGCCACACCCTCTCAGGGGCAACCATGCATTGGCTTGTAGATCCCACAGCCTCAGCTTGTCCTTCGATCTCATTCAGGCCCATCCATAAGGCTCGCCTCCCCCGCATTTACAGACCCCACCTGGCTATCCACCAGCCCCTTTTGCCAGTGATTGACTTCTTGCCCGCCTGGCTCCCAGCCCTTCACTCCCAACTCCCCGCCACAGCCAGCTTGATGGATTCCAGTCCTTTTTCCTGAACCCATCATCATAACCTCAAACTAGACTTCCCATTTTTTAGGCTGAAAGGATTAGGGAGTCCTGCACTGGCTGGATGGTACTCTGGGAGTTAACACAATGCACAGTAAGAGACATCAGGTTTACTACAATGTTAAGGGCCTAGTCACATACCACCGAGTCAATGGCAAAACTCCAGCTGATTTGTATGCTGAGGTTAGAGTAAACAAACATGTCTGAGAGAAGTAGTCCCTATCTGCATTGTGAAACCATGAATGAACACCCCTGCTAAGCTAGTCCATCAACAGCTGGGAATCATCAAAAAAACCTTGGAAAATGGCTCATCCTTTTGTACTTGCAAGATAATGTAACAGTACTAAATAATATGGTGCAAAGTACAATTGTGTAGCACTGATTAAATAAAGGACTGTTTGGTAGCGCAAATAGTCTGTCTCAGACTAGCAATATCACATTAGGTCTACAGCACCACAGGTGAACTTGGTGTTTTGAAGATATATTACCAATGACAGGCTCCTGCCTTGATTAGCAAACAGTACGTATATACTTATTGTACCTCATATGCTCTTATGCTACCCTGCCTCTGTCCTATTTCCTTATCTTGTGTTTCTAGCAACTGTTTTTAACTGTCTGTAAGAGGCAAACTTGCGCTATCAACAATCCTGCTTTTTTAAGTTGTCACTAGGGTTCCAATCCTTTCATGGCCTCCTCAGAAATGCAGGAGTGTGCACAGTGCACACCGCAGGCCTGGTGTAGAACTTAAATTATACATACTCTGGCCAGGGATGTAAATCAAGAAAGAGGGGTTGGGGATGGGGAAGGGGGAATACGGACTAACAGTGAGAGTGCGGAGACCAATGTGTGATGGACATATTCTGCTGGTGCCTGGGTTATAAATAAATTTAAAGTCTTGGGACAGTTGCCAGAAAGTGAGCTGCAGTGGAGCATAGAAATCGCAGAAATACAAGGCTGGAAGGGACCTTGAGAAGTCATCAAGTCCTGCAACTTGTGCTGAGATAGGGCCATGTAATCCTAGACCATCCCTGACAAGTGTTTATCCAACCTGTCTTCAAAAGCCTCCCATGAAATGGATTTCTCAGTCATCCCTGCAAATCTAATCCAATGTGAAGCTACTGATGCAGATAGAAAATCTTTCCTACTATCTAACCTAAGTGTCCCCTGCTGTCGATAAAATCAATTACTTCTTGTCCCACCATCAATGGACATGAACAATTGATTATCACCCTCTTTATAAAAGTTTTATGAAAGTTGACGACTTATCTGCTCAGTCTTTTTTCCCCTCAAAATTATGCCCAGTAAATATGTCCATTTTTTAAAAAACTTCATTCACGGGTCATGTTTTCTAAACCTTTTATCATTTTTATCACTTTTTGCTGGTCTCTCTCCCATTTATCCACATCTTTTCCAAAACGTGGGACTCAGAATTGGACATAGTGCTCTAGTTAACATCTCACTTGCCAATGCCATTTACCTCCCATGTCTTGTATCCAACACTCCTGTTAATACACCCTAGACTGGGATTAATCCACTATGTGGAGCTGCCAAAAGAAGGTTAGGAACTGAATGTGAATCAACAATAACTGCCAGAAGTTCTATCATCTAGCCAGTTATTACTCATTTTGTAGCTGTAGATCTGATTTTTTCTTTCTAAAGTGTATTGTACTTTGCATTCTTTACTGAATTGCATCTTCTTGATTTCACACCAATTTCTGAATTGTCAAGGTCATTTTGAATTCTAATCCTACCTGCCAAAGTACTTTCCACTCCTTCCAGTTGGGTGTCATGTCATCCTCAGATCCAAAGTGACTACTCCTTGCAATCCTATTGTCTGTCCTTTAGTTGCTTATAAATCCTTAACAAGTTGTTCCAGCTATCAAAGTTAGGCTGACTGGTCTATGAATTCCCCCTTGTAAGTTCTTTGTTCCCCTTTTTTTAAAAAGATCAGCTATGGAAAGGAGTGAATTTTGAGGAGGGTTTGATACAGATGAGTGATGGTGCAATGTACACAGCATCAGAGCTCAGGAAGTAGCAAGAGGAAAAACATGGATCTGCTTGACGGAGGAAGAGACCAAGACAGCTGCAAAAGCCACTGAGCTAGCAGCCCAGGGGCCTCTACCAAAGGATTATTTCCCAAGAACAATGTATTTGAATTCTTGATGTATTTGCATATAATAAAATTTATAAAGGGGTTCCTCTGTCAGATCCATAGCAACAGAAACAAAATTTCCTTTCCCTCATGTACTCTGTTGCTTTTCTACTGTAGGAGAATTGCTCTAACTCTGGAAACAAACAAAAAATGATCAGGAAATTGAAGAGAATGGTTTTTATAATAGTGAATCATCAGCCAACTCAATAATTCTGTATTGGGCACTAAAAACAGGAGCCGTCAGACTTGAAAAGACTGCGTGGTGTGTCTCATGCATAAGTAGCTGGTCAGTGAAGAAAACACACAATTTTCCTTAACTAGGAATATACGAAGGAAAAAAAGTGAGAACTATCCCAGCTCCTAGATTTTCAGATCCAAGAACTGAGTATCCTAAACCTTCCTTTATGCCCAGCAAATACACTATTCAAATCATGCCATTTCCTCTTCTCCCACTTCCTCTATTTCTCTCTCCTCTACACTTTTGCATAATTTCTTTAATGTTACATTCCAGACATCACCACATCCATTCACTGCCTGTGTACATTTTTTTAAAAAATGCAGTAAAATACTGGACTAATCAAAATGATGATTTTCAGTGCTATTTAGTGGAAAGATCTTTAAATTACTAGCAATGTTTGCAGACACTGCAGGGCCTCCACTCTGTCAATGCTACTAAGCAGATTTTGCTTTCAAATACAAAATCTTAGCTTTCTGGCACAGTTAATTTTGAAATTCTGACTTCAGTTTTGTCCAATGAGAAGTTGTTTGGAAATCTAGCTGTGGGGTTGTGAAGGAAAAGCCATGTAAGAATGGCTTGATGCCATCCCTAATTTATCAGAGCTAGTTTACAGTTTATATAAAGAGTATAGTGTTTCTCATGGAAAAGAAGAGTCAAGGGTTGGTTGTAATTAATAAAGAGGATTCTTTATTGATGCTGTTGACTTCAAACAATCCTCTGAGGTTCTCCCTGACTCTCTAGCTTAAAAAAAATTAACACAGCTTGCGTTGCCAAGTGCTACCATACGCCATATTACTATGATCCAGCCCTATCTAGTCATCATGTAAGGGGTCAGTGACTATACCTATAATATCTCCTTAGATGAAGAACAGGATCCCACTGCTTCTCCCTGTGCAGAGACAAAAATAAGCTGTTTTATATTAAAGACACATTGAACTTTAAATGGTGCCTACCATTTTTAAAGATTCATTTTTAAACACTGTGAATATCAAATTGACTCCCTTCTAATACCTTCAATAACAAAGCACGTTTCCAAGTTTAGTGGCAGGAGCCTTTATGAGTTGATGAGAATCTCTTTTCCATAAGAGGTGTGCCTGAAGCCAGTATTTTTACTACTAAGAGCAGAGAATTTGAATTTAATATCATTCCTGGCATAAAGCTTATGGAGGGCTTTAGAAAGAGATTTTCAGACTTTTACTCTATGAGGAGTGTGGGGGTGGAAAGAAAGACTAGTCTTCAGAAAAGCTTGCTCCTAGAAACCTGTTCCTAATCTCCATCTGAACATTACCACAAAACAGCCATCTGATGTGCAAAAGGCAGTTGGCTCCAGATGATTATAAAGAAACAAATCACAAAGTAACAGAGTTAAGCCCTCAATGTATTTAAGCAATAATGCAGCTGGTCCTGTTGTTCCTGTGTGAAACTTGTGAGCTTGGGTCAGCATCTTGTTAGTGGTGGCTGCTGAAGCCAGGACAGGCTGTGTTTGTTTATAAAAGGTTCATAAAGGATATCCTGGCTGTTCTTGCCATTGCAGCAAAAACAACAGTATGGGCATACACCAAAACACACAAAGCCCCTGGGCAGAAAGAGGAGTTTGCCTTTCCACTTGGTGAAGCATTACAAACTCCTTAAGAAACTTTATTCCTGACATTAATATGATATAACACACACACTCTTCATCAGGAGACTCAGTATCTTCATTCCGAGCACCACAAAATGGGATGCCGATACAGGTTAGAATTAATTTACCGCTGAAAGTTCATCTCCATTTCCAGTATCTCATTTTCTGTGATGACCTGTTCCCATACTGTGTCTCCTCTTTTTGATCCACTTGGTTGGTTGAGCTCAGCGATGCACAAGGAGAACAAATTATTTGTTTTCAATTTTCACAGTGACTGTGGATAACCGAGACCACCAATAAAGCGTCAAGATGCTGATCTCTGTGGTACTGCAGCAATTTTCTGATCAACAAATATAGAAAAGCCATCTATAATGAGATCACTGCATGGGTAAAGACTGTAATATTTGTCTTTGATTTTGCTTGCCTGACCTAGATAGAGTGCAGTCAAATGGTACAGTTGCTATTCATCTCAGTTATAATAGTGGTATACCTGCTGGCAGGACTTCAAACTAGGGATGTGAAGGACTAGTCGACTATTCAATAAGCAAATGCTTATCAGATAGCCGAGCCAACTAGTTGCTCCCCCCTCACTCTTGCTGCCTCTATCAGAAAGAGGCAGCCGGCGGGAAGGGGGGAGAAGAGAGAGAGGAAAGGAGAGGAGAAAGAGAAGGCTCCATGTGGTGCTGCCGCTTTAAAACACCTCGTGCAGCCAGCTGGGATGTCCCCAGGCTCCTCGTGGCATTTCAAAGCAGTAGTGCTCCATGAAGCTCGGGATCAGCTGGGGACTCTCCTGCTAACCTCGGGCTCCCTACAGTGCTGCCACTTTGAAACGCTGCAGGGAGCCCGGCAGTAGGCTCCGTTCAGCATTTCAGAGACCCAGCACTGCAGGGAGCCCAGGGTTTGTGGGGGAGTCCATAGCTGACCCCAGGCTCCACACGGCACTTTCACCTTTGAAGTGTATCAACAGCCCTAGGACTGTTGCTACACTTCAAAGATGGAGGCGCCCTATCGACTAATCGAATAGTCGATGCCAAATCAACTATTTGATTAGTAAATTTCTTGCAATTTAACATCCCTACAAGGTAATGGTGCAAGGTAACGACGATTGCTCTGCAATATCATGAAGCAACACGTTGCCTTGCAGGCAAAGCTGTACAAGTCACAGTCCTGCATGTATATGACCCCTGAGCTTTGGTAATTCACCTCAGTCTACAAAAGCAAGGCCCTTCGTGTTCCATTCCTTGGCTCCTATTGGCCACCTCTTCATTACATGGAAGATTGACGCTGCTGACTTTCCAAGAGTCAATTTAGTGGGTCTAGTAAAGACCCACTAAATCAGACTCAGGGGACGTGCACCCCCATCAGCACCAGTACCCCTACCCCTCACGAGCAGTAAAGGAAGTTGATGGGAGCATTTCTCCCATTAACCTCTCGCTATATGGACGGCACAGAAACATGATTTAAGATATACTGACTCCAGCTACACAATTAACATAGCTAGATTTGTGCATCTTAATTCAACCTTCTGCTGTAGCATAGACCCGGCCATTAAGCCTAGTTATGGTAGTAACATCAGAACAGATGGGCCATCTCTGATCTGGTCTAGATCAGGGATTTCCAACCTTTGCCTCCCATCAGTACCATCTGAGAGTATGTCTACACTGCAAAGCTATTTCAGAATACTGGAGGTATCCCAAAATAGCTACCGTACATCTACACAAGCTGCCCATTCTTTCAAAATATTTTTCAAAATAAGGGGAGCCCTATTTCACCATCCCAGTAAATCTCGTTGCACAAGGGATAAGGGATGGCTCAAAATAGTGCTTTATTTTGAAATCTGGCACCAAATTTCAAAATAAAATCAAAATAGGATACACAAATTGAATCTATTCTATTCGATGCAAAGAATAGAGCTTTAGCCTTAGATAGTAAAGAAAATAAATTACTACATGAAGGATGAAATATTTATGCCTTCCCTAAAAATGACAAATTTTAACATGCAATTAAGGGCATCTGAAATCACATTATGATTTCATGTCTCATAATAAGGTTATATGGCTGTCTTAGTTTAGTACCACTGAAATACTTCAGCATTTGCCCCAAATATTTTTTCCCCTATTGAAAGAATCATGGTCTAGCATCAAGTCTCAAGGGACCTGAACTGTAGGTTCAATAGGTTTTGAAGCAGGAGGGAAGAAAAGTAAGAGAGGGCAAATGTTGTAAGAGTATCTGGTTTATAACAGTCATGGTTGTCACAATAAACATGATTAATTTGCTCTTTGTCACCAAGAAGCCTTTTAATTCTTAGACAGTGGCAAAGATGAATAGTGAGCAGGCTTCATCCTTCTATAAAGCTTTGAATTTAAGGAATGCAAATCTCATGGTGAAAGAAAGTTGGTTGAATTATGTGTGAGTTGCGAGTTGACCGGTATTGCTTTTCATAATAACCACTCTTAAAGTGTCAGTCATATTTCTCCCTTTGCATTAGAGTCATATTTCTTTCAGTGGATAAAGGAAAAACTAGGACTGCTTTATTTTCCCCTCTCTCAAATGTACTTTAGTGAGTTAACTGAATAATTAGCATAAATCAAGTTTGATATAAAACATATATTTTGTATAAATTACAGGAGAAGGAAAATGTATAGTTTAGTAATAATCTGTCTTAAATCTGTTCTCATTCTGTCAACATCGTGCTGGCTCCCATAAATCATTTGGATCTTATTTATATGTTTAATTGTATCTTGCATGTGACTTAAAATCAGATAGCTATGCTGTTACAAAATGGATTCTGTAAAAAAGAAAAAAGGAATTTATTACTCTCCCCTAGTTTCCTTTTCTTTTTTTTTTAAATCTAGTATTATTTCCTTCTGAAATCAACACTGATTCAACCTTGTGATACTGTCATTTATTATTTGTTTTAGTAAAAGGGACTTATTCATCTGGAATCGCTTGTCTGAAAAGACATTTTTGCCCAAGCCTAATTTATTTTGACAAATTGACTCGCTCACCCAGTTTTGTAACTCAACCCAGATTTTATGAAACCGATCTAGTTATGCAAAGCTGCATGTCTATATTTACTTCCTTGAATATCTGTCCTGCACCAACTATAATCTTTGCATTGGCTCATGAAAAAAAAAAATCACATTGCAATTTATATACATGCTCAGTAGGCATTCATATTTGAAGTGTGCCACAGTACCTGCCTATACTGCTTCTGTAAAGTAGTTTGTGACTAAAGGATGCTTTGTAATATTATATACATTTACAGTAAAGGTCCTTAAAAGTTGCCAGATTAAACACAGAAATTTTCATGACTGAGTAAATGCATTTGTGAAGGGGAATAGTTATCTAAAAACCTACCCAATCAACTGTTGCATCTGTTTGGGGGGGGGGGGGGGGTTAACATTTTGGAATTTGGCCAGACAACCTAAAAGCAGGAAAGATATCCCTGAAGTGTATCAAAGTGAGCAAGAATTGCTTTTGTTTAATGTAGCAGAAGACCATGGTAAAGTATCTGCAGTCTGTGTACTTGAATGTTTCTGTTGGATGCACTAATGTAAAGTGTGAAACCCAGCTAGCTGCTGCTTGGCATTTCCAGTTTCTTTGGAACTAATAGGATTACCCTTTGGAACTCATTTTGGGGCCATAATTCATACACAATGAAAGGAAAAGTAAATAGGATACATTACTTGGTTTTACTTGCTACAGCATAACTTGTTGTAAAGGTCCAAGAGAAACCAAGAGCATATCTAGATTCAGTGCTAGAACCAGATCCCCAGTCTTGAACCTGTCCCCCCAATTTCTGGTCTCAGGTGATTAATGCATTAGTTATGCTGTTCTGACATGTCATAAGCCAAGGAATTTCACCTGAAATAACCCCTGATAAATAATTCAGCTAACTGATGGGATCTAGAATTACAAATCAGTACAATTTTATTAAATGATTTCTGGTAGTAAAGTATCTGTCTGTCTTGGTTGCCAAACACCACAAGTGCATATGGTCATTTTGGGTATGCCTACACTGCAACACTATTTCAAAGTAACTAGCACTATTGTGAAATACTTAGTCTGCGTCTACACATCACGCAGTTATTTTGAAATAGTGTAAAAATAGTGTAAAAATACTGTTAAGCTGGAGGATTTCTTACTCTGAGTCCTGTAACTCTCATTGTATAAGGAATAAGGGAAGTTGGAGGAAGAGCGCTCTGTTTTAAAATAAGTGCTGTGTAGCTGCTCCCTCTTTCGAAATAAGCTACACAATTGACATAGCTCAATTTGCATAGCTTAGTTCAAGTTAAGCCCTGCACTCTGATTAAATTATTTGAAGACAATGCAATCAGCTGAATTGAAGGAAAATGTTTTTTCAACATTTCCTTGGTATTAAAGACGGGCATCATCATTTTTATGAGAATTTGCCAAAAATTATTAAAATGTTGTTACTTAACTAAATTAATGAGAAAACCCTTGAGCTAAAAGCAGCAGGATGAGAATCAAGCAATTGCTTCAAACCTTAGGGATCAATTCATTCCCATTAGCAGTCTCTGAACTGCAGAATCACAATTGCATGCTGTGAAGGGCTGTATGGAGTTGGGCATATACCATAGTGTAAGTTGCATGTAATCCGCATTCCATCAGGACTCAAGTCCAGAAACACGGTGATAGCCAGGGAAACAGCAGGGCTAGAATGCCCAGGAGGTGTTTTCCACTTCCAGGATTTTTTCACCAGAGGGCTACTAGCTCTTAGTGAAGTCCCAAGCCAGGGTGGTAGTGGTAATACTGTTTTTTCTCAAGAGGAGATGAGGACCTTTCTTCATGCAGCTGCCCTCTCAAGTGCAAGTTTGAAACTCCTGTACCTGTTGGAGGGAAACTAAGCCAATGTGACTTGATTTGCTAAAGGGACAATCAGAATATAGCTTTGGGAATGTTTACATGACAATGATATTCCCCATCTTATTTACCTGCCTTGTTATTCACAACAAATTACAAACTGTCATGTCTGCCTCTGCATTACAAGTGGAAAGTAGGTAAACAAACAAGTAGTATCTCTGTATGTGGTGGGGAACAATACAGATATCCATAAAGGTGTTTTCAGACAATTTCTAGTGACATTTGGCAAAATTCCAATTGTTCTTTTATTTACATAATCTTGAAAATTATTTTAATACTGAGCAAGGAGTTACATGTGCATTTCTTATGAGACACACAAGTACTGTAAGAGGTGTGGATGGACAGCCTTAGACTAGTTTTCTCAGCTTAACCTCAGGACATATTCTGGTATTAATGACTCTCCACACCCATCCATTCAGTCCTTGACTGGCACCACCGATAGAAAAGCTCCAGCTTTGCTATAACTGCTATGACAAGAAGGCCTGTTTCATGAACTGTCCATTGGAATCACCAGTTCCATCTACATAATCTAACAAATATGAAAGGTCAAACCTTTTGCTGTAATATATTTTTAGTGTCATGCCTGCGCGCCCACGTACACACACACACACACACACACACACACACACTAACTATCCTCATGCTGGATCTACAGAGGAAACAGTGGCTATGTATTCTGTACTGCGCAACAGGGTTCAAAATGAAGACAACTTGGCTGATTTTTTAGCATCCACGGAAACTCTGGTAATGCCAATAGAAATAGATGGAGATTAAAGTACCCAATAGCTTCATATTACCTATATCCTATGACAAACAGCATGAGAACAGTGACTTTCACTATCTCATTACACACTGGGGCATTGTGTCTATACCACATACCATGATGCAGAAGACAGTAAATTAAACTTGGAATTAGACTGACAGAATAATGAATCAGAATTCTCTTGCTTTGGGTTTTAACCTAGAAATCCTCTCGCACATGTACAGTCCTCCCGCTTTAGTGCTTGATCCAACTCCTCTGAAATGAATGACTGTCAATAACCTGTGGATGGAGACGTTAATCAAAAAGGACCATTTACGAGACAGGTTTATAAAATTAAGTCCTGTAGCTTGAATATGTCCAACTCACTAGTAGTTTCCAGGTCTGATATCAGTGTGTGATATTACCATGTAGTAATATATACAATACTATAGCAGGGCACAACATCGTAAGCTAATGATAGAATTTCAGCTTTCAGTCTATAGAGTTTTTATTTTATTTTTTTTACGGCCTTGCTATGAAAATTGTTCATAACACTAGCGAACAGTTGGCTGCAGCTCAAATCAAGAGACAAAGAAAGTTTTTCTTAATGACTAATACAGACAGCAGGTTGCAAATTTAGGCTAGTTTGATTTCATGACACATTCCAGTCAGTAACATAAAACACAGGAAATATCTTACATGTGCTGCCTTTGGGGAACAAGGGAAGATATGGAAGTCAAGCATGGTTTTATTACATTTGCAGATAAATCTTTTCAATAGTACTATTTTCTTCAGCATTGTGGTATTGATTGCAAAGCAGTGGAAAGATCAAACAGCTTTGCCACCATCTGCTCAACATTGGTCACTGCCTTACAAGAACAGTGAACTCATTAGTGCAACCATGCATTACGGTACATCACCCAACAGACACAAATAGAAGTCATGAATGACCTTGAACACTCTACCAACAGTATGTGGCCAAGATCATTAATGGTATCAATCGTTTATCTCCACATGAAATCTGACAATCTACAGGAGGCAAGATTGACTTTGGAATGGGTTTTAAATTGAGTTGAAAGTGCATCTGAATTAGGATACAATAAAATTTGCTGTAAATAAGAAAGAATTGATATTGTTAAGAATGACAGGAGGCAGACAATAAGAGTAAATATGTTTCTTCATATAGATAGTGGGAACAAGCTGTGGTGGACTTCATACTCTTCTTCCATCTCAGAAAAGAACCCAGAAATTAATAAGTAACTAGTAAGGATGACGGTCTTGTCTAGATTTGTGAATATAATTACAAAATGTGCCAACTTACACATTCCTGCCAAGATGTAAAGGTGGCCACAGCTCAGTCAGTACCCAATCAGATTGGATACCTTGGTACTGTTACAGTCAGAACTGTAACAAGAGTAGGGCAAGTGGAGCACTCACCCCAGGTGTGGCACATTTAGGGGTGCAAAATTAAAAATTACAAAGTTAAAATATTAATTTATATCTTTACTACCATCTATCTGCAATATCAGTTAACATGTGCAATGAATAAAATTAATACAAAAATTAAGAATTTTATCTTTTTTTGGGTAGGAGGGGAGCAGTTCAGTAGCTTGCCCCAGATGCAGAAAACCTTCGTTTTGGCTCTGGTTACAGTCTTGCATGATCTTATCAAACTAGGGAAATACAACATAGATGAGAGTACTATAAAGTGGATACAGAACTGGTTGAATAACCATTCTTAGAAGTTATCAATGGTCCTCAGTTATGCCCTTCCAGCATGACAGGTGAAGTTCCACAGGGATCAGTTCTGTTGAATATCTAGGATTTAGATACTGGCATAGAGAGCATGCTTATAAAGATTGCAGAGGATACCAAGCTGGGAGGGGTTGCAAGTGCCTTGGAGACTAGGGCCATAATTATCTGCAAAAACTGGAGAAATGGTCTGAGGTAAAGAAGGGAAAAAATTCAAAAATTTCAATAGGGAAAAATTCAGAGTACTTCATTTAGGGAGGAACAGTCAGTTTCACGCATGCAGAATGGGAAATGACTGTCTAAGAAGGAGTAGTAATAGAGATGTAGCCATGTTAGTCTAGTCTAGTCTAGCTGAAACAAAAAGCAGGACTATGTAGCACTTTTTAAAGACTAACAAGATGGTTTATTAGGTGATGAGCTAATAAACCATCTTGTTAGTCTTTAAAATGCTACATAGTCCTGTTTTTTGTTTTAGGAAGGAGTACTGCAGAAAGGTATCTAGGGGTCAGCAAACCATAAGCTTAAAAAAAAAAGCAAACATTTTGGGATGCAGTAACTGGAAGGTTGAAGCTAGAGATGCAGAGTAATTCTTCCCCTCTACACTATGTTGAATAGCCCTCAACTGGAGTAGTATGTCAAGTTCTGGGCACCACATTTCAGGAAATATGTAGACAAATTGAATAAGGTCCAGAGAACAACAACAACAATTATTAAATGCCTAGAAAACATGACAAAGGGAAGACTGAAAGAACTGGGTTTGTTTTATTTGGAAAAGAGAAGACTGAGGGTACAGCTATACTGCAGGTTTTTTCCGGGACACCTCCATCCAAAGAATACATTTGCTCCTCTGCTTTTTTGGGGGGCGGGGGAGAGGAAGGGGGAAGAAAAGAGATGGGGTGAGGCGAAAGAGCAAACACGCTCTTTCGGAAGCCCCTGTATTCCTCGTTTCATGAGGAAGAAGGGGGCTTTCGAAAGGGGGGGTTCCCCAAGATTTGGCCCAGTCTAAATGGGCCAAATTTCAGAAAAGCTTCTTCCAACAAAAGTATCGAAAAAAGATATGCAAAATGCAGAGTGCATTTTCTGCATCTTATTCCGATAGACCCTCACAGTCTACCCATACCCTGAGAGGGAACAGGAGTTTTCAATAGTTTAAATACGTAAAAGGAAGTTACAAGGAGGAGGGAGAAAAATTATTCTCCTATCAGACGTGAAGGACAAGAAGCAATTGGCTTAAGTTGCAGCAAGGGAGGTTTAAGCTGGACATTAGGAAAAACTGCCGAGGTGACGAAGCATTGGAATACATTGCCTAGGGAGGTGCCGGAATCTCCATCATTAGAGACAAAGTGAGACAAACGTGTCAGGAATGAGCTAAATGGTGCTTGGTCCTGCCATGAGTACAAGGGATTGGACTTGATGGCCTCTCAAGGTTCTTCCCAGTTTTAGCATTCTATCATTCTCCAGCTATTATTACTACAATTTACAAGCAGGTTAAAGAATAAAGACCCTGTCCCAAACTGCTATCATTTTAAAAACAAATACTAATGAAGGGATGGGAATGATACATTCTAGTGCTTAACTGTACCTCTTGTTAATTGAACTATTTTTTTCGTTCTTAAATTTTATTTTTTCATCTTGGTGACTGTAATATTAACAGTCTTTTCTGCAGTGAAGACTAAGGCCTTCTAGAAAATGAAAGAAAAGAGGATGGATACATGGCAGATTGGGTCACACAGAAGAAGGCGTATGGAAGTAGTTGAATTGGTTTCAGTGGAATTATTGATGCACTAAAAATTAAGCATGTGCTTATGTACTTTGCTGGACCAGGACCAGTATATATAAAATAAAAACCATAATTCTGTCCATGGTGCTGCTGAAACATACCAGTCAAACTGCTGAACTACAAATGTTTTAAATCATTTTAGCCTCTAAAAATCATGCCTTTTGCAAAAAAGGGATAGAATTCGTGTTCTGTTTGGATAAGCACTCAATTCGGTTGCAATTATCTGAATTTAACAACGAATATAACCTACTGAGTTTGGATAAGATTCCTAAATTTTGCAAAGTCCATTGAAGCCAACAGGAATTTTTGCTATTCTTGTCAAAGTGTTTTTGATCACCCACCGCAAAAGAAAAGAAAACTTGCTGCATGTTGACATTGCTGGATTTTGGATTCTAGTCCTTCTTGGGAATGTAGCGATACATGACAGAAACAAAAGGAAAACCAAAACAAAATGCACACAAAATTGTTTCAATTAGGTTCTGTTCCACAAAGGAACAGAACCTAAGTGTGGAGCAATGGGAAAAATGCTTTTTTCCCCTGAAGTAGCTCACATACAAGTACAATTTTTTTTTAGAATGTATATTCCTTTATTTCTCCCCCCAATGGTTTCATTTTCTTAAGCATTTTTGTATGCGGAATAAGGGAAGTCGGAGGAAGAGTGCTCAATTTCGAAATAAGTGCTGTGTAGATGCTGCCTACTTATTTCGAAATAAGCTACACAATTGACGTAGCTCTGTGTAGCTTATTTTGAGTTAAGCCCTTCAGCGTAGACGCATTCTTGGTGATACAGTGATTCTAAGCTTGATTCTACAAAATTCCTATTAATGTCAATATTGTGAGATTAGGGCCTCAGTGAATTCCTATTACAGCCTACACCAACAGGACTCTGGTGGACACTCCAGCAAAAAGGCCCAAATTTTCCAAAAGCCAAAATATTAGCCTTAGAGCAGTGCAAATTAGGTCTATTTTACAGATTGAAATACAGGCAGTCCCCGGGTTACGTACAAGATAGGGACTATAGGTTTGTTCTTAAGTTGAATTTGTATGTAAGTCGGAACTGGCTCCAGATTCAGCCGCTGCTGCTGAAACTGACCAGGGGCTGACTACAGGAAGCTGGAGGCAGAATTGCTCTGCCCCCAGCTTCCTGGAATCAGCCACTGATCAGTTTCAACAGTGGCTGAATCTCGAGCCTGGGACAGAACAGCTGGGCTGCCAGGTAGGTCCCTGCAGGACCAACCCTGCAGCACCCCTGCTGCTCTACCCCAGGGTCCACAACAAAAGCCTGGTCTGCTGGGGGGGGGGGGGCACACTAGCTGCGCCCCCACCGCCCCCCAGCAGACCAGGGACACCCGGAGCACAGCCGGGGAGGCGGAGGAGTCCTGCCGCCCCTGCGGCTTTGCTCCCGGTGTCCCCGGTCTGCTGGAGACGGTCCCCAGCAGACCAGGGGCAAACGGAGCAGCTTTTCTCGCCCTGGAGGTTGAGGTGGCGGGACAGCTGCGCTCTGGGCGGTCCCGCTGCCTGCAAGCTCTGGGGCAAGAAAGCCCCGTTCGTAAGTGTGGATCCGATGTAAGTCGGATCCGCGTAACTCGGGGACTGCCTGTATTTCATCCTACAATTCAACTGAAGAAAGATTCACATGAATAATGACACTCATGTACACCAAAGAAGTCGGTATCACTTCATTGACTGATAAGTGCAATATACTGTGAAACTAATCCAGCAGAAATGAATATTTCAGTCAGGATGCTGGAACAACTTTAATAGTGCAGGTGCTGAGAATCACTGAACCACACTATAACCCCACTATAGCAGTGGCGGGTAACCACCAGCCCACAGGGCGAATGCAGCTCACCTGGGTTAGTCCCTGGCAGGCCACTACCACGTTAGTTACATGTGCCTCCACAGGTAAGGCTGCTTGAAGCTCATGTTGGCCACAGATCACTGTTCCCGGTCAATGGGAGTTGTAGGAAGCAACACAGACTGGGATACTGCTTCCCACTGTTCCCATTAGCCAGGAATGGCAATCTGTAGTCAATGGGAGCTTCAAGTGGCTGTACCTGTCAAGGTGGAGGTAAATAAATTGCCTGTAGCCCATCAGGGACTAACCCTAGCAAACCAGCTCCCACTTTACTGCCCACTGATGCTCTGTATAATGGAATCCACTTCAAGGTAAGGGCTCTGGCAGCACACCCTGCAACCTTGGGATGCTTACAAACTGAAAACCAAAGTGCTAGACCTATCTTCTACTTTTGGGTATGGTCAGTGTAGCCAGGCATCAGTAACAGCTGCATTTTCATGTTCAGCCTGAAAAAGAGACTTCAATTTGAAGCCTTCAGATAGCTAATCAGGTTTTGTGGACAAGTTTCCGAAAGTTGTTGCCTAAGATGTACATGCAGAAATATGCATTAACACATTTGAAAATTATAGCCCCTAGCTGCAGTTTTGTGTAATTTCACAGAGCTGTGTCAAATCACTACACCCCTACTGATTGTGTTATTTTAACTCAAAAATATAGGGAAAATTCTTCAGATGAAGAAAGTCCAAATTCTGTATGTTTTGTTTATATTTAGAAATAGATGAAAAGTCATAGAACACTATCTGGGATTCTTGTGAAGTGAACAAACCTGTCATTTCTCTCAATAGTTGTACACCAATTTTTTTTTCCCCTTTCCATGCTGCTGAAAAAAAGGTAGAACATTTTTTTTGACCTACTTCAATGTCATAGGAGATTCTTCTATTTTAAAATGTACTTTGCTTTAAAAGTTACATTGTTCTTTGGAAACATCTGGGGATGATATTAAATGGATGTTTTGATGAATGAGGTAGTTAATATGATTGAAGAGACAGTGATCAATAATGGTCTTTAATTTTTTTAAATGACTTTGACCTTAATATATTTCTTGTTAAGCCTGTAAGTTAGGCCTTAGATTTTATTTTAGACCAACAAAAAAAAAATATTATATATATATAGGTAGGCCTGAAATTTGCCCTTCATATTTATTGTGCTAGTCAAGCAAAAAAGTGTATGACAGCTGTGATGTTTGCTCGGGTCAGCCAGCACATCTATTATAAACACTTATTCTCAGGGTTTGATAACTGACCCATAAAAATGCATTCAGTTCAGAACAGACATGCAAGGTGATGTCACTGGAGCACTTAATTATTTTATAGGATGTTTGAAACAATATCACTTTTATGATGTTATATATGTATGTATGTATGTATGTATGTATGTATGTATGTTCCAGATGTTTCAAAGCGGAATAAAGATTGTAATATAAACACCACTGGCCGCATCCTCAATTACACTAAAGATAATTCACACCTTTCTGATGAAGCAAAGAGGCCTGCCAGTGGGACTAATTATATCCAATTTAAGGCTCCTTTATAATTAGCACTGTATGAAGGGGAATCAGGAGCATAGGAATTGTCTACTAGTCAGATCTGAGTTCCATATAGTCCAGTGTCCTGTCTGAAAGCAGCCAGAGCCAGAAGTTCAGAGCAATGCATAGAACACTGCAGTTCATAGTGGGAGGAGGAGTTCCCCACATCAGATCTCAACCTGATCTCTAATAGTTAGATTGGCTTACACACTGAGGTTTGATACACTGTCAACATCTGTTATCCTTAATTACACTGGATATTCACAACAACCTTAATATCCACTCCCTTTCTGAATCTTGCTAAATTCTTGTCTTCAATTATTTTTTCTGGCACTCATCTAAATACATTGTGTGAAAGTGTTTCCTTCATGAGCTTTGAATTTGTCACCCTTTAAAGTTCACTGACTGCCCCCTTCTGTGTAATGATACAAGAACAATAGAGGTTCCTGCTTCATCTTCTCTGCCCCATTCATTTTATATATTTTTATCACATCCCTTCTTATTCAGCCTCAAGGGTTGTCCACATACACTCACCCACCCACCCACGGTCTAAACTAAAGAGTTATTTAGAAATAACTCCACCTATTCCAACACAAGTGGAGCGTCCACACTACCAAGCCCGTTATTTTGGAATAAGGGGTTAGTTATTTTGAAATAACTCCTGCTTTCCATGAGGAATAATGTTTATTTTGAAATAATTACTTGGAAATAGTGGTAGTATGGCCACTCCACTGCTGCTATTTCGAAATAACTACTCTCTAGAGTCAAAGGAATTAGAGCCCCAGGAAACACTGAGGAGTAAATCAAGGTAGCTCATCCACATTAATAGAGCCTGCCTTGGACTAAATTCAAAGCTTCCCAGTAGTGTTAGCATGCTATTTTGAAATTATTATTTCAGGATTTATTATTTCAAAATAATTTTTTTATTTCAAATTTCCTAGTGTAGACATGCTCTTAGTTAACTGTAACCTAAAGTGTAAATCTAAGAACACTCAAAGTTCTATAATGAATGTTGAGCTACACTACTTTGACATGGGAGTAGATCAAGTGCACTATAAAACTTAGTGTACAGAGTACTAGAAACCACAGGGATGCCTGTGCACAGTAGACTTGCAACTCATCTTGTTGCAAAATAAGTTCTCATTTAGATCAGGGATTCTCAATCTTTCTTTCTGAATTCCCACTCCCTTTTCCCCAAACATGCTATAAAAACTCCATAGCTCACTGGTGACACAGCTGTTTTTCTGGATATAAAAGTGAGACCCAGCATTAATTGATAGCAAGTAGGGCAACTGCCCATAGCCCCATGTCACAGGTGGCTTCATGTTATAGCCACTGGCGGCAGGACTTGGAGCCCCAAGCTATAGGCCCATGTGGCAGGCCTTCAGTTTTCTGCCCTGGGTCCCCAAAAGTCTAACATTGTCCCTGTTGGATGGACTCCTGAAATCTGCTTGCAACTCCCAGGAGGCACCAATCCCCTGGTTGATAACTACTGATTTAGAGCCATGATAGAATAATGTCAGTGTTTCCCACCAATGTACATTATTTGATCTGTCTTGCAAGCACACCCCACTCCCATGCCCAAAATGTGGCCACTCTATCCCTAGGAACATCATGCATGGTTGGAAAGCTTTACTGCCCTCCCTGCATGTTATAAGAAACCAGCTCACTCTGTGAAAGACTGCTCTTCATTGCAAATCCAAGAGGCTCTCCAATAGGGTCCTTGCAGGTCAGTGATCGGACAAGAAGGGTTAATGCTGACCTGAACTGCTGCTGGCAAAGGGAGGGAAGCAGCTCTCATTTTCAATAGAGTAGATGGGAGATTGTTTGGAGAGGACCGAGGAAGTTGTCCCATGGCATCAGCAGATATTTCTGACTGTGTCCTTCGGCCAGAGTCAAGCAGGGATGTGGTTGCATCCCTGACGATCTTGGCTAACAACCCTATCATCAATGAACTCTAGGCCAATTCACTTGTGTTCTAGTATAGATCAAAAGTGATAGGCAAATGTGCAAGAATGTAGTTTGTGCTTCAACTTCAGGAGGTGAAAACAATTCATGTAACATACCTGTATCCCATTACGTAATAGCAAACTTTTGCATTACAGGTGGTCCCTAATATCTTAGGCTACATCTACCCTGAGTTTTCTTGGCAAAAAATACACAAATGAGGGACTCGTTTGCATGAGTCGCAATCTCATTTGCATATTCTCAGCCAATCCGGTTTTGCGCTGGGGTTTTTGCACAAGAACAAAGTGTGGATGTTTTCTTTTTGCGCAAAAACCCCTTTTTTCACAAGATCCTTGTGTCCCAAAAAAGGAGGTATACCGATCTTGTGGAAAAAGGGGGTTTTGCACAAAAAAACATCCATACTCCTTGTTTTTGCGCAAAAACCCCAGTGCAAAAACGGATCGGCAGAAAATATGCAAATGAAATTGTGACTCGCAAATGAGCTACTCATTTGCGTATTTTTTGCCGAACAAACTCGCAGTGTAGACATAGCCTAAATAACTGTCCAAACATGAAGGACTTTTATCAGAAAAGGGTAATACATCTCAGGCACTTAAAAGCACGTGATGATCTGTGAATGCCCTACATAATCAAAGACTCGAAAAACATCCCTTTTCAGGACCAAAGAACCATGTGATGCTCTCCCTGTCAGAATGTTTTAAGACAAATAAGTACAAATACAAAAGGATGGTTTAGATTCTAACAGAGGAGATTAACTGAATGAGAATATAGAGATCCTTAGTTATTTTGGGTAGCCTGATAGATTTCTGTCTTTGCTACCAATTATAGACGATAGCATGCCTCTGTACATACATTTTACCTCTTTCCCCAGCTGGGACTTCTCTTTAAGCCTAGGCCCAGAGCAGGTGCAACCAGATACCTTAACCCTATCATTATCTGCATGGTGTACATAAATACCACCATGGATGGTTTAATATATATGCACTAAATTTCTGCATCTCTAATTTTAAATTAGTGCCCATCCATCAGATTTAGGACATTCGATATACATGTACCCAAAGAGAAGCACAAACCCAGGATCAGTAGTCCATATTTTAGGTAAACAAAATGTGTGACATAAGAACCAAAGTCTGTAATAGCCCTAAAGCATTTAAACATTTGATCATACATGGGTAGATTCTCAGCTGGCATACAATCAAAGGCTTTACTGGGGCCAAAGAAAACTGAGCTATGCAAATTTACCTCCTCTGAGATTTTGGACCACATGCTCTTAAATATGCCTATCTAAGAACCTGTGTAACATTGCTGTCACTTCTTGAAGTAGAAGGGGAAAGCCTAACACTGTTTCTAAAATATTTAGGCACTAAATATGGTGTAATACTACTGATCTGAAGAAACACAAAGCACCTAAAATGGGGCTTTGAACACATCCCTGTTAGTTCACCTTAAGTTGATCAATGGAGACAGTGTGGCAATATTGTATTTCATCTTCAAGGTCATTCAAGCATCAGACTTCTTGAGGTAATTCTATGAACAATACAATTCTTTAAACAATTATGTCTTTGAAGGACTTAATTGATCTGAGTTCACTTCAGAAGGTCCCAGAAGTGAGACACCAATGGTTAATCTATTGAGTTACTTGGTTTCCTTGCCCCGCTCACTATACTTTGGTTTCCACATTTCATCTCCTTTTGACTATGTTTTATGCTCTTTGTAAGAGCAAAGCAAGTACAGTATGTGTAGCATATGGAAGTAACTGAAGCTGGTACTTCCCACATGCAAATTTCCTGCCAGTATATTTTTCTTCCGCAGAGCACAATCCCTGACTTGTCTCTGTTCAGATTATATGACTTCATCGGCTACTAATCAGACAAATGTAGGAAGTTACTTTTTTATTTATCTGATCATCTTTTCTCTAGGGATAAATAAAATAGACCTTTGCTGTATTTCTGCCCTGTGAGGAAACAGTGCTGGTATAAGAGTACATAGAGCACCTTTAAAAGAATACTGCAAATCTTCAATGGCTAATTGTTATTTGACTGTATTACCTGCCTTGTTCCATATTTGAAAGAAAATGATGTGAGGCCCACCTAAAAAAAATGCCATGTCTTTATTATTGGATACTTTGCCAAGTAATATGATTTTTGTTTGTTTCAAAGACTAATTTAAAAACAAAAATGCTAATATAAGAGTAAACTTTAAAAATTCAAAATGGGAAAATAGGACTTTTGGAAGATCTAAATCTAGTTTGGAGCTTTCCAGCTTAGGTTCATCTATCAATGTAAAAGCCACATTAAGACTGGAAGTAGTAGATTTGAATCTCATTTATAAGTGTGCATTTAGAAAACTCTCAGATTCAAAGCAACCTTCATATTTCATGCATGTGCAGAGTTGTTGAACTTGGGATTCTTCCACATGGGAACCAAGTACATTGCCTACAGTTTACATGTGTATTTTACAGCTTGTGAGCAAATGAGATAATTCTTTACCCATAATACAGTTGTCCATGAATAGAGCTAACCTGCCTTTAGGTATCTTCCTACAAATGGCTGCAGAGTATCTAGCAAATGACATTGTAAGAAATATAAAGACAGTCGTATCTTTTAGAGTTAAGAAAGTTCTCTTTCAAACTCATGTTTCCCTAGAAACTAGACACCAGTCTCTGGGGCACCAAGCCATTAAGCTAAGAGCAGCAACATGGGGAACTGTTTCCTGCTATTGTGCTGCAGGTTTGAAAACAGGGACCATCCCACAAGACCATTAACAGGACTGGAGACGGAAGACCAACCAGATAGTCCTTTACAAAATCCAATAGGGGAGCGTGCAAATCAGTTGCCATGATGAGTGCAGTGTGAATTCCCTCAGGATTAAATAGAAACAGC
Organism: Pelodiscus sinensis; assembly: GCF_049634645.1. Taxonomy (NCBI): domain Eukaryota; kingdom Metazoa; phylum Chordata; order Testudines; family Trionychidae; genus Pelodiscus; species Pelodiscus sinensis. The sequence goes on along the minus strand of NC_134715.1, from coordinate 36,291,139 downwards.
CTCTATTAAAGTTCCCTAGGTTAGTAATGCCTGGTAGAAGGTCACAGAGCTACTCTTGTAAAGATAGTGTAGTTTCTAGGTAGTGACACTCTAGGCCTTGGAGGGACTGGTGGGAATTGTGGAAGCAAGAGATGAAATAGGAACATAAAGGGGTTCTTCAGCCAGCACCTCCGAGGATTGGGAAGAGGTTTCCAGAAAAGCTGTTCATCTTTCCCCTCCCTAGTAAAGGGGGAAGATAATCAGACATTTTCTGACCTCCCTCCAGAGTCCATCAAGAAACCTAGAGTGGAATAAGGTGGTTTCTGGCTGATACTGAATTCATGAGGTCAACAATATCCAATTATTAGGATCCCAAATGCCCATTTAAATTGAATTTCAGGTGCAATGCCATTGCAATACATTACAGGTTGTACCTCTAAAATGTGGGACTCTCTGGTCTGGCAACATTCATGGTCTGGCCAGGGGCTAGTCAGGTGCAACCCCAGTGGAGGAGGCAGCAACAGTGAGCCTTGCCGGACAAGGGCAGAGCACACAGCGGGACTGACTGCCAGCAGGGGAGATTTGACCTCCCTTCTGGCAAACTCTCTGATTCAGAACCACCCAGGTCCCGAGGGTGCCGGACCAGGGAGGACCAATCTGTAGTATAGCAGTACTTCTGTGGTTTAGCCCCATTGCATTTACACGGCCACCTGGGGCTGGTTTCACAAAAAGTTAGTAAATTCTAGATTTGGTTTTTTTTCCAGATGCCTAAGTCTGAGTTCAGTGTCTGTGTTTGCTGTACAATGAGTTGGGAACAGACCTTTGAATAGAATTCACAAAAGCCAGAATGCTAGATGGTTCTCTACCCAAGGCAGCCCGTGGGAGATGCTAAGCTAAGTGTATGCTGGCCCTCTGAGAAAGGTGCCTAAGTCTGAGCTGTAAGGAAGGGACTCTTTCTGGCCTGGGACTTTCAGCTGGACCGTCTCTTTTGGTGTTAGACACCTGTGCCATCTAAGCTGAAAGATTTCCTTAATCTTGGCTAGGTGCTATGAGGGAAGTTAAAGGGTTTGTGGGACAGATTCCAGTCCCTCCCTGCCTGAATGAGAGAAAAGGATTTGAAATGCAACACGCTACTTCACAGCTGAGTGCCCTAGCCACTCAATTATGGAATATTCTGATGGTAATGGTGGAGGGGGAGTCCCTCATTTTCCCTGTAGAAGTAGTTCCGCTGTGAAGAAATAACTTTTAAAGTTCCTTGGAGCACAAGGATGGAATTCTAAGTTTTCATCTCTTGGGTGAGTGCTTCTAACCACAGGCTACAGACTCATTTACGCTTGCTTTCTGGCCCAGTGATTCTAGAGGCTGATGATTTAAGTACAAACCTGGGAGGCCACTTTAGCTCCCTTCTGCCAGAATTAGACTACATTGATAGTCTCAAACCCCTCACAGCTGTCACGAAAAGGCACCTAAATTGACTCCGTGTCCAACTGTTCTGCACAAAAAGTTTCCTACGTGCCTATGTCTCTGTACTGCAGCTTCCCTGTAGATGCCCGGATAACTAAGTGACAGTGGGATGCACAAACCAGGCACAGCAACACACAAATTGGTCACGGTGGAGGCGGACCACACAAAAGATGCTGAACCCCCTGGTTAGGGCACTCACCTGGGATGTGGGAGACCCTCCCATTGAAGGGACAGAAGGAATTTGAACAACCATCTGCCATCTCAGGTGAATACCCTCATTACTGTGGCAAACAGCTATGCAAGATCTTCCCAGTCCCAGTTCTGTTGTGTCTGAGGAGAGAGAGGCAGGAGAATGATTGGATATCCTATATGTGGAAGATCCAGCATCCAGTTCTCCTACTCCAATAACTAAGTTCCTTTATGAATCTAGCCCTATGCGCTTATTGGAAGTCAGACCTGTGTCCATAGATCTCAGTGGCTTAAACCCCCAACCGTCAGCTTATTATGGAGGCTACTTGGAACTTTAGAAGTTTAAAGAAGGTTGATAAGTTCATAAAAGCGGAGCATTGCCAGGAACACTTATGGGAGCTGCAGAGATAATCATAGAACTGTGAAACAATCAATAGGGAAAGAAAAAAAAAGTACTGGAGGTGGACTATAGAAGACTGGAAATGAGAACTTAACCTTATAGCATTGTTGCTATAATCACAGTAAACGAAGGATTTCAGATTACTAGTTGATTAAAAGTTTTACAAAAATCAAAAGCAAACCAGGGACACTTCTGAGTTTTTTTTTTAATCTTAACTATTGACATGGTGCTAAATTAAGTATGGAAAGGTGTCACTACTAATAGACTACAGGGGTCAGGCAATTTGAAATTTCAGAACTAATTTTCTTGGAGTGAAGATTCATACAGTTACACAAAAAGCAGATGTGATGCTTCTGAAATGTGGCTTAGCAACTCTCCGCACAGAGTCTATGGAGAAAAGATAAAGCGTATCTGATTTTCATCTCACTTTAGTTTCCTCCTTTCAAAATCTGCATGAATGGGTAATAAGCCACTACCCTTTTCCACTCCACCTGCATAAAAGCCCAACCAACTTCGCTGTACGTAAGGGTAGTGCTGGGAGCTTGGGTTCCCCCTTTCAAGGAATGAGGCTCACAGACTGGCTCCTGTCAACGCCCCAGATTCGACAGCTGCAACTCCAGACAATGAGCTAGAAACAGCACCCACAGTCCCTCTGCACCATTTGTGCAGACCGCTAGATACATGTAAGTGAAAAATCCATCATCCTGACTGACACACACACACACACACACACACACACACACACACACACACACCGACTTTCTAGAGCAGCTCTCTGCAAGACCACTGTATGGCTTTCAGGTGGGGAGCACAACACACTTCTACATCACCATTCATCTAGCCAAGCTCCTGTACAATTCTTATACCAAACTTAAGCACTGCTGAGGGCTCTTACATTTATCTTCATTATAGAAATGGACCTACGCTGGACAGATCCACACTGGATTTAGACCTTCCAAACATCTTATGTACTGGTTTTGAATGTTTTAAAGTTTACTCTTGCATTAGCATTACATTTGTCAAATAAGAACATGATTTTTGTTCTACAAAGTGTCCACTAATGTAGGCATGGCGACATTTCTAGCTGGGCTTCACATGCCATTTATGGAACAGAAGCAAGTAATACAGTCAAATAAAAACCAGTTATTGAAGAATTGCAGTATTCTTTTAAAGGTGCTCTGTTTAGTTTTATACCAACTCTCCGTTTGACACAGGAAGACCAAGGACTTTTAAATATACAGCTAGAAAATAACCAGAAAGTAATTGAAAGAAACCACCACTTAGTCACCACTTATTTATGCTACAATAGTACAAATTGAACCAGGAAAAGTATTGAGTTAAGCCATAAAATGCAACCACTAGAGAAGTGAATTTATGATAAAGCATTAAGCACCAGCATTTGAATCCATGTAAGCAGAAGAACTATCAAGACCCCTTTTCTCTGAATTTATCTGCACCACACAGATGGTGATTTAGAGATATACAAACAGCAACTCCAAAATAGAGCATGGAACAGATGCATTTTGGGGTAGATCCTCAGTTGGTGTAAATTATAATAGCTTCATTAATCAGCTGAGATATTGGCCTAGATATGTATTAGTCACAGCCAGGTCAAATCATCATTCTGCACAATGTTTGGAAGAGAGCAAAGAGAATGAAGTTTTCAATTTTCCAGACATACTCCAAATAAAGGTCTGAACCTAGTTGAGCAGAAGGAGTGAACACAATGAGCTATGACTTCTTTTCCTTTCACCCGCAAACTTTCCTCCTATTGCCAAGGACATGCTGGAATCCATTTCTTTTTAGGCACATCCCTTTATAAACTCCTGGAAATAACAGTATGCATACTGAGCACACTATTTTTTAAAACCAAACATTTAAGAAAAATAGATGTAAGCTAGCAATCACTGGAATATGTAGCAGCTAGGAATCTATTGTAGCTCAGAGATCAATCCTTGCTATTTAAAAAAAAAAAAAAAAAAAAAAAAAAAAGAGTGCCCACCTCCCACAGTAAAGAACAAGATGAGTCAAGTTCAATCAGGAAAAAACAGAGGCAATGCTAGTTGACAGAAGAAACCAGCTGCTGGATCTGTTGGCAGAGCATTTTTCCACTTATAACCAATTGCTCCAAGGGAGGAGCTGTGACATCTCTCACTTGACTCATCTGAAGTGGACCACAAAAGTATAGCAATTCCACTCTTACTCTGGCTTTGCTACCATTGCCTCACACCTTCAAGTGCACCACCACAGTCTGAGGTTGCCACTCACTGCTAGTGTTCCTCCTTTCTTCTATGTCGGCTCTCACTCTGTCAGGTACTCCCTTGCTATCCAGGGCTCACTTGGCAATAGCTTCTCTCAAGCCAACTTCAAATCCCAATGTATCTGGCTAGTCAAACGTCAGTACTGCAGCTTCTCATCAGTTCTAGTGCAAATATTTCACAACAGAGTTCATGTAGAATTCAACTACATAAATCCTTCTATGTGTAAATTTAACAGCAAATATAATATTTCCTCCACCCCCAGTATTCCTTGTTTTGAATAAAAGACTGACAAAGCTTTCAATAAACAAGAATAGCATGGCATGTGCTACTTGATTGACTCTTTATACACAGACATCTTTGAGAGATTGCCTCTTCTTCCCTAGCAGTTAATACTGTACAGTACTTCCACATCCTGATAATTTGGCTCTCCCACTTTAGTGTACAGCAACACTTACTAATGCCACATGATTTTGACACGTCATGTTTTAGACCTCACACTTTGTAAGCTTGCCCCTGCTTAGTCTCCAAGTATCTAATGAATATTCATAATACCCAAAATTCAGTTAATCTCTGCCACAATAATATGGAGCATTTCTATATATTTTTCTGCATTAAAATATGAAATGCTTGGAAACTGGTGAGTGTTTTAACTAATTCAGCTTTTTCTGCAGTTTGACAGAACCTATTTTGTCTATAAATAGAAGGGGAATTCAAACTAGATATGGACCTAGTTTTGTCTGAGAGGTTACAAATCATTGACCTGTATTTGCAGTGCATGTAACTTTCAGTAAGCATTTTAATTTGAGATTGAGGTACTTCTACAAATCATTTGAAAAAATAATAATTTAGCTTGTTTTAACATGGACCTAAAATGCTGATCTATTTTATCTGATTCTGAGCAGGTTACATATTAGCTATATGGTTCTGATACCTATTAATTGGCTAGGGAATTCTCTTTGAGAAGACAAGAACGGAATGTTATTATTCCATCTCAATTTCAAATAATTCAAAAAAAAAATCACATGCCACAGAAGATTCAGGAAGCTATCTTGAAGATTCTAAAGCGTAGATTTAGTAAAATGTTTTATTTCCCAAAAAAAGTAATGTTTACCAATATGCTTGTCAAATTTAGTAACATTGGAGGTCTGTTTAATAAAGGAGGTCTGTTTCATGTCAATGCTTGTATTACTGAGTCCTGTATAATTTGATCTTTGAAATCACTGGGACACCACAAAGAAGAAGTGTGAAAGTGCATTGTTATGGAACAGAACAGCACCCACCAGTCCAATAATTTACCCACACTACTGAGACCCCCATGGAGAATTGCTGAATTTGGCATATCAGCAAATGAGCAGATACATGAACAAAGCGAGGCCAATGCATCATAAAAAGGATTTCGGTCATTTAATGTGTTCCTCATGCTTATAGTTCTTAATTTTCATTCTAATACTTCATGATATACGAGTATAATGAGTCATATTTTGCCAAATGAAATCTCACTACAGAACTGGCAATACAATCTTTGCTGAGAGTTGAGGAGAAATTAAGTGTTTATGTGGATTATAAAGTGCATAGTTTAACAATGTTTTCTTATGCTTTTTTTTACCTGACTTCCTGTTCAATCAGTCTGTGAGGCATTGTCTTTCAGTACAATTTAATTAGAGCTGGAAACAATAGTGATCTTAATTTTTAGAGTAAAATATTTTTGAATATCAACCGCTTAGTAAACTTTTCAGATATGCAGGTTAGTGAATTTCTGATTTCTACATAAAATATGTATCTAAAGATTAGAAAACACTTTTACATACCTCTAGCTGAAGAAGCTCTTCTATCCAGAGATATTTGTTAAGCTATTTTCAATTTTAATGTTCACTCCCTTTCTAGCTCTAACTGAAAAGGGTTCTTGAAGTTAGGCACCTAATTTTAAACCCAAAAGTACTAGAAAATTTTACATGCAGTCTCAAGCTACAAATCCTCATTTGGGAACCCTGATAGTTCTGCCCAGCTTAGTCTTTAAGGCCTGCCTTATTTGTTCTTTAAAATGTATGAAAAATTATCTAGGATGCTTAATCTTTGGAATGAAGCGAATGACTGCTGTATGTAACATTCTGGAAAGGTTCACAGACTTGAAGAGGCATTTTATCTCCCTTTTAGTGATGCTGTAGAAAGTAGTTCAAGGTCTGACGACAAGAGGAAGCAGATAAGTGTTTGTGTATCTGAAGGAACCCTAACGCTAATGTTGTTTTAAAAAAAGGCAATGGTTCAGTGATTTAATTATGAATGATCTTATATTTCAGCAGCTCCCCTGCTTGGAGGAGATCAGATGGCAGGAGTGAGGATGCTGGAATTTTCTTCCAGAAAAATACCCGTTTTCTCATTTATTTCATTGCTGGGGGGCTTGTAATATATATGGGTTCTTGCACATTCCCAGTGATGAGCAAGCTCACCCATGGCTGTTACAAAGCTCCAGAGCAGGCAGTTGATTCACTGAAGGTGTTGGTATTTTCCAAATACTTGTTTAAAATATAGTACTACAGAAATGGTCATCTACATCATATACTGACAGGGGAGTTTGTTTATGGTTACCATAGAACAATTTAGTGTTTAAAATAAGTACTGATTTTTGAAACTGTATCAATGTAAAGACGTGCACTGCAAAAAAAAAAATTTTAACAAAGCATTTGATGTCTGTTCCAAAGCTTGTTGGAGGGGAAAAAAAAGGATCAATGAGCACCATCCTGCTCTTTTCACCAGGCTGTGGATCAGGCAAGAGGCCAGTGAGCTCAAGAGGAATTCAATGATGCTTCTACTCTTTTCCTGTTATTATAGTCCTTTATTTCTGCCAGAAAATTTAAGGAAATGAAACCACAAACTCGGTATCTAGACTATGGTTAAAGCATGCTATGAGCTCTTGCTCTATTGTGTGGAAAATATTAGGTGAAATTAATTGCCAACGTATTGCACAAGCTGAAAGTGAGTTTTTAATCTTTTATTGAATGTCACAGAATCATAGAACACTAGTACTGGAAGGGACCTCAAGAGGTCATTGAGACCAGCCCCTGCCCTCCTAACACGACCCAGTACCATCTAGAATACCATGTCTTTGCTAACCACCTCTTAACAGCTTTTTTAGATTCTATTTCCCCTTCATTTTTAAATAAGACTCATTTTCTTGTTTATCTATAAGTTATCCTCTTCCTGTTTGATCATGAGGAGAAACATGTTGAATTTATCATAGTACACTTGGGTTCCTGGCAACAGACTGTGCAGAGTATGTTAATCAAAAGAAGATAGCCAAGGCATGTGTATTTACAATATCTGAAATGCTGGACTTCAAAGGAAATGCAGTAGCTGCTGCCCAAGTACATTGCTTTTGCATGAGTATCTTTATTAATAAGGATACTTGTCTTGTTTAGGATCTGATACCCAAGGCCAATGAAGTAAACAAAAAATAAAATAAAAACCTTGCACTGACTATAATGGGCCCATTTAATCTCCCTCACAGTGGATCTCAAATCACTTTACAGACATGTATGATTACCACCTCATACCACTCTAATGAGGTAGGAAAGGATCCTAGTTTACAGATAAGTAAACTGAGGCAGAGGTTACATCATTTGCCTAACACCACACTAGGACAGTGGCATACCCAGGAACCAAACAAATACTCAAGTCCTGGAGTCATTGTCAAGCCACTTATTCTTCTTGGAACTAATCCAGAGCTGATTAAAGACATTATTAGAAATGCTCCCATTAAATTCAGTGTGTGATCTCATTGGGCCTCAAATATTCAAGTTAGTCTAAAATTTTTAGACTTGAAATTTCAGCCATCTGCAAGTGATGTTAGAGATCATCTTTAATTACCTGGTGAAAAAAAAACTCAACATGTTTGAATATCTGGTGCCATGAGATGATGCCCTAAGTATCTACACTTTAAAAAAAAAAAAAAAAAAAAAAAAAGAATGCAGCGCTCACCAATGTCACTCACCACCTTAAACTCCATCTCCGTGAGAGGGGCTTAAGTGCACACACCATGTTTACATCAATTGCTGCAGCCTTTCAGAAGATGTCCCACAATGCCCCCACACTGACAGTTAAGTTCATTCAAGTGCTCATGGTGAGGATGCACATCGCTGACACAAGAAGCACAGTCTGAACATGCGAAAGCTGCTGAATTACAGTGTTTGCCATAAATCAATGCAACTTAGGCAGACTTAATTTTGGAGTCTAGACATTCCCTGAGCAATTTCAATGGGAAACTCTGTAATCATCTTTATGGACACATCAGTTTCAATAGAGCTAAGCAAATACAATACAGAAATGTTGTTGTAGCTTCTTAGTTCCTAATTCATTCATGTTACAGAAGTTTTATGAGTCAAGATTATAAATTGCCTCAGCCACCAGTCCAAGTTTCAGGTTTTTTTATATTTCACTCACTGGTTTATCACATCTAATTTGGCTAATTTAGATTTGCTCTGAGAGAACTGTTCTGTGTCAATATAGGGGAGAGGTAGCAAAAAAAAGTAACCTTGGCTATATACTGAACAGAGAACTATAGGGATCCTCCCAGAGGGTTTTATAGGATCCGTGCCTAAACGTTAGTGACATAAATGAAAGAAATTCTCTAACCAATGATCTATGAAGAAATAAATATCTTCAGTAGTCTAAGGCAGTATATCCTGATTTACCAGTGATAGACAAAGATATACTCTTAACCAAACTTTCCAATAAGCTACTATGTTCTTAGATGCTCCCAAAGAGGTTTTACATTTTAAAAAAATTCCTGAAGTTTCTATTTTCAACACTTAATGAATCAGAAAAATAAAGTTAATCTTTGGTAACCAGGGGGGTAGGAAATCTCATGATGGTGGTCTCCAGATGCTGCAACCCCACAGAAGCAATCCCCCTGTTCGTTAATTGCAGAGCCAATAAAGTAGATGTAATACAGAAACAACATCAGCAGGTGCAGGTAAAGAACATAGTATGATTGTGCTTAGAAATGGCTGACACAAACAAAGCCCACCTTTGGCAATTTGAAAATAATGGCTATTACTGCTCCAAAAAGGAAATAATTAAAGCCATTTTCTGATGCTAAGCAGCTGATACTAGTGGTTTTCAATGGCAAATTACCAACATCTGCACTGCAAAAACCCAACTACTGCTTCAATTACATAGCAGGGATAACCACAGAGCTTCTAGAACTTTTTCATGTTCTATAGGTCCTCTAATTAAATGTGACCTATGACTGATAGCTAAACGACTCATGATGGCAAATTAGGTTTCTCGAATTCCATACGGTTTCATTTATGTTTCTAATACTTAATATCCTGTGAAAAACCAACAGTAAAAGCTTCAAAGAGAGAAAGTAAGAGGCTCGGGACATCTGAATGTTTCTTAATCATGTAATAATTTCAAGTTTCCAGACCAATTCAACATTAAGATTTATACAATGTATTCATTCCCACAAGAATGATGGCTGCTAATTCCCACACATTGGTGTATAAGTAAACATAAATCTTACTAAACAGGCTGAAAATCCTTACCTATGACTATTAAGAAGCCAAGAAACATTGGAAATTTTCATTGCCAACCTAGGAATACAGTAGTGTTAATATGTTATGCAGATGTAAGCCAAATATTCACTTTTAAATAACAAGGAAAGAAATGCAAATTAAGCAGTAGTTTGTGGCTTTGGCAGTGATTTGAAATGTATTTCTGAAATAAACTTTTCTGAATTAACACCGCCACAACATTGTCCAAATATTATACCACTGATGTTGTAGCTAAGTGTCAGATTCTTCAATTATAATCCCCTGTTATTAAAGGTTTATTGACTTGGTATATATTTTTGTTTGGCACACATACACTTTCTCAGCTTTTTTTTTTTTAATAATAAAGATTCAAACATATCGCAACTCCAATTAGAATCTCTCTGAAGAGTGAAAGATTGACACAAGTAGCAATTATCAGTGCCTCATTTTTGGGTGCCCTACTTCAGACACCTTTCCTCAACATTCCAAAATTACACTTCTTTAAGGTGCCACAAGTTGGATGCCCAAAGATTGAAGTAACCGAAAATAAGTGCACACTTTTTAAAATCTTGGCCAAACGTTGGAATGAGAATAGTGCCTGCAGAAGAGACCTGCGAAAAGAAATGCTTGATTCTAACGTAATGGGTGACCCAGTACCGCATATATTCACACCTACGCACTAGTGCACAAATATTTGTATCGAAACATACCTGGGGGGCGGGGGAGGGGAGGAGAAAAATGTTTTATAACAGCTTTCATGCTAGTCATTAAATATTGTAAACGACTTGACACAGGTGTGCCTTATGGCAATAATATATTGCCACATTTATAGCTTATCCCAGTCCCATACAGAGGCTAGGAGTGAGACAGGCCTAGGTGTGACATAAGCATTAGGACAGAGACGATGGATGTATGCCTCAGCCTCTGTATAATGCTCTCACCAGACCCCAAATTCTACACACAAGGAAAAAGACAGGTGTTGCATTTGATCAATATTCCAGTGAATAAGGGATCACATAAACATATAAGCCACAGCTCATATTGATTGGTTCCATTTATGACCAAGAAGCATGGAATGATTATCTACTGGGTAATATTATAATAGATATTCATAGTTGATCCTATTAGCATAACTGGTTTAACAAGGTTGCAGACACTTGTTCACATTTTTACTATTTTCTGATCTCAGTACCTGCCAAAATAGGGGTAAGCAAAAAATAGGGGTAGGCAAAAAATTCTTAAAAAAATATCCCGAGGAGTAACATTAGTTTGAACCAAGGGCTTTGGTTCAAACTAACGTGTCCCGGCACGCACTTTTCACTTTCAAAACAGCTGTTGAGCGGAGTAACGCGCCAGCGAGATCATGCTAATGAAGCATGGGATATTTAAATCCCCGCTTCATTAGCAATTTCGGTCGCCTACATTTGCATCCCTAGTTCGAACTAAGGTGCAAGTGTAGACGTACCCTAACAGTTTTCAACAGCCAGATCTAATTCTAGTCACAGCGCTCTCAAGCCAATGCAGAATATGGCAGAAGACACAACAGGTGAATATTTCTTTCTATTAGGATTCTTCATCTTGCAGCAGTTTAGAAAGAAATAAAGATGACATATCCATGTTAACAGCACTTTAAAACACCATAATTATTGTTTTTACATGAAGCACCACATTAATACCAATTAAAATAGAATCACTCAGGCCCATGATTTGGGTTATGTATTTGGGGCAGGTCTAGGCATAACAGGTTTTAGGTATTGTCTCAATATACCAAACGATTGTATTTATATAGAGAGATTATACCCCACCGAGGAAAAGATGTTCCATTTTTTAATAATCTAGTTGAAATTGGCATAATTTACATCTTTGAATGTCTCCACGCAATGGGTATAAAAAAGTTGCAAACAGGGCCAGAAGCTCAACACACCAAAGCCCTCACAGCACTATTGATTTTCATTAAGCTAAGAATCTGGCCCGGTTTTAATTCTCAAACTGAACACTTTGTACTCCCAAACACTCGCATCCCAGAGCAATGCATCAGGATGGAAAACTGAAGGGAGCTATAGAAATATTAGATTAAGGCTATAAACTGATGCCTGATGTTGCATTTGTCCAGGGCAGCTGTGAAGAACCTCAGTGAACACCTTTTTTCAGGTCACATGCTAGATGTAGCTATGTTTTATTTGCTTGCATAGTGCAGTGAAGCTGTTGGTGCTAACTCAATAGGATGTGCTTTCCCATGCAAGATGGACTGATATGAATGAGTAGTGGCCAGTTTGCTAAGAATTTTTCAAATACCTTGATTTCTATATAAATTATATTGGCTGATATAATCTGCAGTGTTCTGAATTATTTCCCCCCCGCCCCCTCTGGAGGACTATTATGAAGACTTCTGAAGAGGAACTGGGCAAGTTTACTTGTTCAAGGGAGTGACTGAATATTTTAAGTATTTGAGGCATTAGGAGATTCTGAAAAGATTTATTGAACTCATTGCTAAAACCATCTGGCCTTGGAGTTTTGCCATTTGGAAGGTCCCTTATAAACTTTCAAAAATGTCTCTCGTCATCTCTGCTTCAAACTGCACTTTTTGTTCTTTAGTAATCCAGGGGATTGTTTAGGTTCTAAACACAAATATTTGTGCTCTAGTAGAAATTCCTGAGAGTGAATAAAGTTTTTCAAAAAATGTTAAAGCCTATTTTTTTAAATCAGCTTCTCATTCTCTGTTGAAACTGTGCACCATTTGTGGCACTAGTGTGATCGAGTACTGTTGTAAGCATATGGAGGACTTCCTACACACACACACACACACACACACACACACACACACACACACACCATAAACCATATGATAGGGATATTTGTCAAGCTGCCTCTAAAATTTCATCTGTAGTTTGGCTCTTGAGAAGTACCAATGCTCTGTTAAAGAGTTTTGAGTTTTTCTAAGACCAATAGTTCCACTAAAGGAGACTACAGATGCTATAATCCCTTCAGTTACAGCTGTTGCAAACTTCACCTTAACTATCACAAGCATTTCTCTGAACTGCTACAAAGTATTCAGCTCTAAAGCAGTCGTATTAGCAATTAAAATGATCAAATAGTGTAGATAGTTTGAGATGAAAAAATAGCATGCACTCTGCAGAGGAAGAAAAAGATTTCAGTATCAGGGTGCCAAATGGCTCTATCATTTTAGTCTGTAGTTCACACTTTTTGTTTTAAAGATGTTAAATTAAAAGCCTCTTTTGTTCCCTTCCCAAGTTGTCATGGTCACAAAAAACATTGATTCCTTTATGGATTAAAACAGCTGATATAGCAGAGCAATCACCTATATAGCAATTGTACCAATTTTATGAGACACCTTTTGGGAGAGTAACAAAAGAAAAGAACTCCACAAATGGCCTTCACTTTTCAAAGGGGTTTTTCAAAGTAATCAAGACATACTGATGCATAGAGTAGCTGTGTGACAGTTTGGTGAAACTTTGTCAGAGACAAAGACTCATGTCATTCATGAATGTTAATTATTTCCTGGCTCTGCATTTGGAATGTCTTCTGTGGTACACCAATGTTCAATATAACAAATGTAAAAGCTTTTGGGAAATGACATTTTTGCATTTGTATATTTTCCTCTGGAGTGATTTTTTTTGCACAGAATTCAGAACAATGAAAAACATAGAACACACTTAAAGTATACATAATAGAATTGTTACAGTTGTACTTTGTAACCCAATACCAGCAGTAGTGAATGTTTTTGTGATGTGGACATTCATCCGCAAGCAACTGGAATGAGACCACTTTATTTCCACCAAAAATATTTTGTTAAGAATTTGCAGTCACCGTGGGAGATTCATAATAGTTATCTAAAAATTAGAGGCTTTATATTAATTTAATAATTCCTGCAGTCTCATTTTTACTTGAAACACTTTTAGGTAAAACACCTGTATTGCTTAGAGCATGGCAAATACGCCAATAAGTTTTCATGCTCTCACTGGAATTTAAGGCATTAACTCCAACTGTATGTGTTTCCCTTTTACTCACACAACTCACTTCTCAGAAAGTGAATTTTCACACAACTGTTCTCAGAAAGTGAATTTTACCTTTGAACACTATGTTAGTGAGAACATTTGATATGGCAGGGGAATTGTGGGAGCACAGAGTATATTCCCCCCTCTCCTCAAAAAAAAAGAAACAGCAAAATAAAAAAGGTAACTTACCAGCTAGAACAAAGGACAATGGAGCTAAAAACTAAGTGAAAAATGGCCACTTTCAGATTGCAGCTTAAATGGCCAGCCTATAGAAAAGCATGCTGGGATATTCCCTGAAGATTGGTGTTAGGAAGAATCAGGTACTTGCAAGAGAACATGTCCTGCAGAAAGAGCTGTTTGTACATTGTGTCAAGTGTCATCCTGTCTAAAGCACCTATGAGTCAAAGATCCTGTTGCATCCTTGACAGCCAAGTGACTCTTCTGGTGGGAACCAAGGCATCTTAGGCCTTTAGGCACCTACTAGGTTAAGTTGCAGCTAAGTGCTGGTTTTGTTAATGCCAATGATGCCTAAATGTTGGGTTTGGACTAAGTACCCCTGGAGAATCTAGCCTGGAAGGTGAAATCTTGGCCCAATGGAAGTCAGTGAGAATCTTTTTATTGACCAGAGGTGCCAGGATTTCAGCTTTAAAAATGCTATTTGAGGGCCATATATAGTACGTGCAATAAGAGATTAAAGTCTTCCTGTAGAAGACTCTGAAGATACATGTTAGAGCAGCCATTTTAACTAATTCTCTTAGAATGTAACTATATTTAAAAAGGGGAAAATATAAAACTTTGTTTTTTTAAAGAAAAACTGATCAGCAATAGATTGTGCTAGTTAGAGCTAAGCTGCATTGTCTATCCTTTAAATTCAAGGATAATATCATCAAGTACCTCTAGCTAGTCTTTCAAGGCAGAGAGACTTTGCTAATAAGGGCAGACTCCTTGCTGTCAGGTCCTACACTGCATAAACTCTACAGATCCATCATTAGTTCTTGTCATCTCTTAGGGACTGTTGGCCTGGAGCCCAACAATTGATATAGTAGAGAGCTTCCAGCTAAAATAACAGTCTCCACATCTTTATCTTCCCATCCATCAGATGGTTGGTGGAGGATTGGGCTAATTTGTCACTCTACCCACTTGGAAAAGTTTGATAAATGGTTTAATTAGATTTTTTTAAAGAAAGAAATCATATTTCTTGAGAACTTGGGGTTGGAAAAACAATGCGTAAGATTGAATTAGAAAAAGAAAATATTTTTTCTTTAGCAAGGATTGGAGGCACCTTAGCCCAGTGATGAGCAGTAAAAAAGCATGCAGTCGGTCAGACGGATTTAAAGCAGAGGCAGATGCTAATGCATACTCTCTGCAAAGCAATACAGGGACTCAAAAAAAAACCACTAGCAGAAAATATTCCCAGAGATGGGTCAAGATACAGATTCCAATTTTAGGCACTCTTGAACGTGAGTGACCTTGCCCTGGCTCCACTCCTGAGGCCAAGGCCTTCTCACTAGTTGTTTTCCTCCCCTAAAGGACCAAGGACTGGGCAGTCCATGCTCACAAGGATGGTTACTGCAACTTGCCCTTGCACTGGACATGCTAATGAGGTCACCTGCATTCTCTCCTTTCAGTGCCTGCCCAAGGACTGATCACCAGGCCTGCCAATGAGGGAGAAGGAAATGCCCCGGGGCCGTTAAGTCACCACCCGAGCCCCACTCAATATGCTCTGAGGGCTGGCTAGGAAGGGTGTGACAGTCTGGGCAGCACTGAGCACTGTCTGCCCTCAGTCCCACCCCTTCTGCTCAAGTCCCTGCCCCCTCCAGCCATGCAGAGCCTACCCTCGCATCCCTTGCTCGAGAGCCTGTATGTCTGTCAGCGCGCTTGCTGGTTACAATCTGTCCCTGAGAGTTTCAACACTTGGGATATGCAAGCAAAGGAAGGCTAAGCTGGTTCGAGTCCTTTTGTTGTGTGTGCTGGTTCAACCAAGCACATGATTTCCCCAAAGGTTTTTCCTGCACCAGACTATATTATGGATTCCTGCATAGACTGACTATACTATGACAGTTGCAGTTCCGACTAGATTGTCTCTGAGCATTCATATGTAGTTATTAGATTGATTAAATCTATTAATTTATAGAATAGACATACATAAGTCAAACTTATTTCTCTGATAAGTATTTGAGCTATATAGTTTGTAAACAATTTAAGCATTCCACCCCCAGGTGAAATCTTACCTGATTACACAAAAGAAATATTTTTCAGTTAGCGATTTCAAATCCCTGTCTATACAGCAGGCTAATATGAAATAACATCAGAGATAACTGGCCCTGTGTTAGTACTGCCCTTAGGAACTGTTATCTTTTACATGAAATTAGCAAGTTTTTTCACAAGTCCAAAGGCTGCCAACTTGGCCTTTTGTCAAAGGAAACTGTTTAAGTATGCAAAGTTTAAGAAGAGGCAGGCAAAACAAAATTGATTTTAACACCACTTGCCTCTGCACCAATCCTGAAAACCAGTTCTCAAGTGAGTAGACCTATTTAAGTCATTAATTCCCTGGACTGGTCAATAAGACTCATTTTTGGAGGGGCTCCTGATGTGTTTCTGGGTCAAGTCCTGAGACATTCCTCTTTTTCCCCTACAGTAATGTTTCTTCAGACTAACAGTGTCTCTAAGATGCAGCAGCAGGATACTACAGGAAACTAGTACAGGGCATGAGTTAAAAAGATGTTCACTAGCCTAAATTCAGTGAAAAATTAATAAGGACCAAAAGTTACTAACTGATGGTTGTCTAGTGACCCACATGAAATTAGCTGAAAGCCCATTTGCTAATTGACTGAGGCCATCAATTCACATAGAAGCCTCCAATTTTGCTAACAGTCTTAGGGTACACAGCAGCGTTATTATTATTAACCGACATTATTCCGAAATAACCTACTGTACGTCTACACTACAAGTCTTTATTTCAAAAAAACATTGAGCAGGACAGTTTATTATTCTGATCATGGTAACCCTCATTTCACGAAGAGTAAGGGAAGTTAAAGGAAGAACACTCTTCCTAGGACTTCCTGCTGTGCAGACTGTGCCAATTTCGGCTTAAGCGACGTAATTAACATAGCTGAAATTGTGTAGCTTAATTTGACTTTAGTCCTGCTGTAGAGGTACCCTTAGAGAAAGGCCTGTGAACTGCTCCTGAATAGTGGTCTTTCTGGGCCAGAAGCGAGGAAATTTGGTAGAGCAGTGAGGAGCAGATGGCTACCATCCACATAGAATCATAGAACACTAGAACTGGAAGGGACCTCGAGAGGTCATCAAGTCCAGTTCCTCACCCTTATGGCAGGACCCAGTACCATCTAGACCATCCCTGATACATGTCTAACCAACCTGCTCTTAAATATCTCCAGAGATGGAGATTCCACAACCTCCCTAGACAATTTATTCCAGTGTTTAACCACCCTGACAGTTAGGAAATTTTTCCCATTGTCCAACCTAAGCCTCCCTTGCCACAGTTTAAGCCCACTGCTTCTTGGCACCTGTATTTGCCACAGAGGAAAACTGAGGACTCCAGTTGTACTACCCTGAGATTGACAGTTTATGGACATCAAGGCACTTTCCTTGCATAAAGCTCAAGTTGTTTGGCTCAGTGTGGATGAATCCCCCAATCTTATGGTGCAAAATTTAGGCCATGCCACATAGCTACAGTACAAGCCTTTGCTGCCTGTCCTGCTATCACTAATCTAATTTGTCTTAAGTGTTGACTTTAGCCCTTTCCTCCACACGAGGGTGCAGTATATTGGATTCACATAATCAAGTATCACATGGCCCTTCCTCATATGGCTGTCCTCTGCACTAATCTACCATAGGCAGACACCTTCCTCAGTATATGTGGTTTAATGGAAGCATCCATAGACATCTGCCCAGCTCCACCATAGGCATAAAAGTTGCAGAGAGCATTGCGCTGGGCCTCCTATACCACAGAATTTCGCCCTAAAATAGAAAGCAAGAAGTGCACTAACCACAAAAGACACTCAGATCTTGAAACAGAACAGCCATTTTGGGTTTGCTCAATGGTCTGACCCACCCAGTATCTCATCTGACAGCAGCCAGTACCAGTGTGTCAGGGGAAGCGTACAGAACAAGGACAGTGGAACAATCTTCCAGCTTCTGGCAGTCAGAAGTTTGCTATTCCCTAAGCATAATGTTGTGTCCCCAACTGCATTGGCTAATAGTCCACGAACTGATCCTCCATGAACTTATGTAGGACTTTAAAGCCAGCTATACTTTGGCCATCAAAATATCCCACAGCAATGAGTTTCAAAGCTTGATGTTTGTACTGTGGCAAAGGGTAATAACCCTTCACTATTCACTTTTTCCAAACCACTTATGATTTTTATAGACCTCTATCATATCTAGCCCTTCTCTAGACTCCTCTTTCGTCTTGCCTCATGTGAGTGTAGCTCCATTCTCTCGAGCACCTTTGCTGCCCTTCTCCTAATCTTTTCCAGTTCCTTGAGATTCCTAGATTGGATTTCTCTGTGTAATCTAACCTACATGCCACATGATTGCTTCCTTTGACTGTCTGCCCTTGAGCTCAGAGAAACAACCCTAGTCGTTTCAAATGTCATACCTCTCCACAGGGCTGATCCTGCATACCTTAACTCATGAATTGAGTGATAGATGATCAGTCCCAGGGAAGTCTGAGTCAAGTTATTCATGTTCACATTTGCAGGATCAGTCCCCAAGCTAATAACTGAGCCTATATCATTAATGGACTGAGCAATGACTTGAAAACCAATTTCACTTTC